>NC_142091.1:6553235-7218234 GCF_054644295.1 Miniopterus natalensis | reverse complement strand
AGCAAGGGGGATGTGGCATGAGACGGGTCAGAGGGTGGCAAGGGCCAGGCCGTGGGACGTCAGGGCCCCAGAGTGACTGGATTTAACAGTGGAAATGTCAGGCACAGGCTGCTGGCCTGGCCAAGCCTGTGACGGTAGACCATCTTTGACGAGGGGAACTGTTCTGGCTCCTAGGGCTTCAGGGGCCCAGCCTGCTTTTCAGGAAGGAAAGGAAAACATTAAGGCAGCAGTTCAGAGGCTTGTTACCTGCCCATAATCTTAATCATGTCCCTCAACTTCTGATCGTTCAAAACCAAACCCATTCACTCATTAGTGCATAGCTCCAGTCCACACTGAACACCTACTGAGTGCCCAGCAGAAAGGTGGGTGCTCAGGGGCAAGCAGCCAGTTTGGCTGCGTGAGGACCGGCCGTCTGTGGAGGCAGGGCGCGCCGCTCGGTTCTGGAGCCTGGAGGGGGTGACAGACTCGGGCTGGGACTGCACTAAGAGGTGTGGGCTGCAGTGCCGAGGGGCCCGAGGGACGCTCAGTGATTTTGCAGTGAGAGGAGGCAGCCCCTCCTTGAGGGAGGTGCCTGCTCCGGGGACAGAGAGAAGCTTTGCAGTTCTGTGCTTGGTGACACTCTGTTCCTACTTCTAGTGTATTCTAGTTACCTGTGTGTCCTGCTCTGATACTGAAAACCAACAGATGCTCCAAAGGTCCTTTCTTCTTGACTTTAGAACCATTATGGTTTGGCCAGAGGTGCAGGGAAGGAAGGAAGAAGGAACAGACCTGTCCCTTAGTGCCACTGTGCTGATGTTGACAGTGAAACCAGTTTGCCTTCCCTGACACCCACCCAGGAACTTGACGGAAGGGAGGAGTGCAGAGGCCCCAGCGGCTGAGGAAGTCAGACTGGGATTCCATCCCCCACACTCATGTCCACGTGGGTGACAGAGCTGGCTGCACCTGGAAGGTGGTGCACATGGAAACCTCCAGGCCAGTCCCCTGTGGCCTGTGCCTGGCATAGGGATGTACTCAACGCTGACACCTCGGAGCGCCAGCCCATCTACATCTTACGGAGGGAAGCAGCCGTGACCGAGCAAAAGCACTGTTTGATATGCAAATTCCCACCCCAGCCCTGACTCAGAGAGTTAGCATCAGGGGTCAGGATGTGAGCCCTTAGAGGCCATGGGGCCACTCTTGTTTACAGAGCGGCTCTCAGAGGGGCACTGAAGTGAAATGACTTATCTGTAGACCTTTAGTTTCTGGGCCTGAGTCTCTTGCACTGGAAGCCAGGTGGCCCTGTGGAGTCTGTGTCCACCTCTCAGGGCTCAC
This sequence comes from Miniopterus natalensis, assembly GCF_054644295.1. Lineage (NCBI taxonomy): Eukaryota > Metazoa > Chordata > Mammalia > Chiroptera > Miniopteridae > Miniopterus > Miniopterus natalensis. The sequence continues at coordinate 7,216,923 of NC_142091.1, read as the reverse complement.
CTGCTAAGCCCTGCGCACACATTAACTGTCTCCCAACAGCAGCCCTGGGACCTGAGAAATAAATACTTAGATAAAGAGCCATTTACTGAGACCCAAATGCCTTTTAACAGAGGCTGTGCGCCTGGCAGGCTAAGCCAATTACCAAAGGATTGTGTCCAAATGCAGCCTAACTATCCCAGGGCCCTGTCGGGGGGAATCAATAAGTAGTTAATCAATGGATTGATTGATCGTTCACGGCTAGTAATTAAATTTTGAGAAAGTACAAATTCTATTACACCTACAGTCAGTCAAAAGCTATGCTCAGATCCTGGAACATAAAAGGAAATTAAAAGAAAAGCCCTGTGGTCACAGTATTAGAAAGTCGGGGGGGCACGCGGGTGGGGGGCTACCACACAGCGTTGCAGGTCTTTAAAGACTGGATCACTGGGTCTGCCTCCCTCATTTTGGAGATGGGGGAATCAGGGCTCCAGAGGTGGAGGGACTGGAACAAGGGATCCAGAGGGTTAGTGTAGAGCAAGACCCCCGGCCTCTGCCTCCTGCCCTGGTCCCTTTAAGAGAAGAGGCAGGCAGCCCCGTCAGACAGTTGGGGTACGGTAGCAACATCACTGATGCTTTGCCAGGTGCTTTTCCCTGGGGGCACTCACTAGATTTCCAGGTGGCCGTTTCCGCTCGCCCCCCCCCCCAACATAGCATTGCACTAGCGCAGAGATTCAAGGAGACCCCTTCTTCCCGCAAAGCTGGAAGGAAAATGCTCTGAGGATGACTTGCCATCACTCAGGAAATTCAACGTCAGCGACACACAGGGACGCACGCGTCCTCCTTGTGCTCACCACTTGGGTGCTGCCTGGTGCTGCCCTCGCATTGAGCGCACTGCAGGCTGGCACGCTTGCTGAACCCATTCACGCAGAGGGCAGCCCCTTCTGCCGGCATGGAGACAAACTGCTTACTTACCCACGTCTGCAGGTAGGCAGTGGAAGGGGAAACACTGGGTGAGCTGTAAGTCTCTGTACTTGATCCCGAAGTGAGGAGGAAACTCCTCCAGGAAGCCCCCCAGGCAACCTGCCTGGCTCTGGTCTTTAGACCCCTGTTTGTCTCTCTCCTCGGCAATTCCCATTGCCTGTTTTTATGGCTCTCTGTGGACAAGTTGCAAACCCAAAGTACCTTCCTCCCACCAGCCAGCAGAATTTGGGGCCCCCCGTCCCTCTCTGCCAGTCTGAGAGTGATCAAGGAAGGCAAACACATTTTTATTACTTGCTTAAGCCAAGCAGAATTAGGTAGGTAAATCTTCTGGGAGGAAAATCAATAAGTGTAAAGCCCACTATCAGTGATTTCTGTTATCCTCTGCTTCTGTAAGACCTGTGCTGGTGTTTTGGTTTATGTTAAGCACCTTCCTGAGCCATCCCCGCGCTCCTGGGCTTCTTCAGCCTGTAGCCCATCAGGGTCGGGCCCCAGGGGCGGGATCCCGCCTCCCCCTCTCCTGCAGTGCTCTTGCTGTAATGCTCGGAGAGTGCTTTCCATGAGGGTTTATCCTGCAAGCTGATGCTGAGGATGCTCACTTTCCTCTGGGCCTGTCCCCTACCCTCTCCCCTCACCCCTACCCTGTGCCCAGGGAAGCAAATCAGAGAGATTAAGGATTACTCGACAGGCTCTGTGCAGTCACGGGTAACGTTGGAGCCTCCTGCACCCCCCTAATTGGATCGGCATCGGCCTGTGATCACCGCGGGAGGGGCGGTTCGGGAACAGGAGGAGCGGGCCTGGGCTTGCTGTTTTCTGGCCCCAGCTGTGTGTGTACAATCGGCCTCTATTAACGTCACTCTGGACAGCCGCCCGGGGAGAGCATCGATTCGCTCCCCACGCCTTGCGGCCGCCCTGGACGCAGCGTTGCCATTTATTTACCTCCTTGCCTCGCGCACGTGTGCAGGCTGGGCCCGGACTGAGGACGCGCCGAGAAACACGGTCCGCTTGGCTGCCTGCTCAACTCTCTCAACTCCCACCCTTCCCGAGTCGCCTGCGCGGGGGGGTTTCCCTCAGCCCCCCACCCGAACAGAAGGGTCCACAGGAGGAAGCGAGAGTGGCGCTGAACCCAGAGCCATTTATTTTGTCCATACTCGTCTGCGTGCCCCGTGTTTACCTAGCATTTTCCTGTGGATGCCAGGCCGTCCCGTTCACTGACTCGCACCCATGTGTGCACTTGGCATGTGCTGTGGTGGTGCCCGGCACAGAGCTGCGCTCTTTCCCGAGGCTTCCCAGCTGGGCCTGTCTCCAGGGACGGGCTCCCAGGTGGACACTGCGGGGCAGTCACTCCTGGATGCAGGCTCCTTTGGGGTGGGTGCAGGGAAGCTGAAGCAGCACCCCCACCCTATGACCGCGTAAAGCAGTACTAGGTAGAGGCATTCCTGACGAACCAGATGGACCAGCCATGATCCTCCTAACAGGTGGGGGCTCTCAAATGGCACACGCCCATGTCCTCATGCTGTGTACCAGGTATCCCACATGCTAAGCCCTCGCTTGCACATTAGTAGAATATTCACCAAGGTAGTGCCCTATCCCACCCGAGATATCCCACTACAGATCCAAGCTCGCCAGCCTTCCACGAGGTGCATAGCCGAGCCCCCGTCTCCCGTGTGGACGAAAGACCGGGAATCATATTTACAGATACCAACTTCGTGGTAGAGAGAGAGTATCCCATCCAGCCCTTGAAGAAATAGCACTTTAAATAACCCCTGCCTGTGTGCTCTGAGCCTCGCTAATGCTACCTACTGTGTGACTTTGGGCAAATCAAATGACTTCTCTGAGTCTGTATTTCTGCATCTGCAAAAATGGGCTAAATCTGCCCTGCTGCTTGCCTTAGAGGGATGCTAAGGACCGTAGGAGATGGTACACGTACAGATCTGTGGAACGTGCAAGTACGTCATCAGGCAGGCAGTGGAGTAGCTAAGAGAACAGATGCCAGAGCCAGTAGCCTGGGCTCATATCCTGGCTGTGCTGTTGCCTAGCTGTGTGACTCTGGGTAAGTTACCGCCCGCTCTGTGCCTGAAGTTCCCTGTATAAAATGAAGGTAGTAAGAGCCACTACCTACGAGGTGCTCAGGCAGGCTCAATGACTTGATATACGTGACGGACTTAGAACAGTGTGTGTGTGTTAGCTTTTATCTCCTTACTGTCTGCTCTCCACACACACACACACACACACACACACACACGCACACGCACACGCACACGCACACGCACACGCACACGCACACGCACATACGCACCATGGCTCCAGACACTTCCAAATATACCTCAAATATTAGTAGGGCTAAATTTCCCTCCTGCGGTTGAGTGGGGCCCCTTCCAGCCTGGGTCCCAGTCAGCAGTGGGGCTGTGGGGAGGAACCTGCCCACGGCATGATCCCTGTGAGGACGAGCCTGGCCCTGGGGCACTTTCCAGGTGCCCATCCCCTTGCTCTGTGGGAGGAGCCAACACTGGAGTACCCTGGGCATCCCTCCTGGTTTGGTGTAGACGAGTGACCAAATCCCTCACACACCAGCAGCCCCCAGCAGTGCAGACGCTCCCTGGCCACTGTGCCTCCCTTAGCAACCCCTCCTGTAAAATGCAAACCGTGTGGAGGCTCCCTCGCCTGTCTGCGATTCTGTCTCCATCCTGAGCGGCCCCCACCCCAGGGGTGGGTTTCTGTGAGTGGGGGCTGGGGTTGGGGGTAGCGGGAAGCAGAGTGGGTAACAGCTTTCAGGTTGTGATTCTGCCAAAGGGCTCTAAACCCACCAGATTCTCATGAAAAGCTCACTATGATCGAAATGACAAAGCAGAGCAGAGAGTCCATTAAAGGACTGACAACAGGATCACAAATTGGCAAAAAAGAAATCATTGCTCTTTGCGATTACCAAAGAAAAGCAATCATGAGGGAGGAAGGGAGAGGAAAGCAAGAATGTTCACTAGTGTCGCTTTTATAGGTCGAAGGCAGAAGGAGGCAGGCGCCGCTCTGGACGAGATGGACAGGCTCCGACAAACTCCGGCCCTGCCCTTCCTCGGTACAGAAGGGGCCCAGGAAGAGCTGCACCCGGGCGGGGAACCCCTCCTGCCACTCAGGGCCTCACTCCCCATTTCAAACACAAGTACTTCCAAACAGCTGTGAGGCATCGGGCCCCTCTGTCCAGTTCTGGTTCTGCTGTCACCAGAACAGGCCAGCGGCCTGCCTCTCACAACCTGTGAGCCCCTCCCCAAAGGACTCAAGGGTTCCCATTTCCACACTGTGCCTTCAGGGGTGCTCCCACGACCAGCCCTTCCACTCTGCCCCTCCTGCGGCTGCTCCCCCGTCGGCCTCCATCACATGCGGCCTGGGCCCCTGGAAGGACCAGTGGCTGCTCAGCGGACGTCGTCCCAGGCGAGCAGCCAGGTCAGACTCTACCTCACAGGCCAGGCTGCAGGTTGGGCCACAGTTGGCTCCTCACGGAGCAGCACCTAGATCCACGGGCTCTAGTGGGCCCAGGGTCATAGTCACTGGGAGACAGAACGTGTGGTGGGCTGTGAGCATTGCCCAGCCCACTGTTAGTCCCTGCCAGGTGCTCATTCCTGAGGGTGGGCCATGGGCATTTCCCAGCCCACTGTTAGCCCCTGCCAGGTGCTCATTCCTGAGGGTGGGCCATGGGCATTGCCCAGCTCACTGTTAGTCCCTGCCAGGTGCTCATTCTGAGGGTGTGGTCATGGGCACTGCCCAGCTCACTGTTAGTCCCTGCCAGGTACTCATTCTGAGGGTGTGGCCATAGCCATTGCCTGGCTCCCTGTTAGTCCCTGCCAGGTGCTCGTTCTGAGGGTATGGCCATGGGCACTGCCCAGCTCGCTGTTAGTCCCTGCCAGGTGCTCGTTCTGAGGGTGTGGTGAGCTCTGACACTGCTAGAAAAGTCACTAGCGTGGACAGGACTGTGCCCTTCTCCTCAAAAGCAGGGCGGAAAGCCCTGGTGGGGACGCCTGACTAGCGGTGGCCTCTTTCCGGGTCTAGACTTCCGTCGGCACCAAGGTCTGTGCCAGGAGGTCGTCATGTCTCCTTTCTGCTCTCACACCCTAACTGTGTGATAACAAGGTGTAAAGCGGGGCATTTCCCGTGGCCCCTGAATTTCTCAGAAGCCCAAAGCTGAGACTCATAGGGACAAGGACCTCCACATTCTAGGAAGAGATGCTAGACTGTAGGTGAGGGGCTGGCTAGGGGGTGAGGGAGCTGGTCCTGAGGCTGAGAGCCCGCCGCTGGCTCCAGCCCTGGCAGAGCAGCCAGGACGCTGATGGGCGGAGAGAGGGAGGCTGTCTTTGAGGAGAGTGAGTGCTCTGGGCGTCCCCTGAGCATGTCTGAAGAATGGGCCCCACCCGTGGTCCAAGTGAGGGGCTCTGTGCACCCAAGGAAGCCCTGGGAACCTGGGGTGTTCAAGGGAGCCCTCGGGGGAGCTCGGCTGGGTTCTGGGGTTGTAAGCAGAGGCCGGTAATGACCCTGGCCTGTGGGCGGGGCTGCAGAGAGGGCTCCGGAGGGCTGCAGTGGATCAAGGGGGTGGGGAGGCTGCTGCCTGCGAGGGCAAACAGGTACCACAGAGAGCAGAGGGACGAGGCCCTGGCTAACTTTTACTGAGCGCTTCCTCTGGGCCAGGCCCTGTTTTCAGGACCTCATACATGTCATCCCATTTCAACATCACCCTAAAAGAAATACTATTATTAACCTCATTTTACAGATAAGGTAACTGAGGCTCAGAGAGGTGAAGGGACTTGCCTAAGGTCACTAACTTCGGAGCTGGCGTCAGAACCCGAGCTGCCTTGGGCAGAGTCCCGTTCCTACCCACCACGCACACGGCCCCCTGAGAGGCCGTCTTTCAGGAAGCTGCTCCTGAGGACTGTCTGCCGTGGCCTCCTGGTGTGCCCTAGAGCCGGCGCTGGCAGGGACTAGGAGACATCAACCAAGAGGCCACTCACTGCCTGCATCAGGACTGCTGCGGAGCTAATGGTCCCAGTGAGCTGCCTCCACGGCCTCGCCAAGCCTCCCACGGAGAGGGCGGTTGCCCATGGAGAGAGAGCTACGTTAGCAGCAGTGAAGTAAATGACCCTTTTGCCCTTTTCTTCTCTTTCCTCAGTGACGCCAGGGGCATGCAAAAATAGATCACCCCTCCTCTGTCCTTGTAGGAGCCCCGCCCTTGGCGAGGCCCAAGCTTGCAGGAGGAGGAGAAGCCTTGACAGATGGGAGACTGAGGCTTTGATTGAGACTCATGAACACAAATTCATTGAGCATCTCCTACTTGCAGGAACTGTCTTAGGCCCTGAGGAAATAGCAATAAAGAAAACTGGAGAGTCTCTGCTCTCTCAGGGCTTGCAGTCCAGGGGAGAGGGCCCATGGTGAGTGGACAAGTCAATCTTCGCACGTCAGATAGTGGTAAGGACTCGGGCAGGAGACCCGTGTACAAGGGGAGGAGCTGTTATTTTATAGAGGCCTCAGGGAAGACACGTCTAGTAATTCCTGATGTCTCAGCCAGTCCTGAAGGCAGTGAGGGAGTGAGCCCATGGTTGTCTGGTGGAGGGAAGGTCCAGGAAGGGGAGCGGCGAGGGGAAGGGCCTGATGCCAGGAAGAGCAGCATCTGGGGCCCCGGGAAAGGCTGCTGTGCCTGGGGTGGGGGTGGGGGTGGGGAGTGGTGGGAGATGAATGAGGCCCACAGGGACCTGAGTCCTGCGGGCGAGGATTTTGGCTTTGACTCTGACTCTGAATGAGGTGGGAGCTGTGAGGGCTCTGAGTAGGGAGTAACTAGAGTATTTAACACTAGAAAACCAGAGAGCAGGATCACCTGAGATACTGAGCAGAGCAGAGAAGGAAAACCAGCAGAGCAGGCTGGAAGGGCAGAGGCAGGGAAAATCCGAGCTGCTTCCTGTTACGCCCCGAGTCCAGCCTCTTCACTGTAGATGTCAGCGCTCCTTTAGTCCTCTGAGGAGGCTTTTTAAAGTCTTTACAGCATGTCATCGGACAAGGCCCTGTGTTCAGTATTTACACGGACAGCCTCAATTCATCCTCATAACACTAAGAGGTGGGGAAGAGCCCTCCCATTTTACAGACGAGCAGAGTGAGACTCAGAGAAGTAAAGTGAAAGATTCAGGCAAGGTCACCTGCGGCCAGGGCTATGCTGTACAGGCTCCCAGGTTCAGTGCTGCATGGCCAGCTGCTGGGAGACGGAAGGGCCACACTGGTCTGCTTGGGCCAGGGCAGGACCAGCAAAGAGGGAGGCTTGCTGCCACACCACAGGCTAACTCTGGGCCTGGTCACTGTTTGGTGGTCAGTGCCAGGCCTGAGCAGAGGGGCAGACTGCAGGTGGTGTTAGACTGAAGTCCGCAGGTGGCAGGGCCCAGCAGATGTCAGGATTTGTGATGCAGGGTCTGGTGACAAGGTCAGAGCTGCCTGAGTGGGACCGGCAGTGGGCAGTAAATAGGGGCAGCCATCCTTCCTCCCCCGAGGAGGGCCACTTGGAACCTCGAGACTGGCCATATCAGAAGGTAACTGCCCAGCAGCTATCCTGAAGTCTGGCTTCTCTTGGTGGGGGATGCTTGCTTTTCCAGCCTTTGGTGAGTAGCCACGATCTTTGACCTCAGCTGTGCCCCTCACCTGGGCATAACCTGCTCAGATTCACATCTGCTGCCAGCACGCCTCCCTTCTGGGTCAGCTTCTTGCTCTCCTGTGAGGGCCCTGAACCTCATGTCTGACCCCTGCACCTTCCCTGCCATTGGGGCCCAAGGCCTATTTTAATGTCATTCACCAAGGCCCACAGGCTCTAGATCCTGGAACAGCAGACGCCTGCAAACTCACTGGGCAGATTCCATTCTTCTAATGGGGAAGCCAAGGGCAGCAAACTGTCCCTGTGAGAACGGTCACCATGTGCCCGCCTTGGAGACCAGCCCCTAGGAGCCCCTTCTGTACATGAAGAAGCCAGGGGGACAGCATGGCTGACGAGTTCTCTCTCAGAGCCCTGGACATGGGCAGGTCTTCACCCACAAGAACTTGGGCGGTTTGGATTCCTATCCTTTACTCTCAGCACCTCGGTAACCTGCCTGGACCCTTCATTTACTCATCCCTTGGGTGAAAGTGGCACCTTCCTGCAGCTGAGGTCAAGGACCCAACCATGCGGGCTCTGGGGCTGTAGCCCAGCTCTGCCACTGGCATTCTCTCTCCCATATTGTCCTGAGCTAAAATGGGGCAAGACTTTTTTTGAAACTATTATGCAAATGGAATTCCAAAGCTCAGATAATGGAAGTGACTTGTCCCAGACCACACTGCCAGCAAGAACTGGAACCTGGCCTCCCATCCCCCAGCCTGGGGGGCCCAGAGTCCCACGGCCTTCGGGGCCTGCACAGAGAATCCCACCTGTTTGCACAGGCCCCTCAGATCCCAGCCAGGCCAGAGAGCAAAGGGTGGGAATCCCTGAGAAGGTGTGGAGAGCTGAAGGGTCTTTCCAGGGGTCTAGAAAGCTCCCCACCAAGGAAGGGAAGGGGAGTCCAGGGCTGGGGGGGCTTCCTGGTTACTGCTCAGACCCACCCTGCTGTGTGAGTGTTGACTCGGGCACGGCCTGTGATGAGGCAGCCTTGGCACTGCCTTCCATCAGCCTCTGATCCCCACCCTGCCCGGCGTCTGTGGTTATATGCCCAGGTTCCACGGGGGATCACCAGGGTTGTCCTCCAAGCGTCCCCCGGTCATGCCTCTCACCCTCCGGCTTTGCCAGGGAAAGGTCACCCCGGGCACCCGGGAGGGTTTGAGAGCCCAGGCAACCCTGTCCCCAGCAGGCAGGGCCCTCTGCGTCCCTGCCCCTCCCAGGAATGTAGGTGGGCTGGCAGCTTCATCGAAAACAGCCACGGGAAGACCTGTCAGGCCATGAGGTTTCACTCCTCCCCAGGGCCCGGCCCTACCCGGGGCTCTGTGGTGAGGGCGATGGAAGCTCCAGGGCAGCCGTTATTCAGAAAGTGTGGGAGGGGCCGTTCCAGAGCCAGGGCTGTGGAGGGCTCTGCTCTGCTTACCCTCCTCCCCATTTTCTCACCTTGCACTTCCAGACCATCGACAAAAAAACACATAGATTCAGACCTACCCTCCGCATGCCCCCCTCAACACCCAGGAACCCCCTGCAAAGGTGTGGCCCAGAGTCCACAGGCTGTCAGATCTTTCCACTCAGAAACTGTGGCCCCTGGACCAGCGGCAGCATGACCTGGCCTCTGCTGGGCCACGGGGATCTGAACTTGCATTTTTAACAAGCACCCTGGGTGGCTCCTATGTGGAGGAAGCATTGCTGTGGGGCATAGGCTGCCCCGAATTTGAAGGCCCCGCAGCCTGACCGCAGGGCAGTGAAGTCACAGAGAACCCTATTCCAGGACAGGCTCCTCTGGACAAGCGGCGGGATTTCAGGCGGAAAGTCTCTCCACACGCTGGGCCTTGACTGAATTCCCACTTTCAATGTGCACAGTTGTGATGGCTGATGGGAGACTGCTTTCTGTCCACGGCCACCCCCGCCCTGCCTTTCCTATGCTGGCACCCTTCCCCCTCTCCATTTAAAAAGAGACAGAAAGCCCATGTGAGGATACAGTTAGTGGATACAGTTTCTTTATTAATTTAATAAATTAATCCTTGGACTTTTTCTTCATTGCCTCTGGGAGTCCCTCGGAAGGCACTGGGCAGAGTTGCAAACACTCATAAAAAACCCGCTGGCTCACAGGATCCTCTTCTGTTAACATCACCACAAATTACCACAATTGCTTAAGCTCCTAACTGGGGCCAGCCTGCCAGGCATCCCCACGTGGGTGGCAGGGAGGGCTTCCTGAAGCAGGGCTCCGGTGGCCCTCCTGCTCCCTCGGCAGCCTCTCATCACCCACAGGCTCTTCTCCACTAGAGCGACAGCCTCCTCCCGTCAGTAGTATTTGGAAGTTGGGGGTGTTTGGGGCTGTCACAAAGGTGGTACCTGAGTGCTAGAGAACGCTGGCACAGATTGGCTCGGATGCTGGCAGTGCCATCTGAGAAACGCGAGAGAAAGGTTGCCACCCTGGTCTGCCCGTCTCCACCGTTGCAGCCCTGCTCCCTGTGACTCCTGTATGTCCCCCACGGCCGCAGCCCTCCTCTGTCCCCACCGGCTCCAGCCGTGAACCTGCCCGAGGAGTCTCTGGTGCGAACCTCTCCCTCACTGCCTGGGAGCCCCCGCCCCTCCCGCCTCACTTCCACGCGCATGTTTTCACGAGAGGTGACCAGCCCTCCTCTGCAGGACCCTGGCCTCAGGCCCCCTCCGGCTGCTGTGGCGAGGCTGGAAAGGATTTCTTCCAAGAAGGGGGTGGCTGAAAGAGAGTATTTAGTGTCTCCCCTCCCCGGGGGGTAATAGGAGAATGCACCCCCACCCAAGCCAACCCTGCAGCTCTTTGGATCAAAAGCCACCACACTTGCAGAGAGTTCTGGAAGGAACTTGACCATGTCCCTGAGGCTGGAGGTGACAGACATGGCTCCGTGACAGGTACGTGACACTCCCAGGGGAGGGTATGCAGCCCGAAGGCTAGCTGGAGCTGCCGCGAGGGGAGAAGGGGGAGAGGGCTGCCTTAGGCAGGCTGCTCTGCTTTTCTACAATCAGTCCCACCCCCATTCTACAGATGAGGAAACTGAGCCCCAAAGAGACAGGTGACTCGTCCAAGATCCCATTGTTATCAAGTGGCTGAAACAGAAATCCGACCCAGATCTTGCCCCCTTCCTGCCATGTCACAGGCTCCCTCAGTCCCCGGGAGAGAAGTAAGTGGCCCTCCTGGCGGCTCCCCCTGCTATCTGCCCACTCGCTCTCCTGGAGCTGCCGCTCGCTCCCTCCGCTCGGCAGTGCCTGTGGGACCCCCACCATGCTTGTTGGACTAATTTGTATCTTGCTTTGCTCCAGTAGGACTTAGAGGCAGCTTACAAAGGCTGAATATCATGACACACGATGGGATGAGGGATAGGCTGTGAGGGGAGAGAAAGCTAACGCCTGGAAGAACAAGAGAACCGCGCGAAGGACATCCGGGCATGCAGCCCTGTGTCTGGCCAGAAGGTCAGCTTCTAAGTGCAGAGGCTGAGGGTGCAGACCTACTGTGTGTGAAGCATGCGTCAAGTATGCTGGAGCCTCTGGAGCTCAGTTATCCAGGCGCTTCTCAGTATCACTTCAAAGTTTGCAAAGTACCTTGACGGGCATTTCTAGTTTTGTCTCCTAATAACCCAGGAGGAAGTGGAAGCTCAGAGTGGTGAGTGAGGAGTGCACCTGCGGCCACACCGCCGACGGGGGTGAGGGGTCTGAGAGGCTCTGCCGCCAGGCCTTTCCCTCCTGGTGCAGTGGTTAAACGTGGCGGCTGGCCAGAATGCCCGGGCTGCTGTCCTGGATCCTGCATGTAAAAGCTGTGGGCTCTGGGCAAGTTACTCAACTGTCTGCGTCGCAGCTTCCCCTAGGTAAGGCGGGAGCGCGTCTCCTGAGGGAGCAGGCTCCGAAAGCCCCTGGCTTCAGTGAGGTGTCAAGTACATGTTTGCTGCCGTTGTTTTATCACACAGCCGGCTGTCTTCTGTCCCTGGTCCCCACCAAAGTCCCAGCAGTGGCTTTAAAGAAGGGTGCAGATGGGTGGACACAAACACACACAGACCTACATGTGCTACTGGCCTCCTCGAGCCAGACGAGTCACCGCCTCACCCATGCCACCCTTCCCTCCCGGGCGTGCAGACCAAGGAATGAACCCTCACAAGGGATTTCCCTCCTGTGAAGTCATCCTGAGCATTCTCTCTTTCTTCTAATCTGTGAATGGACTGGTTCACTCCTGCAAGGGCGAGGCCTCCCCAAGTCCCTGTGCTGAGCATTGATCCACAGGCCCCCAGCGGGGTTCGCACACGGGGAGAACAGGGAGGAGCAGATCACACATGGAGCCAGTGCTGATCTTCCCATTTTCCTTCCTCCCACCTTCTCCCACCCGTGGCCTCCCCACAGCCAGCCAGTGCCTCGTTCGGAGCCTACGGGCAGGTAGGAAGCCGTCAGTGCTTGTCTTTAGCTGGGGACAAACTGTTCACACATTTCATTAACCAAAAAAAAGAGAAAGGGGGTGTGTGGGGTGAAGATGGCAGCGTAGCAAAAGCACTTAACCACTCTGACCTCTGGGTGACTTTGGGCCACAGACTCACCTCTTTGAGATTCTCCTTATCTGCAGACCTGCCCTTCCTGGCTCCCAAGGATGTGGTGAGTTGTTCAGACGGTAGAATGCTAACCACCCGGGGCAGTGAGAGCAGACACCTCAATTCAAGCTGATGCTTGGACAGGAGGGTCTGGGCAGGGCCTGGGCCCTGAGGATGTGCCATCCCCTCCTTCATTGGGGCTGGAAGATTCCCTATCTGCTGCTGCGCCCATCCCACTGGTCCATGTGCTATCCCAGGATGACCCCACAGCCACCACTTGTTGGGACAGGGCTATTGGGTAGAGAAGCTGAAGCCCAAAACTAGGCCCAAGCTCCCTCCCAACCCTAGGTCCCAGCTCCTGGCAAAGACCTGCAGGGCACACAGCCTGACTTTGAACAGCAGTCTGGAGGAGGGTGGGTGGCAGGGTGCTGGGCTTGACGGAGTCACACTTGGCTTAGAGTTCAGGAACTGGAGGGAGTCCCCAATGCTGTCCTGCCCTGCACGCTGGCAGAGGTGCAGTAAAAGTGCCCACACCACCCTCCGTATCAGGTGTGCGTGGATTACAGAGCACACCACAGAGCGTGCCTGTGTTGGTCCCCTCCTTTTACACAAGAAGTAACGACCAGATCATGCCTCCGGCAGAGGCAAGAACGAACAGTCCTAGTCTAGAGCTGTCGCTGTTCCCTCAGCCTCCCACTCTGGGTCCTGGCCCCCTCGGAGGAGTCTCTACTATGAACTCATCAGAGCCTGGTGTCTCTTTCCTAAGCACAGTTCTCTTCCCACTGGTGTGGCCAATTCAGTCTACCTCCGGTGTGCACGACTGACTGCCACGCCCTCAGTATCCTTTCCTGGGGCATTCGAGTAGGAAGGGAATCCAGAGTTTTAAGGAAGAGGCAGGCATATCCCTGGGTGTGGGAAGAAGAAACAGAGTGCTCACCAGGACCCCAGGGCCTCTGACGCCTAACCACAGAGGCCGGACAGCCCTGCCGACGGTGAAGCTCACTGACCACCCCTGCGAGCCTAAGCCTGCTGCTGACCACGTGCGTATGGCGGTGATGGCCCACACCGGTATGGCTCAGCCTTTTCCAAGAGTCTTCATACTCTGGCACTAAATGAGTGATTCCGACAGAGTGGGAAAGTGAATTGTGACACCTTAAATGTGTCCTCCACGTTTTGAGTCAGTGCCTGTTGAGGGGCTTGCTGGCCGCAGGCAGGGAGTCATGCAGCATGTGGACCAGTGAGATGAAGGCCAAGGACTGGGTGGAGGAAGGCGCGCAGGAGAGGAGAGGGGCAGAGAGAAGAGCGTGGGGGGAGGGGTCGGCGCTCGCAACTAGAGCCGGGGGCGGGGGAGTCGGCGCTCGCAACTAAGGAAATTCAGGAGGAGGGAAGTCAAGGGCTGTTTGGAGCTGGGGCCCAGCTGCATTCAGAGCCTCAGTTCTTCTGTAGGTCTCTGCTCCAATAGTCCTTTACTGAGCATCTACTGTGTCCATGGCAGCCTAGGGCACACGGCGCACGCCCTCAGAGGTTAACTTTACCATTTCACTTGAAAACTGAGGAAATCAAACCTCAGAAGAGTGGTCCCTCTAAGCTTAAGGGGAGAAGTCAAGACTGGAAAATGGACAAAACTGCTAAGGGAAGCTTATCCATGGCAGGTGCCTGGTGATCCCGCTCGAGGGCAGCAACCTCAGGAGGAAGAAGGCTGGGTGGCCTGGACCTCAGATCTGACAACAGTTGTCCTTGTGGCTGGGCAGGCCCCGTGATCCCAGTCACCAGGGGGCTAAGAGCAGCCCTGGCAGGGAACCCAGGGGGCTCCTCCTGTAGGCCCAGGACAAGCATGGGCTGGCCCACGGCCCTTCTCCTGGGCAGCTGACTTGGAGAGCCCTCGGGGAGAAGCCAGTGCCGGGAGGAGAGGGAGAAATGAATTCTCAGCACCGAGGGGAAAGGGCATGTTGTCTGGGAAGATACTGACTCAGAGTTTGAGGCATAAAACTGCTGCTGAGGTGCCAACCCCAAGGGGTGCAGCAGGGGGAACACAGCTGGCTGTGCCATGAACCACTGAGAGCAGCACTTGGGGGTCCAGTGCCCACAGTCCCCTCTCATCTCCAGGCAGGGGGAGTGTGGAGGCTCAGTCTCTGAGCTGGGCCTGGGCCCAGGCCAGGCCTGCTGCCCCCTGACAGGGGTCCTGAGTCCCAGCAGTCAGCAGCTGGGGAGAGCAGGGGAGGGCAGTGGCCTCCTTCCCACCTCCTTAGCCCAACCTCCGCCACAGAGCCAAGAACTACCGCTCCCGGCCTCCTCCGCTCACACACCTGCAGCCTCGCCTCTAAGGGCAGCAGGAAGGACGGGGCCAGGAGTCAGGGGGCAGAGAAGCCACAGGACCTCATCTAGTCCGGACCCCCCTGGGCTGCATATCTGCAGCGTGGAAACAATAAACCCCATCTTCCCTGCCTAGCAGGCTGGAAGAGAGCTGTGGGGAAATGCTGCGGAAAGAATAAAAGCCCTAGATGAATGGACAATCTGATCACCATCATCTTCCTCAAGTTTATTAAATGCTGAATGATACCCCAAATTACACAAATAGTTGTTTTTCTTTCTTCTTCTTTTTTGTTTTGTTAATCTTCACCCCAGGAGATTTTTTCCATTGATTTTTAGAGTGGGAGGGAGGGAGGAAGGGGAGAGAGAGGGAGAGAGAGACACACATCGATGCGAGGGACACATCGACTGGCTGCCTCCTGCACGCGGGGCAGGGGGTCGAACCTGCAACCCAGGTGCCTGCCCTTGACCAGGAATCGAACCAGGACCTTCCGTGGGTGGGCCGACGCTCTAACCACTTAGCAGCACTGGCCAGGGCTCTTTTTTCTTTCTTTCTTTTAAACAAAGGTCAATCTAACCAGGCTAGGGGCTCTCTCCCGGCTGGCAACCTCCAAACTCCTGGTGAAGGCCGAATAACCTTTCAGAAGTTGGCCGCCAGGCACAGTGAGGGACTGGCCCTCTGGAGGGAACAGGCTCCAGAGCAGTGTGGCCTCTTCCCTACCCAAGGGCCCGGAGGAGGCACGGCCCTGGCCTCCCTCCTTCTGTTTCAGCAGGTCACCTCTGCAGGGCTGAGCCTCTCCTGGTGCAGGTGCCACGCTGGAACCCTTGAACCCTGCCCGCAATACCGTGTTCCCGGTTCACTGCTGAGGCGGCCCACCCCACGGAGGCTAAGGAATTTGAAGACAGTAGTTTCTGCAGAGACAGAAATGCTTAAGGGACCATGTAAATAAACTCAATCATGCAGGGCTGTTTTTATGTTTGTTTTAACTTCACTGTGTATTTTTTGCCCAACTCTTTTGTTTTTAATTTTTTTATTTATTGAATTTATTGGGGTGACACTGGTTAATAAAATTATATAGGTTTCAGGTGTACAGTTCTACAAGCCATCATGTGTATACCGGATTGTGTGTTCACCGCCCCAAGTGAAGTCTCCTTCTGTCATATTTATCCCCCCACGCTCTTCCCCTCCCCTGCCCCCTTTCCTCCGGCAGTCACTGTTCTGCTGTCCCTCTCTATGAAGGTTTTTTGTTTGTTTGTTTCTTTGCTTAATCCCTTCACCCTTCCTGATGCCTGGCTACTTGGAGTGTGCTCAGCGGAACAGCATCGCCGGGCCTGGTTAGACGGCAGAGTCTCAGGGCTGCCCCAGACCATGTTTTTAGTAAGATCCTCAGGGGATTCGCAGGCACACTGAAATTTGAAAGCATGCATCTAAAGGATGCACATAGCAAGAAAGACTGGTTAGCTGTAAAGAAAAACTGGGATGTCCAGGTGAGACATGGGGGGTGAACAAGACGGCTGCTAAAGGCTCCTTCTGGCCCTGGGAGCCCGGTCCTGGCATCTGGGGCCTCCCAAGGAGGAGCCAGAGGGTGTCCCACACATCCCTGGAGTTGCCCCGACTGCTTGATACTTGGATTTCAATGCAGCTGCCTCTGTTGAGCTGAGCCCAGCAGGCGTAATTCACGTCCTCCAGGAGGACAGGTATTTGCATCAGAAATGACCCTGGAACTTAATTCTGCATAATGTGCTCAAACACCTGGAAGTCTTTGCCAAGGCCGATGATAACACAGCTGCGGAGAGAGGTAAAGAAGAGCAGCAGAGGGAGAGGGAGGACCAGGAGGCGGGGCGAGGATGGGACAGGGAAGGGGACAGGTTTCCAGCCAGAGGCGTTTCTGTCTTTTCTTCCTGTCACTAGTGTGGTGCCAGCACATAGTAGGTACTCAACAGTTTTCAAAAGCCACAGACAATACTGAAAGAAATACAACAACAATAACGAAGTAAAGCTGGAGAGAGAGCTGCTCCGGTTCATCGGCTAACTAATCTACTAAGCAAGTCATTGACCCAACCTTCATATGTTCAACGGATTTATTGCACACCTACTGAGTCAGGCGCAGTGCTGGGCACTGAGGTCCTGCCCTCGTGGCCACTTCAAGCCCTGGACTGAGCCCACTGTGGGCGAACACAGCAGTGGGAATCCCCATCAAGGTCCTTGACCCAGGCAGCTTAAGGCCCAAGGGCAGAACCCAGTCAGCTTGAGAAGTGACCAAAGGCCTTCCCAGGAGTGGAGGCATCCAAGGGTCTCCAAGTGGCCCCTTGCAGGCCTTTCACATCTGTCACCTTGGATACTGCACTGGACAATGTAATTTCCTTGAGGACTGTTCATGGCTTAGGTTTTAGACCTAGAAGGACTACTAGTGATCATCTAGTTGTCTCCACTGATTTTACAAAGAGGAAAGTGAGTTTCAGAGAGGCAGTGAGCTTCGTCCAAGGCCACCAGCCCGTTAATGGCAGAGCTGGAGGGAGAACCCAGCTCCCCTCCTTTGACATGTTGCATATCCCGCTGGAAGGCAGGGGCCTGGGTTCTAGTCCCTGGGACATCTCCTCCCTGGATCAGTTTTGTCATCTGGAAACATAGCGGGTACCTTTCAGTAGTTCTCACACTGCTCCACAGAGGTGCCGCCCTGGGCAACTGGGGGGCTGGCCAGTAGGGCTTTGGGCCCCCCCTCTGCTTCAGTCAGAGGCCCTCTCGTTCGTGGGGCTCTCATGAAACAGTGAGTTGGAACTAAGGGTTTCGTGGCTAAGAGCCCAAACCAAATTAGCCAGCCAAGAAGGACAAATCTCTCCAGGGTTCCTGCAACACTTGTACAGTGAGCGTGGCCATGACAAAGGAACAGGAGAGAGGCTCTTTGTGGCCCTGGTATGCGCTCCCTGAAGAGGGTGAGCACCCATGTGAGCGGACTTGAAAACCCAGGAAGCAGCGTTCAGGCCCCCAACTGCACCCCTGGTAAGTGAGATCTGAAGTGAGGGGCCGGAGGGTGACGGGGAGGGTAGGGGGAGACAGCGTCATGAGGCTGGTGCAGGACCCCGGGCTTCCCACTCCCTGGCTCGGGGATGCGCCCAGTGCCCAAGGTGCTGCCCTCGGCCCCTGGCCGCCAGCGCCCCTCCTGCCGCCAGCCCAGCCCAGTTATGAGAGTCTGCGTCACAGTGACGTGTGATTCTGCCATTTGCATTCAGCTGCCGGCTTCTCTGCGTGCTCATAAAATATTAACATCGGAGGGCCGCTTGTTGCAGAAATGTTTATAATTCCTCTTCCCCATTATGGGCTTATTAATGATAATAATGCCGTTTCCCTGCCCAGGAGCTGGGCCGCTGAAAGGCAATCGCTCACCAGAGCTGAAATACGACAGTGGGAAGTCGAATTCCGTTCCCTGCTCAGCATTTAATCTTAATAACATTTTATCTTGGACGACAAGTGTGTGTAATGTTGTTTAAACGCCACGACTACATGGAGCTGCATGTTGGAGAAGGGACGGGAGGGCTGCGGAAGGCCGGCCCCCCTCCCCTGCCTCCCTTGGTGCCTCCGGCTTCCTGAGCAGGGAGTGAGATGAGGCTGCCGGCTGCCGGCCTCCCTCCGCCCAGCCCACTCAGCGCGAAAGGATTTTTTTAAACCTGTGAGAATGAAAAGTACTTACTTAGGAGCACACCAGCCTTTGAAAACACAACTACCTCAAATGGGCTCCATTAAAAATAAATAAGTCCATTTCGGCTGGAGAACTGGACCTGAGGGGATGGGAAGTCTTTAAGCCACGCGGCAGCAGGATGTGAGGTTTCCGTTTCCCGAGGCCAAATTCTGAAGGATCCAGTCCTCGGGCACGCTCGCTTAGCCAGGCCCCGTCCCCACGCCCCCCACACCTCGCCGTCTCCTCCACACCCTCCTCCCAGCTGTCGCACTCCTGCCCCCCTTTCCCAGCCTTCGTTTCGCTTTGCTAAATCAGCTCCTTTGTCTAATTCTTGCTCACTGTGACTGAGAGCAGAAGTGACACTGCTCTGTCACACCCTTTCCTGCTGTCTCGCTCGGCATTGTTCTGAGACACAGAGGGTGTGGGCCTTTGCCTTTGTATTTCTCTTCTCCTGAAAGACACTCGGGGAGCCAAGTTTGGGAGGGGATGGATGTTTGAGCACTAGATTGTGGTGGTAGTTTGACCACACAGCTCACTAAGTTGTATACATTAAATATGTACAGCTTCTTTACATCAATCATCCTCAATAAAGTGGTTTTATAAAAAGGATCAATCTAAGGATAACATTATAATGTAAACTGTGTAGTGTGCCTTAAACATCAATTACAGTCTTAGTTGCCAATGAACATAGTTTCCTTCCCTCATTTCTAAATCATCTAATAAGGTAATTTTCTTCAGCTTAAAAAAATAAGACAAGTAGGATAGGACTGTCCATAGTAGGTGCTCAGTGACTAGATGTTGGTTGGAATTTTAAACTAAAACTACTGCTTAGCTTGGAGAAGGGCACTAGGCCAAGAAAGGGGAAAATCGCTTTTCCAAGTTAGGTTTTTAAATGTATGCTAGGCCATAGAATCATGGCAGCCAATCATTGGAAAGGACCCTCAAGGCCGCCTAAATCAACCTTTTCTCCAAGGGTGAGTCCTCCCGCCTGGGGCCATACCAGTGTGTACCCCTGTGCTGTGAGCTCAGGACTCGCAGGGATGTGGGGCCAGGTGAGGGGCCCGGCTGTGATGGCCTCCCTGCCTGGAACCAGACTCTGCTAAACCACAGCTCCGGGCTCTGCCCTCTGCAGCTCGCGGAACCAGCCTGCCTCCCAGCTCCATCACAACTCTCCAGGCGACGGGCTCTCATATCCACATGTGCCTCATTGGACGGGATTTCCTGATTTGTCACCATCCCAAAGGCCTGCCTCTGACGTGCTGTTTTTTGAAGTCCCGGTTCTGATGTAGCCTGACCAGCACAGAGGCCACAAGAGGCGTCACAGCCTCTGGCATCTGACTATTATTCATTCGGAACAAGGACAGTCTTTGGGACCTTGCTGTGGCTATGTTAGCGGCCAAGGAGCCCTGAGATCCTTCATTAGCAACTCAAGCACATGGGCCTTTACTACCTGGACCTACATCATGCCAAATTTTCCCCAGCCTGAACTTATGAAATCGATTTTTTGGAAAGCTCAGTGCAAGACTCCATTTATTCCTGTTAAGCTTGACCTCCTTACTTTCAGCCCATGATTCCAGCCGGAAGGCCTTCTGGGTCCTGATTCTGGAATCCCACATGTCAGCACCTGCATTGTTCACTTATGAAAAACAGCCTCTGGGTTTAACTTCAAAGTGTGATAAATTACTGAATGGTCAGGGTCAGGGCTCCAGCCCTGCAGTGCACCATCGACATCCCCTGTCAGATGGAAAGTTTCCTTTGGGCATGAATGCTCAGTGGGCTACAGACCAATGGATTCCGGGAAAAGCTGGTGCCAGCACAGGCTGGGAGAAGTAGACCTTGGGCCCTGTTATGCTACTAATACGCTGTATTTCTTTAGAAAAACTAGCCTTTGGGGTCTCAGTTTCTTCACCTATTATGAGAGAGGATTAGCTTGATGGCCCCAAGTTCTCTTCTCGCTCAACACTTTAATGGAGCAACAACTACCCTGCAACCATGTCTCACAACCTGGCCCACAGGACACGGCGACAGGCCTTGCTGAAGCCTTGGTCAAGCCTGGCTATCCCGTGGCTATGTGTTCTCCTCTCCGACCAGTCCAATGTCCTCATGCAAGCAGGAGGTGCGTTTTTGACATGACTTGTTTTGAGGGAACACAAGCTGGTTCTTAATGACCACATGTTCTTTTCTAAATGCAGAATGGCCTAGTGTGGAAGGTAGGGCTTCCCTGCCCCGTCAGTTAGTCTCCATATTTTTCCACTTTTTTGAAAACTACAATATATTTTTTATCTATAGTCTCCTGGCATCTATTCTGCTTATAAAGTAGGGATTAAAGAAAGAACTCCCGAGGGCGCAGTCCAGGCTATACACCATGCATTTAGAATGTGCTCCTTGAAGGTTATTTACTAAAGAAACATGGAAGTTAGAGAGTTCTGGTCACCTGTCAGCATCACACCATCTTCCCAGGCCCGGCTGTGTCTCGTTCCCTGCAGTCCCTCCATCTCCCACAGGCCCCACTGCCTGGCCCGGGCAGCAACTGGGCAGCACCCACCTCCTGTCGGTGCCACCCAGCCCTTAGCACAGCGGCCAGCACAGGACAGAGGCCCCTGGACACTTACTACTTTCCTTTCACAGTTCCCTGGATGCACATGGGGGGCTAGAAAGGCTAATCTCCCACCATTATCACCACAAGCCTAACAGTCACCATTCCGCTCACTTCCAACATGTTAAATTCCTGCCCGACACCACGGAAAAGGACATCTTGCATGTTCGCCCATTAATAGTAGCACAACCTCCCTTGTCGTCTGGGGCAGCCACTGGCATTTCAACAGCCTGGAAACCCGCCTCCTCCACGGAAACTTCAGGGGTATATATGGGAGCTAACATTTAACAAGGGCCTTCTACTTTCCAGAAACCTCCGTATGCACATCACGGACCTTGTATTTAGCTTCCAGCATCTCTGGTGTTGTTAACGCTGTCATCCCAAATTTGATCAGTAAGGAAGCAAAGGCTCAGAGAGGGTAGATCACTTGTCCCAAGCAACGCAGCACTGAGTTGGCAGCCCTGAGATCAAGCCCCGGTTGGATGGCTCCGTTCCTGTGTTCGCCTCCGCACCGGCTGCTTGTCCTCACAGCTTCTTTTCTGCGGGCCCCCTGGCAGTCCCTCCTGGTCTCTAACCACCCTTAGGGCTCGGGTCTGCCTTGTTCATATCCTGATGGGAACATGCAAAGTAGAGATTCTTCGGCAAACCTGGGGTCAATCGATCTGTCTCTTCCTTCTCTGTGGTAAGCCATAACATTTTCCCAATTTTAGTTTTATTGTGGTAAAATATACATAACATAAAATTTACCATCTTAATCATTTCCCAAACCGAAACTCCATATCCTTTAAACCAAGTCCCATTTCCCCTCCTCTTGGCTCGGGCAACTCCCGTTAGTCTACTTTCTGTCTCTATGAACCGACTACGCCTGTAAGTGGAATCATGCAAACTGTGTGCTTTTGTGATGGCTCATTTCAGCATAATGTCCCCAAGGGTCACCCATGTTGTAGCGTGTCAGACGTTCCTTCTGCTCTAAGGCTGATACGTTCCATTGTCTGTATAGAGCGTATTTTGTTTGTCCATCTGTAGATGGGCACTGGGGTTGCTTCCACCTTTCGGCTACTGTGAATATGCTGCTATGAATATGGGGTACAGATATCTCCTTGAGACCCTGCTTTCAAGTCTTTTGGGCAAATACCCAAAAGTGGAATTGGTGAATCACATGGTATTCTATTTTTAATTTTTGGAGGCACCACACCTTGTTCCGCAGAGGTCGCACCATTTCGCATTCGCGCCAACAGTGCACGAGGTTCCAATTCCTCACATCCTTGTCAACGCTTGCCATCTGATTCTTTGATAGGATGACTATCTTCCTAGCAGGTGTGAGGCGGTTCCTCACTGTGGTTGTGACTTGCATTTCCTTAATGGCTGGTGAAGCTGAGCACCTTTTCATGTGCCAGTGGCCATTTTTATGTCTCCTTTGGAGAAATGTCTACTTAGCCCATTTTTGAATTGTGTTTTAAACCATGACGTTTTAAAAGCCCCGACCCTCCACCCACACCTCGGATGGCTCACAGCCGAGCTCTCAGGGAGCACAGGGGCTTCCCCGGCCCAGCCCTGCCTCACTGGGTTTGCCGAGCACAGAACATGATGTGCAGCTCCACAGCCACTGGGCTAACGCACCGGAGAGTTGTCAGTGTGCAAATGTCACCCGGAGAGGTGATTCATCACGTCACTGTGACTCAACACTCCAGCCTGGATTCCTGAACCTGCACAGCTACCTGGCCACCCATCAAGGAAAGGGCCACTGGATGGGCAGCTCCCGACAGGAGAAGGCTGGCCCTGGTGGAACCTCGTGATGACCAGAAGAGGGGACCAGGCGGCGAGCATCTGCGCAAACAAGGGAGGTGCTGGTGAGGTGGCCGTGAGGCAGGCCTGTGGGGACGCCCTCCCCTTGGAGGCTGTTATAGAGGGAAGAGGCTAGGAACAGGCTCTGGTTCAAATGGGAAGAGGAAGGTGAAGATGGGCTTGGGGAGGAGACCTTGGGACGGAGCTTTTGGCTTCCTGAGGCCACCCCAGAGCGTAAGGATGGGAGCTGCAGCAACAGAAGAGGTGCCAGGAACCAGAGGGAGCCGATGGGGGCACAGGATGTGGCGGCCACGGGAGTGTGTGGCTGCCGAGGCCTTCCTTTGAGAGAGGAGCACTTAGAGGGGCATGGGTGGCCGCCAGCCTCCAGCGGCGGCATCGTCGACACAGGGCAGCTATCACCCCAAACCCAGGATCTCCCCGGGCCGCTCCCAGCCAGCGGCCGTGCATCCCTGGACCCTTGCCGGTGGCCTGGCTGGGGCTGCTCTGAGCTGCACTGAGGGCGGAGCCCTTCCTGACCCGTCCACCCCTTACTTCCCTCTCCCCTCGCAGCTTCACACCTGCATCAGGCCGAGGGCGCTCACCACCCACTTACGCTCCCGGCCCCCTCAATGCGCCACAGAACTTCATCTCATTCTGTCTGACATCTGCTCCTGGGAGGGCCCGGACTGACGCAGAAGATATCTAAAGAGCTCCGGCCCCATCCACCCCCCACCCCCATCCCCACCCCCACCCCATGGCTTTCCCGGAAAGGCCGCCTGCCTCCTGGGCCCCCCTCCCTTCTGGAGGCTGAGCGGGAATGCAGACGGGCGGCCTAAGCTCACCCACAGGCAGAGTTAGTCACACAAAGCAGGGCGCGAGGCGGGCGCGGGCCAACGTGTTCAGGATTTGGGCGGCAGGAGGCCTCATGCTTAAGGGCACCTCTTCCTTCTGGGAGCTCCTCGCTGTGTGGAAGGTGGTTCAGAGCCTGGCCATTTCTCGGGGACCGCGGCGCCTGAACAGGGCCTGGCGCCTGCTAGATGAATCTCTGGAGAAGCAGTGTGTTTACGCCTCACAACGCTGCTCTAAGGCAGCCTCAGGTCTGCCAAGCCCGGCCTCTCATTTCACTCCCTTTGCTGGGCAGAGATGGTCTCAAAGCTGCTAAACCAGAGAGGCTGAGGAAGTTGACTACAGCTTTGGGGCTCTTTCTGTCAGATTAAACCACCCCACCTCCTATTCTCCTTCACGCCAATAAAGCCCTTTCATCAGAGGCCCCTGGCAGCAGTGCAGAGCCCTGCTCCCCCGCCCCTTGTGACTGCCCGGACCTGCCAGCTGACTGCGACCCAAGCTCAGAGCAGCAGCAGCTCAGAAGGTGAGGCCAGAACGAGGTCGGAAACACAATGTGTAAGGCCAGCTAGCAACCCACTGACCCACTTTGCACTGTCAATAACTAGTACTCAGTCACGACAAACTAGGCTCCTAGGACACAGCTGAGGGGCACTGAGCAGTGTGGCGAAGCCAGGAGCAGACTCCCCGGCTGCAGCACAACTGGGACAGGTGGATCTAGGCCACACCTGCGCCACATGGGCAGAAGCCCTAACATGGGCTGGGGCCCTCCCGCCCAGCCCGGCGCTGAGCAGCCCTTTCTAGAATGTTCTAACCATGCTGTGCAGCACCTTTTAAATGAGGCAAAACTAAAACAAGGGAAGCAACTGGGGGCAGGGCAACGTGGGCTTGCTGAGTGATGACACCACTCGGGTGGGACTGTCCCCTGGAGAATGAATGACTGCCAGAGACAAACAGGCTGTGGTGACCTGCTCATGGTCAATTAAAATCCCAATTAACACTTCTGAAGAGCCATTCAATATTTGTCACTGAACGCAGGATGAGATGCGTCTGGTGGCAGGGGGATACGAGGCCACCTTTTTCAGAGAAGGACATGCTGGTGGCTCTCCAGGGAAGGGTCATGGGGGGCCGTGGAAAAGACCCCCCTCACCAAAACCAGTAGGAGGTGGGGGAGACTTGCTCCTCCAGCCCCATGCCCACTTCCAAATGGTTATTCCTGCATCTTCTAACAAAAACGCCTCCTTAGGAGTCCACCCCCACTGTTTAGGCACCATTCCCCTGCCTGTTCTGCTCTGTCACCTACTGATTCTTGGTTGGGCTACTCTAGTCAGGCCCCTGGTCTTCACACTCCCACCCTCAGGCCTGCAGCCTGGGTGTCCTGGGAGGTCACCACTAGCATCCAACTTCATCGCTCCCAGGCCACTCGCCCCATGCCAAACGCAGGCAGGACAAACAACAGGGCAATGGCGGGCATGGTGGCCGTGATGACTGTCTCTCCTCCCCCTCCCTCAGGCCACACCCCTCAGTCACACCTGCTATGGACTCAACCACCCTACCTGAACCTGAGCCTGCTTCTCCAGGCCTCCTTCTGACACCTTGGTCAGGCCCTCCCCTCTCCCGCGGGCTTCCCAGCTGACTTTCCTTGCTGCCGCCAGGCTGATCGTCCCACAGTGCAGACAAGATCATCCCCTCATTTGAAATAATTAAATGGCCCTCATTGCTTTTAGGAAAAGTTGAGACTCTTTAGTCAGACCTGGAAAACCCTTCATGACGTTGGTGTCCTCTGCCTCCCTCTTAACCTTACCCCCCACCTCCACGCATCGCCCGTTGGTGGGACGTGCCCCCTGCCAGGATAGCTCTCTCCCCTCTTCTTTGGCTAGCAGACATCGACTCTCCTTAGCTTAAGCTTCCCCTGCTCCAGGAAGCCCTCCCTGACTGCTCCCCTCCAGTTTGATTCAGATCCTCCCCCGAGGGTCCTCTGTTTGCCACTTACCCTCCTGACAGCCATTCCCATTACACACTGGTAGTGGGGACTTACTGCTCCTTGAAGTGTCTGTCCAAACAAAGATGGTCTTACTCACTTCACATTTCCTGGCACACAGTAGGTATTCAATATATTGCATACATGCATGCATGAATGAATGAAACCTGATATAGCTTTATAAAAATTGTATAATTATCAAGTTTTTATGAATCAAACAGTATTTCCCACTGAGCTCATTATATTAGCGGTGCTTGGTCTTCATTTCCAGGGGTGGAGACGTCAACCGTGGTTCTAATTCTTCGACTTTGTGAGTCTCCCCCACAACCTCTGTCAGGTAGAACTCCACCCCAAAATGCCCCAGGAGAAGCGGCTAAAGATTTTTAGGGTTCGGCCTCACTGTGACGTGGAAGGCACTCTGGATGCAAATAACCACCTCCTCATTTATGTACTTGCTTAGTTGAATTTGGAGGTTTCTCTAAATTAGCAGAACAAATGTGCAGTTTCTCTGAAAATGTGAGTAGAGTTGCGGCTGCGCCTGCGTGGATGCGGGGGGGCTCCGCGGGTGCAGCAGCGTGGCTGGCGCCCAGGGAGCGTGTGGCAGGTGGCAGGAGTCCGTGGGCTGCAGGCCGCTCGGCAGCTCCATCAGGCAAACCAGGGGTTTAGAGGGGGTATGGCCGGGCGCTGGGCCTCCATCTCGATCACCCCGAGCTATGGCATCTCAGGGCTGTCCGGGCTGCCTGCGCCACCCCCAGCGCTCTAAGGGGAAGCTGGAGAGATGCTTCTTGTTCACTGGAACCCTTCTGTCTCTGCTCAGAGACCTGCCTGATCTGCACTGTGGCTGCTGCCACCACCATCTACCTCCCCAGACGCTGGATCCTGACCTGGGAGACTGTTTACTCACCACATGTGGCAAATACTGACACTGAAACCAACTCTACTTCTGCAGTTGCTAGTTTTCTGGTCCCAGGAAATCTCGGTTCCCAAGTGACAAATAGATTTTAAGCCTCTTGGCTATGCTGTCATCAAAACAAAATATAAACCTCGGAGGCGCTCTGACCTTTTCCAGAGGCTGGGCGCAGGGTTTCTCCTTCAGCTGGCAGCTGGCTCCACCCAGAATCTTGCCTCTCTGAAGGCAGCTGAGAAGTGGGAACGGTCATGTCACCCGACAGAACTGTGGGTGCCCTGAGGACAGGGACAGGATGTCTATCTCCAGAGCCTGGCCTAGAGCTTCATACCTGGAGGCAGCCCAATTAACGATGGGAGGAAGGAGAAATGATGACAATGACCCTCCCCATTACAGAGCACGTGCCATGTGCTGAGCCCGCGCTATGTTCCCTTGTATTAACCAGGTTAATTATCACAAGTATTATTATGCCCATTTCACAGAGGAGGACACTGAGGTTCAGGACTTTAAATAACTTGTCTACGATCACACAGTGGACTCCAAAGTTCATGACCTAACTCCTATGAAGAAAAGAGGAAATGAGAGGAAGAGAGAAAAAAGGCAGGGAGGGAGGGAGGGAAACAGGCTGACCTGAAGCAAACCAGGCAAGATATGATCAAATTTACTACAAAAAAAAGAGAGACTAAATTTTCCTTCCTCAGGCAGATTCCGTGGGAAGCCGAAGTGCCCTCAGGTCTGCTCCGCCTTCTTTCTGCAACCCAACAGGAGGCCCCAGCACCTCTGACCTGTCTGTTCCTCTGATCCTCCTGGGGTCCCGCTCACCTACACCCTCTCCCAGGCCACACACTTAAAAATGTTTTTAGACAGATTGCAGACCCGAAGTCTGGAAAAATCTCATGGTTAAAAACTTTTGCTCTCCAGCCCAGACATCGTAGAGAAAGCCAGGCCGGGGAGGCCAGGGTCTGGAGGGAGGAGAAGCCGGGTCCCTGCTTACAGGTCACCTTCCTCTGGTGACTGGGCTGGGAGCCCCAGGGGTGAAGCCATATGTTGTCTTGTTCCCTTCAGCCAAAGGGGGGAGGTAGATGTCCCACAAGCCCCCACCTCAGAACAGTGCGGCACTAATAGCTGTTTTAATTGCATGTGAGGCCCCTCAAAGCCATTTGTTTTGGTAGCTCGGAGTGGGGGCTGGGGCCCAGCGGGCTGGTGGTGACTGACAGGGAGCTCCTCGCTCAGAGGCGCCTCGCAGCAGCGTCTCCATCTCCCTGGGGCGCAGCGGGTGGGTGGCGCCGGCAGAGCCAGGCGGAGGTCTGGCTGCGCGCCGGGAGTGCCCACGCCGGGGAGGGACGTCTAGGGCCTGGCAGGGGTGGAGGAGCTAACCCCCTACAACGCATATTCTAAAAATAGTGCGTGCTTGCCCTTGACTGGCAATATATACTCTCCCCCCAGCAGAAGAACCTTTCTAATTTTATTTTGCTTAGGCTGTTACTAAAATGAGTTTGCGCTCAGAGAACAGCGGATGCTAAGGAAGCTGGTAGTGCTGGGTGGCAGGCAAAGGAGCCTGGGCGTCCAGATGTGTCCTGGACAATCCTAGTCCAAAGTCAACTACCTCTAAGTATGAATATTGTTTTATTTTAAGATGATTTTTTTATTTTGTGAGAAAAAATACACTTCCGCCCCCAGAGATGTGGAGGAGAAAGACTTTCTGTCCCTGATAAAAATTCCTCTTCTCACCCCCAGCATCTAGCAGGATTAGCATGTTCCGTACAGTAGGCACTGTCTGTGCCAAGCCAGGGACTTCTGCAAGGCTCTGAGCCACCACAGAGCGTCTGAAATGGTCTCTTAGGAGTGGGAAACTGAGGTGCAGAGGGACCTGATAAGGGTCTGGGTTGCCTCACCCACATCTCTGGTACATCCATTCACCTCTAAGCAGAACTGTAACTAAATAATCTCCAACAGACAAATGCCTTAGTACTCCCGCCCATCTCCGAAGTCTCAAAACGTTTTCTCTCTTCAGCAGTGAGGTTCACAATTCTAAATTCCCATGTGGTCACCAGGGGGGAGGTGGGACACAGGCTAGGGTGGGAAGTGGGGACTTAGGCCAGGGCTTACCCTCTCTGAGCCTCACTTTCTTCATGTGGACCATGGGGATAAGGCATGTGCCTTGCAGGGTGGCATGCCCAGTGCCCCCCTGGCACAAAGAGCTGTGCGTATAGGACCTTACCTCTGTTAGTGAACTTCAGTAGGCAGAGTGGCCTCAAGTGCAGGCCTGCTCCTCCGTCTGATCCGGTCTCGGATATGGTTGACAAGGTGAGTGCCTGGCCCAATGAGCTTTATTTGGGGAGATCGAGGGAATGGAAGTACTTTGATGAACCACTGAGCACCCCATCTCCTCATACGCATCCAGACTTCCTCCTGCTACCCATGGACACCAGAATCACCCCGCAGAATGGCCCTCTCCAGCAGGCTTGCCTTTCCTTCCCATCTACATGAGCAAGCTCTGCTGGTGGGCTCGCCGAGGTTTAGATGTCGTTGGCGGGATGTGGTTTGGATGTGGTTTCCAATCAGCCTCTCCTATTTATACTGGGGGAAGCTGGAGCCTACAGGCAGCTGGAGATCAGGGCTCAGATCCTGTCTGTCTTTCCTGTGACTCAGTGCTGGCCTGTCCCAGGGAGGAGGGCAGTCAGAGTGCACTGTTCAGCCCAGAGAATGCGGCAGGATTGGGCTGGAAGGCAGAGGTAAGGGGAAGGCCCTCTGTGTGCTGAACCCCTGCATCACACTTTCTGGGACAGACTGACTTTTCCTGGTGAACTGCAAGCCAGGAGGGCAGCAGCCATCCACGGAGGTGGATGCATCTGTGCGAACATGCCTGTGTCCCAGCAAACTCCCTTATCTGCGCACACCCGTGTAGCGTGAGGGGCGGCAGGAGGCCCAGGATCTAGCCCTATTTCTGCCACTAATATCTTTGGTGAGTCCCTTAATTCAGTTTTTCCAAACTTGCTCAATTATAAATACCACCTGGGACCCTTATTTAAAGTGCTGATTCTTGGAGTCTTCACAGAACTACTGACCTAGAATCAGATCACATGTAATTCCAGGGAGTTCATAAACTTGCAGGTGACAGCCCTGGCCTTAGACCTTTGCTCTTTCCTCACAGAGGAAGGGTAGGTCGAGGCATTTTAAAGCACCACCATGAGGCCAGGGCTCCAACTCTAAGTGCACACGCCTCTGAGACCAACTCACATGTGGAGACAACACTGCCCACGGGCCAGACCCACATGCACCGGTGCACCCTGGCACAGACACGGGCACAGACACAGGCACAGACAGACCCGCTCCCTTCCTTCTTTAGCCGGCGTCATGTGCAGCTTAGGCTGAATTTCTGGCGGTGACCGAGGGGGGTTAAGTTTCCTGAAAAGTGTGTACTTTGTGGGAGCTGGTGATCCAAGTCCCTGATATAACTGCCCCTTAGCCCAGCAGGTGGGTGGCAGAGGTCAGTGGACACCTGTGACAGAGCACATTAGTCAGGGACAATCACTTCCCTGCCAGAAAGTCAACTTAAATTTCCGGTGATTAAATAAACACCACCCCTAGGCTAGTGAAGTGGTGGAGTCTCCTGGCTCCCAGAGAAAAGGAGAAGAGAAGAGAGGGAATGATCTCGGAGGTTCTTTTCCCTCCCTGTTCCTCCCTCTCCCCCCCAAGCCAGGCCCCCTCGGTCTCCGCAAGCCAGCCCGCTCCGCCCGCTCCAGGCACGTGGAACTGCGGGCGAGGGCGCGCACCGGGCCGCCCACAGGCAGGTAGACCAGATGCTTCTACAGCAGTAGCATGAGGCCATCTTTCTGGTCTTGGGGAGCTGGGGTGAGCACCCTCTCCATCCCTGAAAGGTTCGGGCAGAGGTGGGCCCCGAGTGTAGATTTACCGAGGGGTAAAGACATGGCTGGGCAAGGGCAATGTGAGTCGGAGAATTGGGAGCTGCACAGCACAGACCACTTCCGGGGGCACCCTATATCCCCCCTCCCTGGACAGTGTGATGCTGTTTCCCCACACTAATTATGTGGGCTCAAGAAGACTCGGGCTTGAACGGGACTTCAAACTTGTCTAATTGAACCTCAACAGCCACAGCTTCAGCTCTGTCCCATCACTGCGCCCCACCAGGGGGATGACTCCCTTCAGCTGGCAGTAAAAGAAACTCATGACCCACAAAGCTCTTGTGTAAAGCAGGCTCGCTATCCAGTCTCAAACTATCTCAGACACCAAAGTTCCTGAATTATTCATTCGTTCTTTCTAAACGAATTCATTCCCCTTGACTTTGGACAAGTTTCTTACTATCGAAGCCTCAGTTTCCTTTTCCATAAAGTGGGCATAATAGTAATACCTAACTCAAATACCCAACTGTCCTGTGAGTCACGTGAAACAGTAAATACAGAGCTCTGCACGCAGTAAGCCCTCAAGAAATGTGCATGGCTGATATTTTGCTTTTGAGGAACTGACATATAGTCCTGTGCACCTAAGCATGCTTGATATTCTCATTTTCAGGAGCTATACACCCTGTCCTGAGAGTAGGTGTTCTCAGGCATTCTGGACATGTGGGCAGTTGGGCGGGGGGCGGGGGGCATATCAGAGTTGGCACATTGCCCCAAGTAGAGTGATACTGCTGTATTGTGGCCCAAGGCTACCAGGGCGCTGCAAGAGGTTCAGAGGTGCCTTCCTCGGAGCATTTCTCTGTACCCACCTCCGGGCTTTCTCTTCCTTCCCACCCCATGGACCCAGATACATAGCAGGGTATGAGGTAGGGGTGGGTGTGGGCTTCCATTACACACCACTGAGTAAATCATCACCCAAGGCTGAGTCCTGCCTCAGAATCGTGGCCCACTAGACTTGGAGAACCTCCTTCAAGTGCACTCACCAGCTCTTTCACTTGGGCAAAAATTTAAACTCTCTGAGCTTCCATTACCTCATCTGTGAAGTGGGGATATTGATAAAGTCCACCTCACAGACTTTTCATTTAGGGATAAGCCCAAATAAGGTGTTTGACTTATGCTAAACTTGGTATAATACTAAAGAACTTCAGATACAGCCTCATATTAATTTGTGGTCCATTAGGCCATTGGCGATCATGAAACCAGATGGCAGCTGTCTTAGTTTACTTGGGCTGCCATAACAAAACACCAGAGGCTGGTGGCTTAAATCTCAAAAATTTATTATCTCACAGTTCTGGGGACTGGAAGTCTAAGATCAAGGTGCCAGCAGACTTGTTGTCCGGTGAGAATGCTCTCCTTGGATGCAGGTGGCTGCCTTCTTGCTGTGTCCCCATATGGCAGAGAGCATACTCTCAGGTGCCTCTCTTATAAGGACACTAATCCAACTGGTTGAGGCCCTCACCCTTATGACCTCATTTAACCTTAATTACTTCCTTTGAGATCCCATCTCCAAATATAGTCACATGGGGGGATTAGGGCTTCAACATATTAATTTGGTGGTGGTGGTGGGGGGGGGAACACACAAACATTTAGTCCATAAAATTAGGCAAAAGATTTTTTGTTTTTTAAAAAAAATTTTGTATGTCTTTATTGATTTCAGAGAGAAGAAAGGAGAGGGAGGGAGAGATAGAAACATCAGTGACGAGAGAATCATTGATCGGCTGCCTCTTGCACACCCCCCGCTGGAGACTGAGCTCACAACCCGGGCATGTGTCCTAACTGGGAATCGAACCGTGATCTCCTGGATCAACTGCTGAGCCATGCTGGCTGGGCCAAAAGGGTTTTTTAAGTGGCTGTTTATTTCAGTAAATGTCATGGAGAGGGAGATGGTTATATAGCCACAGTCTCTTCCTGCCGGGCTCACTGGCTTTGGGGTAAGACTTCATAAGAGAGAAGCCAGAAGATTAGCATCGGCAGGGCAACAGGTAAGTTTCCTGATTCACCAGCCTCAGTAGCAGTTGTGAGAAAGATGAGGCTTTCCCCCTCCCTGCCACCTGGAGCTTGTCCAGGCCCAGGTACCTGAGGAGCCAACACCTGAAGGTAACATTACAATGGGACAGACCCAAGCCAAAGGAGCAAAGAGCAGGGAGCCAGTTCAGTGTCCCTGTCCCTAACTGGGCCTCATAGGTAACACATACGAAGAATTAACCACAGGACTGGACGCAGTCTCAGAGCATCCTGCCCTGCAAGGATGGTCAGCCCTATGCAAGGGACAAGTCCAGGATGGCCTTGTCTTGCTGACAGATTACCGTTCTGATGTCCTGGGATTTGTATTTGATTTTGTTTCTTCTAACACTGCCTTATTTATTGCATGAATATCTCATCTCCCAGATTCATCTTGGAATCATCATTAAAGGTTCCTTCTCTGCTCACTGAGATGTCCCTGCTAATCATAAAAATCTGTTGCCGTTTCAGATTAATTAAAGCTGTAAACTGGGAAGCTAGTAACTGTAAGTCATAATCTCCACTTCTGTGCAGCCTCTCAAAATCATGTCATTTTATAATACTCTTCCTAAAAATAATTTTACCCCCCAAACCTTCCTTCAGCCAGCAGGCAGCCTCCCTCAGGCTGGGCTGTCCTCCAGTCAGGGCTTCCTGGCTGTGGGCAGTGAGATCGGGCACATCCTGGGTGAAGGCCCCTCCCCCAACTTTAACAACCCCCAGGTGTACCCAACGTGATCCTCACAGACTAGAACCCAGGAAGCAGACTCCTGGTTTTGAGTCCAGCTCAGCCACTTACAACGCGTGTGACTGTGACTTCACCTCTCTTGGTTTCCCCTGGTGCATGGGGGGTGCCTGCCTGTAGGTTGTCAGTGCTGAATGAAATGCGCTATGTAAAGCTCGTAGGAAGATGCCTGCGCACAAGGGCTCTACACAAGGCAGCTGCGAGGCAGAGTCTGCTGAGCCAGCATCGGCCGGACCCTGTGACAATACAGGGTACAGCAGTGGCCCTGTCCTCTGCAAGGTGGCAATCTAATTTGGAAAATGAAACATACCTAAAAGAGAGAATTTGCCGAGCTCTAAGCCACATGGTACAATTGGAGCTGGATCACTTCAAGGTCACATAGCTATACCCAGTGAGGGCTTCTCTCAATCTACCGCACCCCTGCTCCGAGACGGGCGGATTCCTGCAGACGCGTGTCTGGTGGTTCAGGCTTTGTGCTCTACCTTCTCCAGAGAAATCCAAGAACACCGAGCTCACCCCTGAGTGATCCCCGAGGCGCCTGCCGGATGGCATTCTCGAGCAGGCCTTTTCCTCTGTGCTAAGATTCTGCTTCCTGGGGAAGCTGAGCCCGGCCACGGGCAAAGAAAATGAGGCTGGGAGGCATTATGGCTGCTCTGCTCTGTGCCACCCTCCTTTCTTTGGAGGAGTTTAAGATGTGAAGGCCACCACCCTCTTAATGAGCTGGCTCTGAAAACTTGCTGCCCCCATTTCACAGAAGAGAAAAACTGAGGGGCATGATAGCTACTGAAGTCACTGAATGGAACCAGCGGTGGGGCTTCTAAAATAGCTCCGGGTCCCACAGAGCAGCCCGGCCTGGGCAGGCCCCTTCCTTACCACCCCATTCTCGGGGCACCAGATGCTTCTAAAACCAGGTTTAGGAGTCCCCACTCCCTCTGCTCACCAGGGACCAGTCCTCAGTGCCTGGCACAGATCACTCCAGGACAACACCCATGGCTCCAAAGCTCCTTCCTTCAAACAGCTGCAACTCCAGGCTCAAGAAAGAGGATCCAATTCTGCAGCTGCTTTTTTTCCAGTTTCCTCCCATCACCTAATAATTGCGTCTCTGGATTGTTTAATTCCGTAATGAAGCCACTTGGGCTCACAACTGGCCTATCGTCAGCGAGGATTAAGATTCCTTTCAAATAAGAGGGTTTTTTTTCCCCATTCCCCCCTCTTTTAGTCCCAAACTGAATTTGCATTACAAAAAAATTAAACAAAAGCAGCTTTTTGAATCTCCACTCATTACTCCCATTACATTTGTTAACATCATTATCCACACTGAAGATGGCAACTATTATCAAATGTTGCAGCGCTTTGTGGACCTCTTGCTATATTAGTTTAGAAAATTGCTTTAATGCATATGCTTTTAGAGATTTAAAATCTGCCATGGCATCATGAGTTATATAATGCTGTACATTTTTAATCTAATAGTGCATTTATTTTTTTTAAGTGTGTTGCGCTGAAATAAAAATGCCCGTCCATGTAAGGAAGAGTACACATGCAGCTGGGAAATGCAGAGCTGCTCCTGACTGGCAGGCCTCTCCCACCCCCTTCCTCCCCAGAGAAGAAAGCGCTCTTCTGAAACCCAAACCCTGAGGGTCTGAGTTTAATGTGGGTGGATGGTGGGGGCGGGGCGGGGTGGGGTGGGGTGGGTGCTCTCCAACCCAGTGATGGGGAAGGAAACTGAACATGGAGGGCTGAAGGCAAAGGCAAGCTCCTGCTATTCATTAACACGGGAAAGCAGGGTTTCAGGGGCAATTACCAAATTTCTATATTCATGGAAATTCCGTTTCCCTGGAGAGAAAGGCTCGGGTTGGAACAGTTATGAAGTGCTGATTTCTCATGGAATTAAGAATTTTGGGTAATTACAGAGGAGCTGTTCTTGATCTGCTTCTGCATTTTAATAACGAGGAATGTTATTTTGCTAGTTTCTTTTTTATTATTATTAAAATGCACACAGGCCAACAGCATCCTCACTGGTATCCTGGGGATCCACTCCTCCTGACAGCTGAGAACCGCAGGCCTGCTCAAAAACACGCCATCGCTCTGCTCACCCAGACAGAGAGCCGAGGTGGGAAAGGGACCGGCAGGCCCGCTCTGGGCTCCATGCCTCCAGTTCCTCCGCCCGTCCCGGTGCCCAGCCCCCTTTCGGAGGCCTCAGGACGCCGTCTTTTGGGTGAAGAGGTTAAGGATGTGCAATTCTGTGGCTTTCTCCAGCCTAACGCCCTTCACGCAGCAAACCCCCACCCCAGGGTTCATAGAAACCCTGGTAATTAAGTGTCACCGAGTGAGGCTCACATAACAAGCCTCCCCGACTCGGTTTCCCTGTGGATAGCTTCTGTGGGACCCACGTTGGCCTCGCCCCTCCCCTTGCCCCTTACCGCATTTCTGAGACCTCACTCCATGGGTTGTCCACTCTCTCCCCGGGAGGCTGCAAAATGACACCAGCCCTCCCAAAGCTATTTGAGCTGATTTACAATAGTTATAAAAGAGGTCAGAGCTTGATTAAGCTTAATAGATCCATTAATTACACCAAACAAACAAACATAATGAACATAGGAATTTATCACCTCCATCACAGATATGTCCCCTTGTTGGGCCTTGACAGGCTCTGCGGAGCCCATTCATCTCGACCCTTTGTGGGACCAACAGTCCATGGCTGTGGGGAGGTGCAGGTGGAGGTGGGGGTGGGGGTGGGGGTGGGGATGGAGGTGGGGTGAAGTTACCCACCTCCGCAGACGCAGCTGAGGAAGTGCCTGCCCCTGGCACCCTGCAGCCTACTGAGCAGACTGAGCAGGTGTGCAATGGTCACAGCACCACAGTTAGCAGCTCAGCCTTTTGGGCCCAAATCCTGGCTTTACCACCTACTAACTGATAGCATCATGAAGTTAGTCCACCTCTGTCCCCATTTCCTCAGGGGTGAAGTGGGGACCACACACCTACCCGGCTGTCACTGGGGTTGGCTGAGTCAGTGCGTCTGAGGTGCGTAGACTACCTGGTGCCCAGCACACGCTCTTACCTGTACCTGTTTTGCCCTGACTGTTATTACAATTTGAATGAAGACTAGAGACCCTCTAAAGCTGCAGCATTTCCTGGGGAGCGTCACCCTTCTCCTCTTTCTGAAAGAAAGGACAATCTGCCCTAAAGTAACCCGTCACCCAGCATTTATTAAAGTTGACTAAGTGCCTAACCCTCGGTTAGGGGCTGAAAAAGCATCTCAGCTTCCGCAGGTGGCGCCTGCGCAGGAATGGCTTAAAGCATCCGCGAGGCCGAAGGTCATTCCTGGCACCCTTCCCGCCCTGCCGCCTTCCCAGGAGGAGGGAAGGCTCAGGGCCTCGCCCATGGCTGCGGAGCCGCGTACTGGCACAGCTGGCCCGGAACCCTGGGCGCCGGCCCACCCCAGCATCTTTGCACTCTGCCTGCACGTAATCGTGCCCCCCTCCTGCCACGTGGATATCACAGACTGAAAGATCACAGCAGGAAGAAGAGAAAGCGGGGTGGAAAAACCTGAGTGGAAACCGGAGACCCTAGCTTGCTCGTGTGAGGCTCCCTTACTCAGGACCGCATGCTGGGCTTCTGAAGCAACCGCACTGCCCCCAGGCCTGTGCCTCCTCCCCTCCTCCTTCCTTGACCAACTCGACTCCTATCTCAGGACTCAGCTCGGGTTTCGCTTCTTCGACTGTCCTCACCGGATGGATCCCCCAGAAATAAGGCATCCTCGCCTCTTCCCTGGCCCCTTGCACTCCTGCCGCGTCCCGCCCCTGTGCAGCAGTTAAGGCGCCTCACTGTGACGTTTGTTTTGGTCACCACAAAATACACCGAGCACCTACTGTGTACCAGGCACTGTCGCAGGCACTAGGGGTGTGGTGGTGAGCTAGGCAGCCACAGCCTTTGACCTCATGGAACTTACGAGCTGGTGACACTAGTTTTGTTTGGTGTATCTCTGTGCGCAGCCTGGATCCTAACGGGTAAGCAGTCCCTCCGCGAGGTGTGAGGAGGGTGTGGCTGGGATGCTTGGAGGAGGGGCAGAGGCTGCCCATGGGTGGGCCCGCCGGGAGCATGAGCACGTGGGTAGATTATTGGGATCTCTTTACAAAGCAGGGGCAGGAGCTCTTTTCCTGCCTGGAGCCCACCCATCGGGCAGGTGACAAGCTGGAGGAGTACAGAGAAATCCACTTGGTGTGGTTTAACCATATATAACCCTCTCCCATCTATTATTCCATCCTCGGATATCAATTCCTGGTCAGTCGCTCGGCCCACAAGACCCTGAAAATAGATTTAAAGTATTGCTTTATTTCCCATCCAGCTTCAGTGTTGATTTATGCTGCCCAAACAATCAAGCCTTTATCTCAGTCACCCAGCAGCCTCAGCAGCAATTTATCACATTTTACTCTCCCTTTGCTCCCGACGCTGAGCCTGGTGGTTGTGTCTTTCTCTTCTCCACACAAGGGGCACAGCAGCAGTGGGCAAAAGCAACGCTGGCGGCCAAGGCCAGGGCGCCTCCTGAGGGAGGACCTTCTACCTCATGTAAGTCGAATGAACCAGGCCTGGAGGGCAGGGGTCCTTGGCCCAGCAGTGCTATTCACCAGCTGAGCCACCTTGAGCAAATTACTTTCCCTCTCTGGGCCTCAGTCTCCTCGTCTGTGACCCTCTCTGACTGCTGGGGTTTCAGGAAAGAGATGAGGCAGGCTAGATCGCTGTCCTCAAACAAAGGCTTTGGCTTTTGCCTTTTAAAAGCTTCACCAGACCAAATCTGTCGCCATTGCCCTAATCTCTCTGAGACAAGAGTGGCCAGGGCCATGAACTCTGCAAAACCAGGTGAACCCACCAAGCAAGAGTGGGCAGAGCAGCCCAGCAGAGCTAGGCGTCAAAAGGGCCAACTGTTCAAGACAGGATGGCTCTGCTGGATCAGGAGTCTGAGCTCAGCCCACTGCCGGTTTTGTTCAACCCGAGAGCTGAGGATGGTTTTTACATGGATTAAATGCTTGGGAGAAATCAAGAGAGGGATAACATTTTATGACATAAATATTACATGAGACTCAAGTTCCAGGGTCCACAGATGGAGGGTCTGGGACACAGCCATGACCCCCTGTACATGCACCGTCTACGGCTGCTTTTGCTGTACGAGGCAGAGTGTGTGGTTGGAAGAGACCTAATGGCTCCCAAAGCTGAAAACATTGACTGTTTGATCCTTTACAGAGTAAGTGTGCCAGCCCTCGGCTAGATGATGGGCGATGCCAGACACCATGTCCTAGACACGCCTGAGACCAGGCTTCTGGCCGTTGCTTTCTGTTTATTTTAGGCTGGAGATTCACTCCTAGAGCAAGGAAAGGAATCCCGAGGTTTCTATCAGCTACAGAAACACTCCTGAGGGAGCCAGAGATGAGAGAGCCGTGAGCCCCATTGCTGGGACGGTTAATCAGGATGGCGTAACCTGCTACCTGGCAGAGCGAGAGAAGCCAAGGACACTGCTTGTGGCTCCTGTACCCGCCCTGCGTGTTCCTGCCTCCCAGGCTTTGCCCACTCTGCACCCTCCACCAGCACTCTTCCCCACTCCCATGTTCCATCTTTCCTCTCCCCCCCAAAAGGTCACCTCCTCCATGAAGCCTTGCCTCTCCCCATCTGGAAGGGCTCTGTTCCCCCTGAGTCCCCCTCAGCTCTTCATCAGAACTTCCCTGGCATCACTCATCATTTCCTCCACTGAAGGCAATAAATTGGTTTCATCTCAGGCCGGTTCCAACTGACTGGAGGTGTCTTCCTGCGAGGATGAGAAGCGTGAAGCTGCCTGGAAGCTCGGCAAGACAGACCGTCCCATGCACCAGGGGCGGCGGCTGTGGCCGGGGAGGGCTTCGGGCCACCTGGGCATCTTGCCTTCCCTGCTCTATGTTGGTGCTGGGCATGGCTGAAGAGGTGCAACCCCCCTGTGATCTGTGAGCTCCTGGCTGGGGAGGGGGGGTAGCTGAGTCCACAGTCCCCTCCCCACCACCTGGCCCAAAGCTGGTCTCAGGGCACCCCCCCAGCTGTTTTGGACAATACTCTGAAATCAGCCCTTTCAAATGCCTCCTGGCAACGGGTACTATAACACAC
Source organism: Miniopterus natalensis (assembly GCF_054644295.1). Classification (NCBI taxonomy): domain Eukaryota; kingdom Metazoa; phylum Chordata; class Mammalia; order Chiroptera; family Miniopteridae; genus Miniopterus; species Miniopterus natalensis. The sequence goes on along the minus strand of NC_142091.1, from coordinate 7,177,882 downwards.
TGTTGGGGCAGGGAACAAATGGGCCAGGGAGGAAATGCAGGCCAGGAGAGAAGTGCCCTGCCCCTTCCAGCTTTCGGGAGGAATTCTTGGCATTTACACAGCAAACAGTACCCAGGTGAGGCAGTATGTCAACAAGGCCCGGCTCAACAGCTCCCATGTCTCAGCATATTTTAAATGTTTGCCACATGCCAGACATTAATATTTTAATGGCTGCACATCCCTGGCAGGCAGAGCAGTGCCCAGAACACAGCCTAAAACTGAGTGATAATAGCCTTGCTGTGTGGGAGGTCAGTGGGGCCTCTCCCAACACAGCCTCCCCTCCCCTGGCTCCCCCAGCACAGCCTGGAGACTGCAGGGCTGCTTGCTGAGCTGCTGTGAATGGGCAGGGTTCTCCTGGCCTGATGATCCGGAGGCTCCCAGGACCTTTCACCAGCCCCTACATCAGAGGATGCAAGTGTGTGGAGGGGACCAAACTCAGTTCCAAGCACAGCTGCAGTGGCCTTTGTCCAGAAATTCAGACAGCTTTGGATATTTGAAAGCCAGCAAGAGCTTTCTTGGGTAAGGGGGTGCAGTGAATGAAAGTTTCCTCACTGATAGAATTCATCAGTGAGATTAATTGATGAATCCAGTGGCTCAGAGGGAAGGTGTCTGGCTAAATCAAACACTGCTCCTAGGTTTCCTCTCTAAAAATAAACACAAACAGGATGAATATTCAGACATACAAAAAAATCATCCTCCCTTCCATATCAGACTTTTAAAAACCTTCTCTTAGGAGCTACCTGTTATGCAAGCCCAGCTCTAATCTTTTCTGTGAAGCACTGTGGAGATTACAATTACAATTACTTAATAATAGCAACTAGTGTTTAATGAACACATACTATGTCCCAGGCCAGGGGTCAGCCAATGCTTTCTCTTACAGGCCAGATAATAAATATTTTCAGCTTTGTGGGCCAGATCCAACTCTGCCCTTGCAGCCCGAAAGTGGCACAGACAATACTTACAGGAAAGAGTGTGGTCGTGCTCAAATACAAGTTTACTTACAAGCAGGAGGTGGGCCCGATCTGGCCCCTGTGCTCTAGTTTGCTGACTCCTGCTCTAGACAGTGTGTTAAGTGCTTCACACACATAATCTCATTTAATCCCCATAATAACCCTAGAAGATGGGTACTGTTATTATGTTCATTTTTAGAAATAAAAATTCAGGGTTGTGATTAGATTCCTTGGCCAAGATCACAAAGTTAATATGCAGTGTAGCTGGAATTCAAACCACTTAACTGTATTGCTCCAGTTAGAATCTTGTAAAAATATTGATATTACTAGCTGTCGTGTAGAGCACTTACTAGGAATCAGGTACTATTCTAAAGGCTTTATTTAATCCTTAAAACTCTATTATTATAGGTGATAAAATCCAGTCCGGAGGGTAAAATGACTGGCCCGGGGGCACACAGCTTATCAAAGGCAGAGCAGAAATTTGAACCCAGGTGGCCTGGTCCCACAAACTGTGTCTTGACTGCTAAACGCTCAAGGCATTCTTTGAGGCAGGTTAGTGGGCAGAAGGCCCAGAGGTTTAGGCCTCAGCTATATCATCCCCGTCACTGAAAAAATATAAGATCCAGTCCTGCCTTCTACTGCGCCTACCTGTCCCTGAAATGGGTCACCAGGAAAAGAGCTGACTTTGCCCTGTGGTGTTCTGGCCATGAGCATACATGGGGTTTCCCAGGCAGAAAGGACTTGAAACTAAATATAAAACCCTGTGGTCTGCCCCACCCCCCACCCCTCCCAGGCTCAGTCAAGTCTCAACAACTCAGTCCCCCAGCCAGGGCACTGGAGCCCTTGGTGGACCCTGGAGGGACAGAGTCCCTGGCCGCCCGCCAGCTGGAGCGCAGTCAGCACGGGCTCGCCCAGAATAGGAGCCGCCAGTAAGGGCCTGCCGCCGGCACCACCGCCCATGGTGACACCTCGGCATCCAGGTATGGAGCAGAGAGCAATTTTCCTTTTGACTTATTGGCGCAGACGAGCGGGAGAACCTGACAGGGCCCCAAACAAGCTGTCAGGAACTTCTCGTTAGGGCCGCGGGATGGAGCGCCCGCCCTCCAGCCTGGAGTGAGCAGGACACAGTGCGGACAGTCAGGCGGGCTGGAAAGGGGCCGCGGTGGGGCTGGGGGGCTCAGGAAACAGTCACCCGGGGAAGAGCGGGCCAGAGCCCCCGCAGCCTGGAACCCCTCCTTCTCTCCTGCTTCTCTGTGCTACGTCACCCGCTGAGAGCCCGGGAGGCAGCGCAGTGGTGTGCGAGTCCTGGGCTCGGGCTAGAGCCAGGCCCTGCGGGCGTCGGGATTCGCTCCCACGCCCGCCCTGGGTGCGGGGAGCCTGCAGGGAGCAGGCCTTCCGCTCAGCACGGAGCCCGCCACGGGAGAGCGTCAGGAAGAACGACAGGTTAGGTTCTGCTGGCAGGGCTCCTGAGGCCCAGCTACCCGCCCCACACAGCAGGGGCAGGGCATAGCCTTTTCCTCTTGGGAGCTTCCCTAGGAAACATCACTGGCTACACACCAGGCATCACGCCAGGCCCCTCACGTAGGCATCTCCTTTAATTTTCATCCTCAGCAATGGTCCAAGTAGCCCTTACAATCCCCATTTTACAGATGAGGAAACTGAGTCTCAGAGATGGAAACTCTTGGGATGTGGTAGATTCTGGATTCACGCACTAACCTTAATCATCCCGATCACACAGTCGCCACCATTTTTTGCATACATACAACGTACCAAGCACTGTGATAAGCAAGTTAGAAATTATTTCCCCAAACAATGCTCCAGTCTCTGGCCCCAGTGAAATGGCCTGAAGAGGCAGAAGGGCTTCTTAGCGCTGAGCCTCAGTGTGGCCCCCTGTTGGTCTGCCCCAGGGCCTTTGCTCTGGAAATGTAGCCAGTCCTGTCCTGCTGAGGTGCCAGCTCCAGGGCTCCAAGGATAACAGTCACCCCGCCCCACGTGTCTCCAGTTAGTCCAGCTGTCCCTCAGTGGTTGATACATTATTTAGTTAGCTGACCCAGTCAGAGGTTCTGGACTCCCTCTGCTGACTCCCCCCGCAGCCAGGGCCGCTTCGTTTTGTCCACGTCTGTTAAAAATGTGGAACCTGGAACCCACAGCTATGCACGGACCAGACTGTCACTACCCCGGAGCTCCTGGGAGCCTCGTCACATGTTGATTCAGGCCGAGACGGAGCCAACCAAACCCGAAGTGTTTTTCAGATGTGCTGGTGACAGTCTCATCCCCTATCCCGTCTCGATGCCCTTTGATTCCAGAAACAGTCATTTCTGCATATGCCTTTGGATTTCACCCGCATCCCGCCTGTAACTCCAGTCCTGTGAAATTGCTTTGTGTCAGGTTCCTTTCATAGCAGGGAGTTAAGAGCAAGGCTCTGGGGTCGGATGGCCTGGCACTAAATCCTGGTTCCACAACTGGTTACCTTCAGCTCTTTGTTCTTAGTTTACTTGTCTGTAAAATGGGAATAATGATATTGTCTATCTCATTGGGATGCTGACAGAATTAAATGATAACACAGGCAATGTGTTTAGAACAGAGCCTGGCACACAGTGTTACAGAGTGTTAGCTATAATTTTCCCTGTTACTGTTATATGAGGCATTTATTATCCCGTGTAGCTTTAGGTCTTTCACTAATCTTATTAGTATGTCTTCTACGTAGTCACCAAAGCCGCCGAGAATACATCTTGGAGAGAACAGGGGATCCCCACATCCCGAGAACTTTCCCTGCAGACGGATCTCCATTCACGGGGCATTGGCTCTGCTGCCGGCCCTCACCCTCCCGGGAACACTGCACCACCTGTGCCCATTAGCAAACCTGCACCTTCTTATCCTTGCTACAAAGGCAACTTTAGAAGTCCCTTCTTAAGGCCCTAGCATCATTTTTTCCTCACATTTCCAGGCATCTGGGGTTCAGCCTTCCTGAGAGCAATAAGCCGACTCCAAGGTTCCCTCCAGTGTGTTGAGGATGTGACTCCCGGGGAAACTGGACACACCCTGCTGGGCCACCAGCAGGTCCCTCAGCGTTGGGGTCCTGTCAGTCATCAGGCAGCTGTGGGCACAGCAGGAGACAGGACCAGAGTGGCAAGGAGGCTTGAGGACGCCCCGCCGGGAAGAGGGGGCCAGGCTGGGGCTGAGGAAAGTGAGGGTGGGGGCATCAGGGACACAGCCTGGAGCTGTCACATGGGCCTCGTCCAGTGCCCACTGGGAAGGTGCACAGCTCCCCGCTCCCCAGGCCCTCCTGCTGCTCTTTATTCATTAAAATGCTCAGATGCCGACTAACTTTATTTGCTCAGTATTTATTTCGCCAGCCTTGAAGCGGCAACAACAGGCAGCTTGATTGAAAGGCTGTCTGGTTTCATTGTGGCTCCTGTAAGTAATTCTACAGCCTCGGTGGAAATGGTATTTTATAACTCGCCAGAGCAGATTCGCCTTAGTGAATTGGAATAGATATTCCTGCGTCACCTAAGCTGCCTTCTCCCCAGTGCCCAGGCCTCCACAATTGGTGCCCTTCTCTGCAGCCTCGCGACACTGCACCTCTCTGGGCCTGGGCCTGGGAGCCCTGCTCGGGACAAGGGGACGCAGAGCCTGTCCACCAGCCCACAGAGGCACAGGGGGAGTGGCCTGGAAACACAGTGGGGGGGCTCCAGGTTAGGCTTGGGCTCCTTCCAGGGGGGCAAGACACTGGAACCTGGGCATGGAGGGGGAGGCCTGGAGCAGCAGAGACAGCATGGCTTCTCCCCTGGGCATCCTCATAGCCTAGGTGGCAGAGCTGGGTCCTGTTCTGCCTGGAAAGGGGACACTAGGTGCTCTCTGGAGAGCAAAAAAATAGGAGGAATCCGGTTCCACCACCACTTCCACTGTCCTCCCCCAGCCCTGACTGACTCCCACTGAGAAACCCAGCAGGCAGCTGCCTTCTCCAGGCAGAGATGGGCAGGCTCTCCAGGGGTAGGAGGTGGGCTGGGCCTGGGCTTTGTGTTTCCTCTGTCTGTCCCCTGGGGGGGGCGGGGGAGCAGAGGCTCAGCGGGCAGAGCAGGCCCCTGCACCTCGAGGCTCCCTGCAAACTCAGTGTGCCCAGGACGGCCAGCAACCCACCCCTGACCCAGTAGCAGTTCCTTCTGCGGGGGCTTCAGAAGGGAGGCGGGAGCCCCACCTTCTGCTCCCGGCTGATCGCGGCTGGGCAATCACCCTCTCTCCACTATTATGACTAAATCAAGTTGGGTGATTTATTTCCCACTTATCTTTCCCGCTTCCGCTCCCTGTCCGATCTGCACTGTTGAGCACGCCGAGTGGAAACATATCATCCACTCTGATCAGCTGCTGCTGAGCTGAGAAGCAGCCCCCCTGCTGCTGTGGCAGGGAGGTCTGCAGAGGCCGGAGACCTGCCTAGAGACCCCAGCTTTAGTGGGGGGAGGTGGAGTATTGGAGGCTTTGGGGACCTCTGCAGAGGGAACAGGCCAGGGCTATAGTAATAAAGGTGGGGGGGCGGGGGGCTGGGAGCAGGTGGCAGAGAGCAGACCTCAGCACAAGGCAGTCATAGCCCCCAAGACTCATATAGCTTCAATCACTGTTCCCCTCGCCTGCCCAGCTATGCCTCATGCCCCGCTGCTGCTCAGCCTGACACACCTGCCCTGCCCCTGGGCCCAGGCTGGAGGAGCAGAAGACACCTACCTGTGCTTGACACCCTCGCCCGAGCTCATGCAGCAAGGCTGGCCGCCCTCCTGGACGTGCTGCCCCAGACAGGCTGCTGCCGAAAAGGCACCTCCCTGTGAGTGGCAACACTGTGTGAGGGCCAAGGGCACTGGCTCTGGGGCCAAAAGCCTAGGAAACTACTTGGCTTCTTTGAGCCCGGTTTCCTTATCTGCTAGAAGGGTAGTAATACCCACGTCGTGAAGCTTAGCTGAGGTTGTGTGTGTAGTGGGTGCCTTAGGAGGTGGCATTGAAACCACTAAACCAGGTTCTTGTGTGGGGGGAGCAGAGGAACATCATCTTGGGGCAGTTTGTTGTTGCTGTTATTATAGAAACAATCACTTGAATGATTTATTTACATTTATTTCATATCATGTGTCTATATATATTTATATAAGGATAAGGCCACTGAGGAGCACATGACCCAAGCAAAGGGTACATCAGGCCATTTTCTCTGTTTTGTAAAGACTGTCCCTCCCCAGCCATGGGAAGTTGGGGCCATGTATAGAAGAACCCAAGGGCCTTCTGGGAGAGAACCAAGACTTCAGCTCCCTGCCTGCAAGGTCTGAAGGTAGAACCATTTGTTGAGAAAGCTAGGGTGGCACTACGGAAGGCCTGACATCAGGACAGGACCCCAGAGACCCTAAAGGGCGACTCACAATGAGGGCAATGGGCAGCAGGGCTGGTGACCTGCTCAGCCACCAGCATAGGGATGGCTTTTGGGAATAATGAAAAGACCATGACCTTGAATCCAAGGTGCAGGGGCCTCTGGTCTTATGAGGGAGCTGGACCAGCACAAACAACCCGTAGGAACAAGACCTTGGCGTAGCAGCCAAAACAACAGCATGGCATATTGTACCCCAGGTGGCATTTAGCTTGAAACCAGGCATACAGCATTCAGCAAATGTTGGCTCCTGTTAATAATGGTGCTGGTGGACATTGTCTGAGTGTGGACTGGGTGCCAGAGAGCTCTATACTTTTTATAATCATTGACTCATTTAATTCTAACAGAACTCTATTCAGTGAGTACTATTCTTACCTCCGACTTTATAAATTAAGGATAGGGACACAGAGAGGTTAAATAATTTACCCAAGGTCACACAGCTAGTAAGTAGATGAGCTAGGATTCAAACCCAGATTCACCATTACAATTGTTGATGATGAAAGTTCTATATCTTCCCTCATTCCAACCACCAAGACCATGTTAACCCTTTGAAAACTGTTCTGTGAAATTAAGAGTATCCATAGATTATAGATAAGCCTCAGGAAACCAGTGGGTCACTATCCAAGAGCCACCAACGACCCTGGCACCTTCCTTCTCTCATCTGCCAGCACCCACACTCACCACCTTCCCCAAACAAAACCCTCTCTCCAGAAAGGATGGATTCACCCCTCACTCTGAGCTGGCTGTGATCGCAGAGCCTAGGACATTACTTCTCTTGATGTATTTGCCTTTAAACTTGGGACGAGTTCTGAAGTCAAAGGAATGAACCTCTAACTGTACAACATGAGAACCCAGTGAAGTGAGGGACTGCAGCCAGGTGAACATCAGAGGGACCATTACTCCTGTCTGGATAGGCCTATGTGGGAAGCAGCATCCAGCCTGCTCAGAGAAGCGCATCCTGGCCTCCTCCCACCACACACGATCCATTTCACTATTTTATCTCTGACTGTGAAGATGCTGATTTGGAAGGAAGTCATCTCTGAACAACACAAAGGTACCCCAAAAAGTTGGAGTGCTTCCAGCCAAGAGGTCAGAATCACAGGGCCTTAGCTTTCAGAAGGCAACCCTTACGCCCACTGCTCAGGAGGACGAGGGCCAGCGCTTCCTGGAGGCCTTAACACACTTTGTGGCCAGAGATTAGGGTCCCCCTGGGCTCAGCTGCCTCTTAATGTGCTTTAAATGTAAGATTCCGTCTGACATAAACATTTTTCTGCTTTAATTTAAAAACATTTTTAAAAAGTATTAGCTCTGGCCGGTGTGGCTCAGCGGGTTGGGCATCATTGCCGGCACCAAAAGCTCGCCGGTCCGATTTCCAGCCTGGCCCGTGCCTGGGCTTCCAGCTTGATCCCCAGTAGGGGGTGTGCGGGAGGCAGCTCTCACTTCGATGTTTGTCTCTCTCTCACTCCCTCTCCCTTCCTCTTTTTTCTCTCTAAAAATCAATTAAAAAATATTTTCAAAAACGGTTTAAAAACCATTTACACTATATCAAGATACTGAGTCATCTCTAAGGGTTTACAATCTCTTGGTTTTTAGTTTTTGGGGACACAAGCATTTTAACAAACACCAAGAATTTGCCAGGAAAATAGGATAATGACCCCAGTCCTTGAGGAGCTGGCATTCCAGCAGGGGGGACACACAGTTAAATAGCCAGGCAGGGGACAAAGTGGCCGTGGCAGGGAGGAAGTGGCCGTGGCCACAGCAAGTTATGTGCAGCGAATGAAGGAGGCTGGGAGCACAGGTGAGAGGAGCGGGCTGTCAGTGCCGCTGGGTGGCGCAGGGAAGCCCCAGGTGGGAAAAGAAGAAGCATCCAGAACGGGAAGGCAGAAGTAAAACTATCTTCTCTCTATTTGCAGATGGCATGATCCTGCATATAGAAAATCCTAAGAGCCCACTAAAAATTGTTAGAACTAATAAGTGAGTTCAGCAAGGTTGGGGAAGGCTTCTTACCCAAGACGACATCTGAGACAAGCACAAAGATGGTGGGCTCAGGTGGTTATCACTGCCATTGCCATCGGCCAGCTGTCCATGGACTAACATGGGAAGACAGAGGCAAGAGATGTAAGGGGGATTCTTGCAGACGACTTTGTAGGAGGGCTTGGGAGGGTGTGAGAGGGCGTGGGAAGAAGCAGCAGGGATTTGCTGCCACCAGGGAACCCTGACATCAGAATAGTTACTTAATACTAGAAAACTGAGTCCAAAAACACTTAAGAAAAGATTGTATACCATGACCAAGTGGAATTTATCCCAGGGATGCAAGGTTTAGTTTAACATTGAAAAATCAGTTAATGCAACACACCACATCAACAGAATAAAGAACAGAAGCCACATGGCCAGCTCAATAGACACAAAAAGCATTTGAAAAATCCAACACCCCTTCATGATAAAAGCACTCAACAAACTAGGAATGAAGGCAACTTCCTTACTCTCACAGAGGGAACCAACAATAACCTACAGTTAATGTCATATTCAGCCATGAAAGAGCAGATGCTTTCCCCCTAAGATCAGGAGCAAAACAAGAATGTTCACTCATCAGTTCTACCAACACTGTGCTGGAGGTTCTAGCCAGGGTAATTGGGCAAAACCACGAAATAAAAGATAAAAGACATCCGAATCAGAAAGGAAGAGTAAAGTTATCTTCTATTTGCAGATGACATGATCCTATACATAGAAAATCCTAAGGAATTCACTAAAAATTACTAGAACTAATATATGAATTCAATAAAGTCACAGGGCATAATATCAACACACAAAAATCAATTGTATTTCTATACACTAGCAATGAACAATCCAAAAATGAAATTAAGAACTAATTCCATTTAAAATAGTGTTAAAAATATAAAAAAGAAAAAATTTTAACAAAAGAAGTGACAAATGTATACTCTGAAAACTACATATTAATGAAAGAAATTAAAGAAGACCTAAATAAAGGAAAAGACATCCCATGCTCATAGGCTGAAAGGCTTAATATTGTTAAGATGGCAATAGTCTCCAAACTGATTTACAGATACAACACAATCCCTATCAGAATTCCAGCAGGCTTCATTGTAGAAATTGATGAGATGATCCTAAAATTAATAAGGAATCGCAGGGGACCCAAAATAGCCAAGACAGTTAAAAACGAAGAACAAAGCTAAAAGATTCGTATTTCCTGATTTTGAAACTTACTACAAAGATACAGTAATGAATGCAGTGTGGTACTGGCATAAGAATAGACTTTTGGATTAATGGAACAGAATAAGCGTCCAGAAATAAATTCTCACAATTAGGGTCAATGATTTTTGATAAGAGTACCAATATCATTCAACAATGAAAGAACAGTCTTTCAACAAGTGGTGCTGGGAAATATGGATATATCCATATGCAAAAGAATAAAGTGGAACCCCTTCCTCATACCATAGACAAAAATTAACTCAAAATGGATCAAAGATCTACAGGTAAGAGCTGAAAATATAAAACTCTTAGAAGAAAACATACAAGTAAACCTTCGAGACCTCAGATTAAGCAATAGTTTCTTAGATATAATGCGAAAAGCACAAACAACAAAAGAAAAATAGATAAATCAGATTTCTTAAGAATTAAAATGTTTTGCATTTCAAAGGACATCATCAAGAAAGAGAAAAGACAACAAATAAAATTGGAGAAAGTATTTGCAAATCATATACTGATAAGTGACTTATATGCAGAAAATATAAAGAATTCTTATAACTGAATAATAAAAAGACAACCCAATTCATGTATGGGCAAAAAGACAGCCCAATTAATATACGATCTGAATAGACATTTCCCCAAAGAAGATATACATATGGCCGAAAAGCACGTGGAAAATGTCTGATATCATTGGCCATGAGGAAAATAGAAATCAAAACCACAATGAGATACCACTTCACACCCCCAGGATGGCTGTTGTAGGACAAAAATAATGGTCCCCCAAAGATGTCCACCCTCCTAATCCTCTGCAATCTGTAAATACGTTACCTTACATGGCAAAAGAGACATTGCAGATGCAATTAACTCAAGCATCTTGAGATGGGAAGGATCCTGGATTATTCAGGGGGCCAGTGTCCTCACGGGGGTTCTTTTAAGTGAAGAGGCAAGAGGATCAGCATCGGAGGAGATGTAACAACAAAAGCAGAGGTTCAAGTGCTGCCATTGCTGCTTTGAAGCCGGAGGGGCCCACGGACCAAGGAGGGCGGGGGGCCTCCAGAAGCTGGAAAAGGCAAGGACACAGCTTCTCCCCTGGAGCCTCCGAGAACACTGCCCTGCGACACCTCGGCTGTAGCCCGGGCGGCCCACTGCAGGCGCTGACCCCAGGGACTGTACGAGAACACACGTGCGTTAGGTCACTGTCTGTGGAGTTTCACAGCAGCAACGGGATGCCAACACAGCTACAATAAAAAGATGGGAAAGAGCAAGAGTTGGGAGGATGTGGAGAAACCTGGGGGAGGCTTTACCCGGTGCTGCTGGGACGGTGACCGGTGCGGCCGCGTTAGAAAAGGCGGCAGCTCCTCGCGGGCTGAACACAGAGTCGCCGCGTGGCCCAGCAACTCCACTCCTGGGCTTCTACCAAAAGACCTGAAAACACATGGCCGCGTGCAAACCTGCACGCAAATGTTCATCGCAGCGTTTTCCGCAATAGCCAAGAAGTGGAAACAAATCAAATGTCCATCAAAGGGTCAGTGGGTAAATGAAACGTGGATTTATGCTACAGCATATCAGGCTTGAGGAACCTTTTTTCCAAGGGCCCTTTGGATATTTATAACATCATTCAGGGGCCATACAAGATTATCAACTTAAAAATGAGCTACGAGACCCAAAATATGAGTGTATGTGGAAGTGAGGCCTTTGGGAGGTGATAGGTCATGAGGATGGAGTCTTCCTGAAAGCAATTAGCGCCCTTATGAAAAAGACCTCAGAGAGCTGCCGCACCCCTCGGCATGTGGGGTTACAGCAAGGAGACAGCCAGCTATGAACCAGGAGGAGAGTCCTTACCGGACCCCAAATCTGCTGGTGCCTTACTCTTGGACTCCCCAGCCTCCGAATGGTGAGAAGCAAATTTCGGTTGTTTATAAGGCACTCAGTCAGTGGTATTCTCTGACAGCAGCCTGAACTAAGACAGTTAGTTTATGAAGAAGGAGTTTATTTTTAGCTAAATTCTTAGGATATTAGATATACTGTATATACATTGAGCATATCAAATGTATGTATGTACATATTTAAATATATAAATACAAGTTAACACTGGGGGAAAAATGAAAAAAGCGCCTAGGTTTACTGAATTTTGAATCCTACCTGTGGTTGCCTTGTCAGGGCCAGACCAAATGATTCTGTGGGCTGTATAGGGCCCACGGGCCAGATGTTCCCCGCCCCTGGCATAGATGAACCTTGATACATTATGCTCAGTGAAAGAAGACAGACACAAAGGGCTGCATATTGTATGATTCTATTTATGTGAAATATCCCCAGTAGGAAAATCTATACAGGCACAGGCTACTGTGGGTGGGAGGGGGATGGGGAATGACTGCTAAGGGGTGTGAGGTTTTTTTAGGGTGATAAAAATGTTCTAAAATTGATTGTGGTGATTGTGGCACAGCTCTGTGAATATACTAAAAGCCATTTAATTGTATACTTTGCAATTGTAAATTGTGAATTGTATGGTATATGAATTTTATCTCAATAAAACTCTCATTAAAACAATAAAATGGGCCCTGGCCAGGAGGCTCAGTTGGCTGGAGCATCATCATGTACAGCAAAAGTTGAGGGTTCAATTCCCGGTTGGGACACATACCTAGGTTACAGGTTTGATCCCTGGTAGGGGCGTGTATGGGAGGCAACTGATCAATGTTTCTCTCTCCCTTCCTCTCTCTCTAAAAATCAATAAAAACATATCCTTGGGTAAGGATTGAAAATAACAATAAAATAAAGCAAAAATAAAAAGATTGCCTACCCTGTCCTGCCCTGGGGAGGTAGTTAATCACAGAAAGGAAGGCTGCTAGACCCACTTTAGCAAATCAAGTCCAGGAGAAAGAGCTGCAGCCCACCTGAGCTGTGGTCCCAGAGGAGAGTAGGTGTTGCCTTCCCAGGGCCCCAGGGCCCCAACATGGACATTCAAAAACCATCCACAGAGATCCCTGCTTACTTCACCAGCCTCGTCTCCCACTGCCGGCCTCCCAGTGCACAAGGCCACAGTTCTGCACCACCAAGCTATCCTTCTCCCTGCTAACCTCCTCCGTCCAACTCTTACATACCCTTCAAGAGCCCACTTAGCTGTGGCTTCCCCACATGGCCTCCCTGAGTCCCCAGAGGCTGGGAAAGTTGCTCCTTCATGCTTCCTCAGGCTCTCTAGCTCCTTGAAAATACTCTGCCTGTCATTTCCCACCACGATAAATGTGAGCACACAATGTCACTGGCACCACAGCCTTTAGGCTCCTTGCCGTCCGAAGCCGCCTCAGACTTGTCTTTGTAGCTTCAGTATCTAGTGTCTGGCATGCAGTAGCTGCTTAGTAGTGTGGATTAAATAGCCCACTAGGCCACTTTTCCAGCCTGAAGCCCCCAGACCCAGAGGGGCACACAGCAGAGAGGAAGGCAAAGCGCCAAGGGTGGTGGGGAGAAAGGGGGGTCTCAGCAGGGTCCACACAAGGCCCGGTGAGTGCCACCCTCTTTCTGTCCTTCACCTTCCTCCCAGCAGGTGCCCTCCCATGCTCAATGGCCTTTTTCTCCCCCTCTGATGGCACTGACAGTGACGTGCAGGCCAGGAATTCAAATCTAGGCCTTCCCGGTCCTAAAGGCCTGCTCTCCCATTCCACACATGGAGCCTTCTTTTTGGGTCTGTTATTAACAAGCTTTTGCATTTATCAAGGGGAAAGGCTATTTCTCATTTCTCTGGCTCCAGTCTCCTCCATTGTAAAAAGGGGACTTTAAATAACCCCAAAGGCCCCGTCCAGCTCTTACACTGACTGTTGAATGACTGGGGGAGCTTTAGACACAGTGACGGCAGACAACCAAACTGGCTAGTACTTCTCAGACCACGCATGGAAGGTCAGCTGGGGCCACGTCCAGCCCAGCAGCCAGACAGGAAGGGCCAGGGCGTCGGTCACTCCCCAAGGTCTGCGCATGGCAGCTGGGGCTGCTCTGATCTCTCTCCTTTGGAAAGCACATGGCGACGACCCAGCTTCCTCGGGAGCCTTGCATGAAATCCGGAAAAAAGGAGGAATTGTTATTATTATCATTATTACTGTTATTATTGCATGTAAGTTGTGCATGACTAACTGGGGAGGAGGGCACACTTTCTTCCAGACCCTGCAAATATCGGTATGATGATAATAATAAAAATTATATGCTGCAAAACATGCACCCGGCACTGCCCTCTGCTTTCTTCTAATTGTTCCCAGAGCCTCTACGAGTCACATTTAAATAAAATGAAGCAATTATTTAGTCTGCAATTAAAGACTGCAGCGATTATTTTTAAATAGAAATATCATCATGGGGGTGAACGGGCAAGAGAGGAAGACAGAACTGGCCTGTGGCACAAAGTGGGGGCAGGAAGGAGGAGCAGGGGACCCAGGGACAACCAGGTCCTGCAGTCAGAGCCAGGGCTGGGGCAAACGTGGGGACAGCTGATCTACAAGAGGCTCTTAGGCCTGGCCCCTGGGGAACTCAACACAGGTGGGAGGGTAGGTGGTGGAGGTAGCTCTGTGGCCCTGCAAAGCCTAGGAAACCAGACCAGTCACCCCCTCTCTGACTCCATGCTGAGAATCTCCTGTGAAAGGGCTTGGAAATGCCCCCGTCTAGGCCCTGCGTGGCGCCTGGCCCGCAGCAGCCTCGCTGCGCGTTGCGAATGATGGTGGAAGAAGCAGAGCGGCTCCTGCAGCCCCCACTTAGCGACCTGGCGCAGGGGGCTCAGCAAGGGCAGGCTGGTGGCAGCGCTCTGTGTCCGGGCCTTTGCTCCCTTCGGGCTTCATCCCTCCAGACTGAGAGTGGGGCAGGCTGTTTGTGACTAATAGAGGGTCACGGGTGAAACCCGTCGGTGGCCGCTGCCCAGGCCCACAGTCAGGCCGCCCCCAGAGGCAGCAGCCTGGCACCCGGTCCCTGCGGGAGCCGCGGAAGGAAGCGTGGAGGTGGGGCAGGGATGGGCAAGGGTGTGGGAAGAGAGCCCTTCTAGGCCTCTGGTTTCTGGAGCCGACTGCTTGTACTCGAGTCTTGTTTTTTGTGGGGCCACCTGGAAAAGCCACCTCCTTGATCTTCCCCTTCTCCTGCCCCCATGGCCACTGCCCAGTCAGTCACTGCTGCCGTGGGGACATCCTCAAAGGGCACAGGCTGTCACCTGATGCTCCTGTCCCTGGAAGTGGGGGGTCTTTCCCTAGCAAGCAACACCTCTTAAGGAGTGGGGAGCCCTGTGGTGGGAAAGGTGGGGAGAGAGAAAGGCCAGGCAGAGCCGCCCTCAGTCTCTGAAACACCCGTGGGCCCCGGAAGCCCCGCTGGCCTCTCCACTTCGCCCTTGTCCTCTGGACTCTCCTCTGGACTGTCCTCCCCGAGCTGGGTTGCCCAGGCCTAGCCGGCGCCAAGTCCTCTGAGAGCTTCCCCCCACCTCTGCCTGGCCAACCCCAGAGGAGTCTTCTGTGAGCCCCCTCCCCACGGCCTCATCTTCCACGGCACCTGTTTCCTTCGAGTCCGCTCCCTGCCCTCTCGGTAAGCTCCATGGGGGCAGGGACATGACTGTTCTGCTCTATAAATGTTTGTTGAGTCAATGATTGGGATGGGGGAGGGCTTAGGGTTCAAGCCTGGAGCTGAGCTTTGGAGGGTGAGGACTTGGACACACGGTACTCAGCAAACGCAGAGAGAGACTCCAGGGTTGGAGCTGTTTCGTCTTGATGGGTGGCTGGTCACCTTTCCATGAGAAAGCCCTGGGCCTGGGGCTCTGGAATGGGGACCCAGGCTCTGCTGTGGGGGCACTCGCTGCCCTCCCTCGCTCCACACCCTGGGCTTGGCCTCGCAGCATGGCTGGGGAGGTGGAGGTCGGGGAGATGGGCTGTCAGGGGTCAGGAGAAAGGAAGGAGACGGAGAACTCTGCCCAGATGCGCAGCACTGCATCCCTGTCACAGGGTGCCAGAGGCAGGGCCACGATGTGAGTTTACAAAGGACTTTCACATTCATTGGCTTTTCCCAAGTCGCACAGGGCGTGTGTGACTACCCCTTTGTATACAGGAGAAAACGAAGCTCGGAGAAGATGCAACATTTGCTCAAGGTCACACAGGTGAAAAAGGCGGATTGAAGAGGCTGCGTGTGTGTGTGTGTCCACGAGGGGGGCAGTCACCCCTTTATTTATTTACTTACTTGTTTATTTTTATTTAATATCAATAACCTTTAATGTTGAAAAACAGTACCATGACCTTCATGATACACAACAGATACCTTTTTACAACAGGATGGAGATACTGATGAAATAGTATGCAAAGCAATACTTAACCTATAGGTATTAAGGTTCAAAGGAGATTTTTTGCTAAATTAAAAATTACTTTGCTAACATTGATGATGACTAGAGAAAGCCAATGATACCTCTGAACAATCACCCCTTTGAAAAGCACATGAAAAAATAAAGCAAGAAGGCTGGTCCTCGGTAGAAAGAGAGGGGAACACAAAATATCTTTCTTTTTCCCCAGAATGGCAGCCTTTGTGAGCCTGCAAGGCCCTCACATCTGTCTCCTCATACAGAATGAAAGCAGTTTTGAAAGACAGAGGGGCTGCAATAATGCACAGACTGTGCTGGGCAGAGCTGGGCCAGTGTGTCCTGCACTGTCACCACTGGGAGACAGCGGCCAGGCTGTGCGTGCACCCGGCTTGCCCCCAAATTCAGGCTCCAGGAGAAGTAGAGACAAGTGGATACTTTGTCCAGGCTGTGGGAGGGGCCCGGAGGCCCAGGGCCTTAGCTCCTGCCATGAACAAACAGGGACAGCCACTCCTGCAGTGATACAATCATTGCTTCTCAGGACCCACCCCTCTGTAGGGCTCCTCAGAGCTGTCCCAGAAATCACAGAGCAGCAGTGTCTCTTCATGGGGCTGCATCAGTTCTCTATTGCCGCATAACAAATGGCCCCGGACTGAGCAGCTCAACTGTCAACTGTCGTCGAGAAGCTCACACAGTTTCTGAGGGTAAGGAGTCGGGAGCGGCTGCGTTGGGTGGTCCTGACTCAGAGTCTCTTGTGACCTCGTACAGCTGTTGGCCATAGCTGCAGCCACCTCTAGGCTCAGCTGGGGCTGGAGGGTTCATATGCTTGTATCAGGCCTCGGTTTCTTCTGGCTTGTTGGCTAAAGGCTTCAGTTCCTAGCCACAGGGCATCTCCCTATAGCCGCTCACAACCTCAGGGCTGGCTTTCCCCCAGAGCCAGTGACCCAAGGGCGCAAAACCGAGACAGAAGCTGCAACCTTTTACAACTTCACCTTGGAAGTGACCTCATCACTTTGTCACAAGCTGTTGGCCACACAGACCAAACGGCACAATGTGAGAGGGCCCAACACGAGGGTGTGGACACAGAGGGGGGGACGTGAGGGCCACTGTGGAGGCGGCTTGACGAGGGTGCGGAACCTCTGGGCGGGGTCAGTCCTCCACTGGGTCTGGCGTCCCTGGCTCTACCGCCGAGCCCCCTCCCCCGCCCCTCACCCTACTCCCCTACTTTCCCTCCACTCCTAAGAAATGCTCGCTTCTTAGGAATATTTCTCATCACAGGACCATTGGCTCCATCTTCTCGTGTTACTGAAGAGGAATCGCTGTGGCAGAAGACGTGTAATGGGTGGAGTTGTGGGACCGTGAAGAACAGGGTGGCTCAGGCTTGGACTCACAGCCCCCCTTACAAGCTGCCGGGGTGCGGGCTCGTCACTTCTCTTCTCTCCACTTCAGGTTCCCTATCTGGGCAATGGGGGGGCAGGGGCGAGCTTGCAGAGCTGCTCTGAGGGTAACCAAGTATGTCAAGCACACAGTAAGAGCTCAACACACTGTCGTCCACAGTTATCAGGCTCCTGTCAGAGACCTGCTGCTTTAACGCCTGCTGTTCAAGGGGTGACACTGCCCAGCTGAAAAGACTCCCTCTCCTGTGAATCAGGAAGCTGGGGCTGCTCTCGGCTCTGGGTGAGTTGCTTCAGACTTTCCTGGGCCTCAACTCCCCCACTTACAAGTTAGAAAAC
Organism: Miniopterus natalensis; assembly: GCF_054644295.1. NCBI lineage: Eukaryota > Metazoa > Chordata > Mammalia > Chiroptera > Miniopteridae > Miniopterus > Miniopterus natalensis. The sequence continues at coordinate 7,160,260 of NC_142091.1, read as the reverse complement.
ACCACTTTCAGCTATTTTAATTCTTGCCAGTAATGCTGTGACCAAAAAAAAAAAAAGAATAGATGTAAAAGGCCTTTCAGGGTTTAAGGTTTGAGTGTGGCATACAAGGGCTGAGTACTGTGTCTGATTCATTTTATGTCCCCACAGAGTTTGGCCAGTCATTTGGTCGGCGAGTACACTCTGAGCACCCACTATGTGCCAAGCGTCACATGAGTTAGCAGAATCAGCGCGCCCAAAGCGGACCACAGGCTAATGCTCCGTGCAGCCCGGAAAGAGGGCTACGGGCTGGCAGCAGAGAAGAACTACCATCCTGAGGGGCGTGCTGATCCGCATGTGGAAGTTCCTGAGTCTGGGACACATGTCACAGCTGGTGGGTACATTTAAAGTGGTGTTTCTTATTACTAAAAAGATGGTGATCTAGCTCAGGACCAGAGACATCCCACCATCCAGCAATCACGATGGGCTCATTTGCAGGACCCTGGGGGGTCCTTCCCTGAGAGTCACATGCCAAGAGGGGCTTATGAAGGATTCCTGGAGCTTCCCATGCGGAGAGGATGACTTGGGAAATCCAGAGAGGCAGGAGACAGGGTGGCAGCTCCGGGCACTAGAAGTCCAGCAGGTATGGATATTTATCACAAAGAGAGTGAAAAGCCACCAGAGGTTTAAAGTCGGGTGGTGATGTGATCAGAGCTCTATTTTAGACAGAGGTGGAAAGAAATGAGAGGCACTGAAGTCAGTTAGGAAGCAAGTGCAGGGTGCATGGGTGAAAGGTGATGGCTGCCTGCAACCTGGGGAACAAAGGCTACTCAACAGGTGTCTCCTGTTGAATGACTGTGTGTACATCTCTGTAGATATACTTTAAGCGTTGTTCTACAATACGACCCTTTCAAGTGGCATCTATTCATTTCTCCTCCACCCACACACTCTGAACTCCTTTCTCACCTTCTCCCAGCACCCCAATGATTCCTATCTTCTCGGTACCCTTCTTGCTAGAATCCTCCCAGTTTTCCAAACAAACGAAACCTACTTTGCATTTTAGGTCATTTCCTCCCTACAAAGAATTGTGTGGGTCTAGCAGTAATTAGCTGACTGTTTCTCAAGCCTTCCCTTAGCTGCTGACATCAGCTTAGTCATGCATCGTCAGTTCAGCCACACTCCATGCTCACTTGCTTCATGTGTCTGTGCCCAGGTTTCAGTGCCCATCTAGTCCAGGCACACTGCTCAGGGCTCTACCTACATATGCATTCATAAAAATATGGGTAAAATGTCCATATTCATACTTCATATTCACAAATGTATGAGCATGAAAAATATTCATTAAAAATTCATAAAACTATTGGCCTTACACCCCCTCCACTGGGATTCCAGAGCCAAAGCCTCGGGTTTCTGGGGGCATTTCCTCCTTGCTCTGTGAGGATTTCCATGGTGCCCAGGGAAAGAGGTCAGCACAGGCCTCTCCTAGACTAACTTGCATGACCTGCCAGCAACCCCACAGCTGTGCTGTTTGGAGCCACAATGAGGTTTGCACCAATATAACCAACTCTCTATTTTGGGAGGGCTGACTTTGATGGCTGCCAGGTATCTAGCCAGAAGTTGTTCTGCAAGACTTTCTCTCCACATCTTGGTACTTTTTATGATAAGAGAAGAAGAGGTGTGCTGTTACATCCTAAAAGGAAGACACTAGAAGAGCCCAGAAGACAGAGGGGATGCACATGGCAGCCCAGAGAAGAAATGACCAGCTACAACCAAAACTACATAGTTGTCAGACACTTATAGCACCTGGACACACACTGTCTAATCTGATCCTCTAAATAATGCCCAAGGTACTAAGATCAGGTGTTCCCACTCCTCATAGATAAAGAAAACTAAGTCTCAGAGAGATGAGAACACATGCCTAGACTGAAGCCACTAATGAGAGGCAGAGAAAGGACCTAGGCCCTGGTCTCCTGTCTCTCGTTACATAGGTCATCATGCTTTCATCTAGTACAATGGTTCTCAAAGGCTCCTGGACCAGTAGCAACAGCATTACCTGAGATACTGTTAGAAATGCAAGTTCTTGGGCCCCATCACAGACCCACTGGATCAGAAACTCTGGGGTGGGATCCAGCTATCTGAGTTTTTACAAGCCCCCCAGCTGACTCGGGTGTGTGTGCAAGTTTGAGAACACTGACCTAGGACATAGAGACAGGTAACAGGATAAAACAGGTAAAAAAGGCTTTAGCCCCACAGGAGTACATATTGACGGGGAGAACCCACAAGCCGGTGCTGGCTGCTTGCGTCACGTGCACAACTGTGAGCCCTCTCACCGAAGTCACCCTTAGTCACTCACTAAAAGCACCCGGGTATTGGACTCTGGTGGTGGTCGGGGGGTGCACTGTGTACTTCAGAAGAAAGTGCCCCGGAGACGCGCTGCGCAGATGCTGGTGGTGGCCATGCAGATGGTCTCACACGGCGGTGGCCATGGGCAAAACTGAAACTGACCGGAGACAGGGTGAGGAGGTGGGACCCAGCAGGGTCACATACCTGTAGTCAGTTTGTTCTACGTCCAGAGCCCCTGAGCTCCTCACCAGACCTGGCACCAGCCCCCTTTGAGGTGGCACATCTTGATGTCCACACCGATCCAGCTGTTCAGACAGCTAGGCACACAACCATCATCTTTCAAGTTTAGGGGTTTCCACATGGACCAGTTCAAAAGCAGAACCAATGAGCAGAAACACCCCTGAGAGGGATGTTTTCAACAACCAGGTCCGGGGGAAGAGAGAACAGGCTGCCAGGCCACAGGGCAGGTGCCGGTTAACTACCCAGAGCAGGAGGAGACCAGGCTCCTCACAGGGTATTTTATCTAATCAAGGAAATGGCACTTGCCATGGCCACTATTAACCCATTTTATTGATGAGGAAACCGAGGCTTAGAGAGCACACAGAACTTGCCCTAGGTTGTGCAGCCAGTGCATACCAGCGTCAGAATTTAGACTTGGGCCTGTCTACATCCAGAGTTCATATTCTTTCTACATCTAATGCCAGGGTAACCAACTGTCTCAGTATGTCTGAGACTAGGGTGAGGGGTGACACCTGGGACATGAAACTTTGAGTCTTAAAACCAGGAAAGTCCTGGGCAAACTGGGGTGAGTGTTCCCGTCTAACACAGAGCCGTCATTTGGGGGCCAGCAGGACTCCACTTCCAGTCTATTCCCCAACTCCGGCCTCCACTGGTGTACTTCGTTTCTGATGCCGAAAACCTCTGCAGCTGCACCCTGCCCAGGCGGCGCGGGAAGCTCGCTCCTGGCACACCTCCTTCCTGGCCTGCCTCTCGTCTCCCCGCGATCCCAGCCATCAGACCCATTTGACAAAGAACAAGGCTGGCCGTAGAGCCACAGCCCCGCCTGGTCCTCAGCCTCCCTGGCAGGCTTGCTGCTACAAGTGCCATAGTTTTGCTGCTCATCTCCCGGAGCGCTGGCCTCTGGGGAGGCACTGCCTGGGGCCTGGCTCGGCCTGCCCGAGACCAAGCGCTTGGGCACCGGAAGGCTCCCCGAGTAGGAGACGGCAGGCAAGTGGAAGGGGCTTTCCTGGTCTGAGGAGAAAAGGGGGAGAGGCTCGCCCCACACCCACTATGTGCTGCTGCCTTTTCTTATTTAGAATATTCACAGCAACCCCAGAGGCCCATGCCTCCCCTCCCATGGCTTGGGGCTGCTGCTGGGAAGCCGCTGCTCAGCCTGGGACTTTGTCTCCCAGGCTTCCTTCGTCCCGGGGGGGTGGGGCGGGGGGCTGAGTCCTGGCCTGTGCACGGGTGTGGGGGTGAGGATTGCCACGCCCAGGCCTAGGCTACCAGCCCCTCCGACATCGCCCTCTAGGTGCTCTCCCGCGACCCACCTCTTGATGGTGATGTTGGTGCAACCTTGAGACAGTGGACCCTTAAACACAGTGGAGCCTCAGGTAAGCAGGGTCCCTGGGTGACTGTGTGGAGCAGGCCCCTCTGTCTATCAGATTCTCATGAGCAAGAAATGAATTTTATTGTGTTAACCTTAATGAGTACGGTGTTATTCCCAGGGAAAGTTGAGGAAACTGAGGCTCAAAGATGCTTGAGAACTTCCTAGGAGCCCATGGTAATTAGGACAGGTAGACCCCCAACCCCAGTTCCCTCCGCTTCCTCAGGCACAGGGCTCCCTGTGTTTGGGGGTGTCCACCCCCTTCTTACCTGCGGCTGCAGGTCTCTGGACTCTGGTCCTGGCCCCTCAGCATCACCAGGGGGCCTGGAGTGCTGCCTGAACCCAAAGGGTGGCACCAGAGGTGCTGGGTGTCACTTACACTGGCTCTGCACCCCAGGCAGTGCCCGGCTTGGCTTCAGTGTCCCCTTCACAGTAAGAGAGAAGGTTAGAGGGAAAGGGCGACATGCACCCCAGTGTCCAGGGGATCCCGTTCCTACTGTGGTCATGATCCCGCCTCCTGCCGCTGAGGGCCACTGGAGGGAACAGAAGGAGGCATCGTCTCTCCGGACTCTAGTTCCCTGTCTGTGCATCTTTGGAGGGTCACCTGGTCCCGTTACACAACAGTGCGCCCTCTCATACTGGCCTGGCTTCTAGCAGCTTCAGGTCCAGCAGAGCCTCAGGGACACGTGAATGAGGAAATGTAAAACCCAACACAACTTCACCAGAGCACCTGCATGCCATCGAGGGGAGCCTGCCTTCGAGCCCGTGCTCCTGGCCCCAGCACCGACACACAGCGGGTTCACAGCTGAGCAAGTACCCAGGCTGTGCCGGAGGCCTGTCCTGATTGTTTACTAAAAAGGGAATCTCAAATGCTCTAAAAAAGAGCAGATCAAGTCCCTCTGGTGACACCCTGGGCTTGGAGGGAGTGGAGGTAACTGGGGGGAGTGTGCCTGGGGTGGAGACCAAATGGGTGGTTTCCTCTGGGAGCCAAGGTAGGGACCCGGAGGTGGCCAGCCTCAGGTGCCTTGCACTGTGAACACACTGCGTCCCTGTGACTCCATTTATCAGCAAGCATGTGCAGCTCCAATCCCGTCTGCAAGGAGTCAGCGTATTTGGATCAGAAAACAGTATCTGGAGGAGAAGGCTGCTGGGGTGGGGTGGATGGTCACCCTTGTCTCGAGAACGGCTCCCTGGAATCCGGCCTTGGCACACCAAGGGACCCAGGTCAGGAACCGTGACAAACACCAGGGGAGCTGGGTGGCGCCAATGCTGTGACCTCAGGAGGCCTCTTGTGTCAGAGCGGCCTTTCTGAAAGCCCATCTACGGAAATGCTCACTGCACTCTGCCTCCATCTGCCCACCCACCCAGCCACCCACCTGCCCAGCACATGGCGGCAGGTGGACAGGCCCAGCCCTGTGCAAGGTGAGGGATGCAGAGAGAAGGAAGGCAAGGCGCTCAGTCAGTGAGGAGACGAGCACAAGGGTGACTGCAGCACAGCTTCGTGTGGCACAGCTGCGGAGCAGCCCCTGGAGAAGGTGTGAGAGACAGCAGGAGGCGAGGGAGGCTGGGAGGCAGAATGGAGGCCTGAGAAGAGGAGCGGGCGTGAGGCTCCTGGGCCACAGAGATGGGCTGGCTGCACGCACATGAGAGGTCACACAGAGCCAAGCTGTGACCAACTGCACCCCAGGCCTCACCGACACCCTTTGGTCCAGGACACCTCCACCCACACCTGTGTAGCCAGGGCCCCCTGTCCTCCCAGGGTCCCCAGTTCCCTGAGATGGGTGTTGAGTGGAGCCAGCACCTCTGGGCCACCTCGTCTCCCGCTCTCCGCAGAACCATCTGCTTGGTCCCTGGCGCGGTTCCCTGCACAGCAGGACCTTCCGAAGCCAGATCCTTCTGGGCATCCTCTCACTAACTCTCCGATAGGCCCTGCCTTCCCCTTTCTCATTTAATTTAGAGCTTGCTGAGAGAAAAACACCTTGTGTTTATCCTTAACAATTAATCTGTAGTGATTAACTGGTCGAATTTAATATCCATAAACACTCCAGCAGCCTGCTTACTTCCCAGACCCGTGTGGGGAGAAGGTAGCCCCCGGCTCCCCACTCACCTCACATGGAAAGAGAGCTCTTTGCTCAAACCTGGCTCCTTCTGTCCCCTGGAAGAGCTAGCTCATCAGCCTCAGTTTCCCCATCTGAAAATGAGTTCCCTGACATGTGAAATGGGCATGATCATCCTGCACCCTCACCCTCGGGGCTGCTGTGAGGGTCCGAGGAGGGATGCAGCCAGCCCCTGCCCAGCACCCGGCACTGGGCGTAGAAAATGCTCACTGCTGACGTTGTGCTGGGTGTGTTCGGTCTTCCACATGGGCTACCTCACTGAAATCACACGACAACCCGAGAGTTCTGTTGTTACCCTGATTTTATACATGAAGCTCAGAGTGTAATTAACTTGCCTAAGGTCACAGAGCAACTGAGCCAAGATCCAAACCCTGATAGTCTGGCTCCAGAACCCAAGTTCTTGACCCCCTCAGGGTACTGCATGGCGTAGGGCCCTCAAACTCTAATTCACTGAAGCAACACACCTTATTAGATGCCCTCTGGCCTTGCGGGCAGGACAGAGTAGGGCCCCAGGCTCTGCATTTCTGACAAGCCCTTGGGATGCAGGTGAGGCCTTAGGACATCCATGCGTACCTTTCCCTTTCACTTATTGCAGAAAAGCAGTCTTTGCAAAGAAACCTGGGTCCCTGGGATTTCTGAGCTGGAAGGGACCTTCAACCCCTTAGTCCTTTGCAGCCTGTCAGGCCTGTATCTGGTGGGTGTTCTCTCTACTGTCCAACTAACCCCGCCTCTGGCCACCCTGGAAACCAGAGCCCCAGGAGGCAAAGTCCACGAAGGCCTCCCTTCTGCCTGTCCAGTGCATACCATCGAGGCCTGAGTCCGAGGGAGGGAAAGAGACTCAAACTCCAAGGCTGGGCTTTGGTTCCAGGCAAGGAGAGGAGAGAAAAGCACTAGGGGGCAGTGAAGGAAGTCACAGAAAGGAGGCAGCCGGCTCTGAGATGAACAGGGTCAGAGCAGCCCCAGCCCACTTGGAGGGCCGGCCAGCCCACAGGAGGTGCCAGGGGGCAGGCCAGGGGCTGCCTGGCAGCAGCAGTGGCTACAGACCAGGACAACAACCACGACCTCTGGGTGGGCCTCACGGACGTGAGCCGAGTAGGAGGGGCCGGGCATTCAAGCACATGCCACATGTTCCTGTTTATGAGACGGTCAAGACCAGACAGCACTAATCTGTGGGAACAGGCGGCAGGAGGATGGTCACCCGAGGGACACACGGCAGGCGTCTGGGGTGCTGGGGAGGTGGTCTGGGGGTGGCCGCAAGGATGTGTTCACTCGTACAAATTTGTTGGACTGTCCACTTAAGGTCTGGGTACCTTTCTGTGTGTTTGTTACACTTCATTAAAAAGTCAATCAAGGATAACTCCTCAATCTGGCTGCAAAACCAAACCAACGAAAGCAAAGCCAGGGCAGGTATGGAGGGAGTCTAGGCTGCTCCTCCCATGAAGACGGAGTGGGGGGCGGGAGGGTAAGGCTGCCACCCTGTCCTTCCCCGGGAGGTGGATCAGCATGAGAGGGAGCCTTCTCGCTCCTGTGTCCCGTCACTCCCACTGAGCCAGGGCACGCCCTGTTCAAAGGACCGGGGCAGTGGGACCTCGACGCCCAGAGACACCCACGTTGTCCATGGGAGATGACGCCCGGCTCCCTTCTCCCCTTCAGATAGGCTGGTCCTTAAGCTGCTGTTTCTGCTCCATTCTGTTGTAATGACCAAGCATGGAGTCTGAGCTGCCCTGCCTCGTCTCAGATCTCAGTTGTGTCACTTCCTACTGTCTCTTACTCCCTGGTGCCTCAGGGTCTTCATCGGTAGAATGGGGATAATAGCAGCACCTTCCTCATAAGGTTACTCTGAACGTTAAATGAATTAATATAGGTAAAGTGCTTAGAACAGCGCCTGGCCCAGTAAGGCCTATGTAAGTGAATTTTTCTTATTTTTATTCAGCATTTTCAAATGTGTTAGGCATTGGGAGCAGACCAGAGGTCTGGCGGCTGGGACCTGGGGACTCGTGCTTGGCTGTCCCCAGCTGGTGGCATGGCTAAGGGGAGGTGCCCTGAGAGAGCGCTCTGCAGCTCCTCTGTGCTTCCTGCCCTGTCACAGGGACCTGGGAGGCGAGGGAAGTGCAGTGGTGCCTATGGAAGTGCTAGGAGCCCTCAGAGAGGGGCCAGTCTCCTCAGATCCCAGCCCCTCCCCACCACTGTCAGAGGCGTCTTTCTGAGACTCATGCCTGACCACCCACATCCGCCTCCGAGTAAGCCACCAGATCTTTACATGGAGAAGGGTCTCAGAGGCCACTGGAAGGACTCCTTCCCCTCACAGAAGGTTTCCCCCACAGGCCCCACAGAATGCTGGGAAGAGCACGGCTCGGCGGGCCACACCTGCTCCGCTGGTGACAGGTGGTTGATCTCTGAGTTCACTGCTTCCTGTGCAGCGTGGGGACAGTTATACCTATATTACAGGTTATGTGAGCAAGTGAACAGAGTAAGAACACCTGGCACATAGTAGGCACTCCTCCTCCTTACATTGTAACTAATGTTATGAGCACCTGGCCCTGCTTTAGACACTCAGCACTGGAGAGCTCACAACCTGATGAGGGGACCCATGCCACGGCCCGACTTCTCCAAGGTTAGAAAAGTCGCATCTGGTATAAGCTGCCTCTGTTCTCTCCATACTCTCTGCCCACTGGCCCTGGTTCTGCCTCTTGGAGCCTGCCATCCAGGGGAAGGAAGTAGGCTGGCTCCCTCTTTCCCTCCAGTGGCACCCCACACAATGGAAGGCAGGCAGAATCATGTCTCCCCCAAGTCTTCTATCTCCAGCCACACAGCCCAGTTCCACTCATTTTTCCATAAGCTGACTCTCCCTGGTCACCAAACACTGACATGCTCTAGGGAGGGGCTCAGAGCAAAGCAAGGCTCAGCTGGTGCAGAGGGTGGGCCCAGGCCTCTCCAGCCTGCAGCCCACTTTGGAGACATGGGTTGGAAGAGAGAAGGGCTGGGACTCCAGGCTGGTCACATTGTTTAGATCCCTGCCTGGTTACATGTGCAGGAACCTGGGGCTTCAATGCTTTCTCGCCCCCACTCAGGGAGACCCAACTACCTAGGGAGGCAGAAAAGGTCTGTAACATCTACCCTTCCCTTGCCCACCTCACCAGGACAGGTTAACTACTGGGGTGACAGTGGGAGAGGCCCACTTCCTAGGCCTAGCAGCTGGCAGGGCAGAGCTGGTCGGACAAGGCTCCAGTCTGCTCTGGGCTCCTATGGCCCAGGACTGCTCTTACTCATGTCTCATGGGGCCCTGCTAGGCTCGGGTGTGTGTGTGCGTCTATAGTCTTCCTCAGCCTTCTCTTATGCGGATGGAACACGCCACTCCCAGAGACAACCCACAGCCCAGGGATGCTGAAGAGGAAAGGATTAGGCCCCAAATCTCGGGTTCCTCCTCTAGCCCCTGCAACCTGGTTCCTTGGTCTCATAGGGGCCAGGTAGAGGCTGGGGCCTGGAACAGGCTGGACAGCAGCTGTTGCTGCAGGGAGCTGGGTCTTACCAGGTAAACAAATTACACACCAAACACAAGCAGTCTGCTGCCTGCCTCTCCCATCTGCAGGCGGCACACACACGGGGACCGAGCTGTCCTTGGAGAGGCAGCTTTATTTCCTCATGCGGGTGAGGAGAGGGTACAGTGGGGGCTGGGGACCTGCCCACACCTCTAGCTCCATATCTGTAGCCTGGACCAGGTAAATTACTGGAAAACGAACTTCTAAGCACTCCATTGAGAGGGCAGCGAGAACAGCACTGAGACCAGTGGACCTGAACCTGCGTGACCAGCCCACCTAATGGGGAGGAGGCAGCCGGCAACCTGGACCCTGCTTGACAAGATGCCGCAGCCGGGACATGGGTGACCATGGCCTGCTGGTGGAGTTTCCTAATGGGCTGGAACTCAGCCAGGCTAAGCTGAATCTCAGGGAAGTGATTTGCTGGGAGCTCTGCTCGGACGTGAAGTCCATGTACCCAGAGTAGAGGGCAAGTGGGACTCCCCTCCAGCAGGGCGAGCAGAGGCTAAATCCCAAGCGCTGCCAAGTGGGAGGTAGCCGAGCAGACAACCCCAGGCCTGGACATGAGCTCTGCAGGTCCCAGGCCAGCGAGGACCCCAAGCAGAGGACAGGGACACAGATTGACAAGCCTGTGTCTGGCCACTGTTTGACATCGACGTGGTTGACCAGGCACCAATGAGTGACTGTTCAGAAGTTTGAGGTCCTGCGTTCTTACTCGGGCTTTGCCTGTAACAAGGCAGGAGACCCTCCTGGGCCCAAGTTTCTCATTGGGGAAATGTTGGTTCAGGGCACTTGCGGTAGAAGAGAGGAAATGAAGGAGGCCTATTTTTCAGCAAGAAGTGGGGCATCACTGAGGGGACCCCATACTCAGGGACCCTCCCACCCTTAGGGGCTTTGTCTCCTACCCACCCTGCCTTCCTGCTGAATATGCTGGCACCGCCCTTACACCAAATTGGGCGGAGCTGGGAAGGGCTGGTCTGGGCAGGTAAAGACACTGTCTTTCTGGGCCCAGGGAGGCGCAGCAGAATGGGGGGAGAGCTCTCAGTCTCCACCAGGGACAGCGAGCTATGAAGGGGGCTGCAGTGGGGAACTTCCAATGGCTTGAGACCAAGACCTAGAGAGACTGTCAGGCACTGAAAAGGAGTGATTGCAGGCACATTACCGGGCAGAGAAGGGTAGGTGAAGCCCAAGAAACCTTCACAAAGGGCTTCCTGGGGGTGTCTATTCTTTGCTGAGCACGTGGGCATTGCACGCATGCCTGTCTTCCCTGGGGTGGGCGAGGCAGGGGGCAAAGAAAACAGAGTGTAGGCCTCTGTCTGATTCACATCCCCAAGCGAAGTCGCTGGTAGAAACCTCTGGCCTGAGAGTCAGGAGACGACTGGGTCAGGTCAGGAGACTGGGTCAGACCAGACGGCGCCTTGAGCAAGCGAGCAGGACCAGGTCACTCGTGAAAATGTCTGAGTTAATCACCAGATTGGACAGAGACTGGACAACAGGGCCACCTAGCCTGGCCCCGGCCCTCTGAGGCTGTGCTCTGCGGAATGGTGGCAGGCTCACGTGGGCAGGACAGCAGGAGGGAGCCCTGCCCGCCAACACCAGCTGGGAATGTCTTCCCTCCAGCATGGAGTCTGCGCTGTCCCCACTGTGCCCTCTGCCACAGCCTTCTCGGGCCCTTGCCAAGGCCTCATGCTTTTAGGGGCTTTCCAAGGTTTCTGCTTGGTGGAGGCCCGAGGCTGAGGGTGCGGCTGGGCTGCCCTGCACGCATGTTTGTGTGTGTTTGCGTGTGTGCAGGCGTGTTGCTGGCACGACGTGACTCTGCATTATCCAGGCCGTAATGAGTCCTCATTGCAACGGGTTTGATGAAATAATTATATTCTGGAAAAACTGCAGGAAGCTGCGCTCTGCTTCTTAAAGGGCAGGACCATCAAACATTTGTGCTACGTTATTTGCAGTCACACCTTCTGCTGCATCTGCTCCCTTAAAAAAAAAATCTCCAACTCCAATCTGATCTGAATATATAAATCTGAATTATCACAGCAAAGGCGATACGCTCACACCTTTTTTTCTTTTTTTTTTAATCTGTTGCCATGGAGATTAGATAAAATTCACGCCAAGTCTCCAGGGAAGGATGGAATTATTTCAGACAGTTTCTAACCCCTCTCAAGCTCCTTCACTCTGCAGCATGCCTGGGCACTCTCCTGGGCTCGGGCAGGGAGATGGGTAAGGGAGAGGCACCACGTCTTTGCGAAGCCTCAGTGAGCAGAAAGCCCGTTTTTCAGAGATGCCTTGGCGCCGAGCTGGGCCCTGAGCCGCACAGCCAGCAACGAGTCCTCAACTCAGAGCTTCCTCAGCAACCCCGGGGCTGATAAACGGAGGCTCAGGGGGCAACTGGCAGTGCCCTTGCTCAAGGTCAAGGACAAAGGAGTTGCAGAAATTAACCCGAGGCCGTGGCACTGACCTTCCCAAGTGGAACTGAGCAAGGACAGAGGTTTTCCTGGAAAAGGGAAGACTCAGCTCCCAGTCTGCATCTGGACCCACTTTCCACCAGAGGTTCCCAGACTGAGATTCTCCAAGGGGCCAATTATCCATGGATGTAACTTACTAAAAGGCTTTTCGGGAGGGTATTATTGACTTGGTTGCTACTGAACACTACGCGTTCACAGACCTCTTCTGTGTGCGCCACTTACATGGCCTAGACAGAGTACATGAGAGAAGGCGGCACCTCCCTCCCCTGCTCATTTCCACCCAAAGTCTCAGTTCCAGGGTGGGGGCCAGGAACTCTGAGCTCTGACTCCAGGAGGCCTCCTTCACCGAAGCCTCTGGGAGCTGAACTCGTGCCACAGACGCTGAGCGAGAAGGGGAGAGCTGTGTCAGCCTAACCTACAGGGGGACGGTAATCTGTGTTTACTTAGCCCAGTGGCCCACAGCAGGGCCTCCTTAGTAGGCCCACTGATGAAGTGGAAGGAGGTAAGGCACGTAAGAGTTGAAGTGTATCTCGTGGCAGTGTTTTACCCCATGGGCAGTTAGCAGAGAGCCCTGGAGGGCAGGAAAGGATGCTGGATCCCCTGAGGGACTTAACCCAGACCCTTCCAGGCCAGCAAACATGGAAGACAGGGGCCACCAGCAGGTCACCGAGACAAAGAAGACTTCTTTCAGCATTCGCCAGAGGATGTCTCCTTTTTGGTTGTTGGTGGGGAGCAGAGTGGCCTGGGGAAACGACAGGGTCTGGGAACTCAGATGCATGGTTCCTGGAGGCTCTGTGTGAACCTAAGTACCATCTCTAGGCCTCAGTTTCCCACTCTGAGGATGAGGGAGAAGCCTATTTCTGTCACTGTTGGGGAGCACTGCAAATCTTAATTTTGGGGCAAAGTTAGCATGAAAGCCCTGTGCTAAAGTAAGGACACCATCAGTGGTCCTGCCTGGGCCCAGCACGGAGCCTGGCACACAGGCACTCGATGCTGGGAGCCAGTGAGAACAAGCCTCTCAGCCTCTCCTGTCACTTGGCCCACAACTGAGCCAGGGGAGCCATGACCCCAGGATGGTGGCAGGAGTGGTGGGAACAGTGAGTGACCGCAGGGCCATGGGAGTCAAGCAGACCTGGCCGTGAATCCTGCAGAAGCCACTTACTAGCTCTTCACCTTGGGCAATGTGACCTCTATGAGCCTCTGTTTCCTCAAATGTAAAATGGGAATAAATTTAAAACCTACCTCACAGGGTTGTTGTCAGGTGGAAATGGTATGAAACCTATAAAGCACTTAGCATAGTGCTTGGCACAGAGGAAAGGCTCAGTCAGTGGTAGCTAAGATGATGATGATAGTGATGAAGATGATGGTGATGATGATGAAGGGGGAGGAGCAAGGAGGGGGAGGAGAGGGAGGGGAAGGGGGAGGGGAGGAGGGAAGGGGAGGAGGGGAGGGGAGGGGAGGAGGGGAGGGGAAAGAGGGGGGAGAGCAGGAGGGGGGAGGAGGGAGAGGGGAAGGGGAAGGGGAAGGGGAAGGGGAAGGGGAAGGGGAAGGGGAAGGGGAAGGGGAAGGGGAAGGGGAAGGGGAAGGGGAAGGGGAAGGGGAAGGGAGGAAGGGGAGGGGGAGGGGAGGGGAGGGCACCGTCATTTCAGCTCAGCCTGATGCAGAGACGGCACAAGCCCAGGAATGGGGCGGCCGCGTTCGGTTCTCCCTCTGTGGTTCGTTGCCACCGCGTTTGGGGCGCACCACCTAACCTCGGAGCCTTACTGTGCGTTCACAGGAGAGTCACCCTTTATGAACGGGTGTGACAGTGTCTTCCTTTTCCGTTTTCAATGAGGTCAGAAGGCTGTGAGAAGCTACGCACAAGGTCCCGCGTTCGTTAGTGGCTGAGTGAGGATTCAAGCCCGAGGGTACGAATAGCTCCCTGACCTCCGACGCAAGCACGACATGAGCTGCTGTATGTACACGTCTGCTGATTGTCACCTGTCTGTGTGACACTTGGCTCAGTTCCCGTGATTCAGCAGTGGTGTGAGAATCACCTTGAATTGGCAGCTGCGACCTGTAACTTAGTGGGGCCTGGGAAGCGGCTGTCGCCACGTGCCACCAGAACAGAGATAGGAGGCCAGGGAGGCTGTTCTAGAGCCTGGTGCTAGTCCTAGCTCTGTTCTTAATTAGATGACTGGACTCCATTACCCGCAAGGCCCCCTACGGGTAGAATTCATTCACTGGGGACCAGGGGTGGGCCTCACCTAAGGACAGTTAAAGGAGATGGCAGAAGATAAGCCACCAGGGATGTAGGAAGGCAGCTCAGGAATGATCCTGGGCCCTTTCCCTTTAAGAGGAGCAAAGATCCTGACTTTGGGATGGGTGCTGCGCAGCCCTGGGGGGGGGCAGAGGCCCGAGTCTAGAGGCGCAGGCATCCTGCCGGAGACGCAGGAACTCTTAATTGGAGCTGTGCGTGCACCCAGCACCGATGGCTCTGTGACGTGCCTTTCTGCGGCGGCACAGAGCAGCCCTTCATTAAATCCGACACCACGGAATTAATTCAGCTCACGGCCGTCACTCTGTCTCTGTCACCCTTTCCCCTCAACAGCCATTGCTCCTTGATCTCCCCCACCTTCACGTCGAAAGTTCTCATTGAGAAGGGAGGCTTCGTCTGTCACCTGAGCTACGACTATATCCTGGGCCAGGACCGGGGCCCGGATCGGGAGGGAGCCGCAGGAATGGGTGGGTGGGTGGGAGGGTGGGCAAGTCGCTGGATCTGCACACTCACCTTCCAGGGAGGGCGGAAGGACAGGGGCCAGGACGGTCCTCCACCAGCAGCGGGACGGGTTTGAAGCTGATGGCGGCAGCTAACCGGCTCACCCCCTTTTAGCTATTCTTAAAACAGTGACTTTATAATTAAAGTCCCTTCGGAAGGAGTCATGTGGAGACAGAGGAGGGAGTAAAGGAGCAGGGGCTGTGGGAGGTGCCTGGGCCACTCTGCTCGGCCATGGCATTTCCTCGCTTGTGGAATCGCCGCTTCGGGTCGGATCCCCATCTACCTACAGGTACCTTGCTGTCTACCCACTGTGGTCCCCAGTCTCCCGACTCCACGAGTGGGCAGCCCATCCTCAGGGCCAGGCAGAACCTCGCCCCGAGTCCGGCGGAGCCTGGGCCGCAGACACCCACGCCCGCGGGGGCCGGTGACTCCATCGCAGGCAACCGCTTCCTCCTGCCCCATATGCCGAATCCGTGTCACCTTTGCTCTGCCTGTGCCGAGAGATGGCACACCTGGGAAGCACCGGGCTCAGACTGCTGGCGAGGAAACGCACTTCTGGGCCCCGTGACGCCTCAGTCACTGAGCAGCACTTGAGTTGCTGCGTCTGTCTCTGCGGAGCCAAAGGTCTGTCCAGGGCTTGTCAAGAATGCACCCCAATCGCAAGAGCAGGACGGGAAGGCGGGTCACACGGACGCTCACTTACATGGAAGAGGGTTTAAGGAAAAGCTTTCCACAGGACGGAGGCAGATCCGCAGGGCACATGGGCAGCTGGTCCGGCCTCCTGGCTGGGCGAGGGATCGCCAGGGAAACAGCACTGGGAAGGAGTGACTTCCAGTAATATCTCCATTCTACAGATGAGGAGGTTCTGGGGGGTAAGGAGCTGCCCGCCCGGGCCCTGCCCGCTGCTGCTCACCCGCCCCGGAGCGGCCTCCCAGCGGATGCCCGCTGGCTCGAGAGCCAGACACAGCCTCCCCTCTGGACCATAAACAAAGTGCAGAGTCAAGTCAAATGCTAACGGAGCCATTTTAAAGGGTTCTTGGTTTTGTTTTTAACCGTCTTAAGAAATTCCAATATTTTCTTTTCATTGAGTCACAAAATCAGATTATAAATTTTCCCCAGCGTGGTGGGGAGTCTGAGGTTTGGGGCTGATGTCATTGGAACAAAGGAGCACCTGTCCCCCTGCCGGTTGCTGAGATGAGACATGGCGCCTGCACCCAGGCCACCGAGACCACAGCCACCAGTGTGGCCAGAGTCCCGGTTCCACCCTCTGCCACCTGGAGGAGAGGCCTCTGTCCTGGAGCAGAGGAGCCGTGCTCTTGGTAAAGCAAGAGGAGGGACAGAGATGGAGCACAGACTTTCTCGCAGGTCACTGTGTTGACACACAGCCGCACCACGAAGGCCCTGACACGGTATGAAAGATCCGAACGCCCTCTGAACTCTCCCTGTTGAGAAGGTTAGCTTGGGAAGGAGAAAAGTGGTGCTGAACCCCTCTTGGAGGTGGGGCTGGCAGCAGGTGGGGACAGGGAAGATGGTCACTCAACATGGTGAGTGCCCAGCGGATTCCTCGGGGACAGAGAAGCCTCGTCATCTGTCCCTCAAAAACCTCAGGAAGGTCTGCAAGATATGAGGGTAGGATTTTGTCAAAATGAGAAAAGAGGCTGAGGTCATATTAGGTGGTCATCAGGACAAAAATAAAGAAGAGTCTCTGAAACAGAGCAAAGGAGAGCTCGGCAGAGCTGGGGAGCCAGGGCCAGTGACGGCTGGGAGGCAGCCCTTCCCTGGGCCTGGAGACCTCTTAAGAACACAGGACATTTCTGAGGCTGTGGAATCAAGGTCAAAGGCAATTTTTATAGCTTTTAAGAGGCAGGGCCATCCTATTGCTATCTGGGTTATACAAAGATATTGTTAATCTTATTTTACAAAGAAGGAAGTTGAGAAATTCAGGTCCAGAGCTGCTGAGAGCAGTAAACTCAGGAGTCAACACCACGAGGGGGCTCATGATGCCCATCCCAGGCTGTGCTGGTGGAAGCAGTGTGTTCCAACAAGCAGGGGGCAGAGCTCGCCGCGCCCTCTGCTCTTGCATCTGCGTGCAGGGAGCTCACTCTGGGCTGGGATTACAGAACGACACTGACAAACTGGGCCATGACCAGATGTGGTGTCAGAGACCAGCTCAGCTCGGAGGGCCTGCTGCAGAAATGCTGCTTTAGCCGGGAGAAGGGGGCTCTGGGCAGGGCTGGAGGACCAGAGTGGATGCCCTGGGAAAGAAACAAATTGTTCTGTGGAAGCTTGGGGGTGGGCGGGGGCAGGAGCAGGACCTAAGGGACTAATTTCACGAAGGCAGGTTCTAATCCAACGTAAGAAGGAAGTTCATTAAAGAGGAGCTTCCTGAGCAAGCAGGAGAGCAGCTGCTCTGCAAGGTGCCTACACTTAGACATGGCTTCTCCGTTTCACAGCCACTTCATGTGAATCTCAACACGCCCTCGCAGGATGTAGAAAACTATAGAAAAGAAAACAGAAGCATTCCTAGTCTCACTACTCAGGGAGCCACAGCAGGCGCTAATAGTATTTCTTTCAAGATGTTCATCTATGAGTATGTATATGATGTATACGTATATGTATATGTATACGTATATGTATGCTATAATGTATGTGTGTATGTATGTGTATGTATATGTGTATGTATATGTATTTTTTAACCAACTGGGATCCTGCTATATATAAACTGTATTTTCCACTTAACATCATATTATGATATTTTATCATGTAATTAAAAATGTATTGGAATATCTAATTGTATTATTGTATAATTAATTATTTAATCATTCCCTATTATTAGATATTTAGGATCTAAATTTTTTTTTCACTGTTGTAAATAACATTGGAGTTAACAAAAATTTTATTGCCATCTTGGGTTACCTCTTAAGGATAGAGCCCAAAGAATACGGACACCTATGGCCTCAGGTATATAGTGCCAAGCTGCCTCCCAGAAAGGCTGTACCAGCATCCATGTGCATCGGCAATGTGAGTGTCCAGCTGTCCGCACACTGCCAACGTCACCTCAAGGTTTCCTTCCATTTAAGATGAGATCCGATGCCTCTCTGTCCAGGAACACGTCGTTATTCCTGCTTATGGTAAACGAGGTGCAGCCTGCCCTGCGCGCACCCTGCTGCCCGACTCACTGACGGCCTTTGTAACCCCTGCCGGTGTCCCAGGCCGGAGGACCTCCACGCACATCCGCCCGCCAGGAAGACAGCCTCCCCGCCTACAGGAGGGCACTTCTCCAGGCCGGGCCCAGGCCCACGCAGGCCTCTGTCACGCGAGCAGGGGGCTGGGTGCCACCACTTCCAAGCCCCTTCCAGCCCTGACAAACCAATTGTACCCCCTGCACAAGCCCCCTGGGACTTGGGTATTGAGAGGCCGGGGAAACAGAGGAAGGGCAGGTCGGGGGATTTCATTGTTTCAGGATCAGTGGAATAAAACTGGGCGTTCTGAGGGCGAAGTGAGAAGGCAGCAGCTGGCGACCCCTGCCACCCTCTGCCCAGCACGCCCTCCGTTCTGCAGGTCTCCCGGCGGAGTCCCACCCAGAAGCGCTCGGAGATCACCTTTCTCGCTCAGGTTTCCCTGCTGGCGGGGATCCCAGAGCTCTCCGGTAATTGGAGCTGGAACTGGGAGTAAACCTCTCAAAGAGGTAATTATCTGGGCCTCTCCCCCATTCCCAAGTCCCTTATCCCTACCCAGCAGGCCTCTGACACTGACCAACTGCCCTAGGATACTCCTCGGTTGGTTCCCAGCTCTTTGCAGAACACGGGCCTCACAGTCCCATGACTACTCCAGTCTCCACTTTCCGTGGCCTCATGCTGGGCCTCCAGACTCCCGTTAAACCGGGAGACAGATTACAATGGGGTGGCGAGTGGATGCATCTCTTACAGTTACACCTCCTCCAGCTTCGAGCCCTGCGCAAGGGGCCTGGGGCAGGAGGGCAGAGCTGAGTTGTAGGTATGTGCACTGGCCCCTGCCCAACTCCACCGGCACCCCTCTGGGATCAACCCCTGGGTCTCACTTTCCCCAGCACTCTGCACCCCCAGCCCCCCAACCCTAGACTGTCACATAGGGACCCAAACCGTGACCCCACTCCTCTCCTAGCGTTTTGCAGATGGCGTTGAAATGGGTGCTTTTCTAATGAGGTGTGTCGTGCGTCTAGGAAAGGGTGAGAACCATGTTCAAATAGCCATGCCTGTTTGGGCTGTTTTCTTCAGATCTTTTTCCGAAGAAACATTTTAAGACATAAGACATTCCGAAACAGCTGCATTTCCGTGTGAGCACGTTGCCTTCTTCCTCAGAGGTAAGCGCTACCCTCAATATGCTGTTTATCGCTCTCCTGCATGTTTCGTGTTCCTGCTGCGTATGTATGTGCCCAGAAACAATGCAGCTACTGTCGCACGTGTTTTCAAACTTTATACAAACGGGACCATAATGTATGCATCTCTCTGCAATGTGCTTTTTACACTCACATTTTTCATGGCCTGCCTAGGCCAATTTGTAAAGCTTTGCTCATGCATTTCCCTGCAGCACGGCATTTCATTGTAGGAATACAACATTCAATTGCTCCCTACTGCTTTCTAAGTTTTGCTCTCACAAACATGGCTGCTGTGACGATTCCTGCCTTGTACATGTGCGAGAGTTCCTTTAAGGAATACACACGTTGGAGCTCTTTTCTTAACATGTTTGTCTCTTCAACAGGACACAAATGTGTCACTGTGTCCCCAGTGCCCATGATGGTGGAGGGCACGTGGGGCTCAGCAGAGTTTGTTACACTGAACTGAGTTGGGAGGGATCTATGAGGTCATCTGTTCCAGCCCCTTCACTTACAGGTGAGGAAACTGATACCCAGAGAGAGGACCAAAAGCAATCCAGTGACAGAACTGGAACTGGAAGCCCTGGGCCCTTCCCCACCTTTCTAGCTTGATCCTATCACACTCGGGAAACTGGTGGCTATTAGACAAATGACCCAAAGGAGAGAGGGTGGAAGCAGAGAGGCACTTAAAGAGGTTGCACCTGGACACCTGGCCTCCAGACACAGTCCTCACACCTGGACGCCCAGCTCCAGAGTGGGTCTCACACCTGGCCACGTCCAGACTGAGGCCGTAGATCCGCACCCCTGGTGCCCAGGTGGAGGCCTGCCCTCCGTGGTCTTCCTCCTCCTTCTAGCCTGGCCCAGTGGAAGACCCAGGACTGGAAACCAGGAGACCCAGGCGTCATGGCCTAGAAGAGGCGAAGAGTGGGCTCTGGGACCAGAGGGCCCATGATCGAGTCCCTGCGCCACTTCTTACTAGCTGTGTGGCCTCGGGTGAGTTCCTTCACCTCTCTGTGCTTCATTTGCTTCATCTCTCAGGTGCGGATGGTAACTCTACCTACCCCACTTACTGTGACACTGGGAGGATGAACGAGCCAGTGTGCCCACAGCAGGTCCTGCAGGGCCTGGCACATGGCAAGCACTGTGCGTTTTATTCTCGCCACCCCCACCCCCCACAACTAGCAGGTGCAGGGTCAGTGCCGTGTGCACCACACGCCTCATCGCCCACTCTGACTCCACTACCTGACCTCTGGCAAAGCATTTTGTGTGCCTCAGTTTCCTCATTTGAAAATGGGGATGATATCACCTGTCACAAGACTAAAATGAGATCAAACAATATGATTGGGCCTTGACAAGGCAAGCTCAGGACACAGACCTGCCTGCTCTCTCCAGTGGGTAACTGCTGGTGTGGCCAAGTGTCCCCATCATCGCATACCATGGGAGGAAACAAAAGACATCCAGTCTATAAATGTGAGGCCACATGTGTGACAGTGCCTGCCACAGGGCCTGCCACAGTGCCTGGCCCACAGTCTGGTGGCCCGTGGCGCTCCCTCCCTCTGTCATGAAGGGTTTCTCCCTGATACAGGAGGGGCACAGTGACAGCATGGAGCCTCTCGGAGCCTCTGTTTTCTCATCTGTAAGTGGAGATAACTGCTCCCTGCTACACAGAATCGCTGAGAGTCGAAGTGCAATATATATAAAGTGTGCTGTAAGCTGCAAGAGCACAGCACAGATTTAACTCGCTAGTACTACAGAAAGAAAGAGACTCGCAGCCTGTGTTAGACCCCATCCTGCTCAAACTCTGGGTGTGACACCGGGGCCCTTCCTTCCACAGTCTCTCTGGCAAGCTCCCACCTGTGCCTTGCGGGGCCCTGGGTTATGGGCAGCAGCCTGGACAAGGGACAGGAAATGGTGGCATGTGGGGTGTAGGCAGGTTGTCTACAGCCCACCTGCCCGAAGGATGCCCAGCGATCATTCCTGGGAATTCAAGGGTAGACTTGGATTCCAGGAGACTGAGCAGGGACGATCTCCAGATTTCTGGGAACATCCTTAATCATTGAAGACTGACTCCCAAAAGTCCTTCCAGATCATTCGTCACTCAAAATCTTCAATGGCTCCCTATTGCCCTTAATCACGTGTAGCTCAGTGCAGCATCAATCACCCCCACCCTGAAATGTATTCTGAGCTCCAGCTGAATGGGGCTGTTTCCCCTAAGAGCTCAGCCTGTGTTTTTAGAGCCCAGGATTTTACCCCTGTGGCCTACTGTGTGCAGAAAAGGGGTTTGCAATAGGTTGGCTCACTAGTCACTCAGGTGATTTCACAAGTGCAGGTGCCTGAATCCGACACCCAGGGATCCTGACTTAATTCTTTAAGGTTGGTCTTGGACAGTAGTGCTTTTTAAAAGTTCCCCAGGTGATTCTAAAGTCAAGAGCTGCCGGGCCTAGAAGGCTCTCCCCTGCAGGAGCTCAGCCCACCAAAATGATTCATTTTCCAGGACCCCAGGGAACGTCGCTTCTTCTGCTGAGCCTGATCTAATCACAGAAGATCGCCAGAAGCTGTGCCTCTCCTTCGTCTTCCTCACATTCTGCATCGTGCTGGGGTCACCTGCATCCCAAGGTCATCTTGCCTGCCACACAGCAATGAAGACAGTGTCCCCCACATCTCGCATGCCTCTGCCCACACTTCCTACACCAAACAGGTCTCATTGAATAGTGACTGGTCCAAGGCTGTCCATAAAATTCTGAAGACCCAGGCCACCCAGAAGACAAAGAGGGGAAATGAGAAACCGTTCTCTCTGTTTAGGAGAAAAGCCACCGCCTAGACACTCACCCAGACACACTCCCGAGCTGGATGCTCTGGAGGCACTGCCCCTGCGCCACACCATGGGCCAAGGCACCGGCCTCGAGGCTGCTCCAGGCACTTCTGGGGCCTCCACAGAGGCGTCTCTCTCCCCTTCCACAGGCAAAGGCTGTGAGCGTGAGTACATCCATCTACACACTCCCATGTACGGATTACACAATGCACGTATTCATGCACATACACACATGCACATTTTCATTAAATGAATGTCTGGCGTGTGGGAAGAGGAATTTCTCCAAATCCCTTGAAGTCCCTAGGCAAAGACTTGTAGGAGTCGCTGTCTCTATGACACAGCGTCCTGTGCACAGGAAGTGCTCACGACATCTGCTAAATTAAATAATGAGTAGAAAATTCAACCGACCAACTGCTGCTTATGCCAACATGGCCATTTAGATAGACTCGGGGGATGAAGTCCATGTAGAATACGGCGTTGCCGCTACGGCCTGATGGATTTTGCGGCCCTTCCTGGACGCAGGCCCCGAGGGTGTCTGACTGCACCCCATCAGGTTTGCACAACTGTTCCCTAGGCTGTGTCAGGAATAGCAGTCTCCAGAATATTCTAAATACAGCCCTTTCCTTTTCCTCCGCTTCACATGGTCTAAGAGCCCACCAGACCACCACACAGAGGACAAGCCCGGCTGAGCAAGCAGAAGCTGACCTCAGAGTCCATGGCCTGCTGCTGTCCCCCACTCCCAGCCCCACTGCCACTCATTGTCACAGGCTTCTGTCTCCCTCTCTGTCGTCTGCTTCTCAGTGGACTCTCTCCAGAATTCTGGCAGATTCCATGTCCCTAAAGACGTGAATCTTCAGATCTGCTCTGGCCCTGAAGTGCAGGGAAGGAATCTCTGGGTGGGAGAGGAAAACACTTACAATTTTGAGGCCTTAGTGCAAGCAAGCCTCTGGGCCCTACTGCTTAGTGCACTGGAGTGCAGAAGGCTTTCCCTGGCTCCAGCTGGCTTAGCGGTCCCTGCAAAGGTGGCCTGGGAGCCAATAAAACACCTGCCTAAACTCCCAAGGACTCTGCACACAGCAAGGCACCTGGTAGAACATAAAGGCCAAGTCATAACGTTAGGGGGGCTTCAGCCCTGTGGGACAGCAGGGCTTGCCCTGCCTCCGCCCCAGCACAGGCTTTTCTCCTCACCCTAACGCCCTCGTCACCCTTATGCCCTCAGCCCTGATGGCCAGGTCACCCCCAGGATAACAGCAGCTAAGTTCACGTTCCCATATGCTCACACCTAATGCTTATAGCTACACACTCAAACCTAACGCTCACTCCTGGATGCGCTCACACCATGATGCTCACTGCTGGACAGTCCCTCCTGGATGCTCACGCCTGTGCACTTATTCCTGGATGTTGACACCTGGATGCTCACTCCTGAGTTGTCACACCTGGATGCTCACAGCTACACCCTCACACCTAGATGCTCACTCTGGGAAATTCACTCCTCATGGGGGCCTTCCTGGTCACAAGGAGAAAATGACTAATTCTGAAACAGTGTAGGAAAAATTGAAACCTACATATCGAGAAGCTATTTATAGAAAGCAAATCTATATAGAAAAATATAAGATAACATGGAAAATATGTTTTCCCTATATAGAAAAAGTACATGTTTTCTAATCCTCTCATTTGAGGCAATTGAAGCTCAGAGACCTACCTTGGGTCATATGGCAAGTAAGGAGCGGGACTAGGATTTGAACCCAAGTTTCTCTGAGGCCAGAGCCCATGCTCTTTAGCTTTGCTACACAGCTTTTCCATCAAAGAGGGGCTCCAAGCAAGGCCCGCCGTTTTGGGGCATAACAGCAGCAAATGAGGGCTTTATTCTAGAGGCCACAGAACCACACCCTTCTCTCCATTTTAATCCACACCCTTTGCAACCAAATGGAAGATCAATCACCTCCTGTTAAACGGACCACCACAGCCTGAGCGCCTCCTCTCTGCTGGTGCTGTGAGGTTCGAGACGTTAGGGGTACAGGCTCCCCCCTGCACCGCGTGCAGGCTCCTGCTGGGAACCACAGCCCTGTCCCCAACATGACTGGGGCTCTGGCAGGGAAGCCTCGCCGAAGCGCAGCAGACTCCAAACCCTGGCTGGGCAGGAAGCGCCACCCTCCGCGGCTCCACCCCGTAAGCGGCTGGCTTCTCCCGAATAAATGCTGCCCTCGTTAACCGCCAGAATCAGCAAGCCATGCTGCAGGTCTGCAATGAGACTGAGGACCAACGGCAAGATTGATTCTGATGTGAACACCAGCAAAGCAAATGGGTTTTTGAAAACCCTATAATTTCCCTGCAACCCTTGACTTCACTAAACACACATTTTTAGACTACAGCACAGTTAGGTAGGCATTAAACAAAAATGAGGTAGTCTAATGATGATTTATGTGTAGGGTAACCTTCTATAAAGAACTCCGCTCTGATTCCAGGGTAACTTACAGAGGTGCCCACTTAACCAAACAATGCCACTTGCTCCGTGTCCACGGCCGCGGCATGATCTGGGGCACAGTGTTTGCCTGCAATTGTCTTAAATCTGCTGAAATTCGCCCAGTGGGTGCCTGGAAATGCAGCGCCTGCCATGAACTAAATGGAAAAGCAAAACACAACACATGCACACCGCCGGGGGCACCTGTGGACGCACATATTTCTGCCTGACTGAGGAGCAGCGGCTGATGCCCCTGGAACCCAGCACCTGGCGCGCAAACGCAGAGCAGCCGCCTGCCAGGGGCTGGAAGGGGCGAGCTGCGGGCGCGAGCTCGGGGGGGCCTCCGGAGCTCCTGGGGAGCAGGCATCACATCAGAGTCCTGATATACCCTTTCCTGGCTCTGTAACCACGGGAAGGCCCCTCAGCCCCCAAGCTCTGGTTTCCCTGTCTGTGAAGTGAGGTCAAGGACATGTTTCCCTCAGGTGGGGTTGGATTCAATATGACGCCTGTGAACTGGCTTGATAAACCGGAGGGCACTATACAAACGAAAGGTGACACAGGCCCTGGCCCGTGTACTCAGGGGTTAGAGCGGCGGGCCGCACACCAAAGGGTCTCGGGTTCGATTTCCAGTCAAGGGCATGTACCTCGATTGGGGGTTTGCTCCCTGACAGCCAGTCGGGGGCGTGTGCAGGAGGCAACCAGTCAGTGTGTCTCACATCGATGTTTCTCTTCTCTCTCTCTCCCCCTTCCACTCTCTCTGAAAAGCAATGGAAAAAATATCCTCAGGTGAGGATTTAAAAAAAAAGGTAACACAGACAGCAGGGCACGATTTGAGAGGAGGTGGCTCGGGTCTTCCCTAGGAACCGAAATCCAACTGCTCGGGGCTCAGAGCCGGCTGCACGCCCCCCCCCCCCCCCCCCCCCCAGTCTACGGCCTTGGGCAGTTGCGGGACCTCGCATCGCCTTGGGCCCTCATCTGCAAAAGGTAGATGACGCCACCACCTACTGCTCAGGACACTGCGAAGACGAAACGGAGCGACTCGGAAAAGCACTTCCTGCGTAAGAGCTCAACCACTGCTCATTTATTTCCTTACTAACCATATTAGAACCATGATTATTATTTCAATTTAGGCCGTGGGACTACGCAGAGAATTCCTTTGCTGCTTCTCCAACCTGCCCACTGTGTTTAAGGCATTAGGACGCAGGTCTCTCTGCACCCCAAGGAAGAAAGCAAAGCTGTCTGAATCTGATGTCCCTCCCCATCACAGCAACGGCAAACAAACAACAAAATTAGGGCCAGCTGCCTCTTTCCCTACAACTGCCTTAAGAGGGAAAGAGGAATTGTCCTGAGTCCCTGGGGCAGTCCTCAGGCTGGGTCACAAAAGTGTGTTACAGGGAAACAGGTTGGGCTTTGGGGACAGACCTCTGGGTCGAGGCCCAGGGAGGAGCTGTGTGACCGGGAGCAAATTGCTTGGCCCCTCTGGATCACATTTCCTTTTCACCCAAGAATGGAGGGCGCACCTCCCTCACGGGGTTAAGAGGAAGATGACAGGCGATGACATCCAGGTAACTGCCACAGGGCCCTGCACACGTGTGTTTTTAATCCAAGCTTATTTCTTCCCCCTCCACTTCCCTTCTAACTGCACAAGTCACAGGGCCTCACTGCATCTGTGTCCTGTCTGTGAAATGGGGAAGGTATGGGGTTATGTGAGGCCACCCGAGCTCCTGGAAGCACCTTAGGAGCTGCACGGTGCTCTGGAGATGCTGGTTATCAACGAACTGGGGACCGAGCACCGAGCACACGGCACCCAGGTGGTTTGCGGAGTTGATCTTTGCTGTGTTGGCACCAAACTGCACGCTTCATTCCGCACCTAGACATAATTTAGATCGGGAACCAGGCGAGGCATGGGTGAGCGCAGAGATTAATAATACTCTATCTCAGTCATTTGTTTCCCTCATTCCGCCCAAATATTATCATGGCTTATTTGAAATAAAAATACCATCGTAGTTGCCGATCTAGCCCTGTTGTTCCTGGCTTTCTCAAGACCACGTTTGGGGGAGCCATTCTCTAATCTATGATCCCAGCAGTGCTGCTGGGAGGCTGCACCCCTGGCCAACCGTGCCCTGCCTCACCCAGCACTGAGAAGAGAGCACAGCCCGAGGCTGGGCAACGTCATGAAGCTGAGTGGGCAGCTTCCCTGCTGAGCTGAGGCCCCCTCCTCCATCTGAGAATTCAAGTCTCTCCAGAGGCTAATTTACATCTAAAGGGTTCCAGGTGTAACAGATCTTATTGTCTCCATTTCACAGGTGAATAAATTGAGTCTTTGAAAGTAGCTTGCTCAGGGCCACCAATTAAGACTTGCAGACTCTACCACCTGTCTTCTTTCTGCCACATCCCCGCCGCCTCTTCTGTAAATTGTTCATCATATACATCACCCACTTTTGTATTGTGTTGTTTTCTTTTTCTTGTCAACTTGCAGTTTATACACACACACACACACACACACACACACATATATATATATATACACATGCTGTGTATTCATTTTTGGGAGCACACTTAGCAGGGACTGAATGTGGGAGTTTAAGTTGTGGGACCCCACATACTGACTTTAGGCGATTCACCGGCTCCCCTGTGCCTCTGTTTGCTCGTCTGTAATATGCAGAATAACTGTCCCCTCACCTTCAAATTGCTGTGAAGACTAAATGAGCTAAACATAGAAAATGCTCAGAACAGAGCCTGGCAACTTACTAAGTGCTCACTAAATATTAGTCATTACCATCACGCTGTTTTCTTTTTTCTAGAGCTAGTTAGGGCCTTCATGAGTTCAATGTCCTGGCATCCTTACTTCTCCCGTCACTTCTACCACCCTCCAGCCACGCCCCCGACCACCGCCCTGTCCTCGCCTGCTTGCCTTTGCCCGGGCTGCGGCCTCCTGCTAAATGCTTGTTCTGCACCTGGGCCTGAGTGCAGCCGAGGCCTGCTGCAGGCCTCCACCCCTTTGGGAGCCCCGCTGGGCTGCTGCCCTCAGAGAGAATCCAGCCTCTGCTGTGCTACGGTCGTCACATGAAGGTACTACAGCCTTACGGGTGTCACCGAAGGGAAGGAACAGGTCATGGTTGAGTCTGAGTCCCCTACAAGGCCTGACGCTGTGCCCAGCGCCCAGCCGAGGCCCGGACCCCATGTGTTAAATGGCCTTGAGCACACCTTCCCTTTCTTATTAGCACAGCTGACCACCTGGCCCATTTCCTCGTGCTTCTAGGTGGTTGAGAGTGAGAGCCCCAGTTTTGCATCTAAACAACAGCCGGTCACAGGAGCCCACAGAATGGCCTCTCTCTGGGCAGCTCTGCAGTGGCTCCATATCACAGAGACAGGGGCCACCAAGCCTCACTCTTGGAATGCCACCAATTTACTCCGTGGCCTCAGGCAGGCCTCCCTCCTTCCTGCCACAAGACAGTCCAGCAGGGACAGAGTCTGGGCGTCTCATCGCCCTTAGTCTCCTATGAGCAGCAGAGGCGAGGGGAGTCTGAATAGAATGAAAACCCTGCTCTTGAGGATCATACGTTCTGGTGGTGGGAACAGCACAGGTTGTAAACTGTGACAGGACAAAATACGACTAGTGTCTTGAGCAACGAACTGATCAAGTCTCGGGGGAGTTCAGAAATGGGTCCCGTAGGAGGCTAATCTGGTGATTTTAAGATCCATTCTTAGCCGAAACTGGGAAAGACACCACAGAAAAAGTAGTATTTGAAGCAGACTTAGAAAGAGATTTTAAACAGGCAAAGAGGAAAAAGTCTGCTAGTAAAAGAGGAGCACCCCATGAGTAGTTACAGTAACGTGCCCGGAGTGAGCATGGGCAGGCAGAGGGTGAAGGGGGCACAAGAGCGCTGGTTAGGGCCAGGAGAGGGCTGTCCAGCTCGGACAGCCTGTGGCTCCACTCGTTTGCCCACATGTGTCCAACCTGGATTCCAGCCCCCACCTCTGCTCCCCCCCCCCCCCATTGGTGTAAACTCCTGGGATCCAGAGTAGCCTTAGGATGAGCCTGAGCAAAATGCAATTAACAGGTTGAATCTGGTTTCCAAAGCAAACTCGGGTCCTATCTGGCTGGTTGTCGTGTTGAGATCAGCTGTCCTTGTCCATCAGAGCTGACACATGAACTGGATCCTAAATTCCCAGACAGGCCTGTCCCTGTGCCTCCCACGGGGCCAAAACCAGCCAGCACCCAGTACAGCCTCTTATGAGAACGACAGTTTTGTCCATTGATCTTCCAGCTGGAGATCTGCTGCCCTTCAGAGAAGCCAGAACCTCTGGCCACCTCATACACCGCCAGAGGTCAGTGCAGGAGCTGGTGATACAGTTCTGTCCCCAGGCAAGGACAGGAGCCAGCGACAGGCCCTTCTCCTGCTGGAACCTGAGGACAGTCCATTCTTAATGAAAAGTCGGCTCGGAGAGGCAGCAGGCAGCAGAGCCACATACAGGACCCCAGCTTAGACCCAGGCTGCTTACTAGCTGTGTGGCCTTGGGGAAGTTGCTTAACTTCCCTGGGCCTCACTGTCCCCATTTATAAAATTGGGTGGGTAGGGGAGGGGTAGCCAACAAAACAAAAAATTGTTATCTGTCTTAAGAAGTTATTGTGGGGCCAGGCCGGCGTGGCTCAGCGGTTGAGCATCGACCTAGGATCCAGGAGATCTCGGTTCGATTCCCAATCAGGGCACATGCCCGGGTTGCGGGCTCGATCCCCGGTGGGGGATGTGTAGAAGGGAGCCAATCAATCTCTTATCACTGATGTTTCTCTTTCTCTATCTCCCTCTCTGAAATCAATAAAGATATTTTTTTTAAAAAAAGTTATTGTGAAGATTAGAGATAATATATACATAAAATGCCCACACAAGGTCTCAATCCATGATAGACATTATCATTAATCTTCTTCTTGTTACACTGTGGCAGGTGCTACGAGGACCCGAGGGATAAAGGCCTGGAAGGGATAAGGCTGCACCCCTCCTGCAGCAGACAGACAGACACATCACCTATAATGCACGGCGGGAGGAAGTCAGTGCTTCGGGAATGGATCCGGGGGGGGGGGTTGTGAGGGGGGGCGTTCTGCCTCAGGTCACGCGAGGCCTCCCGGAGGACACACGGCATCCGAGTTTAAAGAGCCAGGACGAGCAGGATACCCATAGGAGAGGAGGCACCGGTGCAGACCAGGCAGAGGAGACAGCAGGACCCACAGAAAAGAGGGGCAAAGACCCATGAACAGCTTGGAACCAGGGGAGAATAGAGAGTTGGAAGAAGGGTGGTGGCTCATTGACTCCACCTTGGGCACAGGTGGCTGCAGTCAGGGGCACTGCCCACTTTCAGGAAAGACCCTCTGGCCAGCCTCCTCCTGGGCCCTGCTGCTCCCGTCCCCAACATGCAGTGTGCGCAGTGCACTCCTGGCCCGGCCACGGCATGACAACCCCACATCCAGGAGCCCCGTCACACAGCTGATCTGGGCTTGCCTTCCAGAGCAACAGCAAATACATCTGGCCCACATCTGAACTGTGTCCAAAACTCCCCACTGGGGCCAAGACAGCCAGTCGGGATGCTGGGGCGGAGCATGCCGGGAAACTCCCATAGGAGCCCGCGCAGATATAATCGGGTCTGGTGGAAATTAAAAGCTATTAGAAACAGGCCGGATTTATCTTTATATCCGATAGCATGCATTGTAATGGTGATCATGCAGATGGGAAATTAAAACCCGTCTTGGCTTCACTGCAGGCCTTAATTTTATGTCGTGCACAGCCCTTTGCCCGATGACTCCCCTGCCACCCGCTCAGAAGAGTCAGTTCACCCACCTCAAGACCAAGTGCTCAGGAGAGAAGTAAGGGGTAGGAGTCTGCCGATCACAGGTGAGAGGCTCTGTGCTTTGCCCACACATCTTTAAATAGCCTGGTGGAAGGAAGATGGCCAGCTTGGGGGAAAGGAGAGGTGGTGCTGAAAGGGTCAGGTGTATTGAGTAGCTCCAGGAAAAGCAGCACTTTGGGGCTGTCTCACCAGCCTCCACAAACCCTGTGAAAAGCACAGCCAAAAACTGCTTCAAGTTTCGGAGGCCGGCTTCCAGGAGCTTACCTGCCCCTCCCGACTGTGGACAGCTGGGAAGTCCAACCTGTGGGCAAATTCCCAACTCACAGAGCTTGCTTAGGCCCCAAACCTCTAATTCCTCCCAAAGCCCCTCAGAGAAAACCGCTGAAGGGCAGGCTCTTCATTCACAGGGGCGTGTACCCACTCCTCCTCCCAGGGCACCTGCTCTGCCAAAGGAGATTGATTGGCCCACATCAGCCTCTGTCCCTCCTCCTGCTCTCTAGCACCTGCTCCTGCTGGCCCTGTGCTTGTAAGAATCTGAGCCCAAACTCCGCAGATGCAGAGATCAAAGTCAACACCATTCTCCCTGCTGCAGAAGCCCTGGGATGGGACCTAACTCCAGCTCCGGGTCCTTCTTTCACCTCAAGGCAACCTAATCATTAAATCTCCCCCCAATGTGGCTGCCTTCCAACCTCCCAGCCAACACAACCAGGCACATGCACCGTACAGCGTGAGTATGGATGGCAGAGAATCCTATTTTTATGAAAAAGATCAATAAAGAATTTGCATTTTCCAAAACTAAAGCATGCAACATGCGCGCCCAAGTTCTGCCCCTCAGCTATGGAGCTTGGATGGAGTCAAACTCCACTGTCTCTGGTTCTCAGGAATTCCTCCGTAAGGGGGTTAGCTAGATTCACGTGCTTCGTGCTTCGGGGTCTGTCCCTGGATCTAACACGTAGCTGTAGAGAGATCTAGCATGATGAAGGAGGGGGCTGGAGGGCTGCGCAGAGAGGAAATTCTCCAAGGCGAAGGGGAAGAAAAGGGTCCTACAGACCCAAGTTAACAGAGCCCCTCGGATTAGCATCACTCCCACCTGCCTGGTAATTGTGCCCTGTGGGGCCACAGCTCAATCCCAACATAAAAGACAGCCCTGAAGCACCAACTACAAGGGCCATGGAGGTTGGGGTGGGGGGGCTCACTGCCTCCAGCTCCTAAGCCCAGGGGCCAAGTTCACCTTCCTTGCCTCTTCTCTGAGCTGGGCTACTTAACGCCCCATGCCCAGTGCACTCACTGTTAGTTCACTGCCTCTGTCCACACCGTCCCACATTCCTTGGAACTCTCCCAACCACGCGATCATGCACCCACTGAACATCTACTGCGTGTTTGCCCTGAGTGAGCTAGGTGGTGCCTTAAGAGCCAGGGAGTGTGGATGAAAACAATCCAGTTCCCACCCTTGGGAAGCTCAGTCTCGCAGGGATCACAGACCCTGTTACATAAAAATACATGCACCACAACAGGAAACAGCAGGCAGAGGGGTGCTCTCTCCCACTGCTAATAATCATCATAGCCACAGCCATCCTCGGGGCGCCAGGCAGGGTTCCACACAGTTTACATATGGGACAGCATCGCATTCTTAAAGTAATCATTGTCCTCAATTTATTATAGTTGGGGAAACTGAGGATCGAGGGGGTAAAGGACTTGCCCAGCTGGTAAGCAGTGGAGTTAGGTTCAAGACCAGGAAGTCTGGCCCTAGGTTCTAGGCTTTGTAGTCACTGCATTCAGCTCGGTTCCAAAAAGCCTTCCCTAGAAGCCAACACTGACTGTTTCCCCTTCCAGAGGCCAAGGCCCGGTCGCCCGCAGCACGCACGCTTCCACTGGGACACCTTCGTCTGTGCGGGCGCTAAGCACACAGGCTGAGAAAGCAGGCCTGGCCCCGAGCCCTGCCCTTCTACTGGATGCGGGGCCCAGACAAGTTAGTTGACTTCTTTGAGCCTCAGTTTCCCCTTCCGTAAGGTAGAGGGGGAAATACACTTACGGACATCGTGTAAGGATAAAGTGAGACCACACGTGACAGTTTCTTAGCCCAGTGCCTGGCATATAGGAAGCACTTAAAATTTCTTCTCCTTCCCCTCCCTCTTCTCCTCTCCCCCCTCCCCCTCCTCCTCTCCTTCTCTGTTGTCTTCTTATTTTAATGACTATAACTCTTAAGCCATAAGCCCAAGAGTATACAACTTTCAATCACCTGAATGTGTTGGATAAACAGCACATTCAGTCTCCATCACTGTTGGGGCTTCCCCCAGAGAGGTGCCAGGGTCCAGGGTCTCTCCGGCCCTCATCAGTCCACTGTCCCTTTGGGCCTTGGGCTGTGTACCTCTTGTGCCTCATCTAGAAACGAGAACCCCAGCCTCTTAGCCCAGACCCCACAGAGCTGCACAGAGCCACTCCAGTGGGGTCCAGGCACTTTCTCCAGCACCAACCCTATCTCTGGTTTTCACATGTCTCCTGTGAGCTTGTTGCCGATAGAGGGTCTCCTCCCGCCAGATACCCTTCCCAAACTTACAAAAGGCAGGAGGAGCAGCTGTTGAGTAGTTTCAGACTCCTGTCCCACTACAACTCTGAGGCCAGCAGACACAACAAACGGCCTGGCTGGCAGCTCGAAGTGACAGAAGGAAAGGTACCAAGAGCAAAACACAAATTAATGTCTCAAAAAAAGTGTGCTGCCACATTAGCTGTAAATGCACCCAAGCCTTCGTCTTCTCCCAGCTATGAACTGGGACCACCCAGAGCTTTACACCTGCTGGTGCCGGAGGTGTAGTGCCCTGGCAGGGGAGGCAGTGCCCTGGCAGTGGCCGGGCCCAAGCACTGGTCTGTTCACAAGAGCTCACCATGGGTCCAAGTGCACCACAGGGTGAATGCATCTGTTTCACGCAAAGAAGTCAGTCTCCCCAGCTAACTCGAAAACCTTGAGCAACTGAAATCATCTCATGACCAGTGATGGGACAGCAGTGCTGAAGGGGCACTCGGAGCACCAGGCCAAGGTCCTCCATTCTACAGAAAGGAAAACCAAGGTCCTCGGTGGAGGAGAAGGGGCAGCAGAGCCTCTGACTGTGCCTCGGTGGAGGGAGGGAGGCTGGAAAGAGGGGAACCAGAGGTTATAACTGGAGGCATTTTGAGGTCCTCTCTTGGGGTTTCCAGACCTGTGTCCTGTCAAAGGGAAACCCTGAATAGGGAAAAGGAACCAGTGATGGAGGGCGGCAATCACAGCAGCTCGAGCCAGGCGAACCTACAGCATGGCACTAACCTCCCCTCCTGGTGCCCGGCAGGAGGGGCCAGCGGGAATTCTGACGGGGTCTTTAGCTGGCTCACAAGCAATGTCCCGTTCGGTCTTGCAAAAATTCAGTGAGGAGCACAGGCCACAAACCAGCCTCTTATGCACCTTTCCCCACAACCTTTCCCCAACAAGGCTTCCAGCCTCGACGCAAGGCCCAGGAGTCAGGACCCCACTCCTTGGGAGGTGTCTGGTGGGACCTTCGCACACCGGGCGGGGCTGTACCACCCCACACAGAGAGGTACCGAGCTGAGACCAAAAACACTCTTTTTGCCGAAGCATCACCAGAGCAATAGCAAACTGCTCACCAGAACCAACCTCAAGGTCTCCATGAGCTCAACAAGCAACGCAGCACCTCTGCTCTGTCGCTCCCCAGCCCGCCTGCAGCGGCCCCAGCGGCCTTTCTTACCTGGGGTGATGGAGACAGTGTCCTTCTCCCAGGACACAACGCTAACGTATTCCTGCACTGAAGAGGGGATGAGGCACTTGAAGACAGCCGTGTTTCCACGCATTGACCGCTGATCCTCCACCCGGACGGTGTAGGGTTCCCTGAAAACTGCAGAGAGAGGGAGGCAGGGAAGCAGATGGTGTCACAGGCTCAACTGGGACATGGCCTAAGAAAGCCAGCTCAACTCCCTCAGTACCCCCAGGTCTCAGCCTCCATCAGCTCCCCAGGCCTCAGCCTCCATCAGCTCCCCAGGCCTCAGCCTCCATCAGCTCCCCCAGGCCTCAGCCTCCATCAGCTCCCCCAGGCCTCAGCCTCCATCAGCTCCCCCAGGCCTCAGCCTCCATCAGCTCCCCCAGGCCTCAGACTCCATCAGCCCCCCTCCCCCTTACCCAGCCCAGGATTCCCTGCCGGGATCTTCCTCCGGCCTGTACGCTCCTTCTTTAGCAAGCTCCCTTGCTCCCCTGGGCAGCCCACTCTGCCCCTGAAATATCCAACCTTCCTTCACAAGACCATAAATTCAGCTCCAGGCCTTTCCAATGCCAGTGAGTATTAATGAACTGCTATCCTGCAAGGACCTTGAGGCAGCACCCAAGCCAAGCCCTGCGGCATGGCCACATTTGGCAGGGGTGGGAGTGATAGGACAGACGCTAGAATTCATCCAAGAGCCCAACTTGATTTCCCACTTTGTTCCTCGCCCAGGGTGGCAAGAGTTTGGGGCACAGGGACCATAAATTGCCAAAATAAAAATTGACACATGCTCTAACAACGGGTTTCTGTGCCACTCAATGTAGAAAGCAGTTTGGGAAATGGAGGGCGGAGGCGGAGCTGGAGGCTTCTGGTTTTACTGGAGAATATTCATAACCATCGTTGTCTCTGAAAGTACAGAATGCCAGGGGCACGGGCAGTCTCTGAGATTCCCCAAAACAAAGCCTCCTTGCTCTCTCCCACCTCCTGGCACTGCCCACACCTGAGCCCCACACTCGCCCCTGCCTTCAGAAGGATTCCTCCCTCCCCGCTGGGCCTTGGCCCGGCCCCTCTGTGTGGCAGGTCCACGGTGGGCTGCCCAGCCTTGGGGTGGGGCTGAGGGCCTGCCTTGCCCCTCCCCCCCTCGTCCTCTCTTTGGCCTCTCCAGGGCTCTCTCCATCCTTCCACCCCTTCTCCGCCAAGCAGAGCTGGAGTATCCAGAGCCCCGCTGCCTGCCGACCTTGTCCCTCAGCAGGCATCTGGGCAGCGTGCCCTCTTGTTCTCCACGCCGTGGTTGTCAGGGTGACACTCGGCCCCGCAGCCCCTCCGGCTGTGCACCTGCAGCCCCTCCTGCTGCATCAAGAGCCCCTCAGCTGGCTGTGTTTCCAGCCGGGCCAGCCCTGCCGGCCCTCCTCAGGTCTTTATTCGTTCCCATCTCGGTTTTGTGGTGTGATGGGAGGAGAGAGAGGAGTGGAGGGAGGCACTGCCGCCCGGCTCTGTGGGGCCGCGGTCCACTCTTCCGTGGGTTTGGGCATGGCACTGCCTGCAGATGGGAGGCGCACAGGGGGAGACCGAGGGGAGCTGGCCCTGGAGGGAAGCAGAGGCGAGGAGGAGAAAGGGCTGGGGCTGGGGTCACGCCACCCAGGGTAGGCCGAGGGAGCCAGCAGAGGCCAGAGGTTCAGTGTCAACAAGCAGGCTCCTCGGAGCAGCTGTGTGCCCTGTGCAAGAACTAGTTAATCTTCTGGAGCCTCAGCTTCCTCATCTGTAAGAGGAAATGCTACTACTACTAATAATATCAATAACAACGGCAGCACGTAGAAGGCTTGGCACGCAGAAGGCGCGGCCACAATGTTGTGTCATTATAGCCACATCTCTGTGAGCACTGGCCATGTGCCCTTGGGCAAGTGACTTAACCTCTCTGTCTCAATCCCCTCATCTATTAGAAACACTTCATAGGATCGCTGTGAAAGCCGCATCCTAACCCAAAGCAGGGTATGTAACAGGAAAGGTGATCTCCCTTCCTTTTAGCCTGTGGAGGCCAGAACTGGGATCCAAATCCTGCCGCGGTGCCCCAGCCAGCACCTGGTCTCATCGGGGCAGAGCAAAGGGCCTACTCCTGAGGAGTGATTCTGTGGGGAACCCCACGGGTGATATTCTGAGCGTGGCCCTGGGCTCTAAGAGCTCACTCCCTCCCCAGATGAAAGGGAAAGAAGATCAGCTCTCTAATTAAGAACTCTCACCCTCTCGTTTCCTGCGCACACCGGCGCCCAACTACCTGGAGCCTCATGCTTGTGAGAGGCGCTCCTGAGCCAGGAAGACCTGGGGAGTCAGAGAGCCTGCAGTGGTTTCCAAGAGAACCGCTCCCGAAATTTCTGTGCTTTTTTACTGTTCGAGGCCCACCTTACAACTGACAGCGGCCCCGCACAGCGTGACATCTGAGCTGAGAGGGGCTGATCTAAGCCATCCACTCCTGCAGACCTGGCTCAGGGAATGGGACTTTCCATTGTATTAAAGAAACCATCTGAGAAACCCTCACTTCCTTGACCCGTTAACCTTTCCAAAGACCAAACTCCTTCACTGCTAAAAGTTTTCCATCATGAATTTTACTTAAGTGCCTGTCCTCATGAGAAGTATTATACCCGCTGCCCATCAGCAGGGAGCTTGGGGAGCAACCGAAGACTGTGCAGCAATGAGAACGAATGGCCTGTGCCCCTGCAGAGCAGCGGGGGTCCCACAAACACAACTGTGAGCAAGAGCGTCAGGAGAACCCATGCTGCAGGACCCCATCCACATAACGTACAAAAGCGGGCAAACATCGGTCGCGCTGAAAGTCAAGCCTGCGGTTTTGCCCGCGGAAGGGTGGCAGAGCAAGCATAAGGGGGCCTCCGAGTCACTGATGTTGTGTCTGGAACTGGGTGCTAGTTAAACTTAGTGGAATCCATCAGGCTGCACACATATAATAAACACACTTCTCTTTATATATTCTACTTCGCTAAAAAGGGTATTTTTTTAAAAAGAAAGAGACTTGGGTGTTTTCCCCGAGCCAAGCGCTAACGTGAGCACTGCATTTAAGTGAGTGCCACCCCATGTAATGACCTCAGGTCGTGCGAAGCAGAGTGGAGGCGGGCATCGCCTTTGCAGATGAGGAAACTGAGGCTCAGGGGTGTTCTCAGCCTAGGGACACACAGAAAGTGGCAGAGCTAAGATTCCAAAGAGCAGGACTTTCCTTAGGGAACTGACTTTTGCCAGCCCGCCCCCCGATGTTACCCACGGATCTTCTGAATGACGGATGCTTCCCACTCCCGTGGCCCTTCAGCAGGAGGCCCCAGCAGGGGCGGGCGCAGCGTCTCACCTGCTTTGACGCGGATGTTGGGGCTCCGGATCTTGCCGGCAGCGTTCTCCGCAGTGCAGAAGTAGTCATTGTCGTGGATAAAGCTGTTGAAGGCGGACGGGGAGAAGGGATACAGCTGCAGCGTCCCGTTGGCGTGGACGTGCCGGATGTGCGGCACGTCGTAGATGTCGTCCCCCGTGGCCAGGTACCATCGGAGGGCGGCGCTGGGGGAGCCCGTGGCTGGGCAGGGCACCACCACCCCCACGGAGCTGGAGAAGGTCACCTGCTGCAAGGAGTCATTTACAAAGTAGAGGCTGGTGCCGACATCTTCAGAGCGGGCTGCGGGGAGGCAGGGGAGAGGCTGGTTAGCGGCGCCAGCGATGCCCTCAGAGGCAGGAGGCAGGCAGGCCCACCCTCAGAACGAGAGCAGGCCGTCCGATAAGGCCTACTGAGCGCTGGCCACACCCTGGCACTGGCAAAGGTAAGGGGCAGGTCCTGCCCTGCAGGGGCTTCCCGCCTGGTGCAGGGATGGCTCATGTCCATGCCAAGCCTAGGCCATGGAGCGGGGGCCACCACCCACTATGTTGGAGTCTGAGGCCATTGCTTGGATAACAGATATTTATTGAGCGGCTGCTACACGCAGGCAGGTTCACAGCCATTACCTCGGTTCATCTGGACAATCCTGAGAGGGGATGGTGTTGCCTCCCTTTTTATCATTTTCTTTTATAGGCTGAGAATAGTTCTGTGATTTGACTGCAGTGACAAAGCTAGTAAGCCGCAGAATTGAAATTTGAATCCATGGCTCCTGAAGAGGATCCCAGTGCCTCTTCTGTCACACCATAGCTCAGAGGTAAAGTTTTAAGACCGAGCTCGACGGGGAAGGGGAAGGAAGCGCTCTTGAGACCCCAGGAGACCTTGAGAGCCGCCTTCACCTCGGCAGGAAAACGCACAGCCCCTGGCACGACTCGGTGGGATTCCCTTCCCCTGCCCGAGCGCCTGTCCTTAGCTTGGGGATGGGGTAGGATGGACGAGGCGGCAGGACCCCGCGCACTGCTGACACGTGGCCACGGCAACACGCAGCCACACGGCGAGCATGCCCACGACTGCGGCCGCCCGGCAACAGCAGGCCGCTTGACAGGGAGGCCCGCGTGTGCAGCTCCCACCTCGGCGCAGGGCCTCGGTCTGCCCGGCCCGGCCCGGCCGATGGGACGCAGCCCTGCCAGGTGGAACCAGGCTCCTCTGTCTCGCTAAGCGGCCTGCCCCCTACGAAGGGCCGCCTCTGCGAGGTGAGGCAAAGCCAGAGGAAGGGAGCCCGGTCCCGGGGCTCCCCTGAAAGCCGTGCCTCCCCGCCAGGGAGACCAGGGAGTGAACAAACCACTCCGCGGCTGTCCGAAGAACACTGCAGGGGACCCACCTGGACCTCAGTGTCCACAGCTTCAGGGGAAGGGGCGGGGCTCGCACCTGGGCTGTATTAATGTTCTTGGCTTAACTCTGAGCCGGGCCTCCGGGGAGAACGCCCAGGCAGCTCACTGAGGGGCCACTAAGCCTCACCGGTGAGAGCAACTCACGTCGTCTCATAAAGAGCCGTGGTGGGCCCACTAGCGAGAGTGCTGGGAGACACATCGTGGGCTCCTGCTGCCCTGTCCGGGGCGTCCCCTTAGCAGCAAATGCCTGGGCTGTGCCCACCAGGCACCGCGCCCCTAGGGGATGAGAGGCTCCTGGACCGGAGCAGCTCCGCCTTCCCCCTCCTCCTCAGGTCGCCGCCCCTGAGACAGTCGGCTCTTGGCAGTTGAGCAAGTCCGCTCTGGGAAAGAGAAAAGCAGCCCCGCGGAGACCTGAGAAGCTCAGACACGCCCTGCGCGCAGTGTGGAGCATTCTCCGAGATCACGCCGGCACACCATTTCACAGGCATGCAAACTGAGGCTTAGGGGAGTTTTTCTTAGGATCCACATTCCCCAGGCCCCTTCCCCGAGCCTGCTCACCTCCTGAATGACTTCCCTATTGAGAGTCATTCACAAATATTTGTTAAGCATCTTCAACATGCCAGGCACTGTTGTAAGACTTTACTTATATGACCTCTATTAGTCCTCCCAACAACCTTGTGAAGTTGGCATTATTACTATCCCAGTTTAAAGATGAGAAAACTAAGGCACTGAGAGATCAAAGCAGCTCACCCAAGACCACTCAACCGGTACGCGTGTGCTCTGGGGTGTGGACACAGGCAGCCTGAGCCCAGAGTCTGATTTCTTAACCATTAAATGAGTGTAACCACTGCAGTAATACAGAGGGACTGCCGCCTCCTCAAACACCACCTGGCCACCAACTTCCACCTTCAGCTGGCCAGGAACAGAATTAATACACACACACTCTCACACTCACACTCTTCCTGAAAGGGGCCCCTGTTGGACTTGGCATGTCAGACAACACAGCCTGTGGAAACAGGGGACATCACTCCAGGGTCCTGGCTGCTTCCTGAGAGGACCTAGTTAATCAGACACCCTCTCCACGGCAGCTTTGTGGATACTGGGAGCCCAAATCCATCAAGGAACAGAAAGACTCTACATTGTGCCCGACAAATGGGCTTAGGAAACTCGGCAAGATTCCTGATGAAAGGAGTTCAGGAACTATCTGATTCGAGGGACACGGTAAGAACATGTTTAAGGACAAGTAGGATTTAGCCAGTCGTGGTACTACCACCAGCCACAACAACAGCCACCACAGCTCTCACATCTGCACAACTTCCTAGGGGAGGTTACTATTCTATTTCCATTTCACAGATGAGGAAACTAAGGCGCAAAGTTAACTAACTTACCCAAAGTAACACAGAGTGTAGGTTCCGGGTCTGGGACTGGAAACCACCCTGCCTCACTTTCAGAGCCCGGGGATGGAACTGAAGAAAACCAAACCACAAAATCGAGGCTGGGCTCCCCTCCCCAATATTTCGCCCATCCCACCCCACCGCAAACACACATCGCTAGTCCCCTTCTCTCCCGGCTGGAAATCCGTTCCGCCCTCCCTGCCTGGCCAGATAGGCCCCCTCCGAGGCCTCCCGCCGTCCCTTCGGGAGCACCGGCCGCAAGGACACAGCCTTCCTACACTTGGGGCCTCGGTCTTGCCAGAGCCAAGGACATGGGGTTCTCAGCAACTACAAATGAGTAGATTTAATTGATGAATTGACTGGGATTGTCCAGCCACCTGTCAGGGCCGATGAAAGAGCAGATTTATAGCAAAAGGAGACCAGCCTCATATTTCTCCCGCCCGGGATGTGAGCTGCCGTCCTGAGTCTGGGGCTGGGAGGATTAGACAAACCATCCATTTCTGCTCGCGGCTCTGACAGTGCACGGCCCTCATGAAACATCACCCTCAGGTGTAAAACAATAGCATTTTGCACTTACGCCGGGCTCATATTTTACCATCACAAGGCGCCCGTCAGCCCGAAATGCAGAAGCCCTTCCATAAACATTAATTTAGCCTCACCCCGCCTGCCAAGAGAGAGGGGTGAGCGAGTCCATAAAGGGGAAACTGAGGCACTGACCACCTGAAACCTCTGCCACATGCCCAGGGGAAGGCTGGCACAAGGGCACCCGCGGTGGCTGCAGAAGCAGTGGGTAAGTGTGCCACAGCCTCCGCGGTGGGCTTCCCTTCCTTCCCGGTCTCCTGCGCGGGCCTTCAGAGCGGTGACCAAGCCTGAGCAAGCTCGGAGAGGAGTGCGGTGCATGGTACCATAGACAGAGCCCTGGGGGGGAGACAGAGCGACCTTCCCTCCCGGGCCCTGCGACCGCTGTACGACCTTGTGTGACCTCAGGCAAGCCCCGTTAGCCTTTCTGAGCCTGTGTCCAAAGAGGGAGGGTCCCATCATCTAACCTGCCCCCAGGGCTGCCCAACAGGTGGAACAGAACGTGGTTTCCTGACGAGGGTGAGTGCGTCTGCTCCCATCCCAGCAGCCCCTCCGCCCCAGGGTGCAGAGTGCCTGAGGTGACTGCGGAGGGTGACCAGGGCTCCGTCCCCCGCAGCCCTGTAGAATTCAAACCCTTTCCTGCCCTCCTTCCCCCCACACACACTTCAGTGCTCGCCCCTCCGCCCGTCCTTTGGGACCCAGGGGCCAGGAGAGACCTTGATCCTTGCGGAGATGAGGAGCACCAGCCAGCGCAGCAGGACCCCAGGCGGAAGACATCGAGGCCGAAGGGGGCGGCCCACCTGCCGGAGCTGGAAAGGAGGTGGAGCCTGGAAAGGGTTAACCCTCAGCCCCGGGCAGGGCCCGAAGGGCAGGGTCCTAATTCAGGCAGGGCCCTAATTCAGGCAGGGCCAGGGCGGGGAGCTAAACTACTCAGCAGAGCGGGAAGCTTCGGGAATGGGGGGCTGGAGAGGAGCCTCGACAGAAGATCTGGATAAAGGCACTCCTAGAGAAAGGACAACCTGAACAATGGCTCCGTGACAGGTGTGGATGTGGCATGTCCGGGGGACATTACAGAAACCTCCAGCCGAAGCCCTGGGTGGGACTGGGGCAAAGAGGCGGACAGCTGGATGGGCCTCGGCGGGAGGGTTGCAGGCTTCCTCCCAGGTACACCCTGAGTGGCTGCCCCTGACAGGGTGACAGATTTTTGACGTTCTTGGAGACCTGTGCCTAACTTCGTTTCGGCCACACACTCATTTCCCTGAAGGCTTACTGGCCTGGCTAATGGCGCAGAGTTCTCAAAAGAAAGGAGACTAACTCTGACTGAGCACCTACTGTGTGCCAAGCACAGGGCTTCTGTGCTTCAAGGGCGTTTTCTCATTTATCCTCACACGGAGGTATGAGGTGGGCCCTGTCAGTCTCATTGACAGGTGAGGAGAGGCCCCTGGGGAGGAATTCCCAAGATGGCCCAGCTAGAGGGGGACAGAGCCAGCATGCAGCCAGGTCGGCCTGGCTCCCAAGACAGGCATTTTGTCACAGTGCCGAAGGGCCAGCAGTTTGGGGCCTGCTGAGATTTCTCCCTACTTCTCTCTGGAAATGAGTCCTAATTTGGAAAACAAATCCTTGGACAGGAAACGCCTACTTTCCCCTTAAATCTCAGCCACCCCCCAGCTCTTTCTTCCCTCTGCAGACAGGACCAGGCACATTTACAGAGGGAAGGAGAGGAGGGGAACACTTCCTAAGCAAAGAGAGAGACATTCAGATCAACAGCAACGCTTCTTCTGGTCAAAGGGGGAAATGGATTATTAATAGAAAATGGAAGTTACAGGCTTGGTCATGAGGTGACAGACGCCCAGACTTAAACCCCGTAAATCTTCTCCGCCGTTGAACACTGAGCACCGCCCGACGCCATGTTTCATAAAACGGGCTCCAAATTGCTAGGAGATTAGAGGTGTAGAAATAGCACAGCAATATTTTTAAGCCAGAAATTGCCCCAGGCATTTGGGCTGCCGCCGGGTCACCACCGGAACCGAAACATCCCTGCAGCCACTCACGCGCTCTCCCTCTGCGCGGCCCCTGGGATTAGTGTGTCGAAGGAAACTGGACACCCATGTATTCGGCACCCGTGGGCCCATGGGCTGGGATGGGGGTGTCTGGGCAACTGAGGCTTTCTCCCAGGTGCACACTGAATTATCCCCAATCGTTGGAAATGACAACCCAAGGGGACTAACATGTTCACACCTTGCTACCTCCACAGGGAGGAGTATCATTCTCTTCTCTTCCTTCACAGTGCTGACTTGTCTCACTGAACTTTTCCCCCAGGGGCATCTGCCAGTGCTGGGGCCCTGTGATGCCCCTCAGCACAGACAGGCAAGGGCCTGAATGAGGTATCCATGCCTGGGCACAGCAAGTGTGGATGGGAGGAAGTGGTGGGCCTCAGGGGAGCAGGGGGGCAGAAGTGGGCAGGGCTCCCCTGCAGGGCTGTGGGCTCCCTGTCTTGGTCACCACTCTATCCCCTTGGCCTAGCATAGCAATGGGCACTTAGCACAATGGTAATGCTCAGACTCTGGAGCCAGGCTCCCCAGGCTTGACTCCCTGCTCTGCCACGTGTAAACAGTGCAGCCTCAGGCCAAGCACCCTACTTCTTGTGTCAAGGGCTGTTAGGTGGATGAGTTCACATGTGTGATGGTTTCTGGTGTAAATGAGTGCCTGGAAACACCCAAGTATTTTTTGCTGTTATAAGTATTATCATTATAGCAGGCGAGCAGTAAGTACTTGTTAAATAAATACCCCACAACAAATAATTACCACTCACCTGCAATAATAACAACAACGACAACCAATGACAGAAGTTCTCGCACATCAGCAAGTATAAGAATTACCTGGAGAGCTTGTTTAACGTGAGATCCACCAGAAAACAGATTCACCACGTCTGTCGTGGGTCAGGAAGCTATTTCTGATTCAGGTGGTCCTCTGTCAAAATTCAGAGCAACACTCCCAAAAAAATAGATCTGCCATCCTTGGCTGCAGTACCACCTTTCCCAACAATGGACAGTTCTAGCATCACTCGATTTGACGATCAAGTCAATGAAGCAACAAAGCTTTGCAGCAGCCGCATCCCAGCCTCGGGCAGGGCCGTGCAGCTGGGGGCTGAGGCGTCCCAGGCTCCTGCAGCTGACTCCTCCTGCCCTTCCGCACAAAGGTGTTCATTCCTGGCGCAGGGCGGGCAGAAGGAGGCTTACAGTTGTGAGTACGCAAGACAGAGTTTATTCTTATATTATTTGTTAATTATTGTATTGTTTTCCATACGAATAACCATAAACCTTTTGCCCCACCCTGTATATTATTTATCTTCACTCTGACTGTTCTCATCCCACAGTTGGAAAAAGAGCAGAGTGAAGATCAGCCAGTGGAGCCTCAGTTCAACCACTACATCCATCCAAAACCCAGACCAGCGGGACAGGGTCTGGCTACGTTACCAGGAAGCCCCCCTATTGTGTGTTTGCACCTTGGAGATGAGCCGAGTCCAGCCCTCGGGAGGAGAAGGGCGTCTCCCCACACGGCGTGGGAGCGTGTACAGGCGGCCAGCCCTGGAGCTTTCCCTGCACCCAGCTTTCCCAGCTGGAGCGGCGGGCCGAGCCCCGTGCCTTCTGCCCGTTGCTTCCCCCAAATGCAGCATTTATTTTGTGCCAGGCACTGTGCAAAGCCCTTTACTTGCATTACAGTGCACTTAATCTTTACCACAGCCCCGGAATGTAGCTGCAACATGAGACCACGTTTTACGGTAAGAGAACAGGATCTTAGAGCAGTCAGATAACTTCCTAGGGGTGCACAGCTAGTGGGGGCAGAGCTGTGTCTCAAACCCAGGCTTCCCTTACCACGGGTTGCCTTTCCCAGCGGGCACACTCCAGTCCAGATCTGGACCGTCTCCAGGCTATGAACGTACCAGAAGGGGGCCCTCTAACAAAGGAGAGCAATTTGGGGTATAAAAATTCTGATTTATTCAGGATTGTCCCAGGCATCAAACATTTCTCCCTAGTACATTCTCCATACAACTAAATGCTGGAAGCTCCCTACTCTAGTCATTGAGATACCAAAACCACGTTT
Source organism: Miniopterus natalensis (assembly GCF_054644295.1). Classification (NCBI taxonomy): domain Eukaryota; kingdom Metazoa; phylum Chordata; class Mammalia; order Chiroptera; family Miniopteridae; genus Miniopterus; species Miniopterus natalensis. The sequence continues at coordinate 7,115,419 of NC_142091.1, read as the reverse complement.
TTTTCTTTTTTCCTTTTTTTAAAGATTCTTAGCACAAACAGTTCCTGTAACCAGCAACCAGAAACCTACAAGACCCAGGAAAGATCAGTTATCCTTCAACCTGAAAGGCTCCTCACCATTGGCTCCAGGAGAAACTATGAGCAACAGCTGACAGTCAAACAGACTCATCTTCCAGCCCCTTCTAAATGGGCCTGTCCAAGGATCTATGGCCAGAATGGTCTTCCCAGGGAGTTGGCTCAGACAGCACAGTTGTCCCAGAGATCCTTAGATGTAGGTTGTTAATGCTTGAGGGACTTAAAAGATTATTCTGTCCAGTCTCCTCCATTTACCGACGGAGAGAGTAAAGCCTCGAGAGGTAGAGTAATTCCCCCTGGTACATGGCGAGCCAGTGTCCCTGCTGGGAGTAGGCCCCTGTCTCCACCGCTTGCAATTCTGGGCACTCCACTTTCAGGACCAGCGGCCCAGGAACGGAGAAGCAGCAGGGAGAGATGAACCAGCATCTGTGAGGGAGTGTCAGAGGGAGCAGGGATGCTGGGTGCCTGGAGGAGAGGCCTCAGAAGGGCAGCATATCTGTCTACAGCCATCAAGTGGCTATCAAGTGGGAGAGAGCCTCACCTAGAGCCAGGCGGCCTAAAAGGTGGAACCAGGACCAGTGAGCAGAAGGCACAAGCCAAGACAAGGTTTGGCTGACTCCAAGGATAACTGTAACTGTCGAGCTACATGGCCAGCGGTGAGCTGCCTTACAGCAAGAGTTCCCTGTGGCTGGAGGGCTGGAGCAGAGGGAGACCGCTGCTGCTGGGAGAGCTGCAGAGGGGGTCAGGCATCTGACTAGGGAGTGGACTCTCCTTCCTTAAAGGTGCCTTCCAACCGGGGAGACTTTTACCACGGCAGTCACCCCAAAGCAAGTCCCCTCCCTCTCACACCCAGAGCAGGTCCTCTGCCCTCCCCAGCCCCTTGGCTCTGGAAGGCCACCCCAGAAGCAACGTGTCCATGACCCTGACATGGCAGGGTTCTCAGCACCTGGATTCCAGTAATTGCTCTCATCTCAAATGAGGTCACACCAGGTAGGACCCAGAACTCACTGATCTCTGCACAAGACTGTGGATTCTCTACAGGAAGAACTGCCCTTGGGGAAGAGTTCTGAGGACTATGGAGAAACCTGCGTCTGGGGGCCTGGGGAGGGAGCCCAGGGAGGCTCTTCCACTCCTGAGCTCTGGGCACCGGGGCCGCTGCCAAGTCTGCTCCAAGAAGATGTTGCCAGCCTAGATGTGCCTCATCAGCTGTTCCCATGTTGATGAAAAGCAAAGGCTAAGAAAATTCTCTATATGTGGGAGCCCAGAAAGGGGGGAGACAGCCACACCAGCTGTGAGACCCTCGCTTTTCCTGTACAATAAAATGACAGTAATTATATCTCGTGCTGCAGCAGAGCATTTATAAAGCTGAAACTAATTTTTAATGTGGTTTTTACATGTGTGCGTTTATATGTTACCCTGTTCAGTTTCCAGCGTTGTCACATGATGTATAAGGAATGTCCCCCATCCTTCTTACATGCAGTAGCAACCACCCTGTGGGACAGTCAGGACAGGGGTGACTTGCCTGTTTTAGATTAGGAAATAGAGGCACGTGAACTCTTAAGTAACGTGCCTAAATTAGACTGGCTGAGCTTTGTTGCCTAAGTCCGTGGACAATGCTCTTTCTAATACACACACACACACACACACACAGTTTCATGAGTAGGCAGTGAGCATTTGAATAACTGTCCCTAATGAAGGTGACGATCTGGGACCCTGTCAGTGCAGGCACCATGTAGAGCAAGGGCACAGGGAGGGGGGCAGGGGTGGCGGGATGGATGAGGGAGTAGCAGCTGGATGGCGGGGTGGCACTCAAGGCTAATACTGTTCATGCTGACCCATCCCTGGATGAACATCTGTTAAACAGGGCACACAGGCTGCTGGGCCCACAGCCTCCCCCACACTCATGGAACCCGCAGGCCACCACCTGCTGTGGGCAACACTTGAGCTCCGAGTCATATGCTGTGTCTGTGTTGCTGACTGGGTCATGGAGGGTGGCATGGTCCAGGGACACTCAAGGTCATGGGCCATCAAGGTTGTTCTCTGTAAAGAAAACTACCTAAAAAACAGTGAGACTCATCCCAGCAGGGAGAGACACAGAAGCCATCCAGCTGCAAGCTCTGGGGTTCACCCTGTGCGGTCCATTTACATAGGCTAGGGAGTTCTTACTCTGCCCAATCATGGTAGAGATTTACCAACCAATCCTAGCTTTCTTTTGGCAGGTAAGAGACTGGCCTTTGCCTCACCCGCAGAACCAAGTCTGGAGCCAGTTTCTGCCCTCACCTTTTCTACTGTTACTGTTAGCCGTGACCAGGAAAGGGAGTGTGCTGGGTTCCCCAGGGACACCCAGGTGCCTGCATGGCCTCAGCTATCTTGCTGAGGATGAGTCCTGCAGGTTACCCAGGCAGGTAATAGAAGGAGGCAGTGGTGTCCCCTGCCCTGGTCACCTTTCAGTCTTTCTTATCGCTACAAAGTCTAAGCCGGCTGACTTGGCCAGTACAACTGCTCGAGGCAGAACCTGATGATCTATTGGGGGGTGGGGGTAGAAGGTGGGAGCAGTGCAGAAAAAAGAAGAGGTCTAATGTTTATTGAGCACCAACTCTGTTCTGGTTACTTTGTACACATTGTCTCCTTTAATCCCGTTTCACAGCTGGAGAAAGTGAGGCTGAGAGGCCCGAAGTGACATGTGTATCAGTAAGTGCAGAGCCAGGATGTGAAGGAAGGGTGTGCCTGGACTCCAAAATCCCACCACACCAACGAGGCGCAATCTTTTTTATTTTTTCTTCACAACTCCAATACATAAAATGCTCTGGCTGGAAGAACTGGTGGGAGGGAGCTTGAGCTTTGCCCGCTGCTCTTCCCTCTCTCTACTTTCAGCCGTTCCCTAAGGCTCCACCCCACATCCTTGGAAAATTCTGTGGGCTCCCTGATCATTAGATGTGCAGAAAAACTCCCTGGGAGGCCTTGGAGCTGCACCTGCCTCGCAGGCTTTGCTCAGGGCCCCAGAAACGCAACAAAACCATTCCTGAGGCCACAGTCCCACTGCAGGCGTCCCAGCTGGCTCCCTGGGAAGGAGCACTCCAGCTGCCCTCAAATGTTCCCTCCTCAAGCACAGCTCCTAACCCTTCACAGCCCCTTTCCCCTATGGCCACAGTGCCTGCCTTCCCACTGAATACTGCACCAGACTGGCACCTCCATGGTGGTGGAACAAGGCTGGGGCTCTTCCCCTCATTTCCAGAGGCCACAGCCTTCTCCCAAGCCGGACAGTGACAAACCAGGAGGGGAAAACAAACATTGTGCTTCATGTCATCCCCGCTTCCCATCAGTGGCTGCTTCTCTACCTACTGACCATAGCCCTGAGCACTCGGTGCACTCACCAGAGGCTCCCCTTGGCCCTATTCCCACCGCCACCAACGCTGACATGCACTCTCCACACCCTCTTCTTCCTGCAGCACAAGAGGGACAGCCCACGCCCCAAGTTTGGTCTGCCTTAGGTGTCTCTGCCCATTGCCACCCATCCCGCCCCATAGGGAGCTCCAGGGCTGCCTGGCCAGACGCAGAGCTCAGTGCTGAGTCGCTGCAGGCCTAACACTCAGAGGCACCAGCGTGGCACTGCCCCAAACCCCAGTCCTCCTCCCCTCTCCTGCTTCACCCCCACTCTGCTATTGAGGGTGAGGCTCTAGGCCTGGCTAGGTGAGCATGCAGATCTGAATGTAAATTATATGCAAATCCAGGGCCTGCCCTTGGGTTCCTGGCGCCCTACCATCTCTGCTGCCTGTGGCTCAGCCCACGCAGGCGCCTGGGTGCTGGCTACAATACACCAGGCTAGGGGCTGAGAACGCACTCCAGGAGTGAGGGGCTCTTCCTCTTGATTGCTTCAAATGTCCTCAAGAAACACCCCCTCCAAGATCATGTTGGAGGGAAGAATCTCCCAGCCTAGTGCTGTACCCCAAAAAACACACACAAAACGTTCTCTGAATATCCACCCTCCCTTCAACTCATCCACAAATAAAACCATCCTGCACCAGACCCAGCAGGGACCAGGCAAGTCACTGGGTGGAAATCCTGAAGACCTGGAGAAGGTAAGGGGGCCTTGAGGTCTGCACCCCTTTGTCAAAGGCCAAGAGCCAGTGAGATGCTCTGGGCAGACCCTCACCCTGGGCCGGGGGCTTCTAGCCTATGTTTTGGGGGCTTACTTCTTTTTAAAAATATGTTTTTATTGATTTCAGTGAGAGGAAGGGAGGAAGGGAGAGAGAGAGACAGAAACATCAGTGATGAGAAAGTCATTGACTGGCTGCCTCCTGCACGCCCCCTGTTGGGGATCGAGTCCGCAACCAGGGCATGTGCCCTGACTATAAATCAAACTGTGACCTCCTGGTTCATGGGTCGATTCTCAACTGCTGAGCCACGCCGTTGGGCAGGGGGCTTGCTTCTTTAGCAAAACACCACGGGGCCAACCCGGTGCTTGCCCACCTCCTCCCGTCTGCCAATCTAAGAAAAATAAGCCTCTCCAGCCTCTCCTGGGATCTGCTCAACTTAATGCTGCCTTTGGGTCAACTGCTTACTTGCTTTTTGTTTCTAATTGAGCTCCCCATTCTGCTGCAGAAATATATTAAAGGCAGCTGACTTTGATGCCCAGAAATATGAAGCATCTGAAAGATTTGTTGAGCATAATGGCAGCTCCATTCTCTCCCATGTAATTCTAGCAACCAGAGCCTCTCTGCCCACCTGCCCCACCCCAATGCTTCCTGGTCCTTCACCTGCTTCCCCCAAGTTGTGTTTGCCATTTCAAGATTTTAAAACACATTCCCCCCACCGTACCCCCTTTTAATTAGACGCTGAACAGAGTGTTTGAGATTTTCTTAATGGTTTCACGAAAGCTTTTAATTTGGTCTTCTCAAGAGAGAAGAACCATGAGTCCCCATTTGAGAGGTTGGGGTGGGAAATGAAAAAATCAATGCAACCCATTATTTTGGCTTTTAGAAAACAGGAATTTTACTGCCGGGGAAGCTTGTTCTTTTACACAGTAAAAATGCAAATGCAGGCAACACAGATGCTGGCACGCTGGATGTAACAACGGCGAGAGCCTCGCCGGGGTTCGTCTGGCTGCCCAAACCTGGATTTGCTTTGGCGAGAATAAGGCAGTTATTGGAGACTCGAGAACTGATTGTTAAAACACCTTCCCAGTTCAGTTCTGGGGAATCGGTCTGAGCTCAGTCTCCATCCAAAAAAGGTATTTCGAGAGGAATGGAAATAACAGAAGCTTAAAACACACTCAATAACTGCTTAATTCCATCCAGAGGATGAGCCACCTCATCTTGTTTTCTCTGCTGGCTCTGCCTCCTCCCGCTCCTCACAGATGGACGTACAAATTATTGCAGGAGGATATTGTTTTCTGTAACAGGCTTGAACATTCACATTTACATTTTCTTGGTGCCGCGGGGGTGAGTGGCGACGGGAGAGAAAAATACCCCAAGCCCCATCTTCCCTGCTCTCACGGGGTCTCATCTTCCCCCAGCAGGCTCTGCTACCCCCTCCCCAATGCCACCCCAAGCAGAACAGGCCCCGGGGGACCAGCCTGGCACCTAAGACCCAATTAAGGCACTAAGGAAAAGAAAGGCCTGTCTGGCGAGTCGCCCTGGCGCCCAACACAGATGCTGGCGCGGCTGAATGGCAGGAGCGCCAGGGCTCTGCAGACCAAAAAGCCACTTAGGTGCTGCCTCACCTGGCACCTCCAGCCTAGGGACAACCTACCTACAGCGGCCACTTAAGTTGGAAAGGATTTTGTCCCTCAGGCTCTCCTGTTGTCTTCTGGGCCCTTCTCCACCCCCACCTCCATCTGCTCCTTCCCTATCAAATAGCTTGAGCTTCATTTATTAATGCCCAGCCTCTGGAGGGGGAGGGGGAGGGGGAGGGGGAGTCCTTCAGGTTTTGCTGAGGGGCCTGGCTCCTGGGGACCGGCTGCTCGGGAGGAGGTCTCCAGGAAGAGGGTGTGGGGGGCTGGTGACAAAGCTGGGCAAGTGTGTGGCAGGAGCTCTGGCCTGAGCTTTCTCACCAGCAGAATGGAAAGGGGGTGGGGGGCAGAGAGAACTAGTGCGAGAGAAAGCTGCCGCTCCTCACCTTATGTATTTTTAATATTAATGTAATTAAAACTGCAAGCGAGTCGGCCTCAGGGGCGGGGCGGAGGGAGGCAGGAAGAGCGGGAGGGAGGGAGACCGGTTGTGTGTAGAGGGGTGTGGGGGAACCCTAAGGCGAGGCAGCCTTCCTGCTCCCCTAAAGTGGGGTGGGAGGGTGCTGTGCAGGGGGCAAGGTGTTAACCAACCTAGTCCAGACTTGGTGTGTCACCCAGTGGCCCACTGGGTCTGAGAAACTCACCTACCTTGTCCAGGATCCAGAGGCCACCCCTCACCCCTCACCAGGTCTCTGGGCAAACCTAGCAAAATCTTGGCCTTCAGTCTGGCTTTGACCCGGCGGTATTGACAAACAGAATGGGGGTCCCCCCACCCACCCACACACAAAGCCAGCAGATGCCGCGGCCAGCTCCAGCAGGTGCCACTCCGGACTCCCGGGTGTCGCACCCAAGGACTGCACCCTCCGGGCACCAACCCTTTGCCGGATTGCCCTTCCCCCATCGCCGGGGGGCCCAGAGTTGCGGCTCCTCCGGGGTCACCCCCTGGGCGAGCGGAGGGGAGAAACCGCCCCCAGGGCGCGAAGGAGAAAAGTTAGCGGGCCGGGCGGGCAGAGCTGAGCCAGCACCGGCGCGTGCTCCGCGGGCGAGGGCGCGCGCCCCGGCCGCCCGGTCTCCCGCCCTCCGCGCCCCGGCCACGTCCCCCGCGCCTGAAGCCCGAGCGCACGGACGGCCGGGCCCCACCGGGCGCCCAGGTGCTCTGGTCGGAAACGTCTTCCCCCTTCCAACCGCCAGTCCCGGCCCCTGGGAGGATGGGGTGCGCCGCCCCAGCAGCAGGTCTGGACACGCCGGACAGCTGGACCCACCCCTAGCAACGCTTTCTCCCGGAGGAAAGCGACACGCCCCCCGCCCGACTCCGGACCGAAGGAGCCCTGTCCGCACGTCCGGCTGACCCGCACCAGAGTGGAGAATCTTGCACCTTGGAGCGCGCTGCTCCAGGTGGCTAAGGCGGGGCCGCTGGGCCGGGGCTACGCGGGGGCAGGGGGCAGGTGGGGCCGGGGAAGGCGACCTCTGGGTTTGGAGAACAAACTTGCCCTCCAGGGGACCCCAGCTCTCGGGACCCCAGCTCTCCCCGCCCTGCGTCCACCGAGGCTCCCCTAAGCGCCCCTGGGGCGGCGGGCGGCGGGGTGCGCGGCGGCGGGGAGAGCCCCGCGAGCGCGGGCCGGTGACCCAGGACTCCCGCGAGCCCCGGGCCGCGGACCCCTGCGCTCGGAGGCCACCCCGGGGTCCCAGGGCCCGCAAGCAGCAGGGAGCGGGCAAGGGGCTGGGGGAGGGGTCCGGGGCAGCCCCGGCAAGGAGCCAGGGGTGCGGGGCTCCGGCGCCCCCACCTCGACACCAGAACGGCAGGAGCGGGTGGCCGGCGGAGCGGTCCGGGCGGACTCTCACCTGGCCCCCTCGGGGTGCTTGCCTTGTCCCCCCGCGACCCACCCAGGGCCAGGCGCCGGGGTCGGTCCCCGGACGTTTGGAACCCGCCGGGCACCCCGCCTGGCTGACCGCGCACCCCGGCCCGCCGCCCCGCCGCCCTGCGGCTCGCGCGGGTCTCACCTTTGTGCAAAGAGTCCAGGAGCAGGAGGAAAGTTACCAGCCACATGCCATAAAGAGGCCTATTCTCCGGGGAGGTGGTCCTGTGCCGGCCGTGCGGCTGCGCCTCTCCCCGCTCAGCGCGCTCCAGCCCCCGCTCTGCGCGCCGCGCTCTCCGCTCTCCGCTCAGCCGAGCGCTCGGCGGCTCCTCCCTCCTCGGCGCCCGGCTCCTGTCATCCGCGGGGCTGGGCCAGGCGGCCGCTCTCCCCGCCCCCCCGCGCACCCCGGGGTGAGCGCCGCCCGGCCCCGCGCCCGGGGCCCCGCCGCACGCGCCCGGGCGCGGGGTCGCGGAGCCGGACCAGCGGCCCTGGCCGGGATTCGCCGCCTGGGCGGCCGGGGTCCCTGCCGCCCACCGGCTCGGAGCCTGTGGCCGCTCACAGGCCTGTGTCGTACGTGAGCCAAGAGCCCGCCACGGATGCCCGTGTCTCCTGGCCCAGCCACCTGGGGCCAATGCTTCCAGCCTCGTTCAGACTCAGTTTACCCCTTGGGTGGGGAGTATGGATGCGCTCAATAAAAATCGGGGCTGCGATCCTTTGGTGCCCCTTTGGTGCCGGTGAGCGCGCTCCCACTTCAAAGATCAAAGCCGCTTGCCCTCCAGCCCCCAGCCACTTCTGAGGGGGGCCTCCAGGAGTCCCAGGGGGAGCCCAGCCTCCCCCGCATTCTGCTGGAGTTTTGCTCAGCTCGTGTCACATGGGGATTATTTAGCCACTATCTGCAATGAATAGTTTAATGTCGGCTGTAACTCCTGTGTCTGACTCCTGTGTCTTCAGGACCTAGCGGCCCCAACCCCCAGCTTTCTTATCAAGCAAAAATTGGCCTCTTCCTTACAATCCTCACAAAGTTGGTGTGAAATTGAATAGGGCTTGAGTGAGGGTATCTCTCGATTACGAAATACATGTGGAGCACCCGCTGAGTGCCAGGCCCTGGGCTGGCACTGGGGCCAAAGGCTGGCTGAGTCAGGTCAGCTGTGGAAAGGCTGCTATGGCTGAGAAGCCCTCTCCTGCTGTGATTCCAAAATAAGGGCCAGGCAGGATCCAGAGAAGGGATCCACAGCAACTCTGAGAATAGATGCTTGGGCACCGGGCCACCTCTCATAAAGGGTAGTGGAGGCCACCTTGATGTGCCCTGGCCGCTTGCTGAGCCGCTGTTGACCCAGTTCTGAGGTGTGCAGGAGAGGGGAGTGTGGAGGAGGGAGGGAGGGAGAGAGGATGCCGTTTAGCTCCATTCCACAGAGGAACACAGTTTACTTCTCCAAAATGTCTTGCCCAAGATCAGATAAGAGAACTAGGACTCTTCATTGCAGCTTTCACCAAGACATCCCTAGAGATTTTAACTAAAATTTTTAAAGTATGCATTTACTTTTTTTAATATGTTAAAATATACATAACATAAAATTTACCATTTTAATGATTCTCAAGCAGCATTTAGTACAGTCACACTGTTGCTCCACCACCGCCACCACTGCCCATTTCCGGAACATTTTCGTCATCGAATCAGAAACTCTGGTCATTAGACAGTAGCTCCCACTCTCCCCTCTTCCCACCCTGGCTGACCCCTAATCTGCCGCTTTTCTGTTCCTATGAATTTGGCTATTCTAGACACCTCATAATATAAGTGGAATCAGACAATATTTGTCCTTTTGGTGTCTGTCTCATTTCACTTAGTGTAATGTCTTTAAGGGTCATCCGTATTGTAGCATGTGTCAGAATTCATTCCTTTTCATGGCTGAATAATATTCCACTGTACGTATAGGCCACACTTTATCTATTCACTTGGGAACGGACACTTCCACTTTGGGGTTGTTGTGAATGATGCTGCTCTAAGCATGAATATATGAATGTGTCTTCCTTTGAGATCCTGCTTAAATTCTTTTGGGTACCTAGAGGTGAAATTGCTGGATCTTATGGTAATTCGATGTTTAACTTTTTGAGGAACTTCCAGGTGCATTTGTGTGTTTTTTGTGTAACATTTTAAAAGCACATAGAAAGGGCTCCCATTACAGTTGCTCCCTGTGATCCTCACAGTATCTTTTGAAGCTTCATCACCCCCTTTTAAACCAGGTGAGAAAACTGAGGCTTCGCTTGTTCTGAGTCACCCCCGTTTGTACCACGTCCCCTGGCTCCAGGGCAGAGCTGTGTGCTCTATACTTTGCCCCTGCTTTATGCTGCTGAGTCGCCACTCTAAAGTGTCCCATACTCTGTAAACAGAGACAGAAGAGAGACACAGGGCAGACTGCAACGGGTGCCTGGCACGAGCCAGCCTAACCCTCTGCTTTACGCGGGAAGCCTCTGAGGCCCGGAGGGAGGAGGCAACGGGCCTGCGCCGGCCACGCAGGCGGCCACAGGGCCCAGGCACCTCCAGCCTTCCAGCTTAACTCCCTTCCCTCCCCGCCCCAGCCTCCTGGGCTCATTCTTCCCTCGTGTCCCTTCCCTTCTAAAGGAGCCGGTTGCTGAGAAGAATCCAGTTATTTAAAACTACGCCTGTTGGCCCAGAGCACCTGGTCAGGCCAGGCCTAAAATAAACCGCTAAGTCAGGCAGGATGAAAGGGGCTGCTGTCTGCTGGGAGGGGGCACCGTTGAGTGAGCCTCAGAGTATCCGCCCAGCTGCTGGTGCCCCACACGCTGGGAGGAGAGAGCAGAGCCCTTCTTTTTCTGTTTACCTGAAGTACATCCTGCGACCTCAGTGTCCCTGTTACGCTGGTTACCCCTTGGGGCCTTTATGGCACCACAACGCTGTGTGTAAAGGGCCAAGTATTACCTGAGGGTGAGGTCATTCACGGTGCCAGGGACTATAGCCCCTTAGAGAGGAGGCTTGTGTGTGTGGGAAAGGAGCTAGACAGGTGGAGAGAGCAGACTCAGGGACTCTCTCCAGCACAGGGAACCTTTATAATGTCATGGTTAAGAGTGTGGCTTTGGAGTCAGACAGAGCTGAGATCTCAGCCTGACTCTGCCACCTACTAGCTACGCACCCTTGGGGAATTCATGGACACCACCCCTGTCCTCTCCCATGTGAGGTGGCACAGCCCCAGCATCTACCTCAAGAGCTGTTGTGAGGATTAAAAAGACAAGCCCAGGGGCCGGTGCATTGTAAGCACAGGAGCAGGTATCACTAGTGGTCCTGGTGGTGCTCAGAGGACCTGACCTGGGGGAAGAGGGGGAATGGCTCCACTGAAGGGATGCTGGGATGACATACTACACTCCGGGCTGCGACAAGGCCGGAGCTAAGGGCTGGCAGTCAAGGCAAGAAGCTGCAGAAATACAGATGGAAGGTGCACTTGAGGCTGGCAGAAGGCGGGGAGATGGCCAGCAGGGAAGGGCCTGAAAACAGGTAGTCCTTATGTTTTTGTATTTTCTATTTCTAGGTTTTGTCCCTTCTTAGTATTTAAGGAAAATATCTTTGAAAATGACAGTTTGGTATATATGTGTTCAGAAGTCCCCTCCCAATTGGAATTTACCAAGAGATCTACCTTGGCAAAGTCAGCCAGAATCCTAGCAAGGGAAGCCCAAGGGAAAAGTGAACCTTGGGGTAGGAGAGTGGGTGCGTTTCACCCAAGCCCAGCCTGACCCCTGATGTTCCCCGCTCACAGTTCACACTTGGGAAGTGTGTTTTTTTATTTATTATTTTAATAAAAGGGACAGTTCTTTCACAGTCTCAAATCGGATGGAAGCCCTCACACCCCCACACAAATATATTTGTGTTCTCACCAAAGTGAGAAAAATGTAGTTGCCGCAAACATTCGCGTGTGCAGGTAAACATAAGCACTTAATGGCAGGCACACCTGCTCGCAAGTGCAGCTTGAATACAATCCAGAAAGTCTGCATTAACACCTATGCACATGTCCTGACATTATTTTTTAAAAGCCTCAGGTCTGTGGGATTCATTTCTAGTAGGGATGTACCATCTCTTTGGAAACAGTGCTTGTCCCTGGCGGGAGTGGCTCAGTTGGCTGAGCACCAACCTCTGCAACGAAAGGTCGCCAGTGTGATCCCCAGCCCGGAGCAACCAACTGGTGCTTCTTTCTCACATCAATGCTTCCCTCTCCCTCTCCTTCTCCCATCTTCTCTCCTAAAAAATAAAAATAAAAAACATGTGTGTGTTTTTTTAAAAAAACTTTTTTAAAAAAACAAGAAGTAGTGTTTTTTAAAAAAAGAAAGAAAGCCACAGTGATCACTTTCAATATTTTGTGGCATCAGAATGTTGGGTGCTGATGTAGCTGGTGTGTGAGAGGGAGTGTGTATTATCGATGCCGCTGCAACAGCAGTCTTCAATTCAGGTTAATCATGGATATTTGGGGAATTATTTTGTCATGTTATATTAGGACTAGAGCCATCATGAGAAACAACAGATGTTTTTATTGTTTAACTCAAACAACAGCTTATATATTTTGGATACTTCTCTTCAGAAACAAAGCCTTCATATGTGCTCTCAAGTTCTTTAACAACTTTATACGTGTGTGTGTGTGTGTGTGTGTGTGTGTGTGGTTTTCATAAAAGAAATCAATACTGAACCAGGTCAATGTTAAACACTTAACGTTAGGGGTCACATAGGTAGCTCAGGACTGACCTTCTTAGTACTTATTCATTGATTGAGAAGGGGGAAAAATTAGAATTTCCCTGCCTCTTTTCAATCTGTAATTTATTTTAATGTTCTAGAAGGAGTCCTGGACTGCAAAGCAGAAATTCTGGGTTCTAGTCTCACCTTTGCCACCTTAGCCAACTGGATCTTGGACTAGTTACTTTACTTTTCTGGGCCTCAGTTTCCTCACCAGTAAAATGAGGGACTTGAGCTAGAACCTAAAATGAGAGATACTGAGCACTGTCCTTTCCTAACACTGGAAATGAGGTGAGCACAAACAAATACACCCGTGTCTGCCCCATGTAGGGGTGTGTGTCCCCACAAACCTGTGCATGTTCTCTAATGCAGCAAAGAAACAGAAATACAAATTTGCATGCACAGATACCTAGAAGCAAAGAGACACACACAAACACACACACACAAATAGTTTTTGCTTCAAATATGTGCACATGTATCTAAAATATTTCCATCTTCTTGAGACAGGATGAATCATTGTAATTCACAGACTATGATGTCTATCTAAAAAGGTACATGTGCCCTGGCCAGGTAACTCAGTTGGTTGGAGTGCTGTCCCCATAGGCCAGGGTTGCAGGTTCCACCCCTGGTCAGGGCACGTGAGGAAGCTGCCAATGATGCATAAGTAAGGGGAATAAAATCTCTCTCTCTCTCTCTCTGTCTCTCTCTCTCCCCTCTTCCTCTCTTTCTCTGAAATCAATGAAAAAAAATTTAAAAGGTATGTATGTCATTAAATCGCCTAAGCACCCCTTAAACCCAAATTCTATATGCTTGGCTTGCAGGCTTCTAGGCATGTTCCACTGTCTATCTTAACATTTTTGTTGTAACATCACAGTTCGAAGCTCACTAAAGGGCACAATGCCCTGAAGCTCATCCCTAGGGTCGCTTGTTCAGGCCACTCTCTCAGGAGGGTTGGTCAGGAGCCATGGAGCCCCCAGGGAGGCTGGAGTCCCTCAATAGCAACAGCCTCTCCCACTGTCCTCTCTCGGCTCACAGCTCTGAAACCGGCTGAGAAGCCACCACAGAGGTTCCATGAAGCCAGAATCCTGTAAGACTGAAGCCACTGTCACAGTTCTCTCTCGGAGTGGGGACAGGTGGGGGGAAAGAAAAAAACTTCAGTGAGCGGGAGCTAACTTTGCTGCTTGCCCAAGTTCTCTTGCAGTTCTTCTGACCCCCAAGACACTCACAGACGTGTGCCACAAATTGTGTGTAAGTATCTTCTATTTGGAAAGCTTCCTGCGGTTTTCACTTCTGTGTCCACCTATGTAAGCTCCCCTGCAGGGGGGCCTGTCCGGCACCACCGCCCCCTGCCCCCCTCCCGGGGCTCCCCTGGGCTTTGCCTCCCAGACAGCAGCTCCGCCCTCTGTCCTGCCCTGTGGCTGTTGTCCCGAACATCTGAATCAACTCCTAACTCTTTCCACCTGTGCCTGCAGAGCTGGCCTGTGGTCCCTGCATGAGGGGCTCTCATTAAATGATTTGATGACTAAAGAGATGCAAATGCCTGATGAGGAAGGCATGGGTGGCGAGGTGTGTCCTTTAACTGGAGCCAGCGCCCTAAGCTTTGCAGTTCTCACGTTCGGGTTTCTGGCCGGGAAGGGTGAGCACTTGGCAGGGCATAGGAGCCTGCAGGAGTGGTGGACTCCAACGCCGAAGTCCTGGCAGACACCTGCTCAATCGGCACCACCATCGTCTGCGTCACTGTCAGGCTTCATGTTTTCCTTCATTTCTGATCTTCACCAAAAATAAACAGTTTGGGCCAGAATTTGTTTTGCTTGTTATACAGATGAAGAAACCGAAGCTCACGGGAGTTCTTGATGTGCCCAGAGGTGGGACTGCAGTGAAACTAACATGGCTTAAGCTCCAGGAACCTATGGGGCCCCAGTCATGCGGCCGGTCACATGCTCTGGTACTGCTGGTAACTTGGCAGAATGCTATTGCATCACTGAAGTCCCTCATGACTGCTCCTCTTTCCCACTTTCATGGGCCTGGGTGCATTTGGGGGGTGACTCAGGATCCCCTAGAGTGAGTGATGTCTCCATTCCCCACCCGGACTGGTGGGTGGGCTAGGGGATGCCTGTGCGTGAATACTGCCACCCCCTGGGCCAGCTCACTTGGCATCGTTCCACACGTTGCAGGGCCAGAAGCTGTATCACAATTGACCAGGGCCTGAGGCACCTGCACCAGAGGTGTGTGTGTCATCTAGGAAAACTCAGGTTCAACGTGCAAGCAGCCAGAAGCTAGTCTGTAGAACTGAAAGCAGAAGTAAAGAGATGTGTCAACAGTTAATACAAATATTATGTTATTTGTCCAAAATTGTGATGTTTGTGGGATTCATCAGTTTTTTCAGGATTTATAATTTGTTGCAATTTCTTTGTATTGTTCTAAATAATGATGTTTGTACCTAATAGTGCATTCGTAATGTTCACCGTTTTCCTTAAAGAGGTCCCTCCGATGGTCTAAACTTCAGGTCCTACAAAAGCTGAGTCCATCCCAGGAACTGGCCTCGGGCCACACGTGGGGGCTGAGCTGGGCCCAGACCCAGGTTTTCTGGATTCGGGCCCAGGGCTCTTCCCATCATAGCCCCCACCTCCTCTCGGAGATGCAGTCGATGTGCAATTTATATATTTGTGGGGTGGCGCACACAGAAGGTGTTAGGACCGCCACAGCTCCCTGCACACTGCCCAGGGAGCCAGGCCTGGGCTGGGGCGGGGCCTTGGCGAGGCTGCTGGTCCTCCTCCCAGGGGTCTGGAGCTTCACCTGGGCGAACCTCAGGGGCGGAGACGGGTTAGAGTGTAGTCCCCTCTACACTCTCCTGTGGGACAGCGTCCTCCCGCCACTGCCATGGGGCCACAGCATGGAGGACCGAGACATCCCTCAAGCCCAGGAGTCCGGGGAGCCAGCGGTACGCCCCTCTAGCCACTCTGAGCAGGGTCCCCTGCTGAAAGTCAGTCACGGAGCCAGGTGGTGCGGGGGTGGGTGGAATGCTGCCTGGGACTGCGAAGGTAAACAAGAAGGCGTGGGAACAGTGGGGTTATCAGCCCAGTTCGGCCAGCCATGGGCAGTGGCACCCTAGAGCTCACCTCACCCAGCCGTCCTGCACCCATAGGCTCTGTCTTCACCACCAGACATGTGCCAACACAATCCCTGGTTAAATGCTCCTGGATACAAGGGGCTCCCGACCCACTCGGAAGTCCATCCTGTTTACAATGAGACACCCGCTCTTTTCCTCACTGCCCCCAGTCTGCTTGTGGCTGTCAGAGGTTGAGCCCAATCTCTGCCTCTGGGAAAGGTCACAGCTTTCCCAGTATTTGAAAACAGGCCCCCAACCTTCTGTTTGCCAGGCTAAAAGTCCTAGCTCCTTCGACACCTTTTCTGATATAATTCCCAGGCTCCTCTGCTGGTTTCCCTCTTTGCACCTACTCACTTCAAAGCAGCTCTCCTAGAAACTGAGCGGACCCAGCACGCCAGGTGAGGGCCAGCAGCCTGAGGGCAGGAGCTCATCCCCTTGATAGGCTTTGGGCCTTTACTATTGCCCAAGACTTCATTGGCTTGGGGGGCTGATGTGCCAATAAAGCTGGGCCTCTTTCCCATGACCAACTGCTGAGCTGGCCTCAGCCTTCCATCCTGAGGGGATCCTGGGGGAGAAGAAGGCTGGACGCATCATGTGTTAATGGCGGGAGACAGACTGCTGGGTCCATGCACCGTTACGTGCTGGGGAGGACTGCACCCCCTCTCAGCCCAGCTCAGCCCCAGTGAAGGGTCAGGCCTCTGCTGAGAACGCAGGTATGTGGGGCAAGACGTCCCAATTTCAGGCCACACTGACCCTGAAAGTTTAGTATCTTCACCAAACGTGACTTTATTTTAAACAAACTCAACTGAAAATGCAGAAAGATCTCATACTGCGTTTCCCATGTTTCATGAGAAGGAAATAGGTGATAGGCAAAAACTAATTTATGGTCAAATAGGCTTGAAAAACTCTGGGATAAGCTAAGGTAAATGGCTTCTTTCCCTGCAAGACTCACCAGAGCCTTTAAAATGTGAATGGGCATCTCAACCCTCCAAGTGGGAGATGCAGTGAAGTGTTTGGGACGAGTGTCTGCTTCTCTTGGTCTGAAAACTCATCCTTTCACCGGCTGCTGCCCACACGCAACTCAGAGAGACCACATGTTGTCAGTTTTTCATTCTTGCAGCAAGTGTGTGCCCAGGTCCTGTGCAAGGAGGAGCCTGTGCTCCGGAGACTCTACCAGAGAGTCCCTGGTTGGGGGGCTGCAGTCGGTAGGGAAAGAGCAGCATCGAGAACAACAGGTCAAGAGGTCAGAGTGGGAAGGAACCTGGAGAGGATCCACCACAAGCACCTTGTGCCACAGAGGAGGAAACGGCGGCTGGGCAAAGGACCCAGGCCATAGGGCCTGGGGGTCAGCGTGGGGCTTAGCCCCAGGGCTCCTGGCCCCAGGCCTGCGCGCAGTCTGCTGCGGCACTCACGGCCCCGCAGGGTCGTCCTCCTGGCTCGCCGGCCAGCTGTGCCCTCTCATCACCCTGTCCTCGGCAGGAGGTGGTGCCAGGCCCCTGCAAGTCTGCGGAATGAAGCTACAATGGCGGGTGGGGTTGGGTGACCTGTGAGATCTCAGTACGGCTGAGGTCCCCGGAGTCTGCTGCCTAAGCTCTGAGGAAGGTGCGGTCGGAGAAAACCGAGGCAGGTGGGAGAGGGCTGCGGGCTGGCACCAGCCCCGCCGAGGGGAAGGGGCCTGGGGAGAAGGGGCTTCCTGCGCGTTCAGGGAAGCCTGGCTCTGGGGTGTGCGGCTACCCAGCTGAGATGCCCCCGCCCGGCCGGAGGCTGCTCAGTGTCTCCCAGGACTCACCGGTTAGAACCTGGCGGCTGAACTGACTTGCCCGCTTGTTTATCTGAATCGGCCAAAGCAGGTTTGCTGTTGTTGTTGTTTCTACCGGAGCCATGAACTCCTAATAACAGGGATTGTAACCGAGCGGCGGCTCTGGGCCCAGAGCTATGCTCAGTATTTAGATGCTGAATCTGTCACCCTCAGAACGGCCCTATAAGACCAGCACCACTATTGTTGTCCTTACAGATGGTAAGACTGAGGCGCCGCAAATTAATAGCTCGGAAGCACAAGTGCTCAGGCTCTGAGCCGGGCAGCCTGCTTCGGGTCTCCGTGCTCTTTACTGTCGGTCGTGGGGTATGTCTGCTGCCACATTTTAGGAAGTTTTTAATAAGGAAAATTTCATACATATCAAAAGTTGAGAAAATAGTCTAAAGAATTGCCATGCACCCGTCTTCCAGCTGCAACAATAGGTGACTCTTGTTTCATCTGTGTCCCATACGCCCCCGCTGCCCACCACGGAGGGTCTTTTGAAGCAAGTGTCGTGCGTTGTGTGGTTTCCTCTGTAGACATTCAGCGCGCATTGCTCAGGATGAGGCTGGGACCTCATTCTCGGCTTCCACACCTTGTGCCATCCTGCCCAAGGAGTGGCTTAGGCCGGGTACATGTCCCTACATAGGCTGGACCTTGGCCGAGCCCCCGCACCCTCGGGAAAGAGGTGCCGTCTGCTCACAGGCTGGGCAGAGGGCCTCCCCGGCCTCCTCAGTGTGCCTCGCTGCTGAAGGCCCTGCCGTCAGCCTAGCTCCTCTGGCGGTGGGTAGACTAGATGTGCTCCTCCGCCTGGGGGGGTGGTGTTGCCACAGGAGAACAAGTTTTTCTCAACCAACCTGGACCCAGACTCTAACCCTGGCCATGCCCTAGTGTCGGCTCCTGCTTCAGGGTGCTTTAGGACGCAGTCCTCTGCCTAGGAGGTAATGACTCCCCACTCACCCAGCGTAAGATGTATGGAGGAGATGGAGCGGAGGCACCGGGAGTCAGAGACTCCCTGTTCCTCTCATGAGCTGGGAAGGCCATGTCTCACTTTCTTTGTCTGTAAAATGGGAGCATAGCACCTACCTCACAGTGTGGCTGTAACTGTCTGAGGAGATGGGCAAGTTTTTCCTGCGCCGGTTGGCCGAAGGAGGCTGCAGAGCCGCCATGACCACCAGGTGTCGCCCCAAAGACGAGCGCTGGAAGCCTTGGGGTGAAGGGGAGTCTACTCATTGAGAGACTTACCTTCGGGGCTGGATGCAGCTGCGCTTGGGGAAGTGAAAGAAAGTTCAGCCTGTGGGGTGTCTCCTTAGGAAAGTCAGCCTTGGGTCTGGTCGCCCAGAGTTAAAATGTGGAGCCACACAGCTTGCAAAGTATGCTCACACGGAGCCCCACCGTGAGACAGGCGTCAGTCTCAGGCTAGAAACAGGAAATGGGGCTACAAGAAACAAGCGATTTGCTACAGACTGTGCAGCCGCTAAATGGCAGTCAGCTCAGGTCTTCTGCTTCCATATTCTGGGCGCTCTGCTGAGACAGCCTCAGAGGCCAAACCTTTGGGAGGAGACCAGAGAGGCTGTCCCCGCCCCTCCGGAAAAGTGTAAAAGTGCAGGCGCTCCCAAGGACCTGGCCTGGGAAACGCTGTCCTCTGAGGGGGTCTCACCTCCGGGGCTCAGATCCCACAGCCCCCGGGTCAGGGGTGGCCTGGGAGCAGCCGAGTCCCAGCGGGCCCTCCCGCTCAAGCTCGGGACAGGCACTGAGGGCCGGGCTCCCTGACCCCTCCCGAGCTGTGCGGGGAGCGCGGGCCCAGGGGCACTAAACTGCAGTGTGTTTACCTCGCGGCGGGGATGCCAAGCGGGCGGCCGGCAGGCCTGTTACTGATTGATGGGCCTTTCAGGAGACAAAGGCCCAGAGGCTTCCTCCTGCTCCTGGCGCGGGGCCAAGCCGGCCTGGGCCCTTCGCTTTGTCAGGTGTCTTTCTGTCCCGCTTCCCCCGCAGAGCGCCTGTTTTAACTACTAGGAGGCAGCAAGCACCTGCGTGTGGAGTGTGTGTGCGTGATGTGTGTGTGCTTGTGGTGTGTGTGCATGTGTGTGATGTGTGTGTGTGCTTATTTGTGTGTTTGTGATGTGTGTGCTTGTGGCGTGTGTGCATGTGTGTGATGTGTGTGTTTGTGTGTGCTTGTTTGTGTTTGTGATGTGTGTGTGCTTGTGGTGTGTGTGCGTGTGTGTGATGTGTGTGTGTGTGCGTGTATGTGTGTGTGTGGTGGGGGGGTTGTGTGTGTGTGTGGTGTGTATGTGTGTGTGTATGTGTGTGGTGCTTGGGGTGTGTTTCTGTGGGGGGGTGAGGGGTGTTTGTGTGTGTGTGTGTGGTGTATATGTGTGTGTGGTGTGCATGTGTGTATATGTGCACACACGCGCGCACAAGCACACCAGCTCTTATGAGCCCAGCTTTCTAGGGCAGGAGGGAGCAAGGGGATCGGCTACAGCTCCCCACTCACCCCTTCCCTGAGCCCCTTGACTGAAGCCAATGCCTGGAATTTTCATCCTGTGTTTGCTTTTCCCAGAGCCAAGTCCCGAGGCAGACTGTGGGCTTCTCAAGGTCACACAGAAGGGGCAAAATTGGCATTGAGGCCAGCTGGTACTTTCTCCAGCACCAGCTGTGCCGAGCTGCAGGTGACGGTTCTGGGATCACGAATCGCTGCCCTAGCTCAGAGCTTCCCCCCTTTCTACCCCCACCCCACCCCTGCTGTGCTCACCTGGGGACTTCCTCTTGGTGACAACAGAGAAGCCCTGGGGGGAAGTGACAGTGAGAGTTTCTTGAAAAGGAAACCAAGTTTAGAGACCTGAAGTGAACAGCAGCCAAGTGCCCAAGAGCCTCCAAGTTGGGCGGCCTGTGGGCGGTCATGGAGGTCAGGACCGCAGCCCCAGAGCCTAGCTGAGCTGCCTGAGAGCCTGTTGCAGGGTCCTTCAGGGTCACCCCTCATCTGGCCTCCACCTGTCGCCTCCCTAACTCTCCAGTGTCTGCCAGGCTGAAGCTGGGCGCCATGGTCCCCAGTTCTAAACAGGATCTCTTCCCAAGCCCTGTCGCTCCACCGCCAACCACAAAAGTGTGCCCAGTCTGGGAAGCTCTGTCTGCCACCAGAGCCAGGGAAGGGGCTCCAAGGCTGAGCTCAGGTTTCTTCAAAGGCTGGGTCACTGCACCCCTGACTCTCCCAGTCCAACCCTGGGTCAGCCCTGCCTTCCCAAGGCCCTCAATAGAGGCTGCCAGGGCCCCGGACCAAGGCCCGGGCCTGATCCATCTTCCCAGCTAGGGATGTCCCACGACAACAGGACAGGGCTGGGGGATGGCTTTTACCTCTGATCCCCCTAGCCAGGCCAGGACTGGGTCATTGCTGCCCCCGAGGCCCTGCTGAATCGCATGCAGCTCAGAGCTCAGCTGCCCAGGGCCTTGGATCAGCAGGGAGGCGATTAATCTCTCCAGCAGCAGCCTGCTGCCGGGGAGTGAGGAGGGGCCGGAAGATGGCCCAGGAGGGACTCCATACCCTCCGCTGCCCTGGGCCCCTCTTCAGCACAGCCCCCCATTCTGCCTTCCAGCCTCATCTGCCCAGGGAACCCCCTCCGTTTGACAGTGATAGGACCAGTGGAGATGCTCAGGGTTTGTTTTTGGGGGTGCCTTCTTGCTCAGCTGGGGAGAGTTTGAGATTCTTGGGGGATCTTCCCCAAGACCCCAAAGTTTAGAAAAATAGGAGGCCTGTGCCAGGGGTACCCTCCCTCTGGAAGAGAGATCAGCACCTGTAGGAATTGGGGCTCATCCAGGCCCAGCCTCCAGTTCTTCTCATGGGGAAACCAAGTAGACGAAAGGGCCCTGCCCCAGGCCACCGGGCTGGGGGTGCCCGTCAGAACTGGAGAAGGGATCTCCTGCTCCCACCCGCCACCCCCACCCCAGGCTCTTTCTCTGCCCTCACCACCCACATGTATGAGCCCCCCATCCATGAGGGGATGCAGAGAGGGGTGAGACTGGGCAGTAGACAGGGGTGTGGGGCTGATGGGCCATCAGTTCACACTCCTGCCCTGCCCTGGACCTGTGCCCTCTCCTCTTCTGCATGATGCCCTGAGGAAAGGCCAGGGCAGGGCAGGCTCAGAGGAAGACCCTGTGGCCCCAGCGTCCAAGGCCAGTGCATGTCTTTGGGGTCCAGAAAACACTCTCTGGAGGTTAGAGGGAGGTGCGGTAAGGACACTGCTGGGCAGGGTGGAGCGGCCTGCCCCTCTCCCAGACTGAGAAGCAGGTCAAGTGTTCCTGGGCCCTCCGAGTCTCCACTCCGCATCTGCTCCCCTGCCTGCCACTCTCCTCAGGCCCCACCCTCTGCCCTGCCCACCTATGAGGCCAGAGACTTTCAGTCGGGCTCTACGTTAAGTTCACCTGGGGAGGTTTAAAAACCACCAGGGCCCCACCAATTAAGCCAGACTCTGCAGCTGGCGTTGTGAAGCATCGTGCAGGTAGCCAACCTCTTTCCCTTGCCACCACCACCTGTCTCTGCCTGATGTCTCTGCCCCTCAGGTCCTGCTCTTGACATGGATTAACTCGGACTATGGAGTTAGAGGCTTCATGCTCCCAAGCACTGGGGCAGGTGTCCAGATCACCTATGGCCTCTGCTTTCCAGAACAGTGAGGGCTCAAGACCCCCATAACCAAGAATGACCCCCAGGTAGGGCGGGATGCCCCTGGGGGTGTGTGCAAGTGGAAGCAGGAACCAGGCCTCCTGGCCGACCACTCAGGAGCCCCCTCCTCAGGCAAAGGGCCCCCCAGCCCTTGGCAGGACTGAGTTGAAAACCAAAGTTCGCAGATTCCTAGTAGGACACATGCTCCCTCTGGTGGTGATAGTGGGAGCATTGCCTCAGACTAAGGCTGCTTTTGTTGCTGCTGTGAAGGAGAGAAATTGATGAAATCACCTCTCTGGCTTCAGTGTACTTTTTGATTCAATTTGTATATGAATCGTGGAAAATCCAAAGTGAAACGAAAGTTTAGTAGCTCCCAGTCCATGGAAAGGGAAGGGAAAGTGATGAGAAGGGCCCAGACCAGGGGCAGGTCACCGACGTCAGAATGCCACCAGGTCCGTGGCTCTGAGCACTGGCTGCTCCCGAGTCCCCTGGGAGCTTAATACGCATCGGCTTAGGGGGCCCCCTGAGGCTGACCGCACTAGGTCTGGAGGGGATGCCGGCTATCTGGTGGATTGGACGGCACCCCAGGTCCTCTGGGCAGACAGCCTGGCCCGATGAAGCCTTGTGTCTCATGGGACCGAGGGCTTGCAGCAGGGCAGGGAGGGCCCGTTTCCCTGCAGAGCAGCTGCCAGCCCTCTGCGCTGGCAGACTCAGAGCCTGTGTATAAAGCTTTCTCCTCGCAGCTGCTCTCACTGTCCCCGGGGCCACAGGCCAGGGTGCTCCTCTTCCCGTCTGCATTGCTGCTACATCCGGGGAGCTCCCGGAGCCCCCAAAAGCCCCTGGGTGGCCCTGCCCTGCCCTGCTCATGCCTCCTACTGGCATGGGCAGCCCATGCATGTGCCCCACCTTGTGTATGAAAATGCCGAGTCATATCTTGGGGTTGCCTGTCACGTTTTGATGTGTCACCGGCAAGCCCACATTCAGAGCACATTCTGAAAAGTGAGGCGTCTCTTTTCTCTTGCAGGCCTTCTGTGCCTGAGCCCCCTGGGGCTCTGTGCGGCTGGCGGTCTTCAGGACCAGGGGCAGCGGGGTAAGACATGGAGCTTGAATCTTGAGAGGAATGGTGGCTAACCCTGCCTCTGCTCCCCAAACGCACCCGGTTCAGATTAAACTCCACTAACTTGCTGCTGTCTTGGGTTCCCTGCCATTTCTCCCCTTTCCGCCCCGCCTCAGAGGCTGCAGACCCAAGTGAGGAAACTGGACACTAGGTGGTGCCATGATCCCACAGTCCATGCAGCCTCCCAGCCTCGGTGGGGAAAAGCGGAGAGGGAGAGGGGGGGAAGCCTGCTCTACTGCAGGGGCACAGGCACTGGGAAGTCGGACACTGGTGGGAGGGCCGGCCTGACACCACCTCACGCTGAAGCTGTCCTGGGTGGGCCCGCGGAATGGACAGGGGCTGCAGGAGGTGGTCACAAGGGCCCACCCTCA
This sequence comes from Miniopterus natalensis, assembly GCF_054644295.1. NCBI lineage: Eukaryota > Metazoa > Chordata > Mammalia > Chiroptera > Miniopteridae > Miniopterus > Miniopterus natalensis. The sequence goes on along the minus strand of NC_142091.1, from coordinate 7,091,983 downwards.
CTACCTGCTCCCCACCCCCTAGTCCTGGGATTAACCAAGCCAGCACATGGCTACGTGGATGGGAGTAGGTCTAGATGAGGCCTCTGGCAGCAAGAGTAGAAAGGGGATGGCCTGAGCTTAGCACCAGGGTGGGGAGTTAGGTGGGAGAGAGCATTGCTGAGGCCCACACCAGGCCCCCCAGAGCACCCATCCTGGCATGCATTTGGGGAGATCGCCACCCAATGTGGCTGCCAACTGCTACCCTTTGGGCAGCCCAGGCCTGTCCGCAGCAACTTCCAGTGGAGCAGCTCCAACAGGGGCACTGAGCCTGGCCAGATACCCAAGCAGCACCCAACAGACCCAATGGTGTTGAACCTGTGGCATTCGGCCTCCTGGATTTCTCTCTGCCTGGCATTTGAAAGATGGGCTGACTCCCCTGCCCAGGGGTTCTTGGTAATTCAGGGGTGAGGAGAGGCCCACTTGCTTTAATAGGCATGGGTGTCTGGGCAATTAATGAAAAGGCAGAGACCAGGCTGTACTGCACTGTACCCTAGAGGAGGAAGTCCTGGCAGTTAAAGGAGAGGAAGGAATTGGGGCGGGATGCCATCTTCGAGCTCAGCTTTATTATTAGAAAGGGGTGGCATGGGGTGGCAGGCAGCGATACCCATCCAGGGGTCCCATGAAGCCTGGTGCTTCCATCAGCCCAAGGTCCTGGCAGGGCTGGGGACAGAGTTTGCAGCTCAGGGAAGGCTCCTCAGCGGTCGCCAGTGCAGTTGTGGCACAGCTGGCCCTGAAAAAACAAGGGAGGGTGTAGCTGTGATAGGGCGGGGGAGGGCTTCTCCTGTCATTCTTCATTTATCTTACCTTTCTCTGGGGTGCCTCTGTAGCGCCCCTTGGCTGCACATTCCAAGCCAGGCACTTGCCATCATTTTAAAACACACGATGGGTGACACTGCCTGGGTGGTAAATGGAAGACCCTGGCTGCACCCACCAGCCTCTCCCAAGCGTACCTGTCATTACAGCTCGTCCTCGCTGCCGGGCCTGGGATGGAGAAGGAGAGACCGGTAAGAGGCCAGCAAGGAAGGGGTAAGTCTAGGGTCCCTGAGGCTGGGGAGCCCCACTACGGGCGCGGAGCCCAGCATTCTCGCCTGCCCTCCTTCCCCCGCCCCACCCGCCTCCATCTGTTACCCCAGGTGGGCACTCACCGGTGCTTCTTTTTCCCCCCACAGCGGAGTCTTTTGCCTTGAAAAGAAAAGAGATCAGTTTTCATTGGCCTCTCACTTCCAAGGAGACTCTCCTTCCCTGGAGGACAGCTTTGAACCCTTTCCCCCCTCCTCCCTGCAGCACATGCAGGTCCTGGAGTGCGGCCTGGAGGCCATGGTTGACTGTCTCTCTTACATAGGGCCAGCTGAGCCCAGGCCAGTCCATCAGTCAGTCGGTCAGCAAGCATTGCCTCAGTGGGTCCTCAGTGGACTGCAAGCACATGAAACAGTGGCCAAGCCTGGGCCGCTGCGACGCTCTCAGCACCGTGCTGGGCACATCGTAGCTACTCAATACGCTCTTAGAGACAGATGGCAGCAAGTCCAAGGTTGCCGCTCAGGCCGTCTGCCTCTGCCTCTGTGTGCTCAGCCACTACACAGTGCTGCTCTCAAGGAGCTTCCAGGAGAACTGGGGGAACCAGCCGTGTCTGCAGACAAAGCCTTAAGCTGGAGTGGCATTGACCGTGGATGTGTTAGAATCCTGGACACAGAGGAGTACTTGCTACATCCTGTGTCTTTTTTTCGCTCATTGTATTTCTGTGTATTTTTCTTCTGGTTGCCCCAAAACAAGTCAGTAAGTATTTGTTGCCCTTCTTGTCTCTGCCATATGCCTACTGGGGCTGGGGATACACAAGGGCCCTTCTGTGCCCTAGAACACGCTGTGCCAACGTTGGATCCTTCCAAGTGCTTTCTTGGCTGCCACACCTTTGGATGCTAGCTCAACCTTGAGGCAGGTGGGGTTACCCTATTTAACAGGTGAGCAAACTTTGGCCCAGGGAGTTGGGTTCCACATAAAACTCGTAGGGGGCCCAGGACCTCTGGCTCTCAGCCACACTTGCTTCCAGCAGCAGGTGGGGAGTGAGTGCAGGGCAGACACCCTAGGTTCAGCTAGACCAGCTCTGCTTCTGACACTGTGAACCATGGGCAAGTTGCTGCACCAATCAGGGTGGCTCTAATTTCTCATCTGGAAGGTGGTGACCACTGTGGCCACCCCTCAGTGCTGCTGAGAAGATTAAATGGGCTGGATGTAGCTCAAGCCAAGAACATGCCAGATCCAAGGATGTGGGGTGTCCAATAGAGGTTAATTCCTTCCCCTTACCTGCCCCACCCCCCTTGAGACTGGACCTTCCCAGGGTCCAAGGGAGCCAGCCCCCCATCTTGGCAGCTCCTTCTGGGCCCACTAGAGGGTGCACCGGAAAAAGATGGAACCTCCTCTGTGTGGTCCAAGAACCAAGCAGGGAAACACCCTGAGCTGCCTCGCTCCATCCAGTGTCCCTCAGTTCCCACATCTGGAATGGGGAGGGGAGGGGAGCAGATCTGGAGAGGATGAGGGCTCCCCTCCACCCCCACCTGGGAAGCAGGGGCTCAGTGCTTCGAGAAGGGTGCGCCCCTTCCCGTTCCAACACGAGGCTGTCCCCACTTACTGAGTATTATGATGAGCCCCACCACGAAGGCCAGGCCAGCAAAGATCAGGCCCCCGTTGCGGACAGTCTCATAGTCTGGGGATGCAGAGGGCAAGGAGGGGAGGGGTTACCAGGCACCCCTCCCCGCAGCCCACACCGCAGCAGCCCCACGGAAACCGGAAAGAAGGGCTGATATAGCCCAGGGCGGGGAGAGGCTGGGAACCAATTGTGGGGGCAGGGGGCAGGCTCAGGAAAGGCAGGAGGGGCTGCCAGGCTTACCATAGTAGAATGGGTCCATATCCCCCTTGGGGCTGCCACCTGAAGAGACAGGGTGAGAGACGGGTCACAGACAGTGAGGTGCTCCAGCCACAGAAGCAAGAGCCCTGTCCTTCTCGGCCCAGGACTCCCAGGGCAAGAGTGGGCTAGTGAAGGGGGGCCCTCGGCAGGGGAGGCCGGGGCATCTCCAACCCCAGGGGCAGCAGGGGCATCTGCCCGAGGCTGCTTCACACAGTCAACTTGGGACCAAATACTGAGCACCCAAAGCAGGAGCCACAAGCCTGGGGGCCTCTGCCACCCTAGGGGTCGGGTTTTTCCTCTCCCTGCTTTATACAAGAGTAGGAAAAGGCCAAGAAAGATGCCGCACGTTGGACCCCCCCCCACCCCCCTCTCCAAGTGAGACCAACCAACTGCAGGGGGCTTCGCAACGCCTGGGAGGTGAGTGGATGGAGGAGGGGAGGAAACTGAAGCCCAGTTTGGAGACTTGTCCCAAATCCCAGGGAAACTTGGAGGTAGAACTGGTCTTGAACCAGGTTTCCAGATTCTTCTCTCCTGTTGCTATCCTCTGGGGGAAGCAGGTTTACTTAAGAGATGTTAGTATGCGGTGCCTGCCACATGCCCGGCTAAGGCGAGCAGGCTCTGGCTGTTTCCCATCAGAGCAGCCTTGCGAGGCACTGATGTTACTCTGGGCACATGGAGGCATCGAGAGGCTGAGTAGCTCACTAAGTCACACTAGTAAAGGATAGACTTGGGATTTGAACCCAGAAAGTGGGTTGCTAAGAATCTAGGTTTTTAACCCTTGCTATGCTGCCTCTCAGATAGTCAGAAGAAAGGAGCCGTTTAAGGCCAAGTCATCTGGTCCAGCCCCCTGCCTCCTGCGGCGTTTCCCACCCAGGAACTGCTCAGCAGCCAGCCGAAGCTGCCGCTCCCCCCTCCAGCCCTGAAAACTGAGCCCACTTGCCCTTGGGAAGCTGGGGAGCAGCCTGGCCAGAGCTTTCCTGCTATGACTGAGGGAGCCCCGTCTTTCCTGCCTTGTTTGAGACCCTTCTTGGCACTCGGGAAGCAGTGCCCAAAGTCGAAGGAGAGTGCACGCTGGTACCTCCCAGGCTGTGCTGACCTGTGCCCTGGCAGTGGGAGGCCGCGGGCTGGCGAGCCCAGCTGTCCCAGCAGCACGCTCCCTAGGCCAGAAGTGAGCCGGCTGGGAGGGGTCAGCATGGGCCTGAATGCAAGAGGCCAAGGGGGGGCTATGGGGGCCCAAGCGCCAGTTTCTGTACCGGCCTTCAAGGTCGTCTGAGTTCAGGTCCTGTTCAAGGTCACCTGGGGAGTTAGGATCAGAGCCATGAATAGACTCAGGGCTTCCTCACCGCACCAGGAAACCGCCTCTTCCCTGACCACTCATCTGGAGCTGCCTGCTGAGGCCCCCCAACCCCTCATCTTTTTAGATCTGGCTCAAAGCCCACCACAGTCAACCCTGTTGGCTTCCAGGCCCCTCTGGGGCTGTGCCTTGACTTGGGGGCTCTCACCTCAAAGCCCTGAGAGGCTGCCCAGGGGAGCTTGCTGCCACACCTGCCTCCTGCTCTGAGCTGAGTTCAGAAAACGGGGAGCCAGGACAGGCGCGTGTCCCCGTCTCGAACCGGTGCCCCAGGTTCTGCCATTCAAGCTCTGTTTCTTTGGTGTTAAGGCAGGATCCTCTTTTAAAAGCAAACTTTTTTAGACAGGAGACTGGCCCAGGGTGAGGGAAGGTGCTTGTAGTCTTGAAGGCAGAGGCTCCAGGAGACCTGAGAATGCGACCCAGCTCGCCCTGAAAGGTGGGCCAGCAGGGGCCACCTGCACCTCGGGCTCGGCGCACGTCTGCCCACACTCACCGCCCGCGGACAGCCCTGCCGTTCCCCGGAGCCTGGGCTCGAGGCGCTGCTTCCTCCTGCCTGTGCTTCGGGGAGATTGCCTGGCCCCGGGGGGGACAGGGATGGGGGGCATTAAACATTAACAGTGCCAGCTAATGTTTACCTTGCTCACAGAAAAGCCCTGGCGTGGGCAGAGGGGCTCTGCTGGGGCGTGGCGAGGCGCGGGCAGGCGGGGCAGGCGGGAGCCGGCCGGGCTTCCAAACCCTTCCATAGGAAATTTCCAGAGGAGGGCCAGAGAGGGCTGGCCCAGGTGCCCCCCACCAGCCGGGAGCCTGGCGCTGGGGAGTGGGAAGCGGGAATCCCAAGCTATATTCAGCGTATACTGCAACCCGGGGCCGCAGCCGGGGCCGCGGAGGCCCCGACCCTAGTGCTGTGCCCCAGCCAGCCAGTGCGGAGAGCGCTGCTTCGGCTGGAGTTTTACTTGGTGCTCAAGGCTGCCCTGGGCTGGTCCCAAGGTGCCTGGCCTCCTCCCACCTCAAGGCCCACCCTGCACCCTCCAGGCAAGGTCACACCCCCGGCCTCTGCTGCCTTCCTCTCTTATCTTCTCCATCCATCGGCTGCACCCAGCAGCTCACACCTCACCAGAAAAGCTCAGCCATCCCTAACTAATCTCTCTTCCCTGCCGCTTCTCTTTCATAACCACGGAAGGGCCTAGGAGCAGTTCAGCAGGGCTCTCTAGGTGCGCATCCAGGTTCCAAGGATCCTTCAAGAAGGGGCCACTCTTTACCACAGGAGAGTGCCTGCTTTTACAATTTACCAAGCATGACCCTGACCGGTATTTCTTGAGCTTTGTCTTGTTTCCCCATTTTACAGTTGAGCCGTCCATGGCAGAGAGGGCAGAGCTCTGTCTCAGATCACACAGCCAGTGAGGGGCGAGGTGGAGACTGAGAGCCAGGCCAGGGGCTGTTGGAGTCAGGGGCTTTCCCATGCCTCTGACACCCCCTCCCTGCTCCGCTGTGGCCTCCTTTACCTCAGGGACTCTGGTGCTGGGTACCCTGTAGGTGCTCAGATTCCTGGCTGAGTTCTAGTCAATTGAATTGACCTCCAAAAAAAGCTGGTGCTCAATAGTACCCAAGGTCAGGGGTCAGTGTCCACTGGGGGCCAGTTCGTCGTTCCAGAGGGAATGAATCCAGCTATTAATCCTCCTATTGACCCTCCTTGAGCAGTGGTGGGACCGCTTCCTGGCCCCTCCTCTTGCTAAGTAGATGCCTCTGCCAGGTGACTTAAATCCTCTGTGCCCCAGTCTCCGGGTCTGCAAAGCGAGGCTGGTGCACAGTAAGTGTCATCGTTGTTACCGTAGCCTGGCACTCATTGCCTGGAGAAATCACCTGCTCTGACTTTTGTTGAATGTTAGCTGCTGGACACAGCATAGCCAGTCACCTTCCCATGAAGATGAGGTGGAGAGACAATGTCACAGCCCTGTAGCCCAGGAGCGATGACACCCACTCACTCTCCTCTGCTTTCAGGGCCAAATGGACTTGGTCACATGTCACACTCTACACATACTGTCCCACTGAGTCCAGGTTTGTTCCTACAGATAAACAAACTGAGGCTGATCCTTTGCTCCCCAAAACGACCCCTGGAGGTGGCCCAGGATTGCCATGATCCCCACTGGGCGCCCAAAAAACTGGGTGCAAGGAAGTTGAAGGACTTGTCCAAAATACTCAGTTGGTGACAAAACAGGGGCACCTGAGGCCCTGCTTCCGAAGCCACTGCTGCTCTCCACCCAAGGCACTGCTGTCCTCTAGCGCACCTTCTCCTGGCATCTCAGTGTATTTTGTCTATCTTTGTAAGCAGTCATGGATTCTTTCTGGAATAATAGGGGATATAAAAACAGGTGGAAAGATAGATAAACGGATGGATGGATAGACAATAGATTGGATAGATGATAGATAGATAGATAGATAGATAGATAGATAGATAGATAGATAGATAGATAGAAGATAGATAGATAGATAGATAGATAGATAGATAGATAGATAGATAGATAGATAGATAGATAGATATAGATGATACTGACAAAAAGGGGACTAGGAAAAGCAAGTTGATACCGCATTTTTTAGCTCTGTGTGCAAAGCGCTGTTCTAAGCACTTTACAAACATTAAATCATTAACCATCATGATTCTACGAGGAAAGGAAGTCTTTAGCACCCCCATGTTATAGATGAAGAAACTGAAGCACAGAGAATTTATTTAAACTGCCAGAAGTCAGGCAGCTAGGAAGTGGAGAAACCGAGATTTGAACTCAGCATCTGGCTTCAGAGTTCCTGCAGATGGATGGACAGACAGACAGAAAAGGAGGCTGATGGACAAGTTTTCTTGCCAGCACTCGCAGCTGAGATGCTCGGAGCGTGGACCGCAGTGAGCCCAGGACTCGGCGCTGGGATGTCCTTGTTTAGAAATCCTGCCTCTCCTCGTTTCTGCTCCTCCTGCGCTTCTGGGGTTGGTGGGTACACCTGGAAGTAACGAGGTGGGGGGGATGGGGCTTAGGGAACTCACCCAGGGACCACCTGTCCATGGCAGGAGACGCTGGCTGAGTCCTTGGTGGAAGAGAGAGAGCCGGGAAGTGCCCGCTGCTGAGGGCCTGGCTGGAAAGAGAGGCGCTGCCTCCAGCCACAGCTCAGCCAAGCCCCGGAAGGAAGAGAGAAGCCAGGGAGGAGGGGCTGGCAAGGCGGCCTCACCTGGTGCCAGCCTGCCTGGGCGGGCTGAGGCCAGGGATCCACGTGAGAGGGGCACCTGGGGAAGGGGGAAGCTGAGAGCCACTGCGAAGCAAACCGCAGCCCCACATGGGCCCTTCTCCCCCAGGGGATAGGGGCCATATCCAGCACCCTCCAGGCAGCCCAGGGTGCTGGCAAAGGTTATGGAACCCAGGAGGGCACTGGCAGGGGCAGGAGCCAGCGGTATCAGAGCCACTGCTCTCTGCACAGCCCCAGGGCTGCTGGCGGCTGAGGGAGATGCTCAGGGGCATTTGTGGGTCCCCTCAGCCTTTCTTTAGCTGCACCTCATTTCTCCAGCCCAGCTCAGCCTTTGCCCTGACAGCCCGGCCCTAAGGGCCCACTCTGCAGCGAGGAGCCCAGGAGACTGAACAGCAGCCCCTGGGAAGCTCCCTGGGTGGTGGGGGTGCTCTCCAAGGGGCACCAGCAGTGCCTCAGGGTCACTCCCACAGGAGGGCAGAGATGAGGGGCTGCTGTGCTGTTCCGGAGTGTCCTGCCCAGAGTGTCCGGCTCTCACGTGACCCAGTGACTTAGGACAGGCTGTAATGTCACAGCCTCACCTCAGCAGCCACCCGGAGACACCAGCAGCCTAATGGGGCTCCAGGGAATGCTGGCTGGTGCCAAGGGGAATGGACATAGACAGCACGTCTAGGTGCGAGGGGGCGTGGAGGGCCCATGTCCAGCTGGAGCAGGAGCAGGGCAGGAGTGAGAGCAATCCCCACACAGGTTCAGCTTGTCCCCGTCCCCTGGCTGCCGAGGCCCCTGACAGCCCAGAGTGAGGCCGTGGCAGCATCTCCAAGGCCACCTGCTTGGCCGCCCCAGCTCAGACACTGGAAAGCAGGGCTGGGGGTGCTGGTTCTGGCCCTAGCTTCTGACCACAGTGACAACTCGAGTCTCTGTCCCTCCTCAGCTACAGTTCCTCCCGAGGGGATGGCTAATGGTGCCCACAGAGAGCAGCCTGGAAACCTCTGTGGAAATGGGACCGGCCGGCCGGGAGGGCTTTACCTGGCGGGGCTGAGGTCTGCCCGGGCCCCAGTCAGGCAGCCCTGACCCCGGGCTCCTTGCGCTCAGCCCACCACCGCGCAAGGCAGCAAACCCACGCAGGAGCAGGGCCGCTCACATGACAAGGCCTGTGACACATTCCCAAGTAGGTATCTGGACACTCAGACAGCCCAAAGCTGCAGGGGGAAATCCCCCAAGCTGGGCACTTCGAGACGTTCGCAGGTCTTGGGTTAGGTGGTACTTTAGAGGTTATCTGTCCAGACACATCAGTGGTCCAGAAAAGTGGGTCTCTCAGCCCGAACCCCACCCCACCGCACACGCGTTCCTGCCGGACCTTAATGCTGTGAGGGAAGTTGCTCAGTGTTTGATGCAGCCCTGGTCACTGTCCGGCTGGGAAGGACCTCTCAGGTCGCCGGCCACACGGCCCGGGGACGGCTCACACCCGCCTAGGGCTCAGAGCGAAGCCAGGTCCCTCCTGTGTTTCCAGAGCCCTTCTCGCTGTGGCCCCAGTGCCCCCTCCGACCGCCCCCACCTCCCCCCAGCGCCCGCCCTGCGGCTCTCCTGCCGGCCTCTGCCGGGCGCCGCCCCAGCCCTGGCGCCCGCGCTCCCTCCCGGGGCGCCCCCCTGCGGGCCTGCTCGGCGCCCCCTCGGGCTGCACGGCACCTGCCCGGCGCCCCAGGAGCTCGGTTTTCAGTAGCACTTACTCTCCCTGATACGTGACATGTTTTCCTATTTTGTTTCTCGTCTCTTCTGATGGAAACAAGCTCCGCCCAGGGACACGAGGGTTTTGCTCCTTGTGTGGGCTCCTAGACCCCAGGCACGCGGCGCACCCATTGTGTTACATGAATGAACGCGTCCCGGGGTAAAATGGTTTCCCCAGTGGCACAGGCAGGCCCTGAAGGCACAGCCTGTCCCGTGAATGCCTGCCCGCGACGGGCAGCAAGGCCCAGGGCCTCCCGCAGAGGGCAGGGGGCGCTCACAGCTCCGGAGCCCCCGCCCATCCTGCGCAGCCCCTCCCCAGGGCTCTCCCTCGGCCTTTCTCCGGAGCCCCACCCTCTCACCTCCCTCGCACCCAGTCCTTCCTCAGACCCCCTCCGGGTCCCCGATACCCGGCTGACTGAGGGAGCGGGTCCTGGCTGACACGGGACAGGGAGCCCTGCTCTCAGAGGCGCCCTGCTCTGCTCAGGGAGGCCCTGGCCCCTTAACCCAAGGCCCAGGGTCTCAGAGAGCAGCCAGAGGGGCACCTCCTCCCTCGAGTCTCCGCACGCAGGGGCCAGAGGTACCCGAGGCTCACACCCCTGTGCATCCTGGCTCCTCCCTGCGGACCGCAGATCGGAGGCCACCCCTCTGGGCCTCCTCTCATCTGTGCGTGAAATGGCGGCACCCACCTGGCAGCAGGAACTGAGATGATGTCGAAGGTAACTGCCAAGGTCATTATCCTCACACCACAGAGCCGGCTTCCAGGAACAAGGACACTCACGAACCCCTTCCCTGGGCTCAGCCCCTGCTCGAGCGCCTTCCACCCCCTGCCCCTCAGCATGGCCTCTACCAGCCTACCACCCCGGGCACCCCGACCTGCTTTCCCCCCAGGCCCACGCAGCAAGGTGGCTCCCTGCCGTGCCCGGCCCCACTTCTTGCTCTCTCAGACTCCCCAGGGGATGGGCAGAATGGGCGGGGGTGCTGCTCTGTCATCCCAGAAAGGCCACGGAACAGGCGGAGTCCACGACCCTTCCTTCTGTTGGATTGTTCCAAGCTGAAGCCAAAGAGCCACCCAGGCCCACTTTGCTGTTCCTCCCAAGACCCAGAGATCAGGGAGACCTTCGAGGGGCATGGAGAAGTTGCCCCAACTTTCTCTGTCAACACTACCATGTCCCACGGGACAGTGTTCTCGACTGCCCTGCCTCCGTCTACCCCGTCTTTCCCAAGCAGGCCTCCACTTGTCCTCTGACTCTTCATCTTGGGGCAGCAGCCTGGTTGCTGCTGGCTCGGTGGGGCAGGGAGGTAACAATCCAGAACCGCAGCTGAACTCTGACTGCCTGGTACTCAAAACCAGCAATGAGGCGAAGGCCTCGCCACCAACCTCCCCTAGGTGGGAACTGGCAGCTCCGCCAGCCCGCTCGGCTAAGGGATGGCCTCAGAGTGTGTGCCTTGGGCCCCAGGTCCTAGTCCATCTTCCTGCTGATGGCTTGCAGCTGGAAGGAGGCCAGAAGCCCCTAGAAAGCCCCGAGTCCCCTCCTGGGTCGGTCCTCAGCTGCATGGCACGCCTGGCCCTTCCGCGGGAGGCAGCAATCCCAGGCCCCATCTGTGCTGCCCAGAGGTCCTGAACCCCAGGAGAGCTGGCTTCTGTTTCCTGCTGTGGCCGCAGATGCCAGGGTCACTAGGGTCTTATAAGGCGGGCCTGGGAGGAGGTGGGCCCTGGAGGGTCCATTCCTTAAGTGTTGGCTTCAAGGAGGCCGAGCCATAGGGCACAGAGGTCCTGGGAGCTGCCAAAGGGCAGTGTGCTCTGAGTCAAGGTGACTGTGTCCTTCCTGCTCCCTGAGCAGGCAGGGCTGGGGACATTTTCTTCTGCTTCGACGGCTAGGGGACAAGGGCAAACCTGTCTGTGCCACCTCTCCCACAGCAAATACCTTGGAGAGAAACACACTCTCCCCTTGCCTCGGAGCTCACTCCAAGTCTTAAACCAGAGCCCAGGCTGCCTGGTCCCCACGGCCCTCCCTTCCAGCAGCCACGCTTCTCCTCATCTCTGAACAACAGCTCAGGCTCGCTAGCCACCTCCAGAAAGACGCCCAGGAGCAACACCAGTCACTGCCGCTCCTTCCCTTCCTCCCTGGCCTAAGGAGGCTGGAAGGCTTGCCTCTGGCTTTGTAACTACCCTTGTCGCTTACTTCACAGACTGCCAGGCCTCTCCTGGCCTCTGTGAGGGCGCCGATCGTGATGTCTGTTAAATGTCTGCGCCTCATGTCTGCTGCCCAGCTCTCCTCACTCAGCAACAGTGCACCCAACTCAATAGTTCCAAAGAGCCTGAGCCTCCTGACCTGCCTAGTTCCCACCGACAGCCCAGCCAGCAGGCTTTGTGACACCCATGGTACAGAAGAGGAAACCGCAGGACTTGGACAGGTTGGAACTTGCACCCGGGTCAGACAGAGGGAACCTGCTACCAAAGAAAGAAAAGGAAATGGGCGATGATATAAATATTGATAACATGACATCTACATGGATAATTTTCTGAGTGTTTTTATGTCCACTGTATCACTTTGACCTTGGTGGACCCATTATACAGTTGAGCAGACCGAGGCTTAAGTGGCCCAGCTTACCCTACAGCTGGGAAGGGTTTCATTTTGCAAAGAAGGAAACTGCTGGAGATGCTGGGGCCGGCCCAAGCTCACACAGCTGGAGAGAAGAGGGGGGCACAGGAGACTGAGAATGGCCCGAGCCTCCTCCTGCTCCACCAGGCTGCCTCCAAGCCTGGCTTGGAGGCAGGAGCCCACTCTTCGGGACAGGGCAGGGAGCCCATCCCCCAACAGCCCCCCTACCACCCCAAGACCTTCAGAACACCCTCCTGCAGCATCACCTGACGGCTCTGCCATCACTCTCTTGGCAGGTGGCCCACTATTACGCAACCAGGCACGAGGCTGGGGTTGGCTCCATAAAATCAACAGCTAGTTGGCTTGAGCTGGCTGACTCGCCCCCCTGGAGTTCAGCTGTGACAGCAATGAATCACACTAATGGTGAGAGGTGAGCATTCTTCCTCTTTGTGGCCTGGAGACAGGTATTTCCAAAGCTCCTCCCCTGGCTCAGGCAAACACACCTGACCTACCTTCTCTCTCTCTCCCCCCAGGGTGAGGCAGAGCAGCCAGGGACAAGGTGAGGTGAACCAGACAGAGCTGGACAGCCCTCCCACCCCAGCTCTGCTCAGCCACCCCGCCTGGGGTGATCTTGGGGAGGGCAGGCCTTCCCCACAGAGGGAAGGGGCAAGGAGCCAGTGACCTTGGGGTGTGCTTCAACCAGCATCCCTCTCACCTGCCCCTCCCTCCCTGCCCCTTGCACTCTGCCTCTGACTCTCTTGAGAACAACTTGGCCAGTTCCAACCCACAACCTGCAAAAAATCCAGAGTGGTGGGGAGGCTACAGCTTGGGGGCCCAGGAGGCGGACTGGCCTGTTTTCATGTGCTGTTAAGTAACGCAAACACCTCTTGCATTAGACTGCAACATCTTTGGAGTGGATGCCTGGGGCCATGAGGAGCTGGGAGACAGAATGTTCAGGACACTCCAGCGAGGTCTCTAAGACCAGGAGACTCAGCATTCCTCTGGGATATGTCACTGCTGGGCAGCTTCCTATGCAACCAAGCCCCATCATCTGTATCTGACCAAGTTACAAATGTAAGTCACGTGCCTAGAGGCTGAGTGGACAGACATGGCCCTGCTGGGTCTGTCCCTGCAGGAGGAAGAGCCAGTCCAGAAGGCAGACTCACATTAAGCAGCCCCGTGCAGGGGTCCTTGGTCCTTCCCTGGCCCTGCAGTGCTAGACTGGAGGGAGAAGGCTCACCCATCAGTGGAGGGGGTGAGGGTGGGGGTGGGGGGCTCTCCCAATTTGGGCTTGGACACTTAAGTCACCCCAGGTAGGTTCTCAGCCTATTTTGCCAAGAGCACTCCAGCAGCTGCTCATATTCCTGCAGCTCAAACACCTCCAGTGGTGGGGACTCATTCCAGTTTAGGGTCTTAACATCTGTGGGAACGAAGGACCCCCACACTAAATCAAGTCCTGCCACCCTCGCACGCCCAGCTGGTGGGCCTATGCTCTTCCCTGCAGAGCACAAGGACACTGGCCCAGAGCTGGAGCCACCTGGCTGGACCTCGGCTTTGCCACCAGGACTGCAAACGCGGGTGGTCTCACCAGCCGTCTACAAAAGAGACACCGTCACAGGGTTGAGTTCTGAATGTAGATACATGTGAGTCTAAGCCCAGTGTTTACATATAGCAAGTGCTTGATAAATGTCAGCTGCTTGTATTTATCATCATTAGTATTATTTTGATGATCAGTTTCTGACTGTTCTTTATGTGTTGTTTCCAGACCGCTCAGCTCCCACCAGATCCTCCCCAGGGCAGTCTTGCTAGTTTATGCCTGGAAGGGACTGCCAGGCTCCCGTGTGGTCTCTCCAACCCAGAGGACCCTCCCCTTGGTCTGGACACCAGCCTCCCCTGGAGGAAGCCAGGCCACATGCTGTGCTATACACACCACAAACTTATCAGAGAACCTACCTGCCTACCTACCTTGGAGATAATGCTGGATTACCAGGAGAAATGGTGGGTGCTTGGAGTCCGGCAGACAGGGAGGAGCATTCTGTCCTGTGCTGGAGACAACTGTCATTCTGTTATTAACAGTTATCATGAGAAAGGCCAGAGCCTCCCTATTGGACTTCTTATACTTGGTTGTACAGTTTAATGTCTTATTTTTAATAATGGATATGGAAAGGTTCGCAGTCTGCTGTGGCGCTGGGGCAGTGAGGATCTCCCTGCAGCCCTCTGTGAAGTGGCCAGAGGCCTGTAACCCTGACGATGAGTGCTCCACGGATGGGGGCGCTGCCTACTTCAGCTTTCTAACCAGTGACAATGTTGGGTTGACAATGTTGAACTTGATCTCAGCTATAAGCCTCACTCTTCTCAAAGACCTGGGGGACTGAAGGGAAGAACAGGCCCAGAAGTAGTGAGGCAGCCGGGGAGTAGGGTAGGAGGAGGCAGGCAGGGAATGGGTGCACCCCACCCCACCCCGAGTCCTCCAGGACCTGTGACTTGCAATTCTGAAGCTCTAAACAACTCACAGAATCTAGACAGGGGCCCAGCCGGGCGTGGCTCAGCGGTTGAGCATCAACCTAGCATCCAGGCGATCGGGGTTCGATTCCCGGTCAGAGCACATGCCCGGGTTGCGGGCTGCAGCCGATCAATGACTCTCTCATCATTGATGTTTCTACCTCTCTCTCTCCCTCTCCTTTCCTCTCTGGAATCAGTAGGGATATATTAAAAAAAGAATCGAGACAGACTCTAGGAACATTTCTGAGTCCCTAAGATTTTCCAGGCATTCTTACATCAGAATAAGACATCTCTTGCCCTCGAGAAACCGTCTCGTGGTGAAGACACACAAAGCACAGAGAGGTGCGCAGCACACCGACTTCCAGGGCACACTGTCCCACAGCTGTGTTCATTTGGCCATCAGTACTTTTTAGAAAACGGAGCTGAAGTCTTTGGAAAGACATTCTAGGTGGCCCAGGGCCTATGCCCCACCTATTGTGTCAGGACAGCTGATTCACACACGGACATTACCAGCCTGGCCTCTGCAGCTTGGGTCCAAGGTACTGAGTATTAGATGTGAAGATAAAGGCAAGAACCAATGTGACAGAGCACAGAAAAGAAGGGACTATTCTACCTGAAGTCCAGGAAAGCTTCAGAGAGGACGAATTTGGCTTGGCAGAAAGATGAAAGGCTTGGTCATAACCCGAGGGACCACCTATGCACCTCTTTGTCAAATCCTTAGGTACTGGCCCCAAAATTGACCAAAGGGAGAGGTTAGAACCTTTCATTTCAGGCCAGGGAGCCCTGTCAAGAAACTGTGATTCCCTTGTCTCCAGGACAGGCAAAGGGACAGTCCTGGGCCACTGACTGGGGGGGATAGGAGGAGCTGGGAGCAGGAGGAGGAAGGGGCGAGGAGGAGGGGTCTGGGTGGAGGAAAGAGGAAGGGGAGGGAAGAGGAACAGCTGGGCCCAAGAAGCGCCACTCAGCTGCCTCTCCAGCCCCCACTCCCTCCCTCTGCCAAGGACAGAGTCCCTTCGGCCCTTCAAGTATTTTAGTTCTTTCACACAAAGGAATGCACCTCTGAGCCACTAGGAAACAAATGGTATTTATTCCAGGTTGTTGGGAGGATAGGTCACAACAGACAGCAGTCCTGTCACGCGGTTGGTTAGTTTCCAAGGTAACACGATGCATAGGGGGCGGGGCCTGGTTTCTTTCCACTCTTTATGACCTTTGACCTCTTGCTGTTCCCAGCAGCAGGGCTGCAGGGAGCCCGCCCGGTCTCTAACCTGCCGCAGGGCCGCTGCACTGCCCCTGGGGTGGTGACAGGCGGAGCAGAGGGCGCAGGAGCCAAGACTGCTCACCTACCAATGGGCTGTGGACAGAGAAGCAAAGGAGGCCGGCTCTCCCTGCTGCCCTCCCAGAACGCTGGCCCAAACAGAGCGGGCCGCTGGCCAGGGACCCAAGGCAAGGATGGGAGTCTGAGCCCAGACAAGCCGGGCTATACATCAGAGTCTCGGAAGCAGGGAGGCAGGACGGAGGGCAGGGATCCAGAGCCCAAGGGGTTATTGCTGAGAAGATATGCAAGGGGCATTCCCCAGGGGCAGAGTACAAGCCCCGGCCTGCCTGCCTGGCCACTCTGCGATGGGGCAGGGCCGATGGGAACTCCATGGTGGTGGTCCCAGGACCAAATGACCAGGGAAGGGGCGTCGCCTGCCTGAAGGTGCAGCTGGGCTCACCAGCGCCTTGCTGTGACCCTCCAATTGCTAAGAGACCCTCAGAACAGACTTAGGTCAGAGGTGGAATGCCGAAGCAAGGTTCTTGCAAAAGGAGTGAAGAGAGGCCATGACTAATGATCATGAGAGTGATGTAAACCTTCCCGAGTCCCAGGACGAGTGGAGACTCCCACCTGGGCCCCAACCCTACTCCCGCCTCTAAATCAAGAGAAGGGACTGGTCCCTCAGGAAAAAGCAGACTCCTGGGAGCGGGAGGGGAGGGAGGCGCCGTGGGGGAGCAGGAAGGAGCTGATGGTGACCTAGCTCAGCTCCAGCCCAGGAAGTGCGTCCAGGTTCACTAAACAGCGTCAGCCACAGACAAGCAGCCACGAAGACCACGGTCATCACACACACACACACACACACACAGACACATCACAGGAGGTGGACAAGCCCACAGGGTGCAGCAGGGGAGGTGGGAGTTAGTCGCGGCACTAAGTAGAGGACTGTGTTCAGAGGGGTGGGGAGGGGACACGCGAGTTCTTGACTTCTCCCGGGGGAAGATCTGTTGCTGAAGTGGCTGGTTTTCTTAAGCATCATCATTTCCATCTAAAGGTTCAAGCGCTGCCTTCAGGTTCTGGAGGCTGCAGAGGGAGAGAATTTAAGTTAAAACAAAACTCTGGCTCCTTTTAGACATCTTTAGCCCAGCAGGTGTGGCACCATCCTGTGCACTGAAAGGTTGACAGCTTGATTCCCCGATGGGGCACATACCTGGGTTGCAGGTTTGATCCCCAGTAGGGGTGCATATGGAAGGCAACAGATCAATGTTTTTCTCTCAAGTAGATGTTTTTCTGTCTCTCTTTATTTCTCTAGGCATGTCCTCAGGTGAGGATTTAAAAAAAAAGAAATCTTTAACTGCTCGGCTCCCTGCCTTTAGCAGCCCCTCTGTCCACTGAAACTCATAGGGTGAGACCCACTCTAAGCGCCACGTTCCCGGTGAAGCAACGAAGACAAGCCTGAGACGCAGGGAAAGGAGATGAAGGCACAGGAGGGGTGGGCCTCAGGGGAAGGGCTCCCTCAGGGGGCTGGAACCTGGCTGACGTGGAAAGGAAACTGTTACACTCAGAGGCTATATCCCAGGGCACCCTCAATAGTTGCTCACAGTCCTCAGACCTAGGAGAAGTGGGTTTCTGAGGACATCCTACTTAAAAAAAAGAAAGACAAGAGCAGGCAACTGCTCCCCCCTCCCTCAGCCTTCCCACACCACTCCCAGATTCCAACCTGCCAGCTGCGGCCAAGTGGCCAGAACCCCCAGCTAAGCTGGGACGCCTGCCTCCAAGACTGGGCTCCCAGCCACCCCCAGCTCAGGAGTGAGTCTCCCGAGCCCCACCAGGAGATGGAGGCCCTGAGCCCTGCTCTGCCCTCCTGGCCCCCATGGGGCTAAGAGGATGTGCAGCAGGCAGGAAAGGAGTCAAACACTACAGAAGCGCACCGGTCCGCACACCGGGTCGCACGATCGGGGGAAACGCTGCTGCACGGGGCCTGTACATCCCAAACCTCTTCTAATTTACATTAGCATAAAGGAATATGCCTTATCTGTATAGAAATAAAAACGAAAGAAAAAGCAAAAGTTAGCTGATAGAAGACAGATCCCCGGGGCCAGTATTTCCCAGGGTCTGTCATAAAGGCAAGCAGGCGGGAGCAGATGTGAAAACGGCACTAAATGCAAAGGCCTGGGTTCAGGTCCCCGTCTGTCACTTCCTATCTGGACGGCCCTCCTCTCCGACCACAGCTGCTGCATCTACAGGCTGGGGTAAGCTGTGCCCGTCCTGCCAACTGCTGCCGGCTCCAGAGAGCTTGTGGCGGCATTTGAAAACGGCACAGCATTTAACCGTCGACCTCCCTGTCCCTGCAGTGACCAACTGGAAAGGACACAGAAAGCAGCGCCCTCAATGTGGGGAGCTCACAACCTAGTGTGGGGGGGGGGTGTCGGACACTCCTCTCCTCGCTTTTGTGTAGGGTTGGAAAGTTTCACAATGAACTGCTAATTTTAAAAAGTGGCCGCAAGGAACTTTCTGAATCGCGTCTAAAAGCCTACCTGATATTAGAAGTACTGCACTAACTAATTCTCTCCCAAGCTGTGCCCACATGGCAGCTAGGCTGACGCCAGTTAACCTGACCGCTGGCCTGTGTCCGTCTGTCTCACCATCCCTTTCAGACACAAGACTCCTGAGAGCACAGCTCACGTGAAAGCTGTGCCCAGGGAAACCGCAGCCCCACTGCTCCCCGGGACAAGGGCGGCGGTGACAGGCAGCGCCGGCCCGCAGCCCTTACCTCCTCGCCGGGGCTGCGCTTCAGTTCTCGGCTTTCTGGGGCTCTGTTGCTAGAAAGGAAACCAGAACAGACCACAGTGAACGGGCCCCTCGCCCGAGGCCCGGCCGCAGCCCCGCCTGCGCCAACTGTGCGGGAGCCTGGCCCACGGAGCAGGGGCTTCGAGTCAGACCGGGTGCAAATCGCTGCCCTGCTACTGCCGGTCCCAGGGACTCAGCACATACGCCCCTTAACTGTGGACAGCGGTGCCCGCCTCACGGGGCTGTGGGCATGCGCGTTAATGAGATACCGGGCCTGTGACACTTGGTATCAGGCCTGACACTAAGCAGACACGTAAACAGCGGCCATCGGGGGCAGACTGCCTGGCAGAGAGGAGACGGGCGGGTGGCGACGGTTACCGTTGGCGGCGATGAGGTTCTCCACTTGGGTCTCCTCCTCCCCTGGAGCCCTGCGGGGACAAGGCAGCCTCCTGTCATGCTCCACGCAGGCCCACGCTCCTTCTTGGGCAGGGGCCTCGGCTCACCGGGGGCACCCCCACTCTCCACAGGACTCACAGGGCGAGGGAGGAATGGGGGCTCACAGGGAGAGGGAGGAGTGGGGCTCACAGGGAGAGGGAGGAGTGGGGCTCACAGGGAGAGGGAGGAGTGGGGGCTCACAGGGAGAGGGAGGAGTGGGGCTCACAGGATGGAGGAGGAGTGGGGGCTCACAGGGAGAGGGAGGAGTGGGGGCTCACAGGGAGAGGGAGGAGTGGGGGCTCACAGGGAGAGGGAGGAGTGGGGTGTGGGGTTCACAGGGAGAGGGAGGAGTGGGGGCTCACAGGATGGAGGAGGAGTGGGGGCTCACAGGGTGAGGGAGGAGTGGGGGCTCACAGGGAGAAGGAGGAGTGGGGGCTCACAGGGAGAGGGAGGAGTGGGGGCTCACAGGGAGAGGGAGGAGTGGGGCTCACAGGGAGAGGGAGGAGGGGCTCACAAGGAGAGGGAGGAGTGGGGCTCACAGGGTGAAGGAGGAGTGGGGCTCACAGGGAGAGGGAGGAGTGGGGGCTCACAGGGTGAAGGAGGAGTGGGGGCTCACAGGGAGAGGGAGGAGTGGGGGCTCACAGGGAGAGGGAGGAGTGGGGGCTCACAGGGAGAGGGAGGAGTGGGGGCTCACAGGGAGAGGGAGGAGTGGGGTTCACAGGGAGAGGGAGGAGTGGGGGCTCACAGGGAGAGGGAGGAGTGGGGGCTCACAGGGAGAGGGAGGAGTGGGGGCTCACAGGATGGAGGAGGAGTGGGGGCTCACAGGGAGAGGGAGGAGTGGGGACTGAAGGGGCAGAGCCATGGGACTTACAGGCACCCTTCAATGTCAGCCCCAAAGAACAAAGTACTGGGAGGGATGACCCAGGGCCTCCTGCAGACTCTGGACTTCTGAGGTCCAGAGCTCCCCTTGGCCATGGTAGTGGGCTAATGGCTGGGCCTCCATGTGGAAGTAGAAGGGTGAATGAAAGGGAGCCCAAGCTCTGCTCCACTTCAGAGAGCCCCATGAAGAGGTGAGAAGCAGGGCCCATGTCACAGGCCCTGAAGAGAGGAGATGGACCTCAAGAGAGGCCCTGAGGCCCTCCGCCTCCCTTCTCAATGACCTAGCACCTTCCTGCCCACTTTCCATCCCGCACACTCATTGGGGAGAGGAGGGGCCTAACCATCGAAGTCCCCTGGCAATTCTCAAAACTTCTGCCCCACCCTCAAGGCACTTGGCCTGTTTCCGAGAATCTACACACACTCATTTGGGTCCACACCAGGAGGCCCCTCCCTGTTCCTCCTATCACCCCAAGTGCCCACAGCCTTACCGGGGCTTCTGACTGAAACTGCACTTGCATCTGCGACCTGAAAGGCAAGGAAACCACCCAAGGTCATCCTCCGGCTTGAGTTCAAGGTCACGCTCCTGCTGTGGCCACAGCAGGGCTACCCTGTGAGTCGGGGCAGGCTGTGAGACAGGTAAATAGCACCCCTGCCCCGGACAGTGCGCGGCCTGCACAGCTGTGCGCGGCGATCCGCCGCGGGAGGGCGCCGCTGAGCCAGGTGCATTCACAGCAGCTGGGAGGGCTGCGCCACACGGCTGCCTGATCGCGCCAGCGCGGACCGGGCTCACGCAGGGAAAACTAACGAGGGCACACTGCGCACACTATGGGCAGGCTCTGTCCTATGTCCTGTGACCCCCTCACGCCTGCTGGTACAGCACCAGGAGGGCCACCCTGCCCCTTCTTATCAGTGCTTACTGTCATCGAGCATTTGTCTTGCTCATGCTTCACCGTTTTACTGAGCACTGTATTAGGTCCTAGCGACGGCAGGACGGGGCCAGCCAGGCTCTCGCACTGCTCTGCGCATGCTTAGCAGCAGACCTTGCTCCGCTGGGTGAACTTACTGAGGATGAGGAGGATCCCGACAGAGAAGAAGGCCACAGCACACACCAGCCCCCCGATCCTCAGGGTCTGGTAATCTGCCAAAGGAACAGGGAGAGGAGTGAAGAGGAAGGCCCAGGCGGGTGCCTCAGCTGCCCGAGGGCCAGGCCTGCCCCTCCCCCGGGGCTGCCGTCACCACTCACCATAATGGAAAGGGTCCTTTTCCTTCTCCTGCTCGTCAGCTGCAGAAACAAACAAGCCGGTCAAGAGGAGAGCCACACACCCTGCGTCCCGCACCTTGCTCGCCTCTCAGGCCTCCTCCCCCGGGGTTGCCCGGGAAGCAGGGCCTATTAGGCCGACGTGCCTGGAGAAGCGGGCAAGGGCTGGCCGCCTGCTGCCCGAGGGCAGGTACCCTGAGCCCATGAGAATGTGCTCACAGCACAGCGACACCTAAGGTCCCTTTTTACTCATGTCACCCCCACAAGGCAGGGCCTATGTTCCTCATTACAGGTGAGGAAAAACATGTGACTGGCACAAGGCCAGGGTCCAAAGACTGCCATGCAGGTCTGGCTCCCAAAGTTTGGGCCAGAAGTCCACAGGGGCCTGGTGGACTTGAGGCTTGAAAGCAGCCCCTGCTGGAGCCTGTGGGGAGGGGTGGACAGGCTGGCTGAAGGTCTATGAACAGCTGCCACCTTCCAGGGCTTTTTCTGTTGACTGATGGGGTCAGGGCTGATCAGACATGTAGACTCTGAGAGCCCCAAACCTGAAGTCCCAAAGAGCCAGGACCTCCCACCAGAGAAGGCCATGGCTGCCCGTTGTCGGAGCCACATCTTGTGGGCACTTACCACTGGCCAGGACGGCGGGGGCCAGCAGGCTGCACAGGAAGATCAGCACCACCTCCATGGCGTCTGGGGGCAGAGGGAGGAAAAGTGATTCCCTGGGCAGGAGAACCCACTCTGACCCTCAGCCTGACCTGGGCCCAGCGAGGTCCAGCTCTGTGCTGAGCACTCTCCACATGGTGAGTTCAAACAGCGAGGCAGAGGAGCTGGCACGCCAACTCTGGCACCGCACTCTGCGCACTAACCCAATTACTACCACTAACCAACTCAACCAGCAGGCCCGGTGACTAACCCCCTTTGCAGGTCAAGAACCTGAGCTCAGAGGGTAAATGACATAGGATAGTGAGCAGCGGCCGAGATCCTAGCCCAGCTCAGTAACTCCTCTGCCGCTTGACTCTGGCACCAAAGCCATGCAGCCCTAACAGCCTTGGAGATGAGCCCTCTGGTTACCTCTCCTCCAAGCCACCCTTCTGCAACTTCCTGGCCTGGTGCCCCACAGCCCAGACCCGCTGTTGAAGCTCTTCCTCCTATGAGGTTAACGGTGCAGCCAGCCAGGTAGGCCAGAGACCGCTGTTTCCTGAGCTCAGTACCGCCAACCCTGAAATGCTGGCAGCTCTCCCAGTTGTCCCCACACTCTCGCCTCTAACATGCCCAAGTCAGCTCTTCCATAGGCTTCAGTGCACAATACTCTAGAAAGGCAGTTTGATTAAACAAAGGGAGTGTGGAAACTGATTCTCTAGAGCATCAGTGCCTGGGGCCCGTTCCCCAGAAGACGCCCGAGACTTCTGCTCGTGAGCTCATCAAAGCCCCTGGTCTCTGGGCTTGACCGCCCCAGGATGGCCCATCTGGATGAAAGCAGAGGACAGGGCCACCTGCTCCCTCCCAGGGGAAGATTTCAGTGGTTACACACATGTTGTTCCTGGGCTTAGAGTGTGGTGAAAAGCCAGAGGAAAAGGGGGAAAAACCTGAACCAGGAAAGTCCAAGGCTGTTTGCTCTTTTCCCAGTGGGTGAGACTGGCAGTGGCCAGGACCAGGCTAGTTCCAAGGGATCCGGCCCTACTGCTTCCCAGCCCAAGCAGCCCCAGCTGCCCTTCCCCTCCCAGCCACCAGAGGTCAGACCGCTGCATCCAGCCCACGGAGGCACAGACTCGGACTCTGCGAGGACATTCAAGCAGCTTCTTCCACAGGCACTTTTGCTTCTAATGGTACCTCATTTATGAACTGTATTTCTTTAAAGTTTTACATTATAGTTTAATTGTATGAAAAATATGTAACACGTAATAAACACAATAAGGTAAACACCCATGGACAAGTGACTTAAGAACTAGAACTTTACAAATACTGCTGCACTTCCCTCGTTTCCCCTCCTTCCTATCCCCCGCCCCACTCCCACAGGGAAACAGTATCCTGAACACACACTGTGTGCGTGTGTGTTTATTGATTTCAGAGAGAGGACGAGAGAGGGCAAGAGAGAAACATCAATGATGAGAGAGTCACTGATTTGCTGCCTCCTCACGCCCCCCGCTAGGGATCGAGCCCGAAACCCAGGCATGTGCCCTGACCGGGAATCGAACTGTGACCTCCTGGCCCTTGGGCCAATGCTCAACCACTGAGCCACGCCGGCCGGGCCTGAATATATATATTTTTAATCATTCCCTTGCTCCTCTTCAAAAAAAGTTTTACCTTAAGAAATCCCATACCATAAAGTTCACCATTTGAAAGGGTACAATTCAATGGCTTTTAGGATAATCACAAAATCGTACAAACATAATCAACTTCAGAATATTTTCACCATCTCCAAAGAGACCCTGTACCCAAAGTCTGTGACTCCCACCCTCTCTTTCCCCTAACCCCTGACAACCACTACTCTACTCTGTCTCTATGGACTTGCCTATTCCGGACATTTCATATTTTAAAAAATCATGAGTATGTGGCCTTTCACACCTGATTTCTTCCCCTTAGCATAACGTTTTCAAGGTTCACCCATATTTGGCACATGCCAGTACTTCATTCTTTCTTATGGTGGAATAAGTTTCCATTGTATGAACATTCATCCTGCTCTTCTTTTTTAAAATACATCTAAATAAGATACTGTTTAGTGGAGCTTTTTTGAGCTTTATAATTATGATACCATGTTCTTTTTTTTCAGTCTTCTGTGACTGGCATTTTTGTCCAACATTATGTTTCTAAGATTCATCCGTATTGTTCCTCGTAAGCACAGTCCATTCATCTCCAATGCTGTGTAATATTCCGTTATGCCAGGAAACTATCTCTCCCCCCCCCCCCCCCCCCGTTTTGTGCTCTTGTAAATGATGCAGCTGCGAGCATGTCTGCGTGTTGCTAGGGCACATGTAAGAATCCTGAAGGCACTGTTTCAAATCTTTGACCACACTTTCAGAAGCAATACTTTCACACTGGAACCCAGTAAAAGTGTATACTCATGAATACCAGAAAGAATATCATAAAATAACACTTAACCTTCAAATGAATGATGCCTTCTGATGTTTCCTGTTCTACCCTTTTATTTTAAATGACAGGGTCCACTAATGGGTTATCCTCAGCGGTTTGAAAAATGATGTTCTAGAGACAGGCAAAGTGAAGTGCTTGGGTAGCACACTATGCAAACTTTCAACTTTGCAAAATAATTTGAAGTTGTTTTCCTAAGTCATCATCTCTATTTTAACACCCCAACAACTGAATATGACTGTTGTTACTCTACATACTTATCAATACTTGATATTGTCAGACTGCTTAATTTCTGCCAATCTAGAGGCATAAAGCATGGTATTGGTTTTATTTTAGTCATGGAGCTGGGCTTCCTTCCAATTGTTTGCCACTCCTGGTTCTTCAGTGATGGCTTTCACGTCTCTTGCTTTATTTTCAAGTGGTCTGACATATCACTCATTTCTTATTTTGAGTACTAAATCTTTGTCATTAAGTATCTCAACTATCTTATCCCACTTCATGGCTTGCCTTTTCACTTTTAAAAACTTTCAATGAACAGAATTTAGAAATTCCAATGTAATTAAATGCAATGATTTTTTGCCTTGTTAAAGATAGTCTTTGTCACCCTGAGTCAGAATTTTCTCCTAAACATTGTAAATCTTTGTCTTTTCCATTTAAATCTTTATTCCACCTAGAACTGATGTTTGTGTAAGGTGTGAGGTAGGGATCTGACTTCTACCATTTGCTCTCCCTCCTTCCTCACTACACACACCGCCACCTGTGCCACACATCTCATTTCTGTTTAGGCGTGGGTTTCGGGGCTTCTCTATGGATCTGCTCGGCAATGGGTCGACACCTGCATCAAAATCAGTGTCTCAGTTACAACAGCTTCATGGGGGTCTCCCCACATGGCAGAGAAGTTCCCTCTTTTATCTTCCACCTCTTTTGCCAGGAATTCTTCACTATTCTTCGTCTTTCCCTCTCCTCTATTTTAGAATCAGCATGTCAAATTCATCCAAAACTGTCTGGATTTTCATTGGAATTGCAATGGATCTATCTAGAGAACAGCTTGGGGAAGACGAAATTTTACTGGGCCTGAGTCTCCCACCTATAAGTCAATCTTTTCAATGTCCATTAATAAAGTTTTACAAATGCTTCCACATAAGTCTTACACATCTTCTGTTGTTTATTCCTAGGTCCCTTATCATTTTTATTCCTATTTTAAACGCTGTCTTCCGTATGTTTTCTAATTTTTGCTGGTATAGGAAAAAGCAAAAGATTTGTATATATTGACCTTAAGTCCAATATTCTTGTTAAGCCCTCTTGTTATTTCTGATAATTTACCTTTGGATTCCTTTGGATAGTCTCTGCAGACATGATACAGCATCGTTTCTTCTTTCCTAGTTCTTACACGGTTTATTTCTCTTTCTTACCTTATTTCTGGTCACGGCCAGAAATTCCAGTGAAATGCAGAACAGACGCACCAACAGTGGTCACACACACACTAACGCATATGCCTTATTACTGATCTTACTTTACTCTGTGTGTTTATTTTTTATTTTTCCAGCTTCCCTGAGATATAATGACACACAACGTTGTGGAAGTTTAAGGTATCCAGCGTGACCTAACACATGCATATATTGTAAAACGACTGCACGCACAGTAAGGTCAGTTAACACCTCCACCACCTCACAGTCCACGGGCAGACGCTCTAACCACTGAGAAAACTGGCGAGGGCGATCCTCTCTGTCTTAACCTCTATTTCACTTTCTGCCTTTTTGTGCCCTTATGTATTTTGTGTATCTTGTAAATAGAAAAGAGACAGATTTTTAAAAAATTTAACCTGATAATCTTTACTGTCAAGTTTGCTCTAACTTCATTGTGATGATATGTTTGGTCTGATTTCTACCATCTGTTTTTCCATTACTTTTCTTGTGTATATTTCTTTCTGTTTTGAGGGGTTTTTTATTAATTTTTTTTTCTTATTTACTTTGTACTGCCTGAGAAATTGCACAAGCTATTTCTGGTCTTTTAGTGTTTGCCTTTGGAATTTTACCATATATATTTGCTCTAGACTAAATGTGTCCAAAATTCACGTGTTGAAACTTAATCCTCACTGTGACAGTGTTAGAAGGTGGGGCCTTTGGGAGGAGATTATGGCCTGAGGGCAGCGGCCTCATGAATGAAATTAGTGCCCTTATAAACTTCCTCCATATTAGGGCTCAACAAGAATGCAGCTGTCTATGAGCCAGGAAATGGAGCTTCATTGAACACTGAATCAGGTACCTGATCTTGGACTTCTAACCTCTGCAACTGTGAGAAATAAATTCTGTTGCTTATAAGCTACCAGTATATGGTATTCTGCAGTCTGAACTAAGTCAGTATTCAGTTTATCAAAGACCAAAAAAAAATCTACAGCTAAAAGGTATAATAGATATTAGGTATAACATCCCTCGTGAAAGATACAAAAATACAAATCATTGCTTTCCTGAAATACATGCTATTTTTGTATGTGTACAGTAGCCATCCTGCAAGACAGCCCCCCCCCCCCCCATACCTCCTGGTATTTACATGCCAGGTGCCTATGTAGTCCCTTCACAAGGGTTACTCTGCATGACCAATAAAATATGGCAGAACTGCTATGGCACTTTCATTATTAGATCACAAAAGGCACCACAGCCTCTCTCTCTCTCTGACTGCTTGCTCTGGGGGAAGATACCTGCCATGCCTTAAGGATACGGGTACCCTATGGAGAGGGCGCTGTGGCAAAGCACTGAGGGCCTGCCGGGAAGCTTGTCGGTGAGCCTGGAAGCAGATCCTCCAGCTCTCACAGAAGTGCCTCCCTGGCTGACAGCCTGGCCCTGAGTAGAATTGCCCCCTCCCTGATTCCTGACCCTCAGGACTGTGTGAGGTAATAAATGTCTGTTATTTTAAAGCCACTGAGTGTGGGGATGATTTGTTATGCAGCAATAGATGACTGATACAACATAGCTGCTCGATGGTTTGTTCACAGTCCTATTTGAATCTCAGTCAGCTTCAATCCATGTTCTTTATTCCTGAACATCTTTTAGAATTTTCTTTAAGGAAGATCTATTAGCTATAAACTCAGTTTTTGTTTATCTGAAAATGCTCTCATTTCACCCTTGTGATGGACAGACGGAGACTTGCTTCTACCAAACAGAAGATGATGGGCTGTTACTCCCAGGATGGTGTTGTGTTATATGCGCCTCGATCTTGGCAGAAAGAAGTTAGAGAATTCTCTCCCTTGTTGCCTTGGAAAAGTAAGGTCATGCTGAGAAAGGGCCTATGGAGAAGAGCACATGGCAAGGAATTGTGGGAAGCCTCTAGCCACTCGGAGCAGCCCTTGGCCAACAGCCAGCAAGAAAATGGGGAGCTCTGTCCTTCTGAGACAGGAGATGAATTCTGCCAACAGCCTGAGGAAGTCTGGAAGTGAACTGTTCCCCAGTGGATGCTTTGATTGCGTCACAACTCTAGCCAACATGCAGGCTGCAGCTTGGCAAGACCCTGAAGCAAAGAACCCAGGAGAGCTGTGCTGGACTTCTGCCCTACAGAAGCCACGAGGTAATAAATGTGTGCTGTTTTAAGCTGCTAAGTTTGTGGTAATTGGTTATGCACTAATAGAAAAGTAATACAGCCCTACCTCTGAAAGGTAGTTTGGCCTTGTATGCAGTTCTTGGTTGATATTATTTTGGCTCTGATTTTGAAATGTTATTCCATTGCTTTCTGACGCCCATGGTTGCTGTTGAGAAATCTGCTGCTTGCTCTCATTCCTTCGCAGATGTTCTCTTTTCTCTCTGCCTCCTTTTAATTCTTCTCTTTTGGTGTTCAAAGTTTCACTGGACCAGAGTCAAAATGTGTGTTTATTTCTCTGTATTCTGTTGTTTCCTTTACCTGTGGATCCATCCTTTTCAACAATTATGAAAAACTCTCAGCCATTATCTCTTCAAATATTGCCTCTCCTCCACTCTCTCTATTTTCTTCTCTGAGACTATGATTATGTTAGATATTCTCATACTATTTCCTTTATCACCTTACTGCTTTCTTGTGTTTTCTACTTCTTTGTTTCTTGGTGCTGCATTCTGGGCAACTGTTTCAGATTTATCTTTTATTTACTAATTCTCTGTTTAATCCATTTATTTAATTTTCAATTTCAATGACTATTTCTAAATGTCCTGTTTGGTTCTTTTTCAAGCTGCCTGGTCGTTTTTGTTAGTCTCTGTTGACTGCACATTTCTGATACCCATTTTTAATTTCTTTCAGCATTTTCTGCATAGTTATTTTACATTTTATGTCTGCTAATTCCAAAGTCTTAATTCCTTGGGGGTCTTAATCTATTTGTTGTTTCTGTGCCTTTCAATCATATATGACTGGTTTTCCCTGTGTTTGGTAATCTTTGATTACGAACTCATATTTCCTAGATTCTACTCTGTGGGGCATGAGTAGTCCTAAATGGGAGGCTTTCTCCCAGGGAGAGTTTGTTCTGCTTTTCCATGCAGACTGAAGGCGGCAGATGCCCACCTTAGATCACTTTGGCCCTGCTCAGGAGTCCTGGGCTTACTGTGGGAGTCTCTGGTTTGGTTTCCTAAACTTCTTGGGACCAAGGCATATTAGTCTCTGTAAAGCAATGATGTCAAGTGGCATTCATTCTATGAACAGCTTTGGCTTAAATTCTGGTTACACTGTACATAATCCAGTGCTAGTTCTATCTCACGGGTTTTTCATTTTTTCAGTTTTTATGCAGTTTTTGGTTTGGGGAGAGGATGATGACTGGTGACTGGATGATTTCCTTTCCTTCTTATGAGCCAAACTCTGTGATAACAAAATCGGTTTATCTGAGATCAATTATTTTATAGTGGAAAGTCTCATCAATGTATTAGCCAACTATTATGTCCAAAACACATTTTACAAAGTATGAAATAAAATAAGTTTTAAGCACCTGATATCTGTAAAACCTTTATGTTTGGGGAGTGGGGTTTACTGCTATTTCTCAGATCAAGTCTTATCTACAAATTATATCTTCAAGTCACATGTGCTCCTTGCTCAGCCAGTGGAGAGACTGGACTAGGGACCAGAAGGAGGGTAGAACTGGACATTAAAAGTCTTCAAATCCTAGAGGCCTTGGTGTGAATATTGGATCCAAGGTGACAGAGGGAAAAACAAATGAGCCAGGCTTCCCACAGTGGCTCCTTGACAGCTCTAGCTAAGAGAGGGATCATTAGGCAAGTAGGGCTCCTCTTTGGAGTAGAGAAGACACACATCAAGGGTTCCGGCCCATTCTTCCCTGCTGTGCCTTCCCCTCAACTCCCCCACAATCACCTCCATAAATGCTCAGGTTCAAGTCAATCCCATAACACATGCTGAATTCCTAGAAGGTGCCACACCATTCCAGTACTGCAAGGGATCAATAGCGAACAAGATGAAGCCTCAGCTTCCAAGGAAAGGCAGGTATGGAAGAAAAGGGCTCTGATATATCAGCAAATGAGAAGAGAATGTCACAGGTGGTAGAGACGACATGCAAGGAGAGCCCATCAGGGCACAGAAAGGGGGAGCAGGGAGTACAACAGAGAACTGGGGCGGGTCCGTGGAGGAGCTGGTATTTCTGCCAAACCTCAAAAGGAGGGTGGGATTTTGATGAAAAGGGATAGAAGAGAGAAAAGGAAGGGCACTCTGGCAGAGGAAACAGCATGAGCAAAGGCAGTGAGAAGGGAAAATGGAAAGCAGAGATAACAAAAGTGTTCAGTTCAAGTTCATTTCTATTGAACCTCAAGGCATTTCACTCAACGGTGGCTGCCTGCAGTGACTTCCTGGGGGCTCTGGATGAAGTCCAGCAGGAGGAAGGGCCTCGGTCTATTAGTAATACCTGCATAACCCAAGGGACGGCTGTGACAGCAATCTGCCAAGTATTTGCCATTTCTAGAGTAAGATACCTTCCCAAACAGTGAATAATCCAGTTGAGTAAACCTTGAGGTGGTGGGTGGTAAGAATTCTGATAAGACAGTTGGAGTCGAATTATGGAGGATCTTGAATGCCTCACTAAGAATAAAGACCTGTCTTTGTATTCTAGAGAAAACATTTCCGATCAAGTTACGGTGTGCTGAAAGAAACACTGTTATAGATCTGGAAAGCAACCAACTCCCTACTCCTTCCAGCACCCACCCAGGCCCGGCCTACACAGCCACACCTCCGCAAAGGCCTCCTCAGGGTGCCCCTTGGCCCCTACACCCATTTTTAAAATGTCGTTGGTACCACTGGCATGACCCCGAATCAACTGGTCAAGCACAGAGCCTCTGAAAGGACACAAAATGCCCTTCTCTCACTGCTGCACCAGGAAACGTTACCCGGGCCTCCGCTCCCCCCACACAGCCCTTCCAAGTCAGTACACATTCCTTTCTCCCAGAAGGAAAGCTGGGCTGGCTTGCGGGGGGACGGGTAAGAAGTGGTACAAGTGATAAATCTTTATTTCCAGAAGAGAGGAGGGAGGGATTTGGGGAAGAGGGAAGAGCAAGGTAGGTTTAAGTGGAGCTGGGAGAGGGGTCCCAGAGCACTGCATTCCCCTCAATGTTCGTGCTGGGAGAGGTCTTCCTTCTGAGGCCAGACCCTGCCTGGGAGGCCGGAGGGCCTGGCTCCCTGGGACGGGGCTCTGGAGCCTCCTGCTCTTGAGCTCTAGAGCGTTTAGACCATCCTCCCATCGGGAAACGGGACCAGCTACATTTGCCGCCTCTACAGCATCTTAGAGAAAGAATTCCTTCCGTCCCACTGTGCTCCTCCGGCCACACTCCTGACTGCACTGCCCCGCTAGACCGCTGACGCTCAGGGGCAGCAGCACTTCGTGCTAATTCTCCTCCCTGATCTTCCTGCTTCTGCACGGCGCTCTCTGCATGTGCGGGAGAAAGCAATCAGAAGAGTTTCTCCGGCAATTATCTTTCCATACTGAGTCACATAATTTCACATAATTGCTGGGGAAAAGCTGCTTGGAAAGAGAAGCCACTAGTTGATGATACAGCAACATGCTATATTATTTTTGATTCCACGCAGTAGTGAGGTAGATCAGAATACCCGGTTCTATTGTGAAAATAACTCAGAAACAACCTCTCTTTAAAATGCAAAGGATCCAAATTACATTATCATCCCTCCATCCCTCAGCCCCAAAGCCTCACTCCTGTTTCCTTGCACCCCACTGCTTGCTGTCCTTCAGGCTCAGCCCACTGGAAACACGCCCAGGGGCTCACCAAGGCCCAGGTTCTGGCAGGATTCCCAAAGAACGGTGAGGGCCCCACTGCAAACAGGACATGCGGGAAGGGACCCTTCTATGGGGTCAGAGAATGCCTGAACCACATTGTTTAGGCTAACTGGTTACGCTAGACTGTTACCGTATGCCAGCGGACGTGACTTAGCTTATGATGTATCCAAATCTGTCCAAAAGTAGCTGGGGGAAAGAAAATTCCACCGTGTATAAATAGGATATAACCAAGATGTGAGGCTTACCAGATGGAGTTAGAATTTCAGCATGCCAGAGTTAGAATGATTGAGATGAAAGCGCTTACATTTTACTTAAGGAGCCTGAAGGCCGAACAGAGAAACGAGATGGCCAGGTCATCCAGGTAGTGGGGTGCAGAGCCAGCTCAGGACCCGTTTCCCCAGTTCCTGCCTGCTGCTCTGGCCAGAGTTGGGAGAAGAGTGGCCACGAGGGGCAGCAGGGAGGGTTGAGCCATGCCTGAGCACTCGGGCAGCCCAGCATGGCCCCTACAGAAATGAAGGTGACCAGGGCAATGAGAGGGGCAGAAGCAAAGCGCCTGACAGGTCCCGTGGCCCTCCATCAGTGGACCACCTGTGCTTGAAGATGTCGAGGGCACTGATGGAATTACGTCTAAAAAGGGCCTTCAGAAGGCATGGGGCCCAGTCCCTCGATCTCCAGAGGGGGCAAAGGGATGACCAGAACGTTCTTCCAGATGAACCTGGCTGCCCCGCGTGGACGAGTGTGGAGTCTGTGACTGCTACTCGGCATAGAGCTGAGCAGTCTCAGGCCAGGCTAATGGCCGAAAACAGAAGGCCCAGGGCTCAAAATTATCGTGGACACATTGGTCTGACTTACTGGCAGAGAGGTGGATTCTTTATATCCGTAGGGCATTAGTAAGTCTTACTGCCTGGGAGGGAAATAGGGGGAGGGCAGTCTGCTCTGTGGTGAGCAAGACCTACTTGGAGACAAGGACTGGCCCAGCGCCTTGTAAGGTCTCCGAGGCTGGGATCTGATGAAGGCAGTGCGTGTGCAGCCTGAGAGGGACCATCAGCTCTATTACACTTGTGAGTGAATGAGCATGGGGAGAGGTCAGCACAGCCCAGCCCATGGCTTTGGGAGGTTTCACCTTCATGAGAACTTGGGCATCACCATGCCTGAGTGCTGGGGTGGCTGGAACGCTCCTGATCTTCACTGGCCCCCCTCTCACCCCCGTGTCTTCCTGCCCCCTCCGCACTGGGCACCCGCACATCCTGGCACTCACACACAGCTGCACCTCTCCTCTACTGCTCATTACCTTTCTGTTTCTCATCTTAGATGCTCTGGCCCAAAGTCCTCTTGAGGTTTGATGTACCAGAGTAAAAGGAAAGCAAAGAACAAAGGAAGTCATGGTCTACTTGCCAGCTCTGTGCCTAGAAGGGCTCCAGAGGCCGCTTTCCCTGCGTCCTGGCTAACCCAGCGCTCCTCCCGCCCACTCCGCCGCAGGGCTGCTTTCAGGGATCTCTGTGTTCTCCCCTCACCTCGTGTCCTATGTGACCAGGGGCCAGGAAACCGTTAAGGACCACATTGTGGCCTCAAACCCCCAACTCTATGCCCTTAAACACCTTGACCTTGAAGTTCCAGCCACAGAGGCCCAGAGTCACCACATCTGTTTTTGTAGAATGAAGGGCGGATTCTTCTTTACCTCCAGCCCCTTCAAGACTCCCTTCCTCACAGAGCTGCAAGGCAAGGCTGCAGCCTCCTTGACTGTGAACGCTTCGTGCAATGCCGTCCCCAGCTCAGTGTGCCCAACCCTAGGTCAGGCGCCAGGCAGGCACTCTGAGCCCATGGCTGGAGGCTGTCAACCTCCTGAAGAGGGAGGTCAGGGGCGGAGCTCCTGGCAGCTACACAAAGCCCCACCCACTCACACTGCACTTTCTGGGGCAGCAGCCTTGACCGGAGAGAGAAACAGAGGAGGCAGGGGAGAGTGGGCGTCACCTAAGTGGTACAGAGCACTGAGTTTGTCAGTAGGACTAAGCAAGATGCTAAAGACTGAGAGTCTGGGGCGTAGGAAGGGGTCAGAGGTCCGTCTGGAGCACAGGGGTCCTTCTATGGGCTCCAAGGAAATAAATGAAGCGAACTGAGAACTCTGAGATGGAAAGCCTACCCTGTGAGGCCCAGTCTAGGAGTCAGATTGGACATATGAAGTAATAACCATCGCCATGGCAAACAGTGCAGCTCAGGCACTATTCTTAGTGCTTTAAATGTCAACTCTCATTTAATCCTGAAAAACAGCCTATGGAGTATGTGTTACCATCAAACCCACTCTACAAGGAAAGAATCAGAGGGCAGACAGAGGTCACCTGGTGAGTAAAAGATGGATTCCAATCTGCAATCCAGCTCTACCTGCCTTTCTGCTGGTAGGGGAGGGGTGGTCTTCCTGCTGGGTGCTCCTCACTCCAACCCTAGGCCCCTCCTCCCTGGGGAGGGCCACGATGGGCCACCTGCACTGAGGCTCCCCAAGGTAGCTGCCACCCTGCTTCTTGCTCCTATCCCAGTCCAGAGGCTGCGCTGCCAGCTCACACACCTGAGGAAGTCAAATCGGTTCTGCAAAGAGGCCGAGATGAAGGGGCTCCTGCCCCTGGGTGAACACGCACCCACCAAGCTTCTCACCAACTCTAGCATCACACAAACTCAGGAGAGAAGGACAGCAGCACACACGGTGGCTGCAGCTGTTCCCAGAGGGATGGAGAGCTGTTCCCTCAGAAGGGGGATTTGTCTGTTTGCTTTAACCAATTACCGAATTGTGCAGCTGATTAGTCGGGGGTGAGAGCATGGGGTGGGGCAGTGGGGGATTAGCCCATCCACTCCCCTGTCTACTTTCCTACTATAAAGGTTATTATAAAGGTCCAATGAGCTAATATACAGGAAGGTTCTTTGTAAACTGCAAAGCTCTGTGATAACGACACCTAACATGCATTAGGCATCCATGTCAAGCACATTAATCCTTACAGCGGTTCTAAGAAGTGGCTATGATTATGATCATTTCCATTATAAAGATGGAGAAACTGAGGCCAGGAAAGTTAAGTAAGTTGCCTAAAGTCCCAAAGCCAGAAAGCGGCAGAGCCCAGATTAGAACCCAAGCAGTCTAGCTCCAGAGTCCTTCCTCTGAACCACGTTGCTACCCCGCCCCAGCACTACTGAGTGGCTCTGTGCACCTAAGCAAGTTACTCTACCTCTCGGAGCCATTGCTTCTGAAACAGAAAGATGGGGTAATAACTGCCCTTCAGGAGCAAGGGGATGAGCTGAAGCACCCTTTGTGTGCGGGTTTTATTGCTTGTCTGCCCACACCCATCCCTTCTAAGGGCATCTCCTGGAGGGAGATGGCTCTTCCACACTCCAGCCCTGTAGGTCTATTGAGGGCTGCCAACCGCAGCCCCTCCCTTGTAGCTAAAAGGACCGGGTATGAGATTCAGTGTACCCCGGGGCTATCACATTGGAGCCCAGGGAGAAAGGGTGCAAGCAGCCCAGCTGTGACTAGCTGTGACTTGTGGGTGGGGGAGAAGTCAGCCAGCAGCAGACAGGTGACACTGCTGGGAGAGGAGCTGGGAGAAGGGACAGCACAGAGTCGGGGCTGGGTGTGTCCCTGGCCCTTCAGGTCCCTAACAGGCACTGTGCTGTCACCCAGCAGCTCGCCCGGCAGCTGGCCTCTGCGACCTGGAATCTCTGCCTGGTCGGAGCTACAAAGAGTTCGGTTCCGTCACTTGTAATAACGAGAGATGCCGTGTCAGAGCTGAGCACTGCCTGGCAAGCCGCAACTGCTCTTTAAGCACCAACTGTGAATATTATTACTGTTAGCATCCCCAACGCTCTGCTCAGCTCGCTCCCTCGTTTTCTGCTCCTCCTGGGAATGGGGAAGAGAGAGACTGGAGCAGGGGAAGGGCCAGGCCCCTCCTGACCTCCCATCCTTGCTCCTCTCGCTGCTCTCCACCCAGGTCCGCATGCTCCTGACGCAAGCAGAGGGCCTGACAGGCTCGGAAGGCGCTGCCTTCTCCCGCCTCGAGAAAAACAGCCTGCGTCACCCAGGCCACAGACAGCACGTCTCACTGAACCAGCCGGAGAACGGTGACACATCCTCCCCGGCCAGCTCCCGGCTGTGGCCCCCACAGACACAGAAGCAAGATAAGCAGCAGGAAAGAAACCCCGAGGAAGAGAAAGCGAATGGAAGATGCCCAGAGGAGGGAGGCAGGCGAAGGGCCGAGGGCCAGGCTGCAAGAGCGGGAGGGGCAGCGCTCGCTCAGGCAGCAGCTGGGACAGGAGGAAGGGGCGCGGTGGAAGCAGGAGAGGTGGGCTGCTGAGAGCACACGCGCTTTGGGAGAAACATCAGTCTCCACGCCATCGCCCTCCCCCAACACCCTGGCCAGGCCTACACCCGCCGTCCCCGTTGCCTCCTCCAAGCTTCCTGCATGCCCTGGTCACACTGTGGGGAGAAAATTCAACAGGCAGCTGCTATTCCTGCGAGCGGTGTCACAGCCCCGCCCCAGCTGCAGGGCAGCTGCCCAGCGGGCAAGTCCTCTGCTGTCCAGGCAGCCTGCTGAACAGGGTCAGAAGCCCAAGGCCTAGCCCTGGAGGGCTCCGGGCACCCCTCCCCTCTGGCCAGCATGCTCGGTCTTCCTCCTAGAAGCCACAGCCTCCCATGGGGGTTCCTTCTGTGTGTCCCTCTAGGAGGGCTGGGCCCAGAGAAGCTCAGGCAGGGCAAATGGACTTCTGCAAAACTTGGGTGCTGTGCCGAAGGCAGCCTTGGCCTTCCTGTCTCCTTCGGTTTAAGGGAGGTCAGGGCAAGATATATCAGGACAGGGACTTGGTCTTCAGCCCTGGGCCCTCATGGGTACCTGTGTCTGTCATAAGAGAAAAGGGGAGCAAATGGGTTCTGTATGTCGCACACTCACCCTGCTCCTATTCCCTGAAGAGACGATGATGGTGGAGATGCCACTGTCTACCACATCTCTGGAAGACACCTTACTGACCAGACAGCTTCACGAGCATTAACTCAAAAGACCATCAAAAGTACAGGGGGTGATGGGCCATTTCACAGGTTAGGAAGGTGAGGCTCAGTCATGCTACTTGCCCAAGGTCCCACAGCTAACAACGGCATGGCCGGCATCAGCTCCCGAGTCTGTGGATACCACATGCCATGCTCCTTCCACTCCATCTTCCTGCCTCCCGGCCAGCGTGGCCACGTGTGGGGCTGAGGAAATGCAAATGCTCGCCTCACTCAAGACCAAGCTGCTTCCCTGGGTGGGGGTGTTCTTACCCAGGCTAGGGGGTAAGCCAGGGGGAGAAGAACCCAACGAGAGTTAGAGAGCTTTACTGAACTTCAGCACGCATTATGCCATGTTTTTCCTTTCCCAGTTTCTTGCCCAAATCTGCTCTGTCACTATGACTGACAGAGCAAGGAACCCTGGTAAGGCTGGGACCTTGGAGCCCCTCAGGAGGAAGGAGGGGACTGGCCTGTCAGCCATTGCTGGGCCCCAGCTGTTCACAGCTCTGCCCCATCACTCCCAGCTGAGCCCCCACATCAGCAGGCACTCTTGCCGCCCCCCCCCCCCCCCCCCCCCGCCCAGCCTCTACCTGCCTCACAACAGTGCTGGGCATCCCGTTGCCCTCTGCCCAGCAGAACATCAGTGCATCTATGCTAGGAGCTGGGCAGTGTCCAGGCCCTTGCAGGTGATCCTGTCCATTGGAGTTCAGCCTACAGGGGATGCCAACAGAATTACCAGCCAGCCCAGCAGCTGCCAGCCTTTCAGAATGGGTGGGCTAGATGCAGATCCCCTTCCTTCGGGTCTGGCTGAGAGTTAGGTTCCGGTGTAGAATTGAAACAGAGACCACCCCTACTCAAAAATATGTCCATGCTCACAGTATCCTCTCAAGGAGAGATTTTTAAATTTCACCAAATGCTTCCTTAAAAGGTAACTACTTCCCATCCTAACAGTCATTTATATCTTGGCCTAAGTTATTTTAATCAGATTGCTCTCCAAACAGCCAGGATCTGCCTGCATTTAGGGAGAGAAATTGGTGGAGAATAGGAGAGGAATTTTGGAACAAGACGTAATTTTGGAAAAAATGGCACCATTACTGTCCCAGTAACCAAATTAACAGACCTATGAATGACCTGCTGCTGTTCAGGACTTGGCTGCTCACTGGGGGCTCCACTCACACAGTCTCTGCCTTGTGGAGCTGCCGTCCAACTGAGTGGTGCTGGTCCACAGGCTGATACGTGGGGCTCGAGGGGGAGAAAGCACGGCCTGTCACCAGGCCCCAGAATCATACTGAAGGGACTGAGAACGCAGACGTGTCCCCAGCAGTGATGGGTGGCACCAACAGTCCCTGAGGTAAGGTGATAAAGTAGCGCTTTCCTTTGTGATCTTCCCCACACCCACACTCCCAGTCTAATCACGAGAAACAGGTCGGACAAATCCCGCTTGAGGGGTATCTTACACCTGACTAGCCTCCTCAAAATCGCCACGATGGGTGACCAAGGGCAAGTCCGAGACACTGTCTGGCCGGAGGAGCCTCAGGAGGCGTGACGACTAAACTAGCATGTTGTGCTGGGTGGGATCCAGGAACAGAAAGGGGACAGCAGAAAAAACTAAGGGAATCACAGTAAACTTTGGACTTTAGTTAATAAGGGTCAATATTGGTTCATTATCTGTGTGAAAAATATTATAAACGAAGCCACTTCCAAATGGTGGCGGAGCTGCCATCCCAGAGGAGCTGCCTTGCGCCTCTCACTCCTCCAGCTCTGGAGCGTTAGCCGGCGAGGCAGCCCTCCGGCTGGCCCAGGGCAGCACTGTCCCACTGACATCTGACCACCAGGCCCAAAACGAAGGACATTCCTTAAGATCAGCAGCACCACGCGTAGCTGAAGACCAGCAAACTCATCTGCACCTACGGGAAGTCCCTCCTTCTGCCCCACGTAGTCAGGCTCCATCCCTACCCCGTCCCTATAAACCCCTGCTCACCAGCAACTGGAACACGGGGCTTCCGCCTGAATCCGGCTCCCCAAAGAGCTGTTCCTTTGGATCTCAAGTAAATGCTTGTCGTCTCTCACTTTAATCTTTTATTTTTAGGTCAACATTTGTAACAAACTTAAAACACTTCTGTAAGATATTAATAACGGGAAACTGTGGGTCTGTTGGGGAGGGCATACTGGAACTCTGTACTATCTGCTCAATTTTTTTGGAAATTTAAAATTGTTTTTAAAGGGCTATTAAAAATAATAAAACATTTTAAATTCAGTTAAACACAAAAACAGTCCCCTAACCCCATCCCATCACTTTCCCGGCAAGCAGTGCGAAGCCCTGGGCCCTGGTCTGGTTCAGCAGGACAGAGCCAAGCCAGCGAAGGCTTCTCAAGCTGCTTTTGAAACAAGGGTTTTGAGTCCAAACGGGTCACAGATGGATCTTTGCCCTCCAAGAAAATCATCCAGTTCCCTTGGCTCACATTTTAAATGCCCTTGAAATAAACAATTAAACCTCAATTATTCTGTTTAATAGCCTAAGTTAAAGTGATTGACCCCCTTACAAAGTTCTGGAGAGGGTCTGATGAGCCAGCAGGACTCAAGCCTGAGGCTGCAGAGAGTGGAGGGTGGTGGCATTCTAGGGGGCTAAGGGACTCTCCGTGGATGGACACCTGACTGAGCTCCCCTCACGGCCCCAAAGGCTGCTAGACAGACAGAAGCAGGGCCAGCTGCTTTTGGCCCAAACCTTCACTGCTGACACCTCCCAGGTGGTCCCTTCCCACTGGGTCCTCTACTGCTGCGCCGGCCCCAGCACCCTTCACTCACAAAGGGGGCACCCTGGGCCCACAGATCCCCATGACTCAGCTGTTTCTCTGGAGCCCAGAAACCATCCACCTGGCTGCACAAGGGGGGACGAGAGGGACAAAACTCTGTGTTACATAGCAGACGACTTACTTTTTAACCAAGAGATACCTTTCTCTTTAATATGGAGCAACTTCTTGGGAAGAGAAACAGGAAGAAAGTAACTGATCATGAAAGGAAAGAAGTCCCTTCCTTAGAAAGGGAAACAGAACTCACAAATCATAGGCACAGGCCTGTCTTCCGGAAGTCTCCCTGGAGACCCCAAGCTAGGGTGGGCACAGTGTCTTGCTGCCACCCCGTCCCCACAGACGTCTCAGCCATTATCCCATGGGCCTCTCATAATAGCCCTCAGAGGCAGCACAGCACAATGCTTGTGGCCACCGCCAGCTCAGGCAGTTCCAGATGAGTCAAGGGGCAGGACCCTGGCTGCTGCTTGCTGGCACGACCAGGCCCTTGTCCCTGAGGGGCTCTCAGTCCAGCTGCAGGGAGTCTGGTTGGTGGGCAGCATCCACAGAAGCTCCAGGCTGGCAGGCATGAGTGAGTCAGGCCAGCAATAGGACCACCTCCTCCACACGCCTGCTAACAAAGGACCATTCAAGAGAGGCCAAACAGGCAGTCCCAGGGGCAGAAACAAACTCTGAGCAGCTGTGGGGGAGCCAAAGGCCCAGGGGCCAAACCCACCTGACCCACCCACAGCCACACCACAGTACCAGGCAACCTCTGCCCAACAGCCCACCTCCCTGAAATCCCAGCTCAGACCTTTGTGTTTGAGCCTGCAGAGTACCTTGCATATATTCACACAGTCTTGCTTGGGGGTGGGGGTGGGGGTGGCCTCGGGAGAACCCTGGCCCACAGGGCCTGCTTGGAACCTGTCCTAGGTCTGGGTGGTGAGGGTGGGGTACATGCGCATGCATGGAGTTTACCCAACCTTGCTTATCTTGGCTCCAGGAAACACACTGTCCCCTCCCTCCCGACATGTGCCATTTCCCCTATGCCCACAGAGCCACGGACTACACGTCTCCACATACTGTCATCACTAGTGAGTCTGTCTCCCCCATCAGACTGTGAGCTCAGAGGCAGAGCCACATTCTAGGTATGTCAGAATCTCCAGAGCTCAACATAGTAGCTGCTCAATAAATACTGATAACTAACTAAATGGTGCTTCATAATCCAGTCTAAGCTCAGAATAACCTAAAGATCTGTGTTGAATTTCTAAGGAATTTTAAAAGGTTCTCAGTGGCTCCAGCCTCCACCTCATTTCTGCTCTCTAGGTCTCGGTCAACTTCCAATCAAACAGGTGCCAGTGCCAGTGCCAGCACCTGTCCTTATAAGCAGGCAATGGAGAGCCATAGGTCTGACATAACTGGACTGATCAGGTAAGAGAGAATGGACTGGGACTGAGGCGATGGAACTGCAGAGTCCATCACAGGGGTCTGGGGGGGAGACTGCAGTTGGCTGAGGTGAGAGGGCGTGAGAACCTGTGAGCACATGCTCTCTATGTGTTAGGTATGCTAGATTATGTCGTGTGTGCAAGCGTGAGTGAGCCCGTGAGTGAGGGGGGGGTCACATCAGTGGGTCTACCCGAGCAGGAGAGCTCTGGTGAACGGGAAACCATTATTTCACAGCTCTGTGAAATGAAGCCCACAGAGCCTGGCACCTCACAGGGACTCAATTAACATTTGTTAAAATGATGTATGAGTGAATTTAAGACATTGGCCTCGGGTCTCTTCTGAAGCCTGGCTTTGCCCTTCAGCTATGCCGGGTCATTGTCAGTCCAACTAGACCATCCCTCATTCCTGGCCCCCTCCACCCCAGATCAGATATTCTGAGCTGGAGCAGCCACACTCCAGCATTCCAGCCCTCACCCCGGACCTTGTGCTCCTTCGCATATATTTCTAACAGACTCCCAGTTGACTTCACACTTCCCCAGGTCAGGTTCTCTCCTCCTGCCTCCTATTCCAGAGCAAAAATGCTGCCAAACTGGCCTCAAGCATTTGTCTGGGCTGGAGACACTGCTTCTCCTCCTGTCCCACTCTCCAACTGGCCAAAGGCTCTCCCTACCCCTCCGGAGGATTTCACAGAAGGAAGGCCCTGGATCTCATCTTCTCCAGAGGATGCTTCTTTCAAGACTCTGCCCAACCCCAGCTTTGGTTCTGGCAGAAGACAGCAGAGAGACCAGTGTCCAGGAGGGGCGGCTCCCACAGTGCAAGAGAAGAAAACTTGGTCTCAGTTTCTTGGGCATCTGAGTGCAAGGAGGAGGCTTTCTCTGGAGTAAACAGAGACCAGCCCCCTTTCTGCTCAGCTCAGCTGCAACCCTGCTTTACGAAAAAATGATTACAGTTCGGTACCTAGAGAGAAAAGGGATCTCTTTCAGGTTGTATAATCTACAAACATTTAGAGGAAGAAATGCCTTTGAAATCATAGACCCTAACCCCCCTAAAAAAAAAAAAGGCAATGTTGACAGACATGGAAATAGATGTGGAAATTGAGGTCTAAAATCTTGGAGGTTTTCAGTTGCTTAAGATCAGTTTAAACCATTTCTGGCTTTCACCAAAAGCCCAACTTACATCCAAAAAATATCTGTGGAGTAGCACTTACCCTTGGGGCAGAGCTTGGACGAGAACCTGGGTCTATGCCTCCAGGCTCATAGCCTTTATGCTGCAGGTCTCTGCCTCCGGGGGCTGGGGCTGTCAGGACTGTTTAATTTCCTCAGGGCACTCAGGCAGAAGCTGGTGGGTGATTTGTTAGACAGTGAGACCTGGGGCTGCCTGGCACAGTCTGCCTGCCATCCAGATGGCAGCCACCTAAATCCAACAGGGCTGGGGGGCAGGGAGTGTGTACTCTGATTGACAGGGAGTTTCCAGGGTCTAGGGAACTGCTCCTTTTTGCCACACCTTCCAAAAAACCATAATGAAGCAGGCTCCCCCCCACTAAGGACCCACCCTTGGAAGGGACATACCAGTCCCCAGAGAATTGCTATCAGTAAGAAAAGAAGGCAAGAGATGTGAGACAAGGAGTGTGGGGTCACAAATCCTAGCTGAAGGGTCAGAAGGCCCCATCACTACTGGTGTGTGAGCCTCAATTTCCCATCTGAGCCTCAGTTTCCCCATATACACAATGTCTTCAAGATCGCTTCTGGATCTAAGGTCAGGGACTGTGTCTTCCTCCTCACCTTCATGTCCCCAGCAACTAACACATAGAAGATACTTAAACCAGTTCACTGAATGACTGAATGAGATGTGTCCTCAGTCCAAGGATCACAGAGGCCAGGGAGAAACTCGTGCCTCCAGCGTCTACCACCTGATCATCACAGAATCCACAGGTCTCGGAAAAGCCCTGGTGATCCTGGAGCCCTCTGCAAACCTGCTTCCTCTCTTGGAGGCACAGATGTGGTTGGAGGAGCCAAGCAGGAAAACGTGCCTGGGGACAGAGGGAGGCCTGGACCCCAGACAGGAGATCGCCCTACTTGCACTTTATTAACTCACCTGGCCCCTCTCCTTCGTGGCCCTCTTTCCCCATTTGTCGCCTCGCCCAGCCCTTCCCTGTCCTCCCTTGCTCTCCTTGAATAGTCACCTTTTCCTGCCTCCTCTGTGGAGGCTCGGAGCCTTCTGCTGGTCCCAGATTGCCTGATCCTCCGTTAGGCACAGAGGCTCAGGGCTGAGCAGAGACCCCCCAAGATGTCCAGGAGCCTCAGGCTTTCTCAGAGGCAGGGCAAGGAGAAAGTAGCAGGGAAGAGATTTAAATTCTGGTCTGAGATTGGCCTCTGGAGTCTAGCACCCAGGCGACGGGCTCCCTTGGAGGGGATCTGGAAGTGCGCTTCTCTCTATCTCCCTCTCAGGGTCGCTGGGGCGATGTTTCCCTCCAGGCCTCCTGGGCCTTCCCTTTACACCCTGGCAGGGAGCCTGATAAGGCAGGACATGCTTGTCTTCCAGCTGGGACCTATCTAGAAGTACCGTGTGTGTGTGTGTGTGTGTGTGTGTGTT
The DNA here is from genome assembly GCF_054644295.1 of Miniopterus natalensis. Lineage (NCBI taxonomy): Eukaryota > Metazoa > Chordata > Mammalia > Chiroptera > Miniopteridae > Miniopterus > Miniopterus natalensis. Next base: position 7,048,860 of record NC_142091.1, on the reverse strand, counting down.
AGGGAAGCAATGGTATGGGTTATAGTGTGTGTGTGTGTTAGGGAAGCGATGGAATGGGTGTGTGTGTGTGTGTGTGTTAGGGAAGCGATGGAATAGGGGTGTGTGTGTGTGTGTGTTAGGGAAGTGATGGAATGGGTTAGTGTGTGTGTGTGTGTGTTAGGGAAGTGATGGAATGGGTTAGTGTGTGTGTGTGTGTTAGGGAAGCAATGGTATGGGTTATAGTGTGTGTGTGTGTGTGTGTGTTAGGGAAGCGATGGAATGGGTGTGTGTGTGTGTGTGTGTTAGGGAAGCGATGGAATGGGGGTGTGTGTGTGCGTGTGTTAGGGAAGTGATGGAATGAGTTAGTGTGTGTGTTAGGGAAGTGATGGAATGGGTTAGTGTGTGTGTGTGTGTGTGTGAGTGAGGGAAGCAATGGTATGGGTTATAGTGTGTGTGTGTGTTAGGGAAGCGATGGAATGGGTGTGTGTGTGTGTGTGTGTGTGTGTGTTAGGGAAGCGATGGAATAGGGGTGTGTGTGTGTGTATGTTAGGGAAGCGATGGAATGGGTTAGTGTGTGTGTGTGTATGTTAGGGAAGTGATGGAATGGGTTAGTGTGTGTGTGTGTGTGTTAGGGAAGCGATGGAATGGGTGTGTGTGTGTGTGTGTGTGTTAGGGAAGCGATGGAATGGGGGTGTGTGTGTGCGTGTGTTAGGGAAGTGATGGAATGAGTTAGTGTGTGTGTTAGGGAAGTGATGGAATGGGTTAGTGTGTGTGTGTGTGTGTGAGTGAGGGAAGCAATGGAAGGGGTTAGTGTGTGTGTGTGTCAGGGAAGCGATGGAATGGGTGTGTGTGTGTGTGTGTGTGTGTGTTAGGGAAGCGATGGAATGGGTTAGTGTGTGTGTGTCAGGGAAGCCATGGGATGGGTTGGTGTGTGTGTGTCAGGGAAGCGATGGAATGGGTTAGTGTGTGTGTGTCAGGGAAGCCATGGGATGGGTTGGTGTGTGTGTGTCAGGGAAGCGATGGAATGGGTTAGTGTGTGTGTGTGTCAGGGAAGCCATGGGATGGGTTGGTGTGTGTGTGTCAGGGAAGCCATGGGATGGGTTGGTGTGTGTGTGCCCGTGAGCATGGACAATAGGATGGCACCGTGGGGGGGTGCTGAGATCTGTGCATGGTGTATTTGCCATGCATGTGATATGATGTACGTGTGTCAGTGATGGGGTGTGTGCAGCAAGGTTCGCATGTCCGTGTGTTGGAGGGTGTCTGTGACGTGTAGTATGAGGGTGAGTGGAGTGGGTAACGGGGCCGTGTCAGTTGGGGGGAAGCTGGCTCTGCAGGGTCCCCTGCCCAGAGCAGCCAGGAGCCCCAGGACCTAGGCAGCCATGTTGGGGGGAGGGGAGGAGACGCGGAGGGAGGAAGGGGCAGAAAAGGGGGGAGGCTGAGAATTGGAGGAGTTTCCATGGCAACCACCAGGCAGGTCACATGGAAAGGCTGAGGTGCTGGAAAGAGACAGACACAGCCTCACATCCACAGTATGCGGGCACCAGGCCCCCGGGCGGGGTCCCTTCCTCCGTCTCCAAACCTGGAGCCCGGCCCAGGCGGAGAGCGGAGCCGGAGACAAAGGGAGGGAGACGGGCGCGGGGCGGGCGCGGGCGGGCGCGGGGTGGGAGGGCGCGGGGCGGGCGCGGGCGGGCGCGGGGTGGGAGGGCGCGGGCGCGGGCGGGCGCGGGCGGGCGCGGTCCGAGCAGCCCGGCCCCACGCCCCGAGTGGGCAGCCGTCCCCCCGCGGCGGCCCCGCTCCCGCCCCGGGCTCCCCACCAGCCACCACTTGTAAGAGCCCGGAGCAGGCGCCCAGCGGGCTGCTCTTCCAACTCTCCCCGAAGCGCAGGGCACACAATGGGGGGTCTGCCAGGGTCGGCCCTGCCCGGGAAGGGGCTGGGAGGGGGTCCGGGGCTACCTGGAAGAGATCGGGCCGAACGAGCAAGGGGGGAACTGGGGCGCCCCAGCCCTCGCGCCTCCCGCCGCCCTGCCACTCCCCTGCCCGCGAGGTCCATTTTGGATGGCTCGCGGGCCCACAGCCCGCCCCTCCCAGGCCCCGCTCCCGCGCCCCAAGGGGAGGACGCCCCCGGGGGGCGGTGCAGCCCCTTCCCCTTCTCCCAGAGCCCGCGGCCCGCCCCACGCCGGCGCCCTGCAGCCCCGCCTCGCCCACCGCGGGCCTGCTCCCCGGCCTCTCCCCCGACGCCCCTCCTTCACCGCCGCCCGCGAAGACGCTCGCCCCCAAACAAGCGGACCCCGCAGGTCCCGGCCCCGCGACCCATCCCCGGCCGAGCGCCTCGCCCCCGGGAGGGGACCCAACTGTGCCGCCTCCGCGGCGCTTACCTGCGCGGCGCGGGCCTCGGAGGGAAGCCCCAGGACGTGCGGAGTCCGCGAGCTGGGAGTGGCGCCCGCGGCGGGCTGCGCGGCGGCGAGGCTCCGTTTTCCCGCCTCCCTGGTCCCTCGGGGCGGGGGCGGGGCGGGGGCGGGGCGGGGCTCCGCGGGGCGGGGCGGGGGCGGGGCGCCGCTCGGTACAGCCGCCGGGTCGCCGGCTGCCGGCTGGCCACGCAGACCCCGTCCCCGCCCCCGCCCCCGCCCCGCGTCCCCCGCCCCCGCCCGGCGCCCGCGCCCCCCGCCTCCAGCCCCGCGCTGCGCCCCCGCCCCCGCTCCCGCGCCCCCTGCCCCGCGCCGCCCCGCGGGTGGGAAGGGAACCCTCGGAGGAGCCGCAGGGCTGTCGCCGCGCGCGGGGTGACCCCCGGCCGCCGGGTCCTCCAGCGCAGGGACGGAGCTGGTGTCGCTCCGCACAGTAAACTAGGGGAGCCGGGCGTCGGGTGCGATCCCCGCGCCGCGGGCAGCCGGCTCGTGGGGCCGCGCGCGGAGGGCCGTGCCTGTCATTCAGCGAGAGCCGGGGTGCTGGGGCGCGGACCCCACCCTGGCCCTGCCAGGCCGCAGCACTGCCCCCTCCCAAGCCCACTCCTCAGGCCCAAGTTCAAGATGGAAGACTGCCTTTGAAGATTTAAATCCGAGTCCCGCGCGCTCCGCCTGCGGCCTGACCCAGGGCCGTCGCTGGCCGAAGGGGCGAGGCCACCAGCACAGCGGCCGGGGCCCAGGGTGGAGCCCAGGGTGGAGCCCAGGGTGGAGCCCAGGGTGGGGCCCAGGGTGGGGCCCAGGGTGGAGCCCAGGGTGGAGCCCAGGGTGGAGCCCAGGGTGGAGCCCAGGAAGCCCCGCTGCCGGAGCGCTCGGGCCTGAGCCCCGACGGGCGGCCCCTGGGAGAGGCCGGGCAGGGCGGGGCCTTCGTCACCACCCCAAACACGGGGGGGGGGGGGAGTAGGGAGAGGCCCGGCCCTGCCTCTGACACCCCAATCCTGGGCCTGTTTCTCACGTGCAGCCCCGCCAGCCCAAACCCTGCATGGTGTAATTGTTTAATAAATGGTTTGGTCTTAAAACCTCATGGCAGGAAATACACGTCAATGCAAGAGAGCTTGGCACAGATCTGGAAGCCGCAGATGGCCACTGAGAGTGCGGCCCTGGGGAGGGCCGCTGTGATCCATGTGACTACACAGACTGTCACCTTTGTGCCCCTGACTTTTCCTCGGCAAGCTGAGGACTAGGTTACAGTGTCCTCCCTCTTCTTTTGCTCTGAGAGAGATCAAACCATGCCACTTGCTAGGCCTGTGTCCTTGGGCAAGAAGATGAATCCCTCCCAGATGCCCTTGAAGGCTGCCTGTTGGCCAACTCTGTGCTGCTTTTTGGAGTTTCTACTGGCGAGGACACGTCAAAACCCGCCTTTGCAAGCCTGTTAGGGAGAGGAAAGACCAGGGGTCAGAACTCAAAGCTGAGCCACTTGTTAGTACCAGCCCTTTTCCTGCCAGAGAATTCAAGGTGTTTGGCCACATTACTCCCCAAGGCCTGTGTCTGACACTACTGACCAGTGACAGGTGGCAGAGGGATACCAGAAGCTACATTCACATGAGGAAGGTGGTGGCTTGCCTCTCAAGTGGTGTTTCTTCCCGGTCTGTCAGGGGGCACTGCTGAAGGAGTTTGGGGTGACACAGCTGTGAGGTCAAACATAAGATTGTTCTAAAGGGAGCATGTCTCGTGGGAGCAGAAACACTTCCAGTGCCTACCGTATGGCACATGCGGGCATGGGTGAAAAGATCACAGGCTGCTCCACCTTCCAACAAGTGGATTGATTGATATGAGGAGCTACCCTTCACTGAGCCCTGGGTACACTGCTAAAAGGAAGGACACACTAATATGTGGGATTTTTATCATATGCCCCATGAATAATTGTGCAATTAAAACATGGCTCAAAGCCCTGAGGGTGTAGCATTTGAGAAGTGAGCAGAAGAGTCAGCAGATGTTAAGGAGATGAGGTGAAGAAGCCAGGATTGGACTGATGGTCAGGCTTGGGAAATGATTCTGACACAGAACAGAAGCAACATGTGCAAAGGCCCTGAGGCAGAAGGAGCATGGCACGAAAGAAGCCATTGTGACTCTCAAACAGAGGAGACAGGCGGGAGAAGGAAGCAGGCACCAGACCAGGCCGGCCTGGTAGTCATGTCCAGGATGAATCCAACCTTTATCCTCAGGTAGTGGGAAGCCTCTGAAAGGCACCAACAAACTGTTGCAAGCAAGGACTGAGGAGTGGCTGGCTGTTGCCAGGGGCCTCTCCAGCCAGGAGTCAGGGCTGGCAGGACGGTAGTGCTAATGTGAAGTTAGAAAATGGGCCTGAATCCCAACCGAAGGAACCGTGCTTCCCTAGAGACTTGAGGAGCAAAGAAAGAGAGAGCTGGGGCAGGGGTGTGCAGCCATGGTGGGGGTAGAGAGAGAAACCTTTCTGAAATACTCCTCCCTCCACCTCCCTCACAGAGCTGGAGCCACAGGTGACCTCAGGTGGGGAGAACAGCATAGCTGTTGGGGGCATAAAGGACTTCTCTCTGCTTCAAAATGTGTGCGCAGACTGACGAACTTACAACTGTGCAGCCCAAACCCCATCTGGATAGCACTTGCCCTGGCTCCCTGACACTGTGGCAAAAATAGCTCTTCCTTGTGTCAGTGCCTGGGTCACACAGAGCAGAGAACATTAAAGTGGGAAGACCAGTGGGAAGTCTTGGAGATGGGCCAAGGAAGCTTTTGGGGTGCCATTTCATCCTGGGGTGCAGAGTGAAAAACCAGAGCAGATCCTGCCCACTGTGGATGCCCAGGGCAGGCCGCCCAGATGTTCCACAATGCTGTGTTGATCATTTGGAATCAAAATTACTTGAGAAACTTCCGGGCAAGAAGAAAACTCCGACTTCTCTATTCCCTTAAAAGCATGAGATGAATCTCCCAGACGATGGGCGCCCTCCCTGCTCCTGAGGGCCTAGAGGCACCTTTATCATAAGAGTCCAAAGAATCCAGGGTGAGAAGCGTGTAAAACGAACCTAGTGACGCCTTTATTGATTTTCTACCCAAGCCCAAAGTTTGTTCGGATTCCTCACTGAGGAGTATCCAAACCTTACATAGATTCCTTTCCAATGAGCACTAACACTCTTTGTCCTGTCAGTTTCTCACAATTTATTGTTTGTCTAAAAAATAGAAAAAGGTGTCTGGTTTGATCATGTCTCTGAAACTCACTTTATGATCTGAGCAAGATACTGTGATTCTCCCATGGGTACATGTTAAATTGTGTGTTTTTGTGTGATATTCTAGTCTCGTGTCAATTTTATTACTAGTTCAACCATAGGAACTAAGAGAGGGGAATGGGAATTCTCTCCACCCCACCCTCCAGCCAAATGCTAAGCCCCCAGCCCCTCAGACAAAACCGTTCCCCAACTCCTGGGCTGGAAGAGCTTGCTCACTTCCAAACCACTCCTCCTCCCGGCCCCTCCCTCCCTCACTGCTCTTTCTCTGCAACTCTGGCTTCTCCCTTAAGCAGCTGTGCTGAGAGCTTACAATGGGGTCAAGTTAGTCTATTCAACAAACAGTGCCTCCCAAAAAACAAACTAGACCGCTTTCTTACACCATATTCAAGAAAAACTCAGAATGGATCAAAAACTTAAATGAAGACTTGAAACCATAAAAATTATAGAAAAAAGCATAGGTGGTAAACTCTGACATTTCTCATCAATATTCTTTTATGATATGTCTCCTCAGGCAAGGGAAACAAACAAAAACATAAACAAATGGGACTACATCAAACTAAAAAGTTTTTTCACAGCAAAGGAAAAGATAACCTACTGAATGGGAGAAGATATTTGCCAATGGCACATGAGATAAAGGGTTAATATCCACAATTGATAAAGAACTCATACAGCTCAATACCAAAAAACCCCAAATGATCCAATTAAAAAAATGGGCAGAGGACCTGAATAGACACTTCTCCAAAGAAGACACACAGATGGCCAAGAGACATTGAAAAGATGCTCAATGTCACTAATCATCACAGAGTTGCAAATTAAAACCACAATGAGATATCACCTCAAACCTGTCAGGATGGCTCCATCAATAAATCAGCAAACGACAAGTGCTGGTGAGCATGTGAAGAAAGGGGAGCCCTCGTGCACTGCTGGTGGGAATGCAGACTGGGGCAGCCACTGGGGAAGCAGTGTGGAGTTACCTCAAAAAATTAGAAATGGAACTGCCTTATGACCCAGCCATTCCACTTTTGGGAATATATTCCAAGAAATCCAAAACACTAATTCAAAATGATATATGCACCCCTATGTTCATTGCAGTGTTATTTACAATAGCTAAGATTTGGAAGCAACCAAAGTGTCTATCAGTAGAAGAGCGGATAAAAAAAAGCTGTGGTACATTTATACAAAGGAATATTACTCAGCCAAAAAAAATGAAACCTTACCATTTGTGACAACATAGATGGACCTGTTATGCTAAATGAAATAAGTCAGAGGCAAATACCACGTTTTCACTTATATGTGGAATCTGAAGAACAAAATAAATGAACAAACAAAAATAGAGTCATAGATGCAGAGTATAAACTGATGGCCGCCAGAGGGGAGGGGGCTGGGGGCTGGGTGAGAAAGGTGAGGGATTACGAATTGGTAGTCACAAAACAGTCACGGGGATGTAAAGTACAGCACAGGGAATATGTCAATAATATTGTAATGACTATGTGTGGTGCCAGGTGGATACTTGAATTATTGGGAGGACCACTTTGTAAGTTGTCTGTTTGTCTGGCCACTGTGCTGTACACCTGAAACCAATATAAAAGGGTGCTGAGTGTCAACTGTAATTGAAAAATAAAATTTACAAAAAAGAAAACAAAGTAGTTGTGTCAGGCTTTTGTGGCTCTGCTCTGCCGGATTCTGGAACAACCCTGTCCACAGCCATGGTTTTAGTGCTCACTTGGGCCTGGTCCTCACCCCAGAGACCCAGCCAAACACCCGGGAAGCAGAGCTGCGCACACTGGGTTCATCTTCCCACCCAATAGCCTTCCTCGGTCCCCGATTGTCACCGCCTGGCCCATTACTCATCCTCACTGCTCCCAGCACTGCTGCTGCTCTAGGCCGGGCTCGGAGGGACCAGCCTCCCGCTGGGGACTCTGGCTCTGTCTCCCCACCCCAGGCTACTAACTCTTGTTTGGGAGAGTTATTTTCCAAAACACAGATATGGTTTCAAACCTTCAGTGGTTCCCTAGTTTTTAGTAGTTAAAATCCAACTTTAAAAAAAAAAATTTTTTTTTACTAAATGATGAACACTTCAACAAATTAAAATCCAAAACAGTTTATATCATAAACTCTTCAAGTATTAATTACTCTTTCAAAATCATGAGTTACATTATGTTTATAATTTTTGTCTGTATGAAGACTCTGAATTAGCCAGAGAAGTTAAAGCTTAAGTTTCCTTTAGACATTTTAAAAAATTTTTTAACCACAGGTTACATTTACTATTTTACTAGTCTCAGGTGTACAGCATAGCGATTAGACATTTATGTAACTTACAAAGTGATCCCCTCGATAAGTCCAGCACCCGCCACACACCATGCGTAGTTATTACGTGATTGACTATATTCCTTATGCTGTGCTTTACATCCCTGCCACTATTTCATAATCCCTTCCCCTCCTCACCCAGCCCCCAAACCCCCTGCCATCTTTGTTCTCTGTAACTATGAGTGTGTTTCTGTTTTATTTGTTCATCTATTTTGTTTTTTAGATTCCACATTTAAGTGAAATCACATAGCATTTGCCTTTCTCTGTCTGACTTATTTCCCTCTAAGAGCATCCATGTTGTCGCACGTGGTGGGATTTCATTCCTTTTCGGTCTGTGTAATATTCCTTTGAATATATGCAGCACCTCGTCTTTATCCAGTCTTCTCTCGATGGACACCTAGGTTGTTTCCATGTTTTGGCTATTATAAATAATGCTGCAGTAAACATAGGGATGCATACATCTTTATGAATTATTGTTTTGAATTTCTTCAAATAAATACCCACCAGTGGGATTGCTGGGTCATATGGTAGTTCTATTTTTAACTTTTTTAAAAAATATATCTTTATTGACTTCAGTGAGAGGAAGGGAGAGGGAGAGAGAGGTAGAAACATCAATGGTGAGAGAGTCATTGAGTGGCTGCCTCCCGCACGCCCCCGGCTGGGGACCGAGCCCGCAACCCGGGCCTGTGCCCTGACCGGGAATCGAACCCCGATCGCCTAGATCTTAGGTGGATGCTCAGCAGCTGAGCCATACCCGGCTGGGCCTATTTTTTAACTTTTTGTGAAACCTCCATACTGCTTTCCACAGTGGCTGCATCGGTTTGCAAACCTACCACCAGTGTAAAGGGCCCCTTTTCCCCACACCCTCGCCAACCCTTGCTGTTTGTTGGCTTCTTGATGATAGTCATTCTGACAGGTAGGAGGTGGTATTTCATTGTGGTTTTAATTTGCATTTCTCTGATGATTAGTGACATTGAGCATCTTTCCTATTGGCCCTCTGTATGTCCTCTTTGGAGAAGTGTTTATTCAGGGTCTCTGCCTATTTTTTTATTGGATTGCTTGGGGGTTTTTGGTTTTAAGTTGTATGAGTTTCTTAAATATTTTGTTATCAACCCCTTATCTGACGTGTCACTGACAAATATCTAGTTCAATTCAGTAGGCTGTCTTTTTGTTTTGTTGACAGTGTCCTTTGCTGTGTAAAAGCTTTTTTATATGTCTTTTGTCTTGCCCAAGAAGACATATCCAAAAAATATTGCTAAGAGAGATGTCGAAGAGTTTACTGCCTATGTTTTCTTCTAGGAGTTTTATGGTCTTGATTCTTACATTTAAGTCTTTAATCCATTCTGTGTTTCATCTTGCCTATAGTGTAACGAGGTGGTCTAGTTTCATTTTTTTGCATGTATCTGTCTGGTTTTCCCAACACCATTTATTGAAGAGACAGCCTTTACCCCATGGTATATTCTTGCCTCCTTTGTCATAGATTAACTGACCATATAGCCATGGATTTATTTCTGGGCTCTCTCTTCTGCTCCATGATCTACCTGTGTGTTTTATGCCAGTACCAAGCTGTTGTTGTTTTTTTCTGTTTGTTTTTTTAAAAAATATCTTTATTGATTTCAGAGAGAGGAAGGGGGAGGGAGAGAGAGATAGAAACATCAATGTTGAGAGAGTCATCCATCGGCTGCCTTCTGTACGGCCCCCACTGGGGATCCAGCGTGCAATCCGGGCATGTGCCCTGACCGGGAATCGAACTGAGATCTCCTGGATCCTAGGTCGACGCTCAGCGGCTGAGCCAGGCCCTGCCAGGCAGTACCAAGCTGTTTTGATTACTATAAGTTTGTAGTATAGTTTACTATCTGGTAGCATGATACATCCAACTTCATTCTTCTTAAGATTGCTATGGCTAGTAGGGGTCTTTTGTGATGCAAATTTTAGGATTATTTGTTCTAGTTCTGGGAAGAAAATTTCATTGGTGTTTTGACAGGGATTGCATTGACTCTGTAGATTGCTTTGGGTAATATGGAAATAAAATCTAGCTTCTTAACATGACATTCCACCTTTACCACCAACACCCTTTTCTGTTTCATCTCCTGAGATGTTCTGTGCCCTGCCTTCCCCATCCCATCAAGCGGATCACCCCAATCCTTACTGTTTCCAAGCCCAAGAGGGCCAACCACAATTACCCAAGTACACTGCCTGCTTTTCTGTCCCCAAACAATTACTCAGATAATTTTCTCTGCTTAAAACATCCTCTCTCTCACTTCTCTACTTATAAGAACCCTGCATACTGTGCGAAGCTAAATTTAAATGTCACCTTATTGAATGGAAGCTATCTTGTCCATGCTGTTGTGAACAGTCTTATGCCTCTACGTCTGTCTTTGTACATATCAGAGTCAGAATTTTATTATGTCTAATTGCATGTGTGTGCTGCCCTAATAGAATGGGAAGTCCTTGGGGTCAGCTGGGCATCCTACTGCATTTATAGACCCCAGTGCCTTGCTTGGTAACACGCTTATTCTGGTTGAATTGAAATGAATTGCAGCTCACAAGACCCTACACGATCTTGCCCCAGGCAGCCTCTTCAGATCCATGTTGACTGCTTTCCTGGTTGCTCTCTCTCCGGTCAGCAGTCTCTCAGCTTAACCAAAGGGTCTTCAGCGCTGGCCCCCTGAGCACTGGTACTTTGGGCCCAGACCGTGCGTGTGAGATGCATTTTCTTTATTCTCTCTTACCAAGGTGAGCGGATGCAGCAGCTTGTGCTGTCGAGGCTGCAAGCAGAAGAAAAGTGGGTGGTGCTTCTCACAGGGCTCCTGGGCCAGGCTGCCTGAGAGGAGGAGCGGCGGCCCTGTCACTGACACTGGGGCTAAAGCAGGACGCCTCCGGCTGTCTGTGGAGCTGTAGGGACGGGGCAGGATGGCAGACACCGTTGTTCCCGAGAGCACGCGGGTTCCTTCTTTTTCCTTCCCATCAGAGCTGTTTTCCAGCTGAGCTGCAATGCACTCGGTTTAAACTGCTGGCTTTCGGATTCCTTTGCCACTAGGGGTGCCCACATGGCCCAGCTCTGGCCGAGGGGATGGGAAGAGGATTTTCCTAAGGGCCCTACGAGAGACACGGCAGTGCGCACCCTTGGCCTTCGCCCTTCTCCTGCCTCGCCCGTCCCCTCTCCCTCTCCCTTCCTCGCCCCCCTCTCCCTCCTCTTTCCCCCGAAACCCGGTGTGATGCCTGGAGGTGGAGCAGCCGCCTTGGAGCCATGAAGAAAGAAGCCTCCCACTCAGGATGGCAGGGCAGGAAGCAGCAACAGCACCCGAATGACTCCATTCTAGAGTTCTGTTTCATGAGAAAACCCAGCTCCCATTGCGTAGATTCACAGCAGCTGGTCATCTGCTCCGCGCAGTCAGCACGATCCTAACAGGAACAAGAGGGGCGGAGCAGCCGGGAGGACAGCCTTCCATCCTCCGGCCGCCTTCCTCCCCTGGAAGGCCCCTGCTTGCCACCCCCAGCCCCCGAGCACCCGACCGTGCCGGCACCGAGAGCGCAGACACCGCCGCCCCTCCCTTGGAGTGTGTCCTGCAGGGCCCTGTTCCTTAGCTACCTTTGCGTCAGGTCTTGATTTGGGGAAGGGAAGAAAGCAAAGGCAGCCATGGCAGGGGGTCTGAAATGAAACCTCGCGCTGCCCTTCCCCGGAAACTACAACGCAGCCAGGAAACAGGGCGTGCCGAAGCCGGGGGGAGGCCTGTTTCTGAGTGAAGGCTCCACAGCCACACCAATCCCAGCCGTTGGGAAGACCAGCTGCTGCCTGAATAACTGAAACTTGTCTTAGAAGTGTGAGCTGTCACCTCGAGGTGCTGATCTCAATTACGAGCACACGCCTTCCAGGGCTGCTGGCCACCCAGACTGGAGCGCATGACACCTCCTCCCCCAGCCTTTCCGCCCGGAAAATATGCCACCATTTGCCTGCTCCCGATGAATGCTAATGGAAGAAGCCCAAGCAATGTGGCCCCTTAGAGACGCCGGAAATTCAATACATAGTGGCTCCCTAAACAAGACCAGAATAGCTCCGCGCCTTCCTAGCGCAGGGAGCCGGCAGCCTTTCAGCATCAGCAGGCGCCTGAATCCCCGCCCTCCCTGCGTGCCCGGAGCCGGCCTTCACGGAGACAGCCACCTGTTTATCCTCATAGAGTTTTGTCCACCCCGCTGGGTCAGGCTCCAAACAGGCTGCAGCTGAGCTTTTGAGCCGTGGAGAATCGAGGCGACCCAGCAGACACCTCCCCTCAGTCTGTACACTGGCTTTGCAAGCTGAAAATCACCCACTAGCCCAGGCACGTTTGCCGGGCAAGTAAGACTGATCTGAATCCGCTTCCTTTCTTTTGCATCCCCACCTCCCCTGCCCACCCAAGCCTGAGCTGCAGTTTAAGAAAACAATGGAAGTGATTGGGGCTGGCAGGCTGTTGAACTTCTTTATAAGGAAGTCGCGTGAAGCCTGCAGACTAACTGCCACGCAGAGAGAGGAACTTCCTCAGGGAAAACTCGAGGCCTGCAGACAGACCTGCACTTCTCCCGAGGACGCCTGGAACCCTGGGGCTGCACCAGGCATCCTGAGGCTGCACCTGGCACCCTGGGGGTACACCAGGCATCCTGAGGCTGCACCTGGCACCCTGGGGGTACACCAGGCATCCTGGGGCTGCACCTGGCACCCTGGGGGTGCACCAGGCATCCTGGGGCTGCACCTGGCACCCTGGGGCTACACCTGGCACCCAGGGGCTGAGCTTGGCCTGTCTTGGGAAGGGGCTTAACTCTGATGACAATGGACATCCAGGAAGGATGCTGGGCAGGTCTGCAGATCGCTTGTGGCCATAGAGGCACTGCCTCTCTTATCTGTTTATAATGGACTCTTGGGTCCTTCGGCCTTTCCATCCCTCCCAATCCTCCTGTAATTCAGTTATCTCTTTAATGATGATGTTCATGTAATTGCCTCTCAAACCAGAGGCATATTTGATGTCCACCATTTAAAGCACTATCTCTACTGGCTTTCATTTCTCAGGGTTTGTGTCGAAACCTAGGCGTGGCTGGTGGGCGTCGATGGGTATAAAGCTCACCACTGGCCGTTTGCTCTAGCAGTAAACGTCCAGTCCTTGGACACAACCACTTCCTGGCACGTTGTTAAAAAGAGAGTCCACAGTTGCCCTCCTAAGTTTAACTCAGAATTTTCTGCTTTAGAATCGGGAGGAGGGATGCGGTGAGTTAGCCAGGGGGTCAACTAAATTGTTCCCTCTCCGCTGGTGAGTGACTTCAAGACCAGAAGCCTTGTTTCTGTTTTTAACTCTCTTCCCCCTCCTCCCCCACCCGCCAATATAATTGGTGTATAATCGGTATTTGCTGAATGCAAAAGATGAGAATGACTTTGACAGAGGAAAACGACACGTATTAGTTAGCCCCACACTGCCGCTCCGAGGGGGCTTGAGGGGCCGCACGTCTGACAGAGGGAGAGCAGGCTTCCTGAGACAGTCACGCACCTCGGGCACAGCACACTCATCTGAAGTCTGTTTTTAAATTACTGTAAATCGTGTTTACGAAGATGGCCTCAGTAATACCTCCGGTCCCATGGGCTCTCCTGCAGTGAAACTTGACCGCTCCTCCCACGAAGAGGTGGAGTCCGCTCCCCCCCAGTCTGGGCTGGCTCTGTGACTTATTTTGAGTACCAGAAAGAGGCAGAACTATCACTGAATAACTTTGGAGACTGGGCCTCTAAGGCAACTGTGCCTTAGAATTTTGGAATGCCACCTCTGGGAAGCCAGCTGCTCAGTAAGTCAGACGCCCTGCTGCAGAGACCACATGGAGGGCATCCTGAGGCCACCTCCGATGATCCTGTCCCTCCCGAGCTCCTGGCTGAGGGCAGCCCCTTGAGTGACCCTGACCACAAACCATTCGGCTGGCCCTGCCTGAATTCCTACAACTCAGATCAGGAGTAAATAAAATGGCGTTTTAAACATAGAGTTTGGGAGTATTCTGTTTTGCAGCAATAGATGACTAAAATGAGGCGATTGGGCCCCACCCAGGCTCATGAACTGGATGTTCCAGAGCTGGAACCTGGGCATCCACATTTTAACAGCCCTCCCTGCAACAGAGAAATAGAGTGGAGTCTCCCACTGGCTGCTTCATTTGTGATTCACAGACTCAGCGGGTCTGAGCCTGGACCATACAGTGAGTCTGAACTTCAGGGACACACAAGGCAGCAGAGACCAAACGGCCTCAGAACGGCAGAGTCTTGGAAGAAACAGAACGGGAGAGAGTTCTGTGTGCAGAGCCTGAACCAGATACGGTGCTGAGAGTCAAGGAAACAGCCAGGGAATATTTGAGCTGAACAAGATCTTGAGAACAGTTTGCAAAGTGTGAGCCAAAGGCCCAGAGAAGGGAGCTGGCTGGCTCTGTCTCGCAGCCCATTAGTGGCCAGCCAGGACCAGAGCAAGGTCCCCGGAGAACCGATCTGGACCCCTTTCACGTGCCCGTTCATCGCTCAGGATCTCTGCCTCCTAAGTGAGGAGTGAAAACACACACTTCCTAGATGCATGGGCAACATTTTAAAATATTGACTAAGCCGTGTACATGTGAGTACAGATTATTAATGTCCCAATTAAGGTGAAATATCAAAAACATCCAAAGTAAGAGAAGGATCAGAGCAAGAGGTGGGGCTGACCAGGGACATCTTCCTGGAAGAAGTGGCCTTTGAAGGAGGAGGCTGGGGGTTGGGTGGAGGCACTGAGGCTGGAATGGGATGTGCTGGAGGTACAGGCTGATCCAGTTGGCTGGGTCAGGAAGTCCTGGTGGGAAGGAACAGGGGTTTACAAGTTTCCATTTAGGCTCCATTTTTCTTATCTGGTTCTTCCAGCAGCAGAGGGGAAAGAGGCTTGGCTGGTGCCCAAGTGCGAGGGCCTGTGACACAGGCTTCCCAAGGCCCTGCGCTGGCCCTGCTGTGGGAGAGGGCCTGCCCAGGGCTAAACCAGAACCTGGTGTCAGGATCTGCTCCGCTCATCTCCCCTCAAAGCCCAGCCCCCCGGATCATCAGAGGAGGCCTCAGAGACCCCACCCAACTGAGTTTGTTTTTGTTTCCCATCCTATCCTAAGGACCACTGGACAAGGGGCACACACTTTGCATGTTACCAGCTACCCTTTGCTAAGGACTGAACAAGAAGAAGGGAATTTGCTTGTGGTAGGAGAGCTCAGCACCAAGCGGAGGGAAGAGCTCCCTGTGGTCAGAGTGGGCAAAGTGAGCGAAGCTGGCAAATGTATTTCTTTGGCAAATAATCCTTGCTCAGCGGAGAGGTGATAATGCTGCCTGCAGTGTCCACGCCAGAGGACAGTTTCCACGGGAAGGTGGGAAGAGCGGGCAGGTGGGCATGGACAATCACTGATTAGAATCCAGTGCTGTTGGTCTTGAACAAGTCACTTAGCTCCTGAGCATCAGTTTCCTCACCCGTGAGATGGTATTAATGCTGTTCCTGTTCCATAGGGTTGTCATAACACATGGATAATACCTGCCTGGTGTCAGGCGATGGCAATGGTTCAATACTCGTTTCTTAACTTTTCTGTGCTAATTAAACCCACTCTGAGCAGCCCCAAGATAAAACTTCCTCTCTAACTGCCAGGCACAGAGCTGGGCACGCAGCACACCTTCCACACAACGACTTCACTGCTAGATATTGCTTATCCCCATTTTCTTGTGACTCTTTTTATGTGAACCCTACCCTGTAGCAGGCCATTGTGACAAAAGTCAGCAGATGCAAACACGCAAGTCAGCAGCAACCAGGGGCCCGAGGACACACGCACTGCTCTGAGCTAACGCTGCCAGGACACGGCGTGCTCCCGCGGGGGAAAGCACGCGGCCCTGCCGAGCGTCTGGGCCCTGCCAGGCCAGCTTAGCTCACTGAGCCGCTCAGCCGATAGAGCAGCAGAGCTCAGGCGACTCTGGGCTGGGGGGCTCCAGGACAGGCCTGCAGACACAGGAGCCACTCGAGTATTTACCGCCCGCTGACACGGTGCCAGGGAATCAGTCCCACGCCACCCCTTTCAGTCTGAACGGCAGCCTGCGCTGCAGATCCTACCATCCCCATTTCAGAGATGTGCCAACGGAGCCGGAAAGAACTGAAGCAACTTCCCAAGGTCGCTCAGTTGGTAAGTGGCGGAACCAGGCCTGAATCAGGGTTTTGTTTGGTGAAGGTGCGACCTCAGCTTGTGTGTTCAGGTGTTCGCACTCCTGGCCCCTGCTTCCCACGAGGAGATCCCGCTGCAGGGGCTCTCCCGAGTCCATCCTGTGACTCAAGGGCGCCCTCCCCAGCCCCAGACACCCCACCCTCCCCGCGTGGACTGTCTCTTTCCACAAACCCCACCCTCCTCACTCTCTCTCTCCGCACACTGAGCTCCATTAGCCAGGGCAGGCAGAAAACTGTTTACTTTGCCCGAGCACCCTGGGGAAGTGCAGAGAGGTGTTTTTCCACTCCGAACCAGCCTCTTCGCTTACCTTCCCATGTGAACTCCCTGCTTTATGCCCTGGTAAGGTTATAGTTTTGTCTGTAATAAAAGAAGGTGCCTCGTGGCTACTCTCCCCAGAGACTGGTAAGCAACAGGGGCTCAGCTGGAGACATTTCTGGCCTCATGATTATCACCATCATTGATATCTGCTAAGTGCCCCTAGTGCCTGCTCTAGACTTGGCAGTGCTCTGAAGGGCAAAGCTAAGAACAATGAAGTGAGCGTCCTGCCTCCAAGATGCCCAGACACAAACCTCCACCTGCAAGTCAAATACCCCAAAGCCTGGAGATCACGGGGCACTCAGACACCCCAACCGCAGAAGGGTTGTTAAGGCAGATTGCTGGGCTCACCCCCAAGGGATGGCGATGCTCTGGTCTGGGGACCGCGCTTGGAGAACTGGTGTACTAATACGCTTACTAACAGCACTTAGATAGTCACATGTGTGCTCAGATGCAGGCACATGCTCAAACGTCCATGGTCAGACACGGGTCCTGCCATCTCTTCAGCATCCTCTGGCCCACCCTCCCCCTCACTCTTTGGGCTCCAGCATCTCCAGTCTTTGCTTTCTTCAAGACATGCTCCTCCTGCCTCCGGAGGAAGAACAGGTGGGGCGGGGGCCTGAGGGAGAAAGTCAGGAACGCCCGCGTGTGGAGAATAGCTGCGGATTCTGCCAGTGAAATGGTTCCCACTGAGGGTGGAACGAGAGCAAAAAATTCTCTCTGCCTTGAACACTACTACTACTACTACTCTTCGTCTAGTGACTGTCTCCTTACCCTTCAGATTTTAGCTCTAGCATCTCCTTTCCAAGGAAGCCTCCCTGATTCCCCTTGCCACTCAGACCAAGGCAGAGCCTAGTTATGGGGGGTCACATCTGGTCTTCATGCACTTACGGTGGGTTTTTTTACTGTATGTTGACTTCATGAGGTGTAGGATCTTGTGTTTCTCTCAGTTGCAGCCCTAGCTGAGTGCCCGCTTCATGGCAGATGCTCAGAAATATTTGTTAAATGAATAATTAATCCCTCAGGCACGTGGAGACTTCACAGGTCCACACAGGTGGTCACATCAGAACACATGTACTTCTGCCTTTTATGCCGGCCTCCAGCATTATTTGAAGTGTAAGGCAACAGACGTAGAAGATGTTGGTGGAGTATACCTTAGTAACTCTTCTGAAGATAGCATTTTGGATGAAAATGTAAACAACCCTACTTACAGGAATTGACCCTGAGAAGAACATTGCTTCAGAAAAAAGCGAGCACAAAGAAATCCATGGAGCCATGTCTCTCTCATCAAAATCCGGACACTAGCTACTTGGATGCCCACTGACAGATAAAGTGAATTGGTGCATCTCTACAATGAAATATTCTACAGCTGTTAAAGATAATGCTAATATCCATCCCCTTTCTCATGTCATTGAGAAAAAGAAATCAAGATACAAAATAACTTGTATCACATAATCTTATTTTTGTAAAGTTATAGACCTCTCTCTTGGATGCATAGAGAGTTCTAGAATTTACCAAAATGTTAATAATATTTACCTCTGAGTGGTGGGATTAAAAATGACTCCTACTTTCTTCTTTGCAGGGATGCCTATTTGAACATGTTGAGAGATTAAATGAATACAGTATGCTATGACGTGGAGAGTTTATACACAATGCTTAGCACAAATACATGGTATCCTTTTTATTATTTTTCCAATTTTCAGGATGGTTTGGATGCTTTCCCTTTGCTTCCTTCCTTTATTAACATTTAGCTACCTACGCTAACATATTCCCCCTGGGAAACCTTGAGCCCTGTAACCCTGCAAGGGTAAATGGATGAAGCTTTCATCGTCTATCGTTCCTTCTTGCTGTCAAGGGGCAGAGTCCTGCCGATTCCCAGGCCCAGGGATTCTTTCTATCTGCCAGAGGAAGAGAGGAGCAGAAAGTAAAGGAGGTCTGCAAGCAGGGGAGAGGGACTTTGCAAAGTCCAGTTAGTCCTTGGGAGGAGGCATACACAATGTCTTTGGCTGGCATCTTTGTTGTATTCTAGAGGTGACAAATTTGACAAGAAGGTAAAAAAGGCATGGTCCCAAAATGAGGAGAACTGTAGCAACTGAAGATCTGGTGAGAGGTAAGGATCAGATGATAGAGGGAGGGACTAACTCTACAGTGTCCCAGGTTAGGCTGGAGGAGGGCCTTCCTGGAGGAAGGTGTGTCATACTTCTCTGGAGCCCTCTCGTTTACCGAACTTAATTTAAATGAGGCCACAGGGAACATTCTAAGATCACCCCCTGAAAAATGTCGGACCTTTTCTGTCTGAACCATTTGGGCAGGAAAAGGAAAGCAGTTTCAGGAAAAGCTTATAGATCACCCCATGCTTCACCGACCCAGTCGTCTGTCTATCCAGCCATACCGCAGAGTCTCATTTCCAGAGGCAATGGTGCAGATGGGCTGCTCAAGGAAGCTATACTGTGTAAACAAGCAATCAGGTAAGTAAGGTCATAGGTATACACCCTGTGAAAACGGACAGAGAAAACAGAAAGGTTAATGAACACAGTAAATCATAAACCAGTTTCTGAGTCTGCAAGACTATCAGTTGAGAAGACATCCAAATGCAAGGCTTTTGCTGGAATGAAATCAAGCAGGACAATCTGCCAGGCCCTCTTTGTCTGCAGTTTGAACATCTCTGGTGATGCATCAGGTGCTGAGTAAATTCTGCATGGTGTATACAGACACAGCCTTAGAGAAAAGCTTTAGTTCCCAGTAATTCCTAGTCCAAAGGTGGGAGAAAAAACAATATCCACAAATGGGCATTATGATTTCTATTGAAACACAATTTTTCTCCCCAAAATTACCCTTATTTTCAAAGAGACTGCATTAAGTTTAGTCTCCATTTGGCCTGATTGTTTGCATAAAACAACAAGAACAATTGATTATATAGGCTCTTTTAAATCAGCTTGCTGGGATCTTATAAGGAACCTTCAGACTGAATTTCAGATTGAAATTCAAGAATCAGCCTCTCAGGGAGAAGCCCAGCCACATCGTTGCCATCAGGTTTGCTGCAGTACCTGTAGGTTTGGGTGAATTCCTCAAGTCCTTGAGGTCCCCAAAAATGTCTTGAGGTTCCTTCCTTGCCATCCCTCAGGAAAGCAACCTTCATTCCTCACCTGGAAAGACTGTCAGGAATCACATGAATAAGCAAGCTACCAGGCTGTTTCTCCAAAGGGCTTTTATTAGCTTCAAAAGTCAATCTTAATTCCTTCCCGCTTTCTGGTGACATTTGGAGTCCGGGCAAGTCTCTCTTAGATACGACATTCCAGTCAAAGTCTTGGTTAATAAAAACATAATTGGGAGTTTGTCTTATTGGATTCGTACAAACATACTGCCTTGACTCACTCATTAAGAGTTGCCAGATCCTGTAGGGATCAGGTAAGGAGGAAGATTTAAAGCAAAAGGACAACCTTGTCCCTTTAACAGTGAAAATGAGCAAACTCCGATTCTGAATTAGCATTTTAGATTGGCAAGCATATTTCATAACTTCTAGAAACATAGGCTCCTTTATGGCAAACATTAAGAGACTTTTTCATGAGACAGGTATTATAAAGTAAATCTTACTGATCTAGAAAGAAATAGTTCAAGTAAGTTAAACTGACTTGCTCAGATGGCTGAGGTTTTTCTCTCCATAAGATTTGCCTTCAGAAATTTGCATTTCAAAAGATGGCCAGGAGAGCTCCTGGAGACCGGGCATTTGCATTTTAAAGGTCCAGGCTTTGGTTTCATAAAGCCAATCATCTATAAGCCGTTTCCTTGAGGGACCCAACATTACATTTCTGCGAGTGGGTGAGTATGGACCCCAAAGCGGCTCTCCTGGCACTGTGCATGGAGGCGGTATTGTCTACTGTCTTCGGGGAGAGAAAACTTCTTCCTTGTAAAAGAGGGAGAAATGGGATAGCTGAGGGAGGCGTGAGCACCCTTGGTGCTCCCTAGCCTGTGTCACATGACCAAGGCCCGGGATGGTGTGTGACCCCGTTTTTGCTGGCCATTGGCTCCCAAAGCCTGTTCCTGCCTGCGCCAACCACGGTATTCAGCCCATGCCTTGCCCTCCCCCAGCTGGGGTGAAGACCCTCCAGAAGAGGGCAATACGTGCCCAGGTGCGGAGCCCAACCAGCAGTCAGTGGTGATCAAGCACTGCTCAGTTAGATTAATTTAACTCCACATGGGCAATTGCGATGGCCTTTGGCCTTAACTAGCCTCACTGAAGGCTCCAACTTTCGTGTCTGTCTGCACAGGGATGCCTGGTACCTCTGCTGCTTCTGGCCGAAAAACTCGTCCTATGACTCAAGCCTCCTCTAGGAGGATCATAAAACGCTGGGTGCCCCTGGGTACAAGCGGGTGCAAAAATTGTGGGAGAGATTAGCAAACCTGTGGTCAGTCTCAGATTAGTTTGCTACAAGCCTTCCCGTTTTGGTGAGCGCTTGCTCCTGAGGCTCTCCACTGGTTGCGCCTCTGCAGGAGCGTTAATGAAGGCGGGGCTCTGCCCTGGAGGCATGGTTGCCCACGTTGAACTGCATAGCCAGGCACACCAGGGCTGTGGGCTAAGGTTGCGAACGCTGCACCCTGTGCCCGCAGATGAGGGGCAGCTCCGGCCCGTGGCCTCCTCTGGCCCAGGATGCGCGAGCTGCGCTGCATGGGTGAGGCTGGCGGCCCTCCAGCGGTGCCCACCTCCCGTAGCGCCCAGCCCCAGGCTGCACAGAGGCAGCCACTCGCCTAGGGGCCCGGTACCGGGGTGCGCCACCAAGGTGGAGGCGGGAGGGAGTGAAAGCCCAAGGGCACAGGGCTTGGCGCCCCTCAAAGGCGGCTGTGGGGCTGTGGGGTGCGGTCGGTGCGCTGAGCACAGGGATGGAGTGGCAGGTGAGGCCGCCAGGGGCTCGCTCAGGCCTCTGGGCTGCGGGCTGCACTCTAAACCAGGGGCTAGTACTGTGTGAGGCCTAAAGAGGAAGCATTCCTGAGCTGGGATCTGAGTCCTGTGAGGCATCAGGCCTGGGCAATCTGGGCTGGATGGCAGGGAGGGAAGAGGGAGAAGATGAACTGGAGAAATGCAGGCAGTCGTGGGAGGTGGGGAGACCAATGCAGTGAAGATCTTCCAGCAGTTTCCTCACCACGAGCCACGGCACCTGCCCTCCTGGCTGGCTCACCAGATGTTGCCAGGGGAAATGAAGTTCACAGAGTTGCAAGGAAAGCATTCCAGGGAGCCCCTCTAGGAGGCTGTGGCATGGTAAGGTTTATTGTGGCACCAGATGCAAAGTCAAAAGACTCCCACTGTCTCATCTCTGTCCATCCCGCTGTGAAAAAAGTTCAGCTTTATCTTCATCAGGCTCAGAAACAGGGCCAGTGTCCAGACATTTTGTGCCATTAGTTCAGTCCATGTCTTCCCAGCTGAGCTCTGGCTGGCGTGGTGCCCAGCCTCGTGTGCTCTGCCAGGGCCCCAGGCAGCTGCCAGGGCCACATGGTTGTATGGAGAGAAAACGTGACAATGCACTAAGCCCCATTACAGAGAGAGAGGGGGAGAGAGAGGGGCGGAGGGCTGTTTGGATTTTTTAAATGCTCCTGTGTGAGAGTTAAATTAGAAAATTACTGAAACAATAGAGCCTAAAAGCAGAGACTGGGGCAGAAAGGGCCAGGAGGAAGCATCATGGTAGATTACCTGGAGGTGCGTGCAGTGTCCTCCGCCCCATCCTCAACCCCTGCTCCAGCACTTAGTATCGCCCTCAGCACTTGTGACAATGTGTTGAATTCAGCTGAATTTGGGCCACCTGTTAGTCCAGTTAGAGGGATCATCGGAGAAGACTCTGACCCGTTCCGATCTCTAGTTCCATCCACCAAGCGGCCCCCGCCCACACATCACTGGGGACACTGAGGGCATCGGTAGGCTTCCCCAGGCCTGGGCAACATAATTGAAGTGTCTCTAACTAGAATTAGTACAGTCGCTTGGGATGCATCAAGCTCAGGAAGTTAAGAAAATGCAAATTTTTAATCACTCTTCTTTCTCCCACCCACTGAGCTCTTCATTAAACTGCAATTAAATCAGCATCCCTCTTCTCCAACAAGCTCAGCGTGGGGCGCAAAGCCGCCTGGCCTCGGACCTCTGCGGGGCAGAGCTGGGTCTCTTTCCCTGAGAGCGCCGTGAACGAGGGCAGGATGGAGACAAGGGTCCAGGAGAATTTCCAGGGATCCTACCCGCCCCAGTCACTGCCTGCAGCTTCCCTCCTTGGTCCTGCTGTGTGGTCTCTGCAGCAGTCCTCGGAGTGCCTAAGAGGGTCCCTGCGGCTGCCTGAGACATTTTCAGGGGATCAGCAGAGTCAAAACTCTTTTCATAACAGTGCTATGATGTCATTTGCCTTTTTCACTTTGTTGACATTGTTGGTGCAAAAGCAAAGGTGGGCAAAACTTCTCTGTCCCCACTATGAATCGAGGCAACAGCAAGAAGCTGGACTTGCAGTCACGTGTCCTTTATCGCCACACGATGCCTTTGAGGAGGCAGTAGAAATGATTAATTCTTACACATTTTATTTTATTAATAATATTATCTCAATCCTGAATACCTGTCTATTTAATTTTTAGGGTAAAAAATGGGAATTATGCATAAAACACTTCTGCTGCATACTAAAATACAAGGGTTTTCTCAGGGGAAAGTGCTTGTATTTTCGAGCTGCAAGCTAGACTAACCACTTTTTTCATGAAACACCATTTTTACTTGAATGAAGATTGACAAGCTACGATTATCCAGACTCAGTAGTTGGCAATCATATTTTCAAAAATCAACAGAATGAGCTTGCTACCTCAAGGAAAACATCTGACAATATTTATTGCTAATGATGCAATTTAAAGTTTCAACTGAAAATTAGAATTTTGGGGAATTTGCATCCTTCCCCATGAGCTTACAGCCCCCAATCCCTAAAGACTCTTCTGCGAGGTCAGTGGTAATATTAATACACATCATTTTTGGTCTTGTATAAGGAAATTGTCAACATTTGGAAGATGTTCATAACTCAAAACCAGTATTTCCAAATGCATGATGTTACAGAATCAGACACAGGTCAAAGCTCCATTTGGACTGCAGCACAGACCAAAAGATTCTAACGTAACCAAGTACAAAAAGTTCATTGACCGGCTTCAGGTTCCACAACGAAACGCATCTGTAAGAAACTATTACTGGTCAGCTTTGAGTATAGCATCCAAGAAAGCTTCCACAATTATCTGAAAAGACTATTAAAATAAACTTCCACTTTCCAACTCTCTATCTACGTGAGATTGGAATTTTCATATATTTCAACCAAAACAACATATTATAACAGATTGAAAACTGAAGCAAGTATGAGAATCCAGCTATTTTATTAAAACCAAACACTAAAGTTTTGTAAAAATGTAAAACAACACCACTCTTTTTTGTTTTGAAAAATATAGTTATTTTAATAAAAATATTATTTATGTTAACATGTAATTAAATAGTTATAATTATAATGAAAAAGGTATATTTCAGTATAACAAGATGCTGAAAACTACCAAACCTAGATGTTTACAAAATCAAAGAAGAGCTAAAAAAAATGGAGAGACACGCTGTGTTCATGGTTTGGAAGATTCAATAGTTAACATGTTAATTCTCTCCAAATTGATTATACGTTTAAGGCAATCTCAAAATTCCAACAGAATTCTTTGTAGATACAGACAATCTGGCTCTAAAATTTATATAAAAATGTAAGGAACTAGAATAGCCAAAATAATTTTGAAAAAGAATGAATTTGGAGGACTCACCTGGCCAACTTGAAGACCTACTATAAAGCTGTAGTAATTAAGACAGGATGGCATTGGTGAAATGATAGACACTTAGGTTCATGAAACAGAAAGAAGAGTCTAGAAATATGCCCACACAAATATGCTCAATTGATTTTTGACAAAATGCAAAGACATTGGATGGGAAAGTACAGTCTCTTCAACAAATGGTGCTGGAACAACTGGACATCCATTCAAAAACAAGCAAACAAAAAAATGAACCTTAATACCTCAACAGTATCCAAGAATTATCTCAAAATGGATCATAGGTTCAAATGGAAAACATAAAACAATAAAACTCTTAAGAGAAAATATCTGAGAAATTCTTCATGAGTTTGGATTTGGCAAAGAGTTCTTAGCACAGTCCAAAAGGGGAAAAAATGATAGATTGGAATTCACCAAATTAAAAAATTTTGCTCTGTAAGGATAAAATTAAGAGAATGAAAAAATAAGCCATGTGAGGAGAAAATTTTTACAAATCACATATCTATCAAAGGCCAGTATCTATTCATGAGAGAAATGCAAATTAGTAGCTCAAGGAAACACCACTACTCATCTGTCAGAAGGACCGCGATAAAAAATCCTGCTGAGGAGGTGGAGCAGTGGGAATGCAGAATGGTGCCCCCCTGAAAACAGCCTGCCAGTTTCTCATAAAGTTAATTCCACCCAGAAGAATGAAAACTTAGGTTCCATGAAAATCTGTACACAATTATTGAAATCTGTGCTCCTCTTGATTTCTACCATGATCTCTTAAGGAAGGAATGGCTTTGACTTGAAAGAGAATTTGTAGGTCTTTGTGCGATGTTAATAAGAGAGACAGGCCTGAGCTGTCTCCAGGAGGAAGGCTTTAGGGGTTGAAGAGAGAGGAGGAGCCTGAGCCTGACCCAGGGCGAGTGGATGCCTGAGAACAGTAGGTTTGTGAGCCACTCCCTTGGCCTGTAAAGTCCCCGGAAGGCGCTGGGAAGGCTGCACCCCCAGCCTGCAGAGCAGTGGGCGCGCTCTCCCAAGGCCACAGGTCCTGGGGGAGAGCAAGACAGAGGTGCTTTCTAGCCGGGCTGCTGCAGTTCACCAGGCTTTACTCTGCTTTTAAAGAGAAAGGTAACATTTCTTGTACCCTAGTGACATGGAGCAAATTCCTGCTGGCTCCACAGATGTCAGATGGGAACCCCAGGAACGGATGAGATAACCCAGGTGAGCATTTACCAGGAGGGATCTGAGGGTGGTCTCCCAGGGAGCACTGTGTGCGGAGCCTGTGGAAGACAGGAGGCCCAGCCAGAGGCCCAGAGGGGACCTGGGAAGCCACGGCAGTTTCACAGAGTAGGGGGCACGCAACAACTAAATGTTGCAGAAAGTTCCAGTAAAATGAGGGCTAAAAAGTGTCCGCCAAATTTGGCAACACGGCGGTTCAGCGATGTGCTGGGGCAGGAGCACATGGCTATGGACTGAGGAGTCCACGGGGGACGAGAGTGTGTGCCCCTCACAGCCCTGACTGCCAGCTCCTCTGCTGGTCGCCAGACACTCCCAGAGCAGGGCCCGGGCCCGGGGCCATTGAGGTGCCATCGATGAGCAGGGCGAGCAGGGCGAGCAGGGCGAGCGCAACGCAGCAAAGCTAGAGAAACCACCACGAGGGGGCGCCCGCCTGCCCATCTCACCCCCAGGGAAGACCAGCCCATCCCATGAGGCTAAGAGGAAAGTTTACGCAGAGAAATGGCCCAGTTCCTGACACTTAAGGTTTATCCGGATTGTCCTCTCCTATCTCATTGGTTTGGTAAAGGGTTGCGCGGGTGAAGGATCTGGCCCTCTTGCTGCAAATTCAGCATTTATCGAGAGGCCACAATATGTCAGTAACTGTGCCCTGCGCGATTACCTGAATCATCCCATTTAATCGTGCAACACAAGTGAGACAGACACACCCATTTTACATACAGACAAACAGTTTGGCTTGTCCAAGGTCACATAGCTACGAAAGTGGTGGAGCTGGGATCTGTACCTCCAGATGCTTCTATTCCAATTCCCGTGCTCTCTCCACTACAACATGGTATAGTTACAAGGAATTATTCAAAGAAGATTCCCTGCGCTCCCCTTGTGTGAAAAGTGAAGAACTTCTGGGACTCAGGGCTTGGACAGAAAAGACATCCTGTTATTGCCTCCTGTCCGGCTGGCAGGAGATGAGCTGTGGAGAACCAGAGACCAGCTCTGCCCTCCCTTCTCAGGGACTCATGTGATTAAGCCTCCTGCCTGGAGAGTCGGGCCGCTGATCTCCGGAGCACGTCGTCCGCGTTCTCTGGGTAGGCCCACTCTACGGCCAGTATGGAGCTTGCTGCCTGGGCCAGGGGGCAGATCTCCAGGAACAGGAAGCCGGGGCCAATGTGGAGGAGGCAGGGAATGAGTGGCATGTGCTCTCAGAGCCACCCACCCTCATCAATGAGACATGGAGGTGTCCTGGCATGACAACTTGGCATGGCTTGAAAGAGCCTTCCAGAAACCATCCACTTGGGACGTGGGTGGGGGCGGTGCCAGGGGACCTCCTCCCACTCCTGATGTGCTTGTCCCAGATTCCAGAAGACACCTGTTCTAAGCCTCTGGTCACATGACGCTCCGGGGGCTGTGCCCAGCCTTCTCTGGGGAGTGGTCCCACCCTGCCCCTCCGGCATCAGAGGCGCAGTGGAGAATAGAGGGGCCTCCCACCCAGGTCACAGAGCCTCTGAGGTCAGTGAGGGGTGGAAAAGCAGCTTTAGAAATGAAGCCGCCTGGATTCAAGGTCCAGCTTCACCACTTCGTCGTTGTGTGGTTTGGGGGAAGTTTTATTTCATTTCCCTCGGCCTTCGTTTCTTCATCCATAAAATAGCCATCACAGCAGTGTCTCTGTCGTACTTCAGGAGATGACACGCGTCAGGTGCTTAGCACGGCATCCGGACATAGCAGCCACTCAGCAGATCCTGGCTGCTGTCATTATCCCCCTCGCTGTCGTTACGGGGAGCTCGCTGCCTGCGTCTCAGTGTCTTCCCAACTGCATCGGGACATCGGCTGAACAATTATGGGAAATAATAGCCTTGGGAATCTAACCAAACTCCAGAGGCGCTGGATGGGCAGCGAGGCTGTAACTGGCTCTTTCTCTGAAGAGCCATCATTTGCCCCAGCCCAATACACTCATTTGGCCCTCCCTTCCCTCCCCAGGGAAATTCAGCAGTAAACAGAGTTGACAGAGCCAGGAAATCGGTGCCTGGAGATGCCTGGGACCCAGGGACCATAGGGCACCATCACCAGCAATACCTCCCCCAACAACACACACACACACGCACACGCACACACACACACACACACACACACACACACACACACACACACACACACACGTGCCCCTGGAGATTCGGAACCAATTTGAGAAGTCCCATCACCCCTTCCATGATTCTTGTAGTCTCTATAGACGTCCTGAGCCTAAGGAAAGTGCTCTTTTCTTCCTGTCCAGACACTGCTTTTTCTCTCCCTTACCTCTCTCCTGCAAATCAGTCTATGCCCCAGGAAGCCTGAGAGAGGAGGGAAAGGGTCTGGTCTCTAAGGAGAAAGGAACAGAAGTGGCCTAAGCCCTAACTCTCTTCCCCAAGGGCTACCTTCCGGGATAACCAGCTTCCTCTGATGACCAGAGATAGCTGGCTGTCCTCCCAAATGAGTGCTGCTCTGACATGGGGACTGTCCCACTTGGCGGAGGTGGTGCCACATGGCATGTCGACATCCGTAAAACGTGAATGAAAAGGATGCGTGTCCCTTCCGGGCCAGAGCATTGAAGAAGTGGGTGTGCTCTCTCCATGCTTTCGGTCTGCTTTCCACTGGCCAGAAGCAGGTGATAAAGTCACTGGGCGGAAAGAATCTGAATCCCTGAAAATCAGGTGGAAGGAAGCCTCCCACGGATCAGACATCCTCGCTGGCTGGTGAGGTGGGTGAGAAATAGGCTTTGATTGGGTTAAGCCACTGAGACTGGAAAACTGTGGGATCCATTACAGTAGTTGTATTACACCTACAGGTGACCCAGTAAGCCTGGCATCTGCCTGCTCCTCATACCTTCTTGCTGAGAAGGAGCGAAACAGAATTGAAGGAAGGACTCCCCCTAGCATTGATATGAGGCCAAAGCAAACAAACCTGAGGTGTCCAGAGGCCAGGCCCCTGGGTGCCAGCCTGGAGAGTTCTGTGCTGATGGCTAGAGGCTTGAGTGCATGTGGCCCAGGCACTGGGGGTGCTGGGCATTCATCAGTGGGATCATAATGGTTGAAGTCAATATATTAAATGCAGGAAAGGTAAGTGCAGAGCAAGCAGGAAGGCACCTTTCGGAAGAAGCCAATGCGACCACCACCCAATTCTCTTGGAGAAGTTGAGTAAGCATTGAGGCTTCCTTGTAAATATGCCTCTCATGGAGCTGAGACGTCAGAGGTAGAGAAAGGGGAAGGAGCAAAAAGGACAGACACGAGAGTGTTCTTCCCCCATTCCCATCTGCTTTGTCTGCTCATGTACCCTTTAAGATTCATTTCAAACCTCACTTCCTCTGTGAAGCCTTCCTTGACCTCTCTAGGTACACCTGGTGGCTTCTTTATCCATGCCTCAAGCATGGTGCCCAAACTCAATCACAGCTTCCATCACATCGGATCACACCATGAGTACCTGAGGACACCATAATGGTCTTTGTAGCCCCTGGGCCTGGGAGGAGTACCCGGTACAGACTAGGCACTGATATGGGTGGTGAAGGGATGAGTAAATTAATGTGTGGTTAAGAGAGCAGAACCCAAAGCAGAGAAACCAAAATTCAGAACCGAAACTGGGGATGTCTGGGCACCTGGGTAGACAATCTCAGTTTTCTACGTAGGGTACCAGTAAAACATCCAATGACAAAATTTTCAACCTTTATTGCTCATGACCATTTCCAGAGGCTGCTGGGGAAGTCACTGTTGCCCTCCCCCTACCCCCTGGCCTTCAAAACATGTAGCCAACCCCTCAGACTCTGCCATGAAGCTAGCCAACTCCAGCCTGTCTTCCAGGGCAGTCTTTCCCCCAAGTGACTGCCAACCTTGGCTGGGCTGGGCTGGGCTGGGCTGGGCTGGGTTGATCTGCTTGGGCCCTGCCTCTGGAAGTCATGGCACCAGCAGACAGGCCCAAGCAAGGTGAGGAGGCTGGGGCTGGAGGATTAGCGGGATCCAAGGCTGGGAAGGTCCAGGCCTCCAGGTGAAGTGGAGGCAGGCACACTGATGGCCTCAGGAGCGGGATCCTTCAGAGGGCTGTTTGGAGGGCCTGGGGGGCAGTGTCAGCTTTCTCTCCATGGCATTTTCATGTCGGTGTTATGTTTCTAACACAACTGAGAAACTGAAAGCTGGGAAAGCTGAGGAAAACCCTGAAGTCTCCAGACAGCAGTGAGAATGAGGGATGGTGGTCCGCCTGGACTTTCCCAGCATCTGGGGGGCCCAAGAAGCAGCAGCATCCATTTCTTAGTGCCCTGGCTGTACCCTTGAATAAGCAACAGCTGTGGCTCTTTGTCCTTTACTTGTCCTTTAGTCCAAATGAGGACTCATTCCCTGAGTGTTGCAAAGGAGTCCCCCTGGTCCCTGAGGCTGGGAGCTTCCACAGGACCTTCGAGTGGCACAGCTCCCAGGGGCTCCTTGGTTCTCAGGGTGACTGATGTTAGCTCTCCTGGCTCCAGGAACTTTGGAAGAATCTTTAAAAAGACATCTACTTCTGTTTCTTAAATATAAAAATAAAATAAAATCCACACCCAGCAGCCTGTGACCAAACAAGAACAGCAAGCCCTGTTCACACTGTCAGCAGGAGCAGCCCCATCTGCGCACTCACAGCCCCGCAGCCTGCGAGAGCAGGGCGTTTGCAATGACAGCGGGAGCCTCCTCCTGCGGGGGACAGTCCGGGCACCCCAACGAGGCCTGTCCCTGTCCCTAGACAGCATTGGTGTCACCAGGGCTGCTGGGTGGATGCCCATTCTGGGCCATTCTTCGAGTCAAGGTCAGAGGAATGACAATTCCTGACATGACCTTCCAGGCCCTTCCTTGGCTCTGTCTCCTCCATCGGTGAGGACGCACCTGCAGATGTCTCCATGTGCCAAACTCTTGTCTTCAGTTATGTCCAGCCTGGGGTTTGAAAAGAGCTGACAGCTCTCCTGGTTTCTGAAGACTTTGGGAGAGCAATCGCGCGCACACACACGCACACACACACGCACACACACACACACACATGCACGTGCACTCACACCCACATGCACCCACATTGCATATTCATGAGGCAGCAGACGATGGAGCTGACGGTACTGAGGGTGTCTGGGCGCCTTTAGACACAGGATGTTGCACGTGGCCCGGGGCTCTGGCCGAGACTGCTGCGAGGCAGAGGACAGCTGTCAGGATCTCCGAGGACAGCTGTCAGGACCTCCGGAGGCGCACCTCATTCTGAGGGGAACAAGAGAACAGGTGCGGGTGAGCTGGGTGGGCCCAGAAACCAGACACAAAGGCGGGGCCACAGAGCCTAAAACTCAGGCCCTGCCCCCCGGCACTGGCCCTCGGAGAAGAGGGGCAGTGGAGGGAAAGCCATGGAGCGCCTCCGAGAGGCCCCACCGAGCTCCCACTGTCTGCCCTTGGCCAGCGGAGCGTCCCTGCCGTGAAGGGCCAGAGGAGCAAGCTCGACAGCAGGCTGGGGGTAGGGGGCAGCGACGCGGGGGCGGCTCCGTTTCCTGACGCCCGCTTCCCCAGGGCCCGGCTTCCCGCCAGGACGCGGAGGCCGCTGTGGGGCCTGTGAACGCACAGTCGCTGGGAGAGGAGTGGCACCGGGCCGCACCCTGCAGCCCGCCCCTGCCCACCCTCCGAGCTCTGCTGTGCCAGGGGAAGAGGGGGCAAGGACCGCAGGAAGAGGGGCTGCGGGCACGTGACTCCTGTTGGCCCTGGTCCTCTGCACTTGGCGAACACCCCAGCAGGAGGCTGGGAGGGCCCCCTGCCGAGGGCCTGGGGAAAGCCGGGCCCCCTTCCCCTGGGAGCCCCTCCGGCTCGGTCAGCGCCCCGCGGCTCTCACCTCCATCTTGCTGTATATCCAGGGCAGGAGTTCAGTCACTTTGGTGTACACACCGGGCTTGTTTCTCTGGCCACAGCCTGTCCCCCAGCTGGTGACTCCGGCCAGGTACCAGCGGTTGTTCTGCTCACAGACCAGGGGTCCCCCACTGTCTCCCTGCAGGGAGAGGCCCACATCAGCAGGCGTGGAAGGGGTCCTTGAGCAGGACAGCTGGGCACGGGGTTTCCGCTCTGACCCCACACCTCGGCCTTCCCCATGTCCCTGGGTCCCAGGACCTGAGCCCCACCCACGAGCAGCCTCACCTGGCAGGAGTCTCTGCCTCCCCGGAGGTCCCCGGCACACATCATCCTTGGGGTGAGGTAACTGTCATAGACCAAGTAGTCGTTGCACTTCCTAAAGTCTATGAGGCCGACCTGCACCTCCCGGAGGAAGGGGGACGTCTTCTCTTCAGTGAGGTGTGGGGAGAGAGGATGGGAAAAGATTCAGGCTCTGGTCAGCTCCATGGCCTTTCGCTGCCCCTCCCAGGACCCAGTCTGGGCTTCCTGGGAGTGGAAGGCACCGTTCCTGGGGGTGGCCACACACCCTCACACCACTCACAACTCACTACAAACAGAGACAGATGGACACGGACAAACTCACAGCCTGCCGGCCGCCTTGCATGCTGCACAGAGCTCTGTGGTATTCAGAGCACCCTCCAATAAATAACTTCATTTGTTTTCAATAACTATGAGCTCTAAGGAGGCCTAGTTAACCCATGTGCAGATGGAGAAGTCCAGGCTGCAGAAGTGACCTGCAGTCACACAGCTACTCAGCTAGGGAGCCAAGGTCAGAAAAAGCCGCTGCCGGGCCAGTCAGCACTTGTCGCACTGAGCAGGGGAGCCTGGCCTGAGTCTCACAGGGGCCAGAAGGCTTGGGCACTCTCCTGCTGCATAGAAACAGCCCTACGGAGCAGACAACAGATAAGGTCACTTGGGGCCATGGTAACTGAGGTGAAGCCAGGCAGGTCACCATGCAAACCACAACTCCCAACACCCCTCCCAGCCCATAGGAGCAGCTGCGGCTCCCTCACCAACCATCACTGTAGACCCAGGGCAGGCTTAGCTTCTAGATGAGATTATAGAGACCCAATCATAGACTCATCCTGCTCCCTACAAGCATCCAATCTAGAGAAATGCTCCTCTGCTTTGAAGCCCCAAGCTCTCACATCCTGTGCTGAGTCCTTCCTGGCACCTCTGCTGAGATGTGGCTGGCTCTCCGTGGTATGTGTTCCCTTTAGTGCAGAAGCAATAAGCCCAACTGTTCAACTACAGAGGTTTCCTGGGGTCTTGACTGGAGGCATTGCCACAATAACTGCTTTGACATACACGCAGGTATATAAAACACACGGTCACGCCCAGGCCCAGCCCTCATTAGATAGGCCCTTACCCATCTACGCCAACACAACACCCCCACTTGCCCACACAGACACACGTGCATACGGGCACACACACGCTCGCACCCGCACCCGGCCTAGCATCTCTGCCTCTCACCATCTGTCTCCTTGGTCTTGCCGAAGCCTGTGATCCAGCAGGTCTCGTTGAGGCTGAAGGTCTGTCCATGCATGGGGAGGCAGGCGGGGTGGATGTGAGCTGCAGCAAGACTCAAGACATCAGTGAAGGCTCGAGGCTGGAGGTCTCGGTGTGGGGTGGAGAGATGGGAGTACTAACGTCCTAGGAGCCCCTCCCTGCCTCCAGAGTGCTTCTGCATCTTCCAGGGCCTGGGGCTGACCAATCACTTTATCAAGACCCTCCGCCTTCAGGGCTGATTTCCCTGGGTACAACGTGGACAGAAGCTCCCCTGTACCAAATAGCCACCGAGAGTGGCTCTCCTGACAGAGCCTCGGCCCTGCCCACCCGTTGGAGCAAGGAGCAGCCGCAGGCTAAGTCCCAGGCGTTCTGGCCATGGTGTCTCGGTGGAGTGCCCAGCCCGGCCTGGGAGGACACCTGCTGGTGACCAGGAAGAGTACATCCTGGTAAGAACCTCTCCCAGTAGGGAGAGAACATCCTCCGAGGCATGGACCACAGAATCCCTGCTCACTTGCCCCCAGGCTCAGAAACAGTGAGGCGGCCCTGGCACTGGTGCTGGTGCCTATGACTCTGCAAGTGCCCCTGAGGGCTGCTGCTCCTAGATGGGGCCGGGCATGGACCACCAACCTCCAACTGGCAAGAACATGTGAGCTGATGGCTAGAATGCTGGCAATGTTTCAATTGTTTGTTCTGCTCGGTGCAGCTTCCTGCACCTGGGATAAAAGTGCTCAACAAACTGGAGAGACAGGAGGAGGGAGAGCGTTACATTCTCCCATCAACGGGGCTTTGCGCATTGGCGTCTAACACGCCTGTTTGCCAGAGTAAACAAGCAAAAAATAAATAAAGGGTGTATCGATTATTAACAAAAAATGCAAAACATCACTTCTTAAAATATTCTATCCATGTTTTTGCAACACGGAGCCTTAAAAAGCTGTAACTGTTATATACTCCACTATGTTCATGCGGAAATTTAACTTCCCAGTGAGTTTTCACAAGTTTTCTCAGGTGGCTCTGTGACTTCCAGGTGCTCAGCCTGCAGGGTGAATGTAAGAAAATCTGCCCTGGCCTGGCCAGGCGTCGCTCAGCGGTTGAGCATTGACCTAGGATCCAGGCGATCAGGGTTCGATTCCCGGTCAGGGCACATGCCCAGGTTGTGGGCTCGATCAATGACTCTCTCATCATTGATGTTTCTATCTCTCTCCCTCTCCTTTCCTCTCTCTGACATCAATAAAGATATATTAAAAAAGAAAAGAAAAGAAAAAAGAAAAGAAAAGAAAAAAAAAGAAAAGAAAATCTGCCCTGGTTCCCAAACCAGGAGGCAGGCCTCATGGCCCACCCCCGGGACCACGTGCATCGGGGCTGCGGCTCCTGCCCGGCAGGGCAGAGTGAGGGGCTGGCCTCTCAAGGCTGGGAAGGCCCGGCCCGGCCCTGCAGGCCAGCTGCCTCTTTCGTGGGTGTGTGAGGGGCAGGCAGGGTGGGCGGGGGCTCCACAGACAAGGCTGGAGGATGAGGCCTTGCCCACTGGAAGGCGGGGTTCAGGCGGGTGCAGCTGGGGGACAGCCCTGGCCAGCTCAGCCCTGCCCGGGCTTCCTCCTGCCCCACTCAGAGCTCGGCACTGACTCACCACCGCCCCCAGAGTTAAGGTGGCAGGAAAGACCAGCCGGCAGGCCCTAGCACAGGAAAGGCCGGACTAACCAGAGGGCCTTCCCGGGCTCCCAAACCCCGGCCGCTGTAGCTGCCCTCCCTCGGGAAAGCCTCCCTGTCCTGCCAGGACTGCCTGCCTGCTCCTGCCTGACCCACAGTCCCCTCAGTGCCCCGTCTCTGGCCTCCCCTGGCTGGCTGTGTGGATGTCACCCATATGTCCTATTTGCAATTGCAACTACAGAGCCCACTAAAAAGTGGACACTCAGAATTTGAAAGTGAACAAATGAGTGAATGAGTTGATGAGTGGAGCTCTTTGGCTTCCTCCTGAGAGCCTCAGGGGCGTTTCCTCTGTGTAGCCTCATGTGGCCCTTGGCCCCAACCTCACTGCAACTGGCTGTCTGCATGTGGCCGCTTGTTCTCAGCTGCCGAGCTAGCAACTCGCCAGCCTCGAGCCGGTTGGGAAGAGCAAGAAAGAGCGAGCTCAGGAGCGAGACCCACCGGGATCCAGGCCTGGAGCTGTCACGTCCTGCTCCGTGGCCTCTGGTAATTCCCTCTCTCTAAAGCGCATCTCCTCATATGTACACTGACGCTGAGAACAGTGCCTGCTCCACGGACTGGTGAGCGAGCAGCTGAAATCATAGATGTGATATGCCTGCCAAAGTGTCTGGCCCCTGCTGAGTGCTCAACAAATACCAGTGAAAAAATTTCACCTATTTATATTGATTATATTGTATCCAAGCCCTGGCTCTGTCGCCAACTCGCAATGTAAGTTATGTCATTTGGGGCAAAGTTATTTCCAACCTTTGGGCCTCAGTTTCCCTAACTGTAAAATAAAGATGTTTTATTAAGTGATCTCTGAGCCTGACTCCCGCCCCACCGAAGCTCTGGGGCCCAGGGCAAGGCTGGGCCCCAAAGGCTGCCGAGATGAGCCAGAATGGGGTGTGCAGGCGATGCACTCACCTGACAGGGTCAGGGGCTTGGAGAGGCGCATCAGCGCGATGTCGTAGTCGTCCTGCTCGTCGGTATAGTTGCCATTGATGATGATCTGGGAGATGGAGGCTGCCTCGGGCAGCTGGTGCAGGTTGTTGGTGCCCGCGTACACCTTCCAGCCCTCCAGGATCTTTTCCCGGGTCCTGCGAGAGCCACAGGAGAGCATGATCCCATTACCTGCCTGGCGAGCCCACCGGCAGCAGGTGCTACACACAGGGAGCTGCGCTCGGAGCACCAGCATGGCGGCCGGAGGACGGCCGAAATGACCTCCGGGGCGAGTCCTCTGTCTTAACTCAGGGGTCCAAAACTGTCCCCTAACCTCCAAAAAGCCATGTGAACTGGCTGCTCTGCACCTTCCAATGGAAAGGGTCGGGGCTGAGTAGGATCTCTGAGCAGTCACCCACTGTCCCCTCTGCATGCCACCAAAGATCAAATAAGGTGGGCAGCACACATCTCAGCATTACTATCCTCAGCAGAGATGGCGTTTAGGCAGGACAAAGTGACCGCGGAGGACTCAGTGCTGGACAAGCCAGTGCCCCTGAGGCCTGCTCTCCAGAGCCCTTTCCTGCCCACCAGTTCAAAGTGACAAGCCTGGATGTGACACAGCAGCTGGCTGCACCCCCCCCCCAACACCCCCCCCCCAATTCCTGGGACAGTGGTCCGGAGTTCTCAGGCCCCTCCCCTGGAAGTTCCAGGTACGGGAACCAGCAGCTACAAACCCAACGCCTAGTCTTCAGGGGCAGGCTTCCAGGTCCTCTTCCTTCCCTCCTTACTAGGGGCCACCAAACAAGAGCATTTTCCCACTCTGGGCCTAGCTCAGAACAAGCACGCCCAACTCACACTCCCCGGACCAAAGTGCCTCCTGCCTATCGCTGAGGGGGAGGGGCGGCCTCCCGCCAGACCCTTCATGGAGGCAAGTGGCCTGCCTCAGCCCTTCCTGGTGACCGGAGCCCCGGCAGCATCTCATCACCTGCCCTCAGGCACTTACACAAAGAAGCAGTGGGCAGCAGTGAGCACCCACTGGGCGTCGATCAGCGTGCCCCCACAAATGTGGGTGGTGCCGTAGTGCAGACTGACTTGCCAAGGCCACTTGCTCTCTGGGGCCAGTGCCCCTCCCACGATCCGCCCAGTCATGGCCCTCAGTCCACAGTCTGGGGGGAGCAGAAAAGATGACCGGTGAACTCTGCTCCTCTCAGAGCCCTGCCATGCTCCCTGGGCCCAGGGCAGGCTCGGCAGCTAGACCTGAGGGCAGCCACCCACCCATGGACACCACTTCGCCCACGGTCTGCTAGGGCACAGCTATTTCCTGCCAAAACAGTCTCACATGGCGGCTAGATCTCTAGGATCATCCAGTGGGAAGTTTGATCCTAGGCAGGTTCCCCGTTCCTCTCACTCATTCATTCTTTCAGGAATTCAACAAGTGCTCACTAAGTGTCCTTGTGCTGGGCATTGTGCTGGGCAAGGTGGCAGGATTAGGGTCACGATGGGAAATCTCAGGACTGCTGTCAGAAGCTCAGGAAAGCAGATCAAGTCTACCGTGACCCTCAACTAACGGGCACTGTGCTGGTATCTCTATCACCTCCAAAAACAGAGGAGAAATAAACTTCCCATGATACAGAGGTGGGCTTGTGCCCACATGGTTCCCAGTGGGTCATTTAGTGCTGTTGGGGACCCTTCATCCAAGGGAACATTTCCAAGCATTTTCTGGAGTGGGTCATCCCCCCAAAATCATGTACAAGGAGGGCAGCCCTGAGAGTCTGTTCAGACATATGTTCTTTTCTTTCTGAGGAGGAAAGTGAGGAACCAGAGGCGTCTGAGGGGTGGGCACCCCATGCATAGCACCGTGTGCCTGGCCCACTCAGAGAAGCAACCCCCTGGTTACTGCTGAGAACACAGCACACCCATGGACCAATTACCAACTTGGGCTTAGGGGTCAGACCCTTGGTCAAATGCCAGCTCCTCACCTACCAAAGGTCTGACCTTGGGCAAAGTGAACGCTTCAGCCTCAGTACCTGCCTCGTGAGGGTTAAACACAACTGTCTGTAAGGAGATAGGCACAGTGCCTGGCACATAGCATATGCACAGGGAGTTTGACTCTGGATCTAGTTCTTTGTCTGTTGCTATAGGAGCTGTAAGTGGCCCAGACCTGCTCTCCAGCCCTCTGCCCCCACCCAGAAGCCAGAAGACTTGAATGGCTTCTCTGGTGTG
Source organism: Miniopterus natalensis (assembly GCF_054644295.1). Taxonomy (NCBI): domain Eukaryota; kingdom Metazoa; phylum Chordata; class Mammalia; order Chiroptera; family Miniopteridae; genus Miniopterus; species Miniopterus natalensis. Next base: position 7,011,132 of record NC_142091.1, on the reverse strand, counting down.
AGCGAGGCTGCTGGGCAGAACGGTCAGGAGGAAGGGAAATGCTATTCTGGAACTGTCCAGTGCCTCCCGGGAATCCTGGCCCTGACGCAGCCTGCTGGCTAAGCCCGTCTTCCCAGTGGACCTCCTGGGTCAGCCACCCCCCAGAGAGGTCCCATCCCTCTGCCCCTGACTCCCATCCACACAGGCCACATTCAGGAGGAAGAGCATCTTCTTACGGGAACACTGGAGAGAGACATACCGCTGGGAAGGGCATTCAGACCTGCGGAGGAAAGACAGAGGTGGGAAAAGGCTACATTAGCCGCCTCCTCTAAGAAGGCTTCCCTGATTGAGTCCTGCTCAGTCCCTATCCCATTTCTTTTGCAATGGATCCAGCCCTTCTCATGCGTTCTCCAGGAATAGAAAGAGCTCAGTGCAAACCATCTCCACTCCTCTCCTCACCCCCACTGTCCAGTGGCAGATGACACACATTGACCAGATTCACATCCTTTGAACTCATGACTCTTTGTCCCAGCGTCTTTCCACAACTAAGCAGGTAGGCTACCACTCCCTGGCAGGTTCCTCGATGCTCACCAGCAACACTGCATGCCCGTCACCTGGCACAAAGTGGGCGTTCAGGGCGCAGCTCATTCCCATCCCTCCCCTTCCTCATCGCTCCCCTTCTACCCCTTCTCTTGGAGCCTTGTTTTGTGTCTTCTCTCCTAAGCTGGAGTCCCCTCCGCCTCCCCTCAGCGGGCTTGGGGCAGGGCGGGCTGCAGTGCAAAGATGACATGAGATGAGGGGGCTCAGGGGGAGGCCAGTGCCTCCCAGACAGGCCCCTTGCCCCTGACCTTGGGCACCTGGCACTCCCCTGCTGCTGCTCCCCCCAAGCCCGCTCCCGGTAGCAGTGTTCACTCCAAACACCTGGATGATTGGTGGCCCCCAAGTTTATTAATTGTCTCTGGCAACCAGGTAAACTCTTGGGGACACCCCTGACCCCAAGGGGCTTTCTGCACCAAGCCTCCATAAGAAGTCAGGAGGCGGGTGGTGAATGAGTTCTGTCTCTGAGATGCTCCTCACATTCACAGTGGACTCCTGGAGCCTGGGTCCCCAGAAAGGCCAAGGGAGAGGGGCTCCCTGACTTCAAAGCCCCCTGAACCCACATTCCCCTGCTCATGACAGGCAGCCTGGCCCGCCCGCCACACCTGTAGAGGCTCTCCTGGATGGTGGAGTTGTATTCGAAGACCGAGAAACTGCTGGCAGCACCCCTATAGGCCACCTCGTTTGTCCGGTACGCACTGCAAGGGAAGAGAGGGGAACAGAGGGAGCCCTCTTGAGACGGTATCCACCCCCAGTCCCCCAGCTGCCTGCAGTCCTGGCAGCCCTGCTGACAGGGGCCAGAATCTGTCCCGGCCCCATATGGTCTGACCCCGACCACATAACCCTCACTGGCCCCCACTAGCCCCGTGTGCACATTACAGTGTGAGAATCTTGTGCTCACCTGTCAGATCTCAGACCACAGTGTGTGTAAGAATCACCTCAAGGCGTTTGCTGAGCAAATTCTAAGACCTGATCCCAGAGATTCTGAATTTGGATGCATTTTAACAAAAGCCCAAGTCATTGTCACATGCACACCATGGACTACTATCCATGTGGCAACTGTGTGCTTTTCTAGGGCACATGCATCTTTACACGAGAGCGGCCCTTGTGCATGCTGTTCTCTACCCAGGGACTCCTCCATTCTCTGCTCCCCACAAAGTGCAGCCAGGCACCCTATCTGCTGTGCCCAGAGAGGTTTGCACATGTCCTATTGTTGCACAGGACATTAGGGCACTGTGCTATAATGATTGGTATCAGCCTCTGTCGCCCATTCCATACTAGAGGCTCTAAGGGCAGGGATCTTGTCTTGTTCCTTTGTGTCTGGGTGCTACGTACTAAAGCTCGGTGAGTGTTCTTTGAATAAATGACACTATCAACTGAAGCCCAGGGGAGGTTCAGACTTGCATAAGGTCACACAACTAAATGATAACAATGTCCGTGATCTTGCAACTAGACCACCCAGACTCCCCTTTCACAGGTGGGAACCCTGAGACTGAGGCAGGGACAGAGAACTGCTTCTAAGACCTAGTCCCCCAACCCGATCTTCTAGGAGCTTCTTCTACAGAGATCCCACAGTGAGACCCTAAACCCTCCTCCCCACACCCTCACACACTGATGAACCCCAAAACTATTTGGCTTGAAAACACAGGCCAAGAGGGAGAATGGAGATGACTGTGTGGCCTGCAAATCAGGATCCCTTTCAGGTCACGTTCACCCCATTTCTCCTCCACCCACCAGATCAGCTTTGTTTAAAATCTTTAGAGCCAAAGATTCTTATGACTACCTGGCCACGCCCCCCCATTTCCTTCCCATTTGATGAGCTCTAGCCTAAGCCACGATGCCTCAGCTGGAAGGCCACTGAAGGGTATGCATAGCTCAGGCCTCTAGTTCCCAGAAGTGAGGAGACCAGAGCTGCTCACACGCCTTCCCACCTCAGAGGGCTAGAGTGACCATTCAATGGGACAACGGGCATGAGGCTGCTAGAATTCAAGGGTGTCCTGGGCAGTGACCTCAACCCTGGTCCTCAAAAGTCTTTTTAATATGAGGTCCCTGCAATAAGCCTGGGACACCCTTGCAAAGAGCCAGAGACATCCCTGAAGCCAGGACCCTAGGGCAAGTGTTACCTCTCAAAACCCAGCTGCTGGCAGGTCTTCACAGAGTAGGAGCTGTTCCAGCTGTCGCTGCAGACGGGAATCCACTGATGGGAGGATCCCGAGTAGACTTTAAGCAGAGACTTGTCCCAGTCAAACCTCACTGCAGGGCAAGAACGGGACAGAGCAGGTCCTCAGACCCTGGGAGCTCCAGGTTTGGGAGAATGAACTGAGTAATGCTCTGAGAGGCTCCGCCCTAAAGCTCCTCACTGAGGCCTGGGTAATGCCCAGGAGCTTGGCCCCAGGGTTGATGACCATCAGTCAGTGCTTAGAAGTCCAAGACACTCAGTGAGGGCAGAGCCAAGGCAAGGGGCTGGAGCAGGGCAGAGAGCTCTCCCTCTGACAGGACCCAGGGGACCAGGAGCTGTCACCCCTAGAGGGCAGTGAGGTGCCCACATGAGAGTGGCAAGAGGGGCAAGGTCTATGATCTGACTGAGTGCTCACTAGACAGGTTCAGTCACAGACAGATGCAGTCATGGGCAAGGGCACAAGTAAATGCTCAGATAGAATGGATGGGGCTTGCACCCACAGACTCCCACATCGGGGCTATGCATGGACACCTGTGACAGCCTTGAGAGCCAGAGCCCAATGACACCTCTGTGCTCATCTAGACCAGTCGTTTGCAAATGGGCATTTATGAAACTGTAGGGGTAGAAGTCAGAGGTCACATGCTGGGCAAAGAGGAGGGGCACACAGACTGAAGCCCAGAGAAGGTAAGTGATATGCCCAAGTTACACAGCACTCAAGGCCAGGTTTCAAATGCAGCCTTCCGTAACTAGAACCCAGGTCCTCCGATTCTCCATCCATTGCCCCTCATTTGAGTTTGCAGTCACTGGGGTGCACACATGCACACACGCATGCACAGCCTGCTTACCACAGCCCAGCTCGTCGCTCTTCAGCTTGCAGTCAGCCACCCCGTCACAGCGCACAGCGTGCTTGGGGCAGCTCTCGGCTGCCTCCCTGTACTTGATCCTTGTGTGGCCCCGCCAGAAGTAGACTGGAAAAAATGAAGCAGACAGTGGGGTCACTGCCACCCCAGAGACAGGACACGGAGCAGCCCAGGCCCTGGGGGTTCTGAGACACCGACCTGCAATCCCTCTTGGACTCTGGGGCTCTCGTCCCCCATCTGTATGAAGAAAAAGGCTACTCAGGAATGCTCTGGAATACTCCAGAAAGCTCCTGCAAGCAGGGCAGCACCGGGCAGGCCAGAGCAGCCACCCAGAAGAAAAGAAGGAAAGAGAGGGAGGGAGGTGTGGGCGTGGGTACTATTTGGGAGGTCCCCTGCCTTATATGGGGCCAGAGCGGTGGCCAGGGAAACTACCTCCCCCCGTATCCCAGAGCCCTTCTGGCCTCTGTCTTCCCTGTGCTCCGCAGGGTGACAGCAGAGAAATTTCTAAATCTACAGGCTCACACACACCTTCAACCGCCACCTGCCCTGTTTTCTCCACGGTGGTCCTTCCAGCCTCAGAAGCTCCTGGATTGCCTTCCCCCCTCTCCCCGAGACAAGGAATGTCTCCTGTACTCAGTTTTTGCCCCATTCCTTGTCTTTATGCTTTTAAATGTCTTCCCACTAAAAAAGCAGCTCTGGATGCTGATGCCCGAATGCATGAGCTTTACAAACCTTCTGTGAAATCAGACCCCTGGTTTCTCCCTGTGTCTCTGACACCTTTCTCTTTCCAAACTAGGAACCGTGGCCCTCCTGCCTGGACACGCGTGGCCTTGGATGCCAAAGAAACCTGAGTCCTGGCTTCTAACTGTCCGTCGTCTGCAGCCGACTCCTGGCCCTGACCCCCACTTCTCCCTGGCCCCACTTCTCCTCCGTCACCCAAGGTGAAGGTCACCCCTGTGACTGCTCCTTCCAGGTTTAGACACCGATCCCTCCTGCTCTCGTGGCTGTGCCCTTGGCTTCCGAGCTCTGGTGCGTTCCCCTGACCTGTGCACTGAACGGGCCACAGTCCCTCGACGAGCAGTGGGGACAGCTCAGGACTGAGTCAGGCCTGGGCTCTACTCGCAACCCCCTGATATAGCTGCTCAGCGGCCACCTCCCTGGTGCTGGCAGGCCTACGGTCAGGGGGCTGGAGGAGGTGTTGGGACCACGCCGAAAGCTCTAGCAGTCGGGCATTTGCTCCCGCTCTCAGTGGACCGCGGGGTTCACCTGGAGGGTGCCTGGTGTGAGGGGGGGAGAACAGGGCAGAGCCCGAGCCCTGAGGAGGTTCACGTGGACACCCTGCTAACTAACCTGTGGGGGTCACACAGCTGGGAAGGGCCAGAGACAGGTGCTCGCAGGGCTGTGTGGTGCCAAAGCTGTATCCCTAACGGGCACACTACCTGCTCCGGCACAACCTTTCTCCCACAGCCCTGCTGCCATCCTGCGTCCGCCACGCCCTGAATCTTGAGCACCATCCGCCCCTCAGCCTGGCATTTACAGCCTTCTAGGCCTGGCCATGCTGTACCCAAGCAAACAGCCATCCCCCAGGTCCCTAAAGCACATTCTGCTCTCTGGTTAGCGGCCCCTCCCCTCTCCCCATGCCCCCGCCCCCTGCCACCTTTCCTGTAGCTGCCCCTCCCACTCAGGTGCCCTGTACCAGATGCTCCCCCATCTCCCAGGGCTCATCTGGCCCCATGTCCTTTGTGACTGGCCCCTGCCTCCAGGCCACACACCTGTCCCCTCTTCCTGAGGGCCCTATGTCTTCATCTTCTTCACCCCAGCTGCATCCCCACAAGATTGTACTCTCCCTGACCACCTGGTATCCCCTTTTGCCCCCTCCCACTGTGCTGGGTTTGTAGTGGACGCCCTGACAGAGGGCCTAGGGACACATCCTGGGAATATTTTCCAAAGAGAGGGGGTAAATCGTGGGCATATTTGCCCCTGAACAATTTATATCAGTGATGGAAAATGCCTGGGAGACTTTTTTAATCAGGGTTTTTATGTTTGTTTTTTTAAATGACCCACATTTTTAGAGTGGGATTTTGTGCCAGGCATTGTGCCTTTATCTCACGTATTCCTCATAACCCAGTGAAGTCTTCATGAGACGTTACTGGGCACATAGTAGGCTGAATGAATGATGAATGAATGAATGAATTTAATCTTACTCGAAGATGCAGAACCGAGCTGAGTGGCGAACTGATCTGCTCAGGCAGCTGCACAGTGGGGACTCGAGCCCCGTTCCTCTGACTTCCCACACTTCACCCGTGTTCCAGAGGTGCCCCGTCCCCAGGCCCCACTCCGCGTCCCTCCGTTGAACTCACAGAGCAGGATGAGCGACACCACCAGGGCGATGAGAAGGAGAACACACCCGATGAGCGGCAGCCGCTTCTGGCCCTCCTGCCAGGTGAACTTGGGCAAGCTGGCACCTGGGGGCAGCAGCAGGGGAGCTGAGGCGCGGGCGTGAGGCGTGAGGAGCCCTGCCCTGCCCCGCTGAGCCCCCGGGAGCCAGTGCCCACTGCGCAGCCTCCAGTGACCCCGGCTTTGTCCCCCTGGTCTCTCAGCCCCTCCCCCATTTGCCCCAATGCCCACTGCCTTGGGCTGCATGTAACGATTCCTCCTGCCCCTACCTCCCAGGCCCCAGGGCGTCGAGGAGGAGCACAGCCCCAAGGCCAAGACTTCCCCTCCACCCACGACCGCCTCCCTGCTCCTCTTGCCTTCCCTGCAGGATGCCCCTTACCTGGGGTCTCCCCGGCGGCCCTGGTGGCTGGTGCTGATGCGGCAGGAGATGCCCGGACTGGTGTGGCCCCCACTGGTGTTGCTCTAACCAGGTGCACTCTCCTTGGAGAGGATGCAGTGGAGGCTGGCCTGGCAGGCGACGACCTGCTGGATGACGACCTGGCGGGTGATGCCGGAGCTGGGCCTGCCCGGGTTGCCGACATCCTTGCTGGGGAGGCATTCTGAAAGGGAGTAAGGGCATCCCTGAGGCTGCGTCCTGCCACCCTCCCAGCTGTGAGCGCTGCGAGCCAGGAGAACAGCTCTGAGGAGAGTGGCTGGGGGCACAGAGCCGAGGGACAGGACAGGAGTGTCCAAGGATGGAATGAAGCTCAAAGAGCCTGTTGTCCCCAGCTCCCTATGGTCTCTCCCTGTCACAGGGGCCTGCAGAGGTGGGCAGGGGGCAGTGGCCATCTACCTGGGGCTTGGGGGCACCTGCTTTGGCTACACAGGTCTAGGGACCCTCAAAGAAGAGGCGCCTGGGCTGGTTCCTCACTCTGAAGGTGGCTCAGAGATGTGGGTCCCTGTGGGGGACGGGACCGGCCTTTCTGCTCTCTTCACTTCTGTTCCCCACATCCTGCCCTTTCTTTTGTGTGTATTTGAGCTTGTAAAACACTGGTCTTACTATGAGCTGTCATCAAAAAGTGTGAAAAGCAGAGCTTCAGAAAATCCCTGACCTGCCCTGTACCCCGACGTGTCTCAGTAACCCCGGAATTAACACAAGCACGCACACACACATGCACACACACACTCATGCACACACACGGCTCACACCAGTACCCAGGGACATGGGAAAGGCAGGAGCAGGAGAAGGTCGGCGGAGCTGACCTCACCACCCTCAGACCAGATCCCTAACCTCGCCCAGCTGCAGAATGTGCTCATTTATGTTTAGTGCTTTAGGGAACGAGCCCTTTGTGTGCATTTACTCAGTAACCGTCTGAACAGCCTGTGAGATGGGAATTCTCATTACCCCACTGTGCCGAGGCAGAGAGGCTCCGCAGCTGGGTCAGCTGCAGAGCCCAGGGGTGAGCCTGAAATCAGGTCCTGGACGCCACGCTCTGCCCACCGGGCTCGCGGCAGCTGGCCGCAGCAGGCAGCCAGTGAGTGCCAGCCCTGCTGCCACCTAGAGACCCGAGCCTTTGGGTAGCCTAAGCTGGAAGAGGGAGCCAGGGCAGCCAGGGTGGAGAAGGGCCTGAGCAGCCTCTGCTGGCCTGCAGGACCCAGTCCCCATCTCCAGTCTAGGCATCTTCTCACCCTCTGTGGCCCCTTATAGAGATCTCTTCAGCCTCCCTCACACCATCTCTGCCCCTTAAGTCCCCTCTAGAAGTCCCCGGAGCAGCTGGGGAAGCTGGGAACTGACCCGCACTGTAATTTCTGCTGAGCACTGCCCGGCTGCTCAGAGGGCAGGTCTCCCAGGGGCGGCAGGGACGGTGGGGAGGCACAGCTCCGCTCAGGACCCCGCGCTGGGCTCAGTCTGCAGGGGTGTGCGGAGGGCCCTGGAGCTGGGCCCTGGCGCCTGTCTCCCTCCCTTACCTTCCACTGTGACCATATCTACCGAAAAGCGCTTGGGCACGGTCACTAAGCAGGCCAGCTAATAAAATGTCCTCCTCATTCAAACACCCAGCCCATGTCAGCACCATCATCCCGACCAGGCAGACACTTTTAATTTTATTTATCTTATCCTCTGTTCTCAGAGTCAGAGGTTATTGATTTGACCCTTTCCTCATTTTGCAGAGTCTGTGGGATGAATTTAAGGAGTCGTCTTCAATCCTGATCACAATCGGTCACCAGAGGCAGGGGCCCGGAGCAACTCTCCCAGCAGTCAGCGGTTCATTAATGGCTGTGGGTGAATACATGCGGGTCCTGGTGCCCCAGCCGCTGAGCAGGGACACTCTCACGTGTGTTTAGGAACCTGAAGGGCACCTGTGCCACTGCAGAGCCAAATGGACCAGAGCTCAGATTCCCCTCCCCTCATTCGCATTGTGCAGATTTCCAGAGAATGAAAACAGGGTAGCCCCTGGAAGCCTCTGGGGGGGACAGGATTGGGTGGGGCAGGGCGATGGTGTGGCTCTGTGGAAACGTAGAGGGCATCACTGATCAGCTGAGCACATGGAAGCCAGGCGGGCAGAGCCCAATCCTGGGCCTAGCAGTGTGACCTTGGGAAAGCCACATAACTTTCTCTTTTTCTTGACCTGGAGAATTGGAGCAATAATCCTGAGGATTCAGGGAGATCAACAGGCAAGCTCTTGCCCGTGCCTGGCACACAGCAGCTGGGCAGGAAGTGGCCATTCCTCTCCCCTTTCACTGGCACATGCACCGACTGTCTGAGAGGCAACACCATGGGGCATGTCCAAAAGGCTGAAGGGCGCTGTGAGCTCAGCTTAGGGAGAGGAGAAGGCGCTGGACAAAGGCCGGACTAAAATCCTTCAGCGAGAGGGATGAGCCCGGCTTCCCACCAGTGCTGGCCTGAGCCTCAGCATCTGCCCAGGACCCTGGCATTGTGGCCCTCAACTGGCCTGCCAGGCCTTTGTCCTGTTCGGTTCTCACTATAAGTCTCCCCCAGCCTCAAGGAGGCAACTCTCATCACTCAATACAATAAAATGATAACAGCTCACATAAGTGTGAGTTCACAGTACACTTCAGTGCCTCCGGCCTCATGAGGTCCTCGCTCCAGCCCTGAGACACTGGCATTTTTAGAAGCACATTTTTACAGACGAGCAAACCCAACTGAGTGTAGATTGCTCAGAATCCTATAATCAGAAATCGGCCCATGCCATGTGTGCCCGAAACCCTGCCTTCTCCAGTCAGCAGCCAGGGCCTCCCGACACCGTCTTCCCCCTGAGACTTGCGGGCAGTTGCTCGCCTGCACTGTGCCCTGGCGGGGGGCTCGGCAGGACTGGGGGCACCACAAGGAGCCTCCAGGGGGCTGGGGGTTTCCATGGGGACCTTGGTCTTGCTGAACTTGATGGTGGGAACCAGAGTTGGGCCTGGTGGCCTGCCAGGACCAGGCAGAGCCTGGCGTGGGGGAGCAGCGGTGTCATAGCCATCAAGGACTCTCTGAGGCAGCTGGGGACTCTGGGCAATGGCTTAACCTCTTCACACCTCGGTCTCCTCATCCTTACAGTGAGCCTATCAACCAGCTCCTAGTAGTGCAGGGACAGGTGGCATGCATAAAGTCAGGACTTGGTGACCATCAGCTGTGATGGCTGCTATTTGTCTGTTTGTTTGCTAAGATGCTCGGCTAGAAATGGAAAAATATGTGTTTAAATATGACTTCACCCACTGCTAACTGGGTTACTTTGGGGCAAGTAAGCTTGCACTTCAGAGCGTCTTCACACGCTTGAGTGGAACGAGTCTGCTTCTGTCCCTCGGTAACGCAGATAAACATGAAGGAGCCTGGTCTGTAAATGTGTCACCGAAGTGAAAAAAATAGCCCATCAGGCACTTTACTTGATCCTATTTCAACCTCATAGCAGCAACTTGTGGTTGGTATTTTAAGCATCATTATATAGATTTTGAAACTGAGGTCCAAGGTGGTTAAGAACATGCCCAAATTCACTTCTCAGTTGGTGGCCAGGCTCGGGTTCTAGCCAGGCTGCCAGGAGCAAGTCGGGTCTGGGCCAACAGTCTCCAAGCTGGCCCACAGCACCTCCTTTGCTTCTTTGGGGTTCAGAGTTTGCTTCTCGCAAGCTCCTAGTTAGCGAGCTAGACAGGGATTACTATCTCCAGTTTATATAAAAGGAAACGGGTTTGGAGGAGCTGCAGAGGGTGCCTGAAGCCCCTAAACTTGTGGTGACCTTGCAGGGGCTCTGTCAGTCTTCTGATGCCCAGTCAAGCGCTCAGGCCATCTCCACCTAAGCAGGACCCCGTAACCCTGATCGTGCCACCCCAGCATGGCAGGAACAAAGGAGCCAGCCTCAGAAGAGAGGCCTGAGAGGCAGGCAGAGGCCCAGAGGAAACAGCGTGGGAAGAGCGGGGAGGCTGAAGCTGCGAGAGGGAGTCAGACGAGAGAGGTGGCTGGTGGTGCGCAGGCACAGTGGCAAGGCTGGGCAGCCAGAAAGGCAGGGGCCTCCTGCGCTGTTTGCTGCCTCTACCTGCAGGTGTGTCCCAGCTGCCCACCCACAGGAAGCGGGGAGGAAAGGCCCTGGGAAGGTGAGCCCTGGGGTGCAGGCAGGGCATCCCCCTGGGTCCCTCTTCTCTGAGTCTGGAGACAGGTGGGACATGGAAAAGGGGACTGATCTTGAGCTCAGTACCCAGGGATCCAGAAGGAGCGGTGAGTAGCGCCTTGCCAGGCTCTTTAAAACCATTGGCTTGGAGCCTCGGTGGCCCATGATAAAGTCTTCCAGGGTTGGGAAGTGTGGGGTGTGGGGATGGAGGAGAAGTGGGGGGTGGGGTAGGAAGGGCAAGATCCCAGAAAGAGCCAGAAGTCCTGGATGCCCTGGCCCAGTAGAGCGGGCACTGTGGTGTCAGAGCTGGTGAGAAGCAGGAAGAGAATCTGCGCCCCCAAGTCCCACCTGAGATCTGCCCATGTGGGGAAATGCAAACTCCAGCAGGGACAGCAGGATGGAAGGGCTGCCCCATGGCCAGAGGAAAACTCACTCCTGGATGTGGGCATCGGCTCCATTCCCAACTCTGAACCTCAGCTCAAACTGCTGCAGAAGCTAGGAAGGACTCGCACTTTCTGGGACTACAGAACAGGAGACTCCACAGCCATCCTTCTTCACCCATTCCACAAACTGCCACCCACCTGCTGGAAGTTCCTCCTGATGTCTAACTTACAACAGCAGTAACTCATTTCCTTGCCCCAGTTCTTGGAGTGCGGTGCAGAATTCCAGCCTCCCTCCCAGAGGCCTGACCCCACGCTTCCAGCAGATACCTTGAGCACATGGGGAAGAAGGAAGGGAGGAGACATCTTCAAAGTCCCAGATAGAAGGGACAGACCCCAGACCAGAATCAGCCCACCTCCAGGCCTTTGCCAGTGAGCAGATGACCCAGGAATGGAGCTCAAATAACCATCTCCTGGGCCAGAGCCCCAGGCCCCCCACAACCTGCCTGCAGCCCAGAGGTCCCCCTGCCTGACTGGCAGCAGGTGAACACAAGAGTCAGAGCATAGGTGACTCTGGGCCATTGCCAAGCATTCTTTCCTGGTCCTGCCTGTTCTCCCACCGTCCCGGAGTGGTCTCTGCGGTTACCCCCGGGTAACACAGTCCTGAGCCCTCACCGTGTCATGAACAGGCCCACACCCCAGGCTGTCACTGTGCTTCCACAGCTCCCGAGGTTCCCACTCAAAACTCATCCAGCCCCCTCAAGATGACCTGGGGCAGGAAGCAGCATGGCTGGAAGGCAGGGAGAGGGCTGAAGGGAGCAATTCCCAGCACTGGGGCTTTCTCCAAGAACTTGCCTGGACAAGAGTTAATAAGGATTATTATTCCCATTTTACAGACAAGGAAAGTAGAAGCCCAAACCATTTGTGTGCTTTATCCAAAGTTAATCAGGTATATCTTAGCACACAGTAGGGACGAGACCCCAGGCCCCTTGTGCCTAGTTCACCGCTCTCTGTGGCACAGCTTCCAGGGGCGGCTTCTCCACCCCAATGTGAGAGGGGTATTTGTATGATTTTCTGTGGCACACTCTGCCCAGGGCCCTTACCTGGTGGAGGATGGGAGTAAGTCTACAAACCCCTTGGCCTCTCAGGCCTCCTGCGGGCCCAGCTAGCCATGCGGCGGAGGAGAGGCTGTGCTGAGGGACATCACAGCCCCTTGTGGGCTGCTTCATTGCAGCAGTTGTGTGGCCAGCCATGGGCTGAGCCCGGGGCTCCTTTGGGGGCTGCTCTCCAAGCACAGGCAGTCCCCTGTGTTGTCTCTAAACAGTGTCCACCTGAGGCAGCAGCAGCTTCGACACTTCTTCATGCCTCGAGGGCAGGCCCACCAGGGCCCCTGCATGTCCAGCCCAAGCCCTGGGCCTCCCTTCATAAAGCCCCACCCCAGGGTAGGCTAGGCCCAGGCTGTCAGCGTTCAAAGGACCTTGAACACTCTCTGGTCCAAGTCTTTATCCTACTGATGAGGCAGTTAAGGCCCAGAAAGGCAATGAGACCTGTCTAAGGTCACATAGCCAGCTGGGGGCAGTGCCAGGACCAGGACCCTGGTCTTCTGGCTCCTGCCCCTGGGCTGCTGCAGCGCTGTGTCCTCCCGTGCCAGGTCCGTGTGCCAGGCTCTGCTAGAACAGTCCCTCCCCAGACCTAAGCATCCAAGGCAGTCTGTTCTCCCAGTGACTCTGAGTGTCATGGATGTTCAAAGGGGTGGGCACAGGCAGGACCCCAGGCTGACACCCCAGCACTCTGGGTTAGGCAGAAGGAAGTGCCCCCAAACCCACTGGAAGCACTGGGGGTACCAGGAAAGCTCAAGAGTTTGATGGGACCTGACAAGCACCCTTGCCTACTGGGAGCCTAGGGCACCTGGGCCGTGGCAGGGAAGTCCTGCACCCATTTCAGTGTGCACTGGCAGGGACTAAACTGCCTCTGTGGAGCTGGTCCAGGCTGGGGTGGGGTAGATCATGGTGTTTTTCCATTCTCACTGCTCAACTGAGGCTTCATTGTACCTGCAGCTACATGGGGCTCCTTCCTGCTCTCCCCTCCCTGAACCTAGAGAAACCCCATGAGACGGGCTCCCCTCGGAGCGCAGGCAGATCCCTAGCACCTCCTCCCACCCAGCCACCAGCATGTGCACTGTTTACCCCCGAGATCTTGCTTGGCCTGGAATCAAACGGCTCCAGACTAAGAGCCAGAGCCACAAGACCTCTTCTGCTCCAGGTGTGGAAGACATAGGGGACCTAAGGGATAGTCACATCCCTCTCAGCTCCTTGATCTATATAAGAGGGGGTTGAACAATCAGCTGTTTCCCAGCAGGGTTCCACACAGCACTCGGGGTTGCGTGGAGAGGCCTGGGAGCCAGAGAGGTCCAGTTTTCAGTTGTGTACAATGGGCTCCACATAAGATTTCATTTCAAAAAAGAGCCTGCTGCTACAAAGAACCTGAAAATCGATGGCCCGGGTGAGTGCTGAAGTTACTTCTAGTCTGTATTGGCTCCTATGTGCATGAAAAAGCCTTGGCGTCCAGAATCGAAACACTTCCTTATCCGTTCATTCATACGCCCATTTTTCATTCATTTATTATTTATTCATTCATCAAATAGTCTAAAGAACATTGCGTGGCCACTGTTGCCAAACAAATAACATTCCATGGTCTAGGAAGGTACTGCCTCAGTTTCTCCCCATGTGCCCTCTCCACTGATGCTGGTACATAACGGGGGGCTCCCTGGTCAGTACTGGTATTGCTTCCCAGTAATTGTCACACAAGCCACCCTCCACCTGGAGCTGTCAAGGCCTCCACCTGGCTGACAAAGACCCCGGCCCAGAATTCCCGGGCTGGCTTCCCTCGTGCCTCCGCCCGGCACCCTGCACACCTGGCTGGGCACAGTGTGCCTCCGTTGTTGCTGCACCAAGAGGAAGCTGTTTTGCCAAAACAAGACACTTAAGCTAAGTGGCTATTGTTACATCAGCCGGCCTTCCTGCCTGGCACCCAGGGCCCCGTCCACGCACTCCCACACATTCACACTCACATTTGCCAAGTCACAGAACAATGCAGGGGGCGGCAGGGCGGGATGGCGGAGGTGGACGTCCGCTCAGCACCCGCTCAGCACCCGCGGCAGCGTGAGGCAGAGGCCTGAGGCGGAGCTGCGTGCCTGCAGGACAAAGGGCGGGTGCCTGGGGTCCTAAAGGCGCCTACACTGTGAGAGCAGGGGGATGGCAGAGTGACCTGGGCCTATGGGTCTGCCATCTCGGGGACCTGCCCAGCCCCCTCGGGAGGTGCCTGGTCCGGGCCATTCCTGGGACCTCCAGCCATTCTCCAGCGCACAGCATCTGTGGGCTTGGGCTGCCTGAGAACTCGTTCCACCCTAGGAAGACCCACTCGACAGAGGATTGCTGCTTTCATCGAGGGTCCACTTCCGTTTTTCTTTAATAAACAGTGCACTGCTCTAAGCATGAAGAACATGACTCATTTCAAAAAACACAAAACACATACTACTTTTCAAAAACAAATGCACGTACCCAGCGTGGTGCACCTGCAGTCCCATTCTATGTATTTCAGAGGCTGGTATGGGACCACAAAGGGGCCCCCAGGGACGGTCTGTCCAACCCTCTGACTGGTAGGTGGAAAAACATAGGCATGGAGAGGAGACATTCGTCCAAATGTTTAAAGGAGCCAGGGCTAGACTGTAGATGATGATGATATCAATAAATCTTGGCTCTCTATGAATCTGTCTCTGCCTCTACCTCACTCTCTGTCTCTGTCTCTACCTAATTCTCTGTCTCTGTCTCCACCTATGACAGGGACTACTCTAAAAGAGCCTTACATGTGAAACTATTCTAAGACTCCTTTAAGTAGATACTATTTTTATTCCATTTTACAGATGCCAAAGTCACAGCTGACCTGGCGCGCGGTCAGTGTTCCGTCCACCACGTCCTGCAGCTCCTCTTTTGAATACAGGGGATCAGAGAACCTTCTCCACCCCTTCCCCAACATCCCCCTGGAGACCCACCCACTCACACAGGAGCTTGGTCTGGCTTCGGCCACTGGTATCACCTTCCTCACAGCTTCTGGGGCTGAGGAACAGATACCCTGGTGTGTTTCCCAGTCCCTCCCAGTCGGCCCCTATTCAGTGTCATCAGTGTGAAGAAACCGGCTGGTGGCTCCCCCGGCCCCCACCTGTTCTACCTTAAACAGGGGTGTCAGAGCCTTAAACTGGGGAGCGGGGGCGCTCTTCTCATCTGACATGAGTTAGGCCAGCCTCCCAGAGCGGACGTGGCGCCTGCCACACCACTGGAACTTACCCACCAATGACAAGCCTGCTCTTCCCCCTGTGCCCTCCAGTGTCCTCCCATAGTGGTCCCTGACTGCACAGAGGGGCCTCCTAGGCCTATGTCCCCTTCACTCTGCCCGGTAACTGGCCCTTCTCACTCTCTGTGTTTAGGGGCCATCGCATCAGACTCCCAGCAAGCTACTGAGGAACATGACAGACTGTGGGTTCCGTCTCTCCGTGCCCCAGACAAACTCCATCTATCTGAACTTTATCCTTTTTTCTTTTTTTTTCTTTTTTCTTTTAAAAAATTTTTTTCTAATATATCTCTATTGATTTCAGAGAGAGGAAAGGAGAGGGAGAGAGAGAGATAGAAACATCAATGATGAGAGAGTCATTGATTGGCTGCAGCCCGCAACCCAGGCCTGTGCCCTGACTGGGAATCGAACCCCGATCACCTGGATCCTAGGTCGACGCTCGATTGCTGAGCCACGCCCGGCTGGGCTCACCCTTTTTTCTTAGCAGAGGCTCCAAAGAGCCCTGTAGGCCTAGGGCCAAATGACCTTGGTGGGATGGAGACATGAACCAAGGAGACCAGGGAAGAGGGCCGGGGAGAAAGCCTGGGAAATGAAAGTCGGGATGGAGCTGATGAATGGCGGGGGAGATGGCGGTAAAGGTTGTAGAAACACATCCGGAGTCAGAATGGACCACAAGCCAGCTGTAAGCCAGAACGTAGGCTGAGCTGATCTTTCTCAAACCCGGCCTTGCCCACTCTTCCCAGAGCCCCAGAGCCCAGTCACTTCAGTAAAGAGCAAGAGAAAGGGAGGGGTGGGAGGAAACAAGACCTAAGGAGAAGCCAGAGCTCAGGAGGAATGTCCCTCAAGAAAAGAAGGCCGAGGCACAGTTGAACAAAATCTTTGGACGCCTGCTGGTGTAGATGACTGACTCCCACAGAGCACCTCTAGCTGCTCTCTACCACCACCAGGAGCCGGAGAGGAAAGGAGCCTGAACTGCAGCAAGAGGAACTGTGGACGGACGGAAGGAAGCACTTCCCAAGCATGAAGATTATTAAGTCCGAAAATAAGTGACCAAGGGACACTGGAAAATCCCCTTCACTTTAAATGCTCAGAGTGGCATTTTTAGAATGGTATATGAGCCCGGTGAGGGGTGGCCAAGAAAACCTAGACGCCCCGTTAAAGTGCTAAGTTTCCGTGACTCTCAAACCAGCAAAGGTGGCAATCTAACAGCACGAATGTTCTGGCTGGGGTGCTCCCAGGCCACAGAGCGCGAGCCCAGTATTCAGCCACGCAGCCCTGAGGTGCTTCCCGAGCAGACCCCAAATCCTACCAGCCTCTCTCCTTCCTAGAAGAGTCCCTCCCTCCTAGGAACCATGATAAAAGGAGGCCAAGCGATCCTGATCCCCAGTGGCTTCAAAGCAGAAAAGGCAGATTCCATTTCCCCCAAACCTGAGGCACACCAGCGCAGTGCCCCGCCTATCTCCCAGCCCTATCCCTGCTTCCTCAGCTCCAGGAGCTTCTGGCCGTGGCCCAGGGACTCACCGGGCGGCTGTCCCTTTCCATGGTCTCCCAGGGAATGAGGCTTCCAAACTCAGCTGATATCGATAGGAAGATCCATGTTGGCCCCTGGCTTCCCGGGCATGTGGCGAAAAGGGGGCTGGAGGGCCAAGGGCCGGCCCCCACCAGATGGGGTGGGGAAGCCGGTTGGGACTGGGACGTGTGAGGTAATCCCAAGTACAAACAACAGGGCAGAACTAGCCAGACCTGTCTCTCACCCCTCCTCGAGGCCACCCGGTTACTCAGCGAATACCAAATGAGTGCCAGCTACCTCTGCTCCCGACACTGCCCCACAGAGCCAGTTGTGGGGAGCAGGCTCCAGAAGGCCTCCTCAAAGGGAGGCTCTGAGAGAAGGCCCAGGCCCTGGGGGACAGTTTAAGCCCAGTTGACCTGAGCCCCTAAAATAGGTGCCCCTGTCCCCAGGGGGGACGTCCAAGGCCAGGGCCAGGGCAGGGCAGTGTGAACACTCATCTCAGGGACCACATGTCCAAATCCCGTTCAGCCATGTGGACTGGCAGGTTTTTTTCCGGAACTTTATTTCTCAAAAACTCCTAACAAATTTAAATCAAATGACCTCAATTATGCACATAATGAATTGTGTCTATTGAAAACAATAAAAAGCTATGAAACAACAAACCCAAGTCAATTAAAATAAAATCTATAAATAACTGAATGGAAACCGTTCTAAGAAGTATTGGGCTGACTCATGGTCCCACACCTATGCCCCTTCCTGACTCTGAGACACACGAAATGAAGAACTGCCATGAGAGGTGTGCTCAGCACCTCCAAACCCAGCGGAGCTGCTGCTGAGAGCTGCAGCGGGAGCAGCCGTTCGGACAGAGCATTTGGAGGTATAAAGATCAGAGAACTGCAGCTCTTTGAAGCTCAGAGAGCACTAGCGGTCCAGTTTCCTCGTTTAACAGATGAGAAGGAACCTGCACGAGTCACGTGTAACAGACAGCAACAGACACAACAGCAAGGTGCTGGGGTCCTGTGAACGAGCTACACGCAGCCATGCCCTCCCTGCAGCATGGGCAGGGCTCCCGTAGGCCAGGCACAGCTCCGGGCCTGAGACACAGCGAGCAAAGTGGGCAAACACCCGCCCTATGTCACCGGCAGTGGGCCCACAACAACAGACGGTGGGTATGTAGGTAGATAGAGACAGACAGGTGGACAGGCAGGTAGATGGACAGACAGTACAGTGTATTAGAAAGTGAGAGGTGCTACAGAGAAGAGCAAAGCAGGGAAGGGATGGAGAGGGCTGGCCGCGGAAGGGTTACAGTTTGAAACTGGGAGGTTAGGGAGGGCCTCACTGAGGTGACATTTAAGCAAAGACTTAAAGGAAATGACTACTATTCCTCATTTACAGGTCAGAAACAAGAAATGCTTAGCTCAGCGTGGAAGCGATGGGCTCCAGCTAAGGGCATGTAGAGGGGAACTTCTCAGGGCCCAGGTGCGGACCTGAAGTCTCCAGCCTTGGGCTATTTGGAGTGTCAGTTCTCTGGCTCTCTAAGAGAGCAGAGCTCAGCCACAGGCCACATCCCCTCCCTGCTCCCTCCACAGCAGAGGGACCCTCCCTCTCATCTAGTCCTGAGACACTGCTGGAACTCTGTCCTGCAGCTCCTCTTCCGGGTCCTGGGGCAGGGGGGTGCTCAGCAGGGAGTTCTCAGGCTGTCACTGAGCCTCGTTTCCCGAGGAGCCCCACTCTGTCCTTAGGCAGGTCCCAGGCTCCCAGGGTCACTCTTAGCTTCATTCCCTGAAGGTCCCGCTGCCTCGAGAAAGAGCTCAGGCTGGAGTTTGGGGCCAGTCAGAGGCGATGGAGCCATGACTCTGGGATGCAAGCCCCCTTCGGGGACCTGGAGGCCCTCAGATTCACCAGCTGGAAAATGGTGACAACACATCAAACCAGAGAACAGGTCTGGCTCTGCAGGAATGTCCATTTTATTTCGTGCTCTGTTCCTTGGCTTCTATCAGAGACACAAGTTGGCCCAACCTGAGTCTTGCTGACCAGGCCATCTGACCCATTCGATACTCCCGCCGGCCACTGTTCATCTCAATTAGCAGTGTGACGGCTCAGCCCCAGACCTCACAGTGGCTGCCGACAGCACAACACAGCAAAGAACAGGCGGACGGGGCCTCCCCCTCCGAGAACACAGCCCAGCTGACCCCTGGACGATGCCCTGCACGGTCAAAACACGATTACAACTTGACTCCCCCAAAATATGTGATTAACCCATATTGTGTATGTGATATGTATTATATTCCGCATTCTTACAATGAAGTAAGCTAGAGAAAGAAACGTTTCTGAGAACATCATACGGAAAGAAAGTACACTTAACACTGCTGTGCATGTTTATTTTCAAACATCCCTGACAGCGGCCTGGTGCAGTGTAAGGCCGTGTTCTCTGGGGCTCAAGTGCATATGTGTTGGGGATGGAGGGGACATTGAGGCATGAAGTTCTTTGCTGCTCCCATTTTGAGACTGAGTGCCCAGCTCTCTGCTCTCCTGGCTGCGCCAGCTGCCTCAGCCCAGGGCGTCGGGGTGCCTTCCTGAGCCTGCAGCCTGGGACGCAGGCTCTTGGCCATTCCATTCCCACCTTGTTACTGGTGCTTCCCTTTCCTGAGTCTTTCTTCCTGAGCCTCACTCCCACACTTCTTCAGCTCCCTAGTGGAAGCCCTGAGTTCCTCCCTCCTTTGCACCCCACTTCTGGGAGCACAGCAGAAGGGGTTCCCTCCAGGCCCAAAGGGCCGGGACACAGACCACAAACTTAGTGGGCAGAGCAGGGAGGAACAGCTACCCCTGGGCCTGACCCCAGCTCCTGCCCAAGCCCAGTGCACCTCCCTCTGCCCAGACCAGCAGGGCCGCTGCTTCAGGGCCCACGCCAGGTCCTCGGCAAGGGTGCTCCTGGATGTTGTAAGAGGAGGCCAGGTAGGGGAGGTATTATTTTTTTAAGCCAGGAGAAAGCCTGTGAGCTTGGTTCCCAGCTGGCCTCTTGGGCATCCTAAGGCCGGGACCCTGCCAGTGGAGCAAACGTGGGCTCCCTCTTCCCAGCAGACACTAGGCCTTCTGGCTGGGGAATGGTGACGGGAGAGGGAGGCCAGGAGGGAAACCAGAAAATCAATGTAAGTGGGGAACTGGGGTGGGCCAGAGGACCAGCTGGTGACCCCATAGCAGGTCTGTGTCTAGGAGAGTCTTGAACCCTAAACCCAGGAGTTTGTTTCTCCCCTGTGTCTGTTCAGTCCCAGGAGGGACAAAGCTGCTCTTCTCCTGTAAGTGTCACTGCTCTCTCGCCATCAAAACCCAGGACTAGATGGGATAGACCAGGTAAGCAGCCCCTGCAGAGCCCCCTCCCCTCAGCACATGCCAGCTCCACCCCACTGAACCGTGGGCAGAGAGCAGTTAAGAAGGGGTGCCGTCCAGGGCCCCCGGCCAGAGCAGCCGAGCCTCTCCATGACGCCCCTACCGGGCAGCTGCCCAGCAGTGCAGTGCCAGACGGCTCCAGGTGTGGAAAATGCCACCACCTGTTCTGTTATGGTGCCGAAGGATTTGACACAGCTGCTCTTCCTCGTGACTCACCTACATCCATTCCCCTGCGGCTCCTCGGTCCCCTCCATGGGGACACACTGGGAAAGTTAAATCCCACATCCACGTGTCAGCCCTTCGCACACTGAGGCGACCATGTGGGGACCTTCAGAGTCTGCCTTTCCAGCCTGAACGCTCCCGGTTCCTTCATTTGCCCCTGGTGTGAGGCAGCGAGGCCGTCTGAAGTCCCCTCACTCCAGCAACTTCTCCAAAGCAAGACCAGTGGGGGCCTCGCCCTCCCACCACCTGGGCCGTGGGCACTGCCGCCTTCCCTCGCGTGGGCCTGGAGCCCACAGCCTCGCTCACACGGCTGAGGGACTCCAGAGAAAGCTGTCGGGTGCTTGCGGGACCTGAGGTTGGGCAGCCGGTTCCCCACAGAACTGAAGCCATTGAAGACAGACGGAGACGCCGAGGGCAGTCAGGGCTCCAGGCCCCAGAGGCCAGTGCAAGTCCCTGCACACAGCCAGGGTCTCCCGTTACAGTGCGGCTGAGTGAGAAGCTCAACACTGTGGCCGTGAGACCCCCACATTCAGGCAGGAGCATCCTCACTCTCTCCAGTTCATCCGAGGCGGCCATCCGGAAGGGACTAGAAGGACAGGCAGTGAGACCGCCTGGCTCGGTGGCCATCAGGGGAGCTGCACGGGCCTCGGAGGAACACCCAGAGCAGTGAGGCCGAGTGGTTTGTAGAACAGAGTGTGATCGCAGACAGAGTCACAGCTCTTCCAGGTACAACCACTGTGTCCTCAGGAACCTACCATCTCAGAATCCCAGTTTCCTCATCCATAAAACGGGAATGATGGTGCCTCCAGTAGAGTATTTATGTCCATTCAATGAGAGCATTTGTACAAAACCTTAGGCACAGCACCTGGTATGTGGTGCCCGTCAATAAATAGTAGCCATTATGATATGATTATAATTTCTAAATTTGCTTGAAAACAACAGTGTTTGAGCAGGAGTGGAGAGTATTAAGATGTGTGCTTTGATCCAAAGCCCAAGAGGAGGGGCCTTGGCTGGCATTTTGGTGGAGATGTGACAGGGATTTTGCTGCAGCCCTGCTGCTCTGAGCCAGGCACCTTCCTTCCAGGGCCCCAGGGCTGTGCTTTCTCACTTCCCAGTGTAAAAAGTGAGGTCCCTTTCAACTCTGAAAATATTTTTTTTGTGGTTAAAAATAAAAATAATACCAGAAAATAATAATTCACTTTTTAGAATTTTTATCTTTATTTTTTTGTTAATCCTCACTGGAGGATATTTTTTCCATTGATTTTTAGAGATTGGAAGAGAAGGGGGAGGAGGAGAGAGAGAGAGAGACTGATGTGAGAGAGACACATCGATTGGTTGCCTCCTGCACAGATCGAACCTGAAACCCAGGTAGGTGCCCTCGGGAATCGAACCCGAGACCCTTCGGTGGGCAGGCCAGTGCTCTACTTACTGTGCATTCCGGCCAGGGCAATAATAACTCACATTTTGAAAGCACTTGCACATATATTATTTCACCCTGTCCCGTTTTGCAAAAAGGAAGCAAAGACTCAAAGAAATTACCTTCCAGCGCCACAGTTATAAAGGATGAAGCTGATGCTAAACCCACATTTCCTGCCTCACGTTTACGCCCTTAGCATGATGGTGTCAGTTGTAATAGAGAGGATAACGGGTGAATGCACTTTTAATTTTTTTGAATATCAATATGCTGTTTTCATAATAAAGTTCAAGATGTTAAATTTGTACATTCTCGTTAGAATATTTATCTACATTCTTTACAACTGGGGTGTTTTAAATAACTGTTTCAGCCCAGCTGGTGTGGCTCAGTGGTTGAGCATCCACCTAGGAACCAGGAGATCCCGGTTCGATCCCAGTCGGGGCACGTGCCCGGGTTGTGGGCTCGATCCCCAGTCAGGGACGTGCAGGGGGCAGCCGATCAGTGATGACTCATCATTGATGTTTCTCTCTCTCCCTCCCTCTCCCTTCCTCTCTCTGAAATCAATAAAGCCATATTTAAAAATAAATAAATAAATAATAAAGTAACTTTCATTCCCGTGCAATGCTTTCCTAGTTCTACCTTCCCGGCTACTTCGGATGTGCTTTGATCTGAGCAGGTGATGAGTGTGGAGTCCCTGGAGGTGACCTCTGCAGATCCCACACTAATCACAGTGCGTTTTGCCAACTGTCACCAAGAGATAGATGTTGCTCAGAGTAAGGAAAATGTTACACATTTTGAATTTTTTGCCTTTTGAATGTGAATCATTAAAAAAGATATAAAGTTATCTAGACTTCAAATCTGCTTAACGTGGGAAAGTTTAGATATTTGAACCTGCAGCCGCATCACTCCATTCTCCTGGAGGTTATTCAGAATTTGGAAAGAAAACATGGGCCTTGCTGCTATTCAGCCCTCAAAAGACTTCTCGGTTAAAAAGAAATCAATCTAAAGGAATGTGCTTTTCTTTCTATGCACATGAATATTAAGGCTTTGAATAATCACATTTGCAAAGCACTTTCTCTTTGTTTATCTCATCTAGCCCTTAAGACAACCCTCCAAGGTAACTAGGACAGGTAGCAGGCTTGGGAAAGGCCTGAGAGCCTCAAAGTCCCAGGGCTGTGGCTTGGCTGAGCCTGGCTGCCTTCAAAGTACCTCCAAGACTGTGCACGCCACAGTGTTAGTGGTGCAGCCCTTAACAACTAGGCCCACATAAATTCATAAATTCATAAATTCATGAATAGCCCCCTGCACCCGTCTCTAGTTCCAACCTACAGCACTTCTGAGGGACAATGCGTCTTGGCCCAGGTCCAGCCCTGGCTTGGCTGCTTCCCAGAAGTGGAGCCCTGCTTGGCCAATCACTTCACTTTAGTTCTCTCAGCTGTGGTCCAGCAACCATAAGGTCTCCTCTACCTGCCCTTAGAGGTCAAATATGGTGAGCTGGCTCTTGGGAAACTCTGAAGTACATTAAGGACATTGGACATTATTTCTATACGCTTAAACTCCGCAAACAGGTCTGCCTACAGTTCCTCTTCATCCAATGCTTTTGAGGTCCCAGATGTGTGCTGTGTGACACATCAGAACTCAGCTCAGCTTCGCAGGCTCCAGAGGTTCACACTGCTTTTCTCCTGGGCCTTTAGTTTTCCCGCATGGAGGATGTTTCTGGTAGTTCTTGATGGAGCCCCTTGGTCCCAGAGCACTGAGAGAAGGACAGTGCACAGGGGGAAACCAGCTTCCACTTGATTTCCCAAATCCTCCCTGAAAACATCCAGATTCCATTGGTCTTCAGGGCTGTGGCCACCCTTTGTCACACTATAATAACTCCTAGATCCCTTTCTTGAGTTCAAATAGAAGACTCAGGGTCCCCGACAAAGGCTAGTGCGTGGACCATTTTGCTGTGTTCCCTTCCACGCACCAAATCAGAGCCCATTCACTCCATCCCTGAAATCTTGCTTGATTTTTATACATTTGTAAATAATTATTTACTGTGTGCCCAGTGCCTCTCAGGCCACTAAGACAGAGCGGGGACAGCCCAGCACTGTGCTCGCCCTCGCAGATCTCATCCTATGAGGAGCTCTGTCCCCTGTCCTTGCCCCCCTCACCCCAGGACTTTGCTACCAGAAAAGAACAGCTCATGTGTAGTGAGCCCCTTTATGCGCAGTGTCTCATTTAACTGCCACACCAAGCGTATGAGCAGATTAAGTTCTTCGTCCAAGACCACATGCCTAGTAAGCGCTGAAAATGGGGCTTGTTGCAGATCTGCTTGGCTCCTGTCACTGCTTTTCATGCCCCTCTGCGCCCCTCTAGACAGTATCCCCATTCAGTGTCAGTTTCAAGTGGGGACATCGTGGTCTCTCTGTCTTCTCGAGAATCCATGAACTTTGGAAAAGGCCCGTCAGCTGGGAGATTCTTGGGGAGCGTCACTCAACAGTTCTTTGTGTAGAGAATTTTCCAGCTTTCTCTGTGGTAGGTTTTCTGCTCTTAGGCTCCTAGTTCCTTATCTATAAGGCAAAACAACATAGTGCGTAAAATGCAGACTACACTATGGCGGAAAAAACAAAGCAACATCCTAGGTTGGAATTCTGGTTACATTATTTATAAGTCTACTCTCCAAATCTCAGTTTCTTCATCTATAAAAGAGTGACTAATAATACCCACAATATCCCATTATAGCCCCACGGGTTAAAGGATTAAGTGAGACAATCCTGATAAAACGGCAGTGATGCTATCACACAGCTGCCCTTTCTCACCTTTTCAATAGCCGTGGGTATTGGAGTTTTCAACATCCTAGAACATCTCAAACAAACGTCGCAAACTGGCTGCTTTCTAGCTGGATCAAGACGCTCGTGCTGGGAAAAGCTCGGTGTCTGTCCCTCCAGTGTTTGTGCTGTACTCTCACAACTACCTCGCCCACAGCCCCCGGCTCCAGGGGTGTGGGTTTCCCCCAGGCCATTCTCTGTTACGCCAGCTGGGTGTCTTACATTTTCACTCAACCCTGACACTGTCTACCTGGAGACAGGGTCAGACCCCACAGGTTCAGGGCTCGGTCCCATGAGACTGCCCCACTTCAGATACTAACCCCACGTAGTAGGTCCCTAGGTGACCCACAGCTTCTGCTGAGTTTGGCTACAAATCCCCATGACCTCTCCTCCTTGGATCAAACGTTCCCCTGATCTCCTCCTGCTTGGATTTGATCATTTGCTAGAATAGCTCACAGAACCCAGGGAAACACTTACTTACATTTACCAGTTTATTAAGGGACTTGGTAAAGGACACAGATGAAAGGCAGGTGGAGATACACAGGGCAAGGTCCTGGAGGGTCCAGGCACAGGAGCTTCTGTCCCTGTGGAGTTGGGGTGCTTCACCCTCCCGGCATGTGGATGTGCTCATCCACCTGAACCTCCCTGAACTCCAGAATATTGGGGTTTTGATGAAGGTCTTTCATGATCAATTGATTCCATTTCCAGCCCCTCCCCCTCTCTAGACTATGAGAGGCAGGGCTGAAAATACCAAGCTTCTAATCGTGGCGTGGTCTTTCTGGAGGCCAGCCTCATCCATGAGCCCCACAGGGTCACTTCATTAGGACAAAAGATCCTGTCACCCAGCACATTCCAGGGTTCAGAGCTCTGTATCAGGAACTGGGGTCAAAGACGAAATATTGGAACAAAAGTTTCTCCTAGCAGCCTATTTACAAGGCAGGGGTCACCATATACATAATTATTATTATTTCATAATGTGTCAATGTGTTTCGATTAATTTGGACAGTATTATTTTTAGCTGAATTAATTGCCAAATCTTAAAAATTCAAGGGAGCCTGGTCTCCCTTCCAAGATTGGCCAATACTTTGCTCATAAAATGTACTCAATAGGTACTCACTAATTAACTATAATTCTTCTGTATCCCCTCAGAACATCCAGCACAAATCGCAGTCAGTCAGTCAGTAGGTCTTCACTGAATCTCAACTCTGGGTCCATTGGAAGTTGCTTAATAGCCGAATAGCGTCCACTGCTCTGCCCATCACAGAGACAAGTGACGACTGGGATCCACCTCAGAGGGTTCTGTGAGCATGAACTGAGCTGAGCCTCACGGACCAAGTGCTCAGGGGTGTTTCCAGTCAGACTCAGGGTGTCAGGACTGGAACCGCAGGGATCGTCTTTTCTGAATCATTCCCGTGGACTCTGATCGGGTTCCCCCCTCACGTCTTGCCGCAGGGACTGAGAGGCAGGATTCCTAAGACCTGCTTCCCGCGCCTGGCCCTTCCTCCGGCCTCGGCCCAGGCCTCGGAGGCAGCATGCTGCCCAGGGCTTCCGTGGCTCGGCACCAAACCACAGGCCTTGGCGCACGGAGCTCAGGGCCCACGGCTAACCGCAGGCCAACCAGCCGCGGCCTCGGCCCCAGCTGGGGGCATCCTGCCCACCCGCCCTGGGCTCCAGTTTTGGCGTGGGGAATGAGGAAGGCCCGGGAGCCCTCCTGTGCCAACACCACCCGCCTCCTCTCAGCGCCGGCGCCCTGGCTCTCCACTCGCCCCACGTGTCTGGAAGGGCCGGTTCCTCCGGTCGGCGCTGGGCCACGGCCGTGTGACGCAACCCTGATTTCAGGTCATTATCCACGTGTGAGGATGACACACGCGGAGGGACCAACGAGGGTAATTACCCGGGTGGGGTCACAGAGCCCAGTGACTGCGAGAATGTTTTGCTCTAGCTGCAGAGAGCAATGGAGAGAAAATGACCAGGACCCCCCCTGGGCCCAGACCCCATCCAGCCTCCTAGGACGCTTCTCCCACGCCGTCTGCCGCAGCACCCACGGCGCTGCTTGGGGATGGGACCCCAGGGGTGGGGCCTGCGCACGGGCCCTATGAGGTGCCTTTCCAGACGCAGGCCGGTGACCGGCTCACGGGCACAGCGCACCTGCCTGTTGGCCCTAAGGGCCAGGAGGCCGTCAGACGGAGCCGGGTCGTTCATTCATTCCACAGAAACCAGAACCGTAGCATCTGTATCGAGATGGAACTCACGTACCACACAGTTCCCCCACAGGAAGCATGTAATTCAGTGGTTTCTGTCACAGTTATGCAACAATAACCACAACCAATGCTAGAACATTTCTGTCACCCCAAAAAGAAACAGCCTGCTCAGCACAGCCCCCCCATTCCCGCTTCCCCCCTCAGCACAGCCCCCCATTCCCGCTTCCCCCCTCAGCACAGCCCCCCATTCCCGCTTCCCCCCTCAGCACAGCCCCCCATTCCCGCTTCCCCCCTCAGCACAGCCCCCTATTCCCGCTTCCCCCCTCAGCACAGCCCCCCATTCCCGCTTCCCCCCTCAGCACAGCCCCCCATTCCCGCTTGCCCCCTCAGCACAGCCCCCCATTCCCGCTTGCCCCCTCAGCACAGCCCCCCATTCCCGCTTGCCCCCTCAGCACGGCCCCCCATTCCCGCTTGCCCCCTCAGCACGGCCCCCCATTCCCGCTTGCCCCCTCAGCACGGCCCCCCATTCCCGCTTGCCCCCTCAGCACGGCCCCCCATTCCCGCTTGCCCCCTCAGCACGGCCCCCCATTCCCGCTTCCCCCATCAGCACGGCCCCCCATTCCCGCTTGCCCCCTCAGCACGGCCCCCCATTCCCGCTTGCCCCCTCAGCACGGCCCCCCATTCCCGCTTGCCCCCTCAGCACGGCCCCCCATTCCCGCTTGCCCCCTCAGCACGGCCCCCCATTCCCGCTTGCCCCCTCAGCACGGCCCCCCATTCCCGCTTGCCCCCTCAGCACGGCCCCCCATTCCCGCTTGCCCCCTCAGCACGGCCCCCCATTCCCGCTTGCCCCCTCAGCACGGCCCCCCATTCCCGCTTGCCCCCTCAGCACGGCCCCCCATTCCCGCTTGCCCCCTCAGCACGGCCCCCCATTCCCGCTTGCCCCCTCAGCACGGCCCCCCATTCCCGCTTGCCCCCTCAGCACGGCCCCCCATTCCCGCTTGCCCCCTCAGCACGGCCCCCCATTCCCGCTTGCCCCCTCAGCACGGCCCCCCATTCCCGCTTGCCCCCTCAGCACGGCCCCCCATTCCCGCTTGCCCCCTCAGCACGGCCCCCCATTCCCGCTTGCCCCCTCAGCACGGCCCCCCATTCCCGCTTGCCCCCTCAGCACGGCCCCCCATTCCCGCTTGCCCCCTCAGCACGGCCCCCCATTCCCGCTTGCCCCCTCAGCACGGCCCCCCATTCCCGCTTGCCCCCTCAGCACGGCCCCCCATTCCCGCTTGCCCCCTCAGCACGGCCCCCCATTCCCGCTTCCCCCCTCAGCACGGCCCCCCATTCCCGCTTGCCCCCTCAGCACGGCCCCCCATTCCCGCTTGCCCCCTCAGCACGGCCCCCCATTCCCGCTTGCCCCCTCAGCACGGCCCCCCATTCCCGCTTGCCCCCTCAGCACGGCCCCCCATTCCCGCTTGCCCCCTCAGCACGGCCCCCCATTCCCGCTTGCCCCCTCAGCACGGCCCCCCATTCCCGCTTGCCCCCTCAGCACGGCCCCCCATTCCCGCTTGCCCCCTCAGCACAGCCCCCCATTCCCGCTCCCTCCCTCAGCACAGCCCCCCATTCCCGCTTGCCCCCTCAGCACAGCCCCCCATTCCCGCTTGCCCCCTCAGCACAGCCCCCCATTCCCGCTTGCCCCCTCAGCACAGCCCCCCATCCCCGCTCCCTCCCTCCTCCCCCCTCCCTCCCAGCTGTGAGCAGCGCTAATCTACATTCTTCCTCAGCTGAGCCGCCTGTCCTGGCCCGTCCTTAGGAGGCGGGTGGCACGCGTGTCTTTGTGACTGGCCTTGCTCGCGCAGGGCTCCTGCGAGGCGCGTTCCCGCTGCCTGGGAACCAGCACCTGCTCCTTCCTGCGTGAAGGGCGCTCGGCGGTCCGGGTCGGTCACACGGCAGCGACTCACCGTCCGCCACCGGCCTGCGGGCGGTTTCCACTTTTTGGCTCTCATGAACTAAACTTTCTATTCAGGTTTTGTCGTGGGCATGTTTTCCGTTTCCTTGTGTATCTGGCTACAAGTGGGATGCTGGCTCATCTGATAAAACTCTGTATTTAATCTTTTGAGGGACATTTCCACAAATAATTTCCAATGTGCCAGGTGCTGGGTGGTGCGGGCCCTAAATAAATCTGCTGAAAAACCTGATCAAATTCTAGTGAGCAAAGCAGACGAGGCGCTGTCGTCACGGAGCCCCTGGAAGGAAGGCAGGCAGTGAGCAAAGGACGGCAAGTCGGGGAAGCCCTGCCAGCGTGAGGGGAAGCGCGGGTGGCCGGATGGGGCACCGGGAAGGCCCTGCGTGGTAAGGTCAGGCGCAGAAAGGGGGCGGCGTCCGGTCATCCGGCGAAAGAGCAGCGAGACGGAGGAACAGAAAGGGGGCGGTGCGCGGGAGGGGGCTGGGCAGGGCGGGGGGCTGGGCTGTATTCTAAGCCCACCGAGAAGCCGTGGGGTCCCTTCGAGTCAGTGCTGGGGTGCTGCATGATCTCTTTTTTAAAAATTAGATTCAGTGAAGCATGATTTATAGACAATACACTTTAGCTTTCCTACGTATGAAGTTTGATGAGCTTTGACAAATATCACAGTTGCCCAGCCACTGCCACAGTGAAAATACATGACGTTTATCTCCCCGGGTTTCTCTCCTGCCTTTTCTCAGCCAACCCTCTGTCCACATCCCCAGCCCCTGACGACATCAGGTTCATTCTTTGTGCCTCTTTAGAATGTCATATAAATGTAATCACACACGTGTGTTCCTCAGGATAGCTACCTCTCCACAGACGAGAATCGGACCCCAGGAAGGCTCCCGGCTGTCTGAGCCACAGTCCTCACCCCGGGCCTAGGCCAGCACCCCCACCCCTGGGGCTGACCGCAGCCGGATCCCGGGCAGGGAAGCGGGATGCTGGTATTTTCCAAGCCCTTCCTGGGCGGTCCTAACAGCAGCCACGCCTGGGAGCGGCTGTTCTGGGGCAACTTCTTCATCTTACAGAGGGGAAGCTGAGAAGCAGCGTGGGGCAGAGGCTAGAATCAGGATGAGTGACCGTCCTGGTTTGCCCAGGACCCCGGGAGTTCCCTGGATGTGGGACTTTCAGTCAAAAAATCAGGACAGTCCCAGAACATGGGACTTTCAGGGCCCAAACCAGGAAAGTCCTGGGTAAGCCGGACGCATTGGCCATCCCACTGAAATGCTCATCTCCCTACTTTCAATAGCTCTTTCCACTTGAAGTGGTAGAATAGGTGATGGCCGGGCCTGATAGCTGTGGGCACCTTGTGATTGGACAAAACCCATAATGCAGTTCAGCCTTTGTTCCCGGCTGCCCCTGCGCAGGACATTCCCCCAGATGCCAACACAGAGCAGCCGGTGAACTGGCCTCTGAGGGACAGAAGTCATGGGAAGCAGGTGGTCTCAGTAGAAGCCACATCCAGCTTTGTTCATGTTTCCATGCCTCTGTGGGGTGAACGAGGAGCTTCTTTCCTGCCTAAGTTCCCCTAAGACAAGCTCTCAGGTTACCAGTTGCCCCTCCTGTGTATCACAGTATTAATTTTATATTTGCGTGATAACTTGATTGATGCTTGTCGAGATTTTAAACCCAGTGAGGACAGAGCCCTGCCTGTTTCAGTTTATTATTGCATCTCAGTATCTGGCATATATTTGGCACATAGTA
This sequence comes from Miniopterus natalensis, assembly GCF_054644295.1. NCBI lineage: Eukaryota > Metazoa > Chordata > Mammalia > Chiroptera > Miniopteridae > Miniopterus > Miniopterus natalensis. The sequence continues at coordinate 6,980,569 of NC_142091.1, read as the reverse complement.
GATGCTCAGCAAACGAATAAGTGCATGAATGAATGAATGATAAATATCATTACCTATCATGCCCAGGGAATAACAGTGACTTGCATTCTTTTATCTGGGAGATTTCAAGCCAGTGAGTGTTAAGTCCTTGCCTAGGGGGCCCACACTGTTAGGATAAATGTAACCCATATTCATCTGACATATACAGTTGAACCTTGAACAATGTGGGGGTGAGGAGTACCGACCCATTTTGCAGTCAAAAATTACCGTGTAATTTTTGACTCAACAAAAACCTAGCTGTCCTTCAGTATCTGCAGTGACTGGCTGCAGGACCTCCCGCGGGCACCAAAATCCACAGATGCTCAATCTTCTCCGTAAAATGGCGCAGATCAACGCACACGGTTAGCCTTCTGCGTCCACGGACTCCCAATCAGAAACAAACAGGTATTACTGAAAAAAGTCTGCTGATATGTGGACCTGTGCAGCTGAAGCCCAAGCTGTTCAAAGGGTCATCGACAGAGGCACAGGAAGGGTGATGAGGGCCTGGCTGGGGCGCCTCGCTTTGCTCCCTGCTCCCTGAGACATGGTGCTTCTGAAAGAGCTGCCGACCACCCTCCACGCAGTCCACGCACTGCCCTGGGTCAGTGGCCTTTGGCATTCTGTTAACAGCTGTGACATTCAGGGCTTGCCGGGCAGGGCTGCTCTCACACCCCCAGTGCCTCGCTGCAGAGGCCCGTGGCCTGCCCTCGGCATCAGGTCTCCAGTGTCATCCTAGGTTCCAGCCGCTGTGCTGAGTGCTGGGAGCGCTGGCTGGGTGTAGATCGCATGATAGGAATAAGACGTAATTCCTGACCTCGCCTGTTTTACCATCCAGCTGGTCGGAGAGATAAGATATATGCTTTGAAAAAGCGTATCAGACTATAAGGCAGTTTGTAATAAATGCCAGAGATGTGGTATGATCGATAAATGGTGCCCAGTTTCAGAGGAGGGAGGGTATCAGACAGACCATGGGGCGGGGTGGGGGGGGCCTGCTGTTCTCCACTGTGCCACCCACGCCCATTTTCCGTGCTCAGATACCAGTCTCTGGCCCTCACTTCCAACCTCTGTCTCACTACGCGAACTCAAAAGGGAACAAGACAGGGCATCTCTGAGAAATGCTCACGACGTCCCTCTGCACCAGGTACAAATGCCCGCGCCTCGTAGGCACTCGTTAGGATGGTGATAAATGTGGGATGGATGGATGGATGGATGGATGGATGGATGGATGGATGGATGGATGGATGAAGACGACCACCCCAGCTGCACCCGTCACTCGGACGTAATGAGGGGATACAGCCCTCCTGGGCCTCACCCACGGAGCTGGGTGGGGAACGCCCCATGATGAAGTCACCCCCTGAGTCATTTCCTGGGTAGTGGCTGGGGAGCAGCGTCCCTTGGCTCAGCCTTGCAGAGCTTGCTTAGGGCACCACCTGGTGGCGTCCCCAGGAAAGGCCCTCCTGCTCGCTCCTCCTGCCCGCTGGCAGGCTTTAGAGCCCCCAGGCTGGGGACCACCAAAACCCAGGACCCCTGGTCCCGGTTCCCCAAAATAACAGAATCAACCTTCTCCCAAGCCCCCCTCTCCTGTATTCCTCCTGTGTGGCTTAAGGAGAACTGTCATCATTCACTCAGCTTCTTAAATGTCCCTGAAGCACCCAGCTGCCAGGGGTTACCCTGTGCTTCCCGCCATGTAGGGGAACAGGACCACTCCCCACACCTGCACGGGTCATGGGGGGAACGCATGCTTCCCAGGTACCTCCAGGGCGGCACTCTCTCCTCTGCTGCGTCAGAACTCGCTCACGCTCTAGGTTCTACATCCTGCTCACGCGCCTTTCCTGCACCAGGGACCCACCGGGTAGCACCGGCCTCTGCTCCCCCAAGCCGCCTACCAAAGGCTCTGCAGGTAGCACGCTCCACAGAAGGTGTGGGGTCGGAGGGAGGAACCAACTGGGGAGCTACTTACACTGGCAAATAACTCAACCCAAGCAGGAGGTTTGGGGGGTCTAAGGTCAGACGGGTGCCTTACAGACCCACCTTATCAAGGAAGACAGGCTCCAAGGCCGCTGAGGTCAGTCCTGCACCAGAGCTCTGTGCGGACAGACAGACCAGGGCCTGTGCCCAGGAAGCTTACACTCAGTGGAGAGAGATGGCAATAAAACCTGGACTAGTGACAGCGGGTGACTTCTGTAGCATCAGGTGCTAGAAAGACAATAGCGTGAAAGGCAGCGATAAGGGTGGCTGGTGGGGAGCGGGGAGGCGCCCGTCTGAAACTGTCAGGGCGACTTCTCCAAGAATGTGCCCTGTGAGGCAAGACCCTGGTGGTGAGAAGGAGACGCAGAGAGGGCGGGGAGGCGTGAACAGTGAGGATGGCGCACTGGAGGACTCCGAGGAATGGCCCTTCACCACTGGGGCGAAGCGTCCGAAAGAGGCCCTGCAGAGCAAGGTGGCCAGCGTGACTTCGCAGGACGGAATCGAGACGTACAAGTTCACCTGCGTGTGCAGGGAGGGGCCGCGTGGCCCCGGGCTTTCCGTACGTCGATCACACTCACAGATGGTTTTTTGAAGGGTTTTGTTTGTTTTTTTATTTTTACTTTTGACTTTTGTTTCTGTTTTGGTTTTGGTGCAAATCAGGGGAGAACTGAAATTGCCACCCATGGAGCAGAAACCAAAACACGTGTCTGAGAACAAGCCCAGAGGCAGAGTCGAGAGGGAACTCACAGGGCCCGGGAATTCCTGCAACGGCACCAGGCCTGGGCTCCTCTTAGCTAGACCCCAAGGGGCAGAAGGCCATGCTGATTTTTAGGAGATAATTCCCAGTGTGCGCTGCATACTCACCAGCTCCTTTCCTGCACCATGTGCCCCAGCACTTACTCCCAGCATCTCGCTTCCTCTCTGCGCCTGAGTACCACTGTCATTCCCAGTACAGATGAGGAAACTGAGGCTGGGAGAGGTTGAATAACTTGCTGAAGCTGACATAACTGATGTGTGGGAGAGGCAGGATTTGGCCCTGAATCTCACTCTATGTACGACACACGGGAAGGACGTTGAAAAGCAATGCTTCTCCTGCCCGCCTGCTCACCATTCAGACCCACGCAGCCACGGGCTACTCCTCCCTCCTTTGAATCCCCCATCGCAGGTGGTCTGTTGAAATCTGAAGGAAACTTCGACTGCTGTGGTGGTTCTCACCCAGGCACACTTGGCCATGTCTAGAGACACTTTCGGTTGTCACACTGGGGGGAGGGGGAGTGCTACTGGCGTCCATCCAATGTGTAGAGGCCAGGATGCTGCTAACATCCCACAGTGCAGACAGGCCCCAAAGCATGGAATTATCCAGACCACAACGTCGCTGGTGCCGAGCTTCAGAAACCCCAATGCAGACGTCATCAAGGAACATGGCAGCTGGCCAGCATTGCGTCATAGTGACAATTCCACCTCCCTCAGCCACCTGTTTCTCAGCCTGTGGAATCCAGAATCTTGATTTTGTGAATTCTCTGAGGTGATAAGGTCCTGAAGAAATGATCTGCCTCAAAGCAAAAAAAGCATAACTAAAGTTTTTAATTTTTTAGGCAGATGGACCCCCAAACCAAAACAAGCAAGAACTTCGCAATCACTCCTAGATGCTCCCACACTGTACCTTGGGGAGCAGAGGGAGGAAGTGCAGAGACCGCGAATCCACTCAAGGCCTTCGGCGCCTGGCCTCCTTCCCCGCAGGGGGGAGGAGGACCCTGGGCAGTCGCCTAAGCTCAGCACCACTGTCCAGGGCTGCTGCATGGGCACCTGGGAACACATACCAGAAGCAGCCCGTCTAGAAAGATCCAGACCTGGAGCTAGTCCAGGATCCGCAGGACAAAGGCAGAGGGAAGGAGCCCGGCCAAACCCCACCCGGCTGAAACCAGCAAGTTCTCCAAAGCTGCGTCCACTGACTTGCCACAAATAAGCCCAAGGGTCACACAGTCGAGAATTTTTTCATCAGCATGGAAATGAATTCTCTCCCCATAAGCAAACTCTCAGAGAAGTAACTGCTCAGGGAATCTACACAGAAATACACTTACAGGCTCTTCAGCCTTTCAAAGTGCCTGTCACCCAGGACTCACGAAGCCAGACCTTTCCAGAAAGATTCTAGTACCTAATACGAACTTCGAGCTCTGCTCCTCAGTCCCAGAAAGGCCTGGGTCCTCTCTTCACGACACCTCCCTGTTGGCACACTGCCCAGGCCGTGGCTGAGTGTCCCGCAGCCTGAAGCCAGCAGTCTCCTGGTCCCCCTGGGACGCGTGACTGTCCTGTGCAGCTCGGAGAGTCCAGCTTCCCACATAGTAAGTGCCCAGCACATGTCCCGGCTCCGGGAGCCAGTGCAGACCTCCTGTTCCCTACTCGGTCGCGCACACATGCTTGTCAGTGCACAGGCGAGACCCGAGGACACGGGAGAGAGCGGCGTGGCCAGGGGCAACCATCTCCTCCATGTCCTTGCTATGTAGCCCTGACGAGTTGTTAACCCCTTAGTTTATTCACCTGAAAGGGAGACAGTGGCAACACCTACCCTGTAACCAGCACTGTTCAACAGAACACAACGCGAGCCACAAATGCAAGCCGCAGACAGGTGACTTAAAAATTCAGCACCTGCATTATAAAGAGTAAAAGGAAACAGATTAAATTCATCTTAATAATATATTTTATTTAACCTAAGATAGCCAAAATATTATCATTTCAACATGTAATCAATGAAAAAAAATAAGGGGACCTTTTATATTATTTTTAATGCAAAGTTTTTGAAATCCAGCCTGTATTTTATATGCAGCACATCTCAATTCAGGCTGAGCAGGTTTCAGGCTCGGAGGCTGCACTGGGGAGTGGCTGCCACACGGGACAGTGCAGCTCCAGGGCTGTAAAGTTAAATGAGTGAATGGAGGTAAATTACTTGGTCCCAAGCAAGTGCATGGTACCTGCCGATGCTACTCCACCACCTGAAGGGAGCAGCACAGGGCAGGCCTCCGAGTGGGTGCCCTTCAGGTTCTTTACCATTCCTCTTCTTACCCCCGGAACATACCTGCACCATCCCACGGGGGCCATGCACACGGCCCCTGAAGTGACGCTGCCTGGTTTGGGTCTGCCCTGCCCCTCACTAGCTACATAGCTTGGGGAAATGGTACCTCCTTATAAGGTGGTTATGAGGATGGAGTGAGTTAGTTCATGTAAATGCTTAGAACAGTGTCTGCCACATGGTAAAATAATAGTAGATGTTATTACTTGCTAAAGAAAATCTGAAAATACAGAAAAGTTGGAGACAAAATTAATCAGTTAACCCCGGAGTCTTTTGACATTTTCTGCAGTGGCTTCTTGATAAAACATGGGCCCCACCTAGTTCCTCTCTTAATATGTTTTAAGGTTCCTCTCCCATCCTTGCCTTACTGCCCACTCCACCCCTGTCTCTGCCCTTAAAACCTCTGGCCCAAGAAGCCAAGTGAAGGTCAAAGAACATGCCTATGAACATGGCGGAAAAAAGCAAAGAAACAGGCCTGTGCGTCAGCCGCTTCTCTGACCTGCAGTCTGTGGCGTGCTTCTTGTAACTGGCACAATCTCGTGCTTTCACCAAATGTCAATGGAGATGGGACTGCTGACTTGATCATATCACAGCACAGAGTGGCTCTGTGTGTCAGAGATGTGCCACCGCTACATGCTATAGGCCCAGAGCCCTCTCTGTCTGGCTGGACAGTCCCAGTGCACTTTGGGGACAAATATGAACAGAGAGCACCATATTTGTCCCTGATTTTAGTCATTCCTGCTGGGCCTGCAGCTCTGACTATGGACCCTTCCTTCTAGGTAATGTTTCTCACTCAAGGGCATCCTTCTGAGAATCACCCAGATAAATTGTTCAAATGCAGATTCAACTGTGTTTGACTCTCAGAAAGTCTGATTTAATAGCTCTGGGGGTTCCCAGGAATCTGCACTTTTATACTTGATGCAGAACCTGAAGACAATGAGCTGTAGCCCTAACCCTAACCTTTCTAAGAAAGCTTGTATTGTAAGGGCAATCATCCTTTATGTAGCTCACTGGCATCTATAAGACACAAAGACCGGGCTAGAGATGGTGGCAGCGATAGTGATAGCGAGGGAGGAAAGAGGAGAGAGCCTTGCGCTTCTCCCTGGGTGTGGCCCACTGTCCTCCCCTTTGAAGCGCACTGTCTCCCATCAACCCCAGCACAGACAGCACCATTCACGTTCTTTAAACAGTGTGACCAATATCACATTACTATGATAATGGAAAGAAGTATTTTGCCTGGCATCAAATTTTGACTTTGCAACTTTATTAGCTGTGTGACTTCAGGCAAGTTTCTTCCTTCTTTGAATCTCAATTTACTCATCTGCAAAACAGAGATAATAAAGCCAACCTCTCAGGATTGCTAGGGCTGTTGAATTAGATGATGTATGTGGACACACTCAGAGCAGTACTTCCTGCATAGCAGATGGCCATTTTCTCATTCAATGATTCTTCATTGGGTACAATATGTGCCAGCTCTGTGCCAGCTCTGGAGGAACGGCCGTTCTGCAAGGTGTGCCACAAGGTATCCCACAAGCACTGAGGGAGGCAGGCAGTGGCCCCACTATGAAGAGGAGAAACCACAGAGGAGTCCTAGAAACATGAGTATCCTACTTTTCTCCACAACAACTTGCTGCCTATCCAGAATTTGGGGAGTGGCCGCTGAGACCCATTGTCTCCTCACTGGGATTGGCCATACAGAGAACATGATTATAACCTGAGCTGGCCGTCCCAAGAAAAGCTAGTCTTCAGCAAAACTCAAGTGAGCTAGGGAGTGAGGGCCTGGTGGGGTGTAAAACCCTAGCCTTTTACACATCAAAGACCTTTAGTATGTTAATGCTCCAATAATCCTAGTTCTTACAATTTCCTCTAAGAAATGATCTTTTAAAAAAGAAAACTTTGATATACACAATGATATCATATAACACACAATGACATATCAAAAGCTGTTTTAAAAAGTTGCATGCCTTTGGCCTTGGCCAGTGTGGCTTAATTGGTTGAGCATTGTCCTGTACACTGAAAGGTCACAGGTTTGATTCCTTCAGGGCACATATCTAGGTTGCAGGTTGGATCCCCAGTTGGCTGTACAGGAGGCAACCAATCTATGTTTCTCTGTTGCATGCTTCTCTCTCTCTCTCTTTCTTCCTTCCTCTCTCTCTAAAATCAATAAACATATCCTCGGGCGAGGATTTTAAAAAAAGAATTGCATGCCTTTGACAAAATCGAGCACCCATTTATGGTAAAAAACTTGCAGCAAAGTGGGACTAGAGGGAACAAAACTCAACATAATAGAGGCCATATGTACAAACCCACAGCCAACATCATACCCAATGGGGAAAAGTTAAAGCATCTTCCTTAAGATCAGGAACAAGACAGGGATGTCCATTTGCACCACATTTATTCGACATAATATTCGACATCCTGTCCACAGCAATCAGAAAACAAAAAGAAATAAAATCATGCAAATTGGAAACGAAGAACTAAAACTGTCATTATTTGCAGATGACATGGTACTGTATATAGAGAATCCTAAAGATTCCAACAAAATCTACTAGAACTGATAAATGAATCCCGTAAAGTAGCAGGATACAAAATTAAATTAACTAATAATACAAAATTAATATTCAGAAATGATGGCATTTTTATAAACCAATTACAAACTATCAGAAAGAGAAATTTAAAAACAATCCCTTTTACAATTTTATCAAAAACAAACAAACATAGAAATGAATTTAACCAAGTCCTGTACTCAGAAAACTATAAGACACTGAAAAAAGAAACTGAAGAAGATACAAATAAATGGAAGCATATACCATGTTCATGGATAAGACGAATTAACATCATTAAAATGTCCACACTGCCCAAAGTAATCTACAGATTCAATGCAATCCTATCAAAACACAAATGGCACTTTTCACAAAACTAGAACAAGCAAACCAAAAATGTACTTGCATCACAAAAGACTCCGAATACCCACAGCAACCTTGAGAAAAAGAACAAAGTTGGAGATTGCATGCTACCTGATATAAAACTATGCTACAAGGCCATAGTAATCAAAAGAGCATGGTACTGGCATAAAAACAGACATATAGATCAATGGGACAGAATAGAGAGCCCAGAAATAAACCCACACCTATACGGTCAACTAATCTATGACAAAGGAGGCAAGAATATACCATGAGGTAAAGACAGTCTCTTCAATAAGTGGTATATGCCCAGCCAGCATGGCTCAGAGGTTGAGCATCGACCTAGGATCCAGGAGATCGAGGTTCGATTCCTGATCAGGGCATATGCCTCGTTTTCAGGCTCAGTCCCCAGCAGGGGTGATGCAGGAGGCAGCCAATCAATGACCCTTTCATGATAGATGTTTCTATCTATCTCTCTCTCCCTCTCCCTTCCTCTCTCTGAAAGCAACAAAGATATATGAAACAAAAAAAGAAAAAGAAAATCTTACCATTTGTGACAAAATAGATGGACCTAGAGGGTATTATGCTAAGTGAAATAAGTCAGACAGGAAAAGACATATACCAGATTATTTCACTTATATGAGGAACCTAAAAAATATAATAAATGAACAAACAATACAGAAACAAACTCATAGATAAAGATAACAAATTGATGGTTGCCAAGTAGGAAGGAGGTTGGGGAACTGGGTAAAAAGGTGAAGGGATTGAGAAGTATAAATTGGCATTAACAAAATAGTCACAGGGATGTAAAGTACAGCTTAGGGAACATAGTCAATAATATTGTGATAACTATGTGTAGTGCCAGGTAGGTACTAGACTCATAAAGGGGATCACTTTGTAAGGTATGTAAATGTCTAGGGATATGCTGTACACCTAAAACTAACATAATATTGAAAATCAACTTTTAAAAATTTTTAAATAACCATAACTAATTGAAAAATAAAAATTATTTTAAAATAACCATAACAATAGTAATCTGTTATTGGATACACAATGAAAATAATATATAAACTATAACATCAATAACCTAAAGTTTGACATGGAAGGAAGTAAAAGTATAATGTTTAGGAAAGTCAAGTTGTTATCAGTTTAAAATAAGGTATGATAATTTTAAGACGTTTTATGTTAGTTTTGTGGTAACCACAAAGGAAAGACATGTAATAGTTGCACACAAAAACATGATAAGAACGTCAAAGAATACTGATAGCAAAAGTCATTAAATCACAAAAGAAAACAGTAAGATAAGAAGCAAAAAACAATGGATTTATAAAACGGTCAGAAAACAATAAAATGGCAATAGTAAGTCCTTACTTATCAACAATTACTTTAAATGTAATTGGATTAAATTCTCCATCAGAAACATAGAATAGCTGAGTGGATTTTAAAAATAAGATCCAACAATACGCTGCCTACAAGAGACTTTAGCTTTAAAGATGCATGTAGACTGAGTTTGAAGGAATGGGGAAAGATAATTCAATCAAATGGCAACAGAATAAAGGCTTGGTAGCTATACTTTTACCAGACAAAATCTAATTTAAACTAAAAATTGTAAAAAACTAATGATAAAAATGGTAACTAATAATGATAAAAAGGTCAATTCCTCAAGAAGATGTAACAGTTGTAAATATTTATGCACCCAACATCAAAGCACCTAAATATATAAAGCAAAAACTCACAGAACTGAAAGGAGAAATAAAGAGCAATGAAACGATAATTGAGGATTTTATTGCCTTGCAACAATGAACAGATCATTCCGACAGAGAATCATCAAGGAAACAGCAATTTGAACAACACTATAGGTAAAATGGACCTAAAAGCCATACACAGAACATCCTTTCTGCTAAACAGCAGAACCTATGAGTTTGTTATATTCTTCTCAACTGCATAGGAAACATTTTCTAGTATAGGTCATATGTTAGGCCACAAAACAAATTTTAGCAAATTCAAGTATCTTCTCTGACACAGTGTACAAAACTAGAAATCAGTAAAGGATAAAACTTGAAAGTATGTGGAAATGAACACTCTCCTGAGCAAACCAATGGATCAAAGAAGAAATTAAAGGGGAACTGAAAAAATACCTTCAGACAAATGAAAATGGAAACACAACATGCCAAAACTTATGTAAGGCACCAAAAAAATTCTAAGAGGGAAGTTTATAGCTATAACTGCATACATCAAGAAAATGGGAAGATCACAAACATCCTATCTTTACATGTCAAAAAAAACTAGAAAAGGAACAAATTAAGCCCACAAACTGTAAGAAATGGAAAAATTCTTAGAAATATACAACCTACCAAGACTAAATCAGGAAGAAATAGAAAATCTGAACAGACCAATTACTAGTAAGGAGATTGAATCTAATCAAAAGTCTCCCAACAAAGAAAATCCCAGGACTAGATGGCTTCACTGGTGAATTTTACCAAACATTTAAATAAAAATTAATGACAATCCTTCTCAAACTTTTCCAAAAAATTGAAGATAAGGAACACTTCCAAACTTATTTGATGAGGCCAGCATTACTGTGATACCAAAACCAGATGAAGACACAAGAAAACTACAGGCCAATATCCCTGGTAAATGTAGATGTAAAATTCTCAATAAAATACTAGTAAACTGAATTCAAGCACACATTAAAAGAATCATTTGCCACGATCAAGTAGAATTTATCCCTGGGATGAAACGATAGTTGTTTATTTATGTATTATCATATAGTTTATTAAGAAAAAAATGTTATTTTTAAATATAAGATAATTGCAAAATTAAATTTTTGGGAGACAAAAATGCTTCCAAATATTAGGGTTTGTTAGTATTACCTGTAACTAGAAGTTAAAATACAACTTCTTTCCCAACTGCATATGGATCATTTACCAAAATAAACCATATTCAGGGCCATGAAACAACTCTAAATAAATTCCAGTCCGGCCGGGCATGGCTCAGCGGTTGAGTGTCGACCTCGGATCCAGGTGATCAGGGTTCAATTCCCGGTCAGGGCACATGCCCAGGTTTCAGGCTCAATCCCCAGTCGGGGGCATGCAGGAGGGAGCCAATCAATGACTCTCATCATTGATGTTTCTCTCTTTCTCTCTTCCTCTACTTTCCTCTCTCTGAAATCAATAAAGATATATTTAAAATATATATATATTTTTCTCAACACCTATACTTCTCAAACAGTTCCAAAATATTCAAGAAGAGGAAAGACTCCTAAGCTCATTTTATGAAGCCAGGATTATCCTAATTCCAAAACCAGATAAAAATACTACAAAAAAAAGAAAATTATAGGCCAATATCCTTGATGAACATATATGCAAAAATCCTCAACATAAACCAAATCCAGCAATATATTAAAAAGATTGTACAACATGATCAAGTGGGATTTATTCCTGGGATGCTAGGTTGGTACAATATCTGCAAATTAATTAATGTGCTACACCACATTAGCAAAATGAAGGATAAGTATCTTATGATTATATCAATAAATGTAGAAAAAGCATTTGACAAAATCCAACACCTTTATGATAAAACTCTCAGCAAAACGGGACTAGAGGGAACATATCTCAGTATAATAGAGGCCATATGTACAAACTCACAGCTAACATCATACTCAATGGGAAAAAACTAAAAGCATTTCCCTTAAGATCAGGAACAAGACAAGGATGCCCACTTTCACCAGTCTTATTCAACACTGGAAGTCCTAGCCACAGCAATAAGACAAGAAGAAGAAATAAAAGTCATCCAAATTCCAAAGAAAGGAGTAAAACTGTCATTGTTTGCACATAACACAATATTGTATATAGAGAACCCTAAAGATTCCATAAAAAAACTACTAAAACTGATAAATTTCGTAAAGTAGCAAGATGCACAATAAATATCCAGAAATAGGTTGCATTTTTATACACCAATAATGAACTATCAGAAAGGTAAACTAAGAAAACAATCTCATTTCCAACTGAATAAAACAAAATACATAGGAATAAATTCAACCGAAGAGATAATAGACCTGTACTCGGAAAATTATGAACTACTAAAGAAAGAAATTGAAGATACAAATAAGTGGAGGCATACACCATGCTCATGGATAGTAATAAATAACATTGTTAAAATATCCATATTACTCAAAGCAATCTATAAATTCAGCATAATCCCTATCAAAGTATCAATGGCATATTTCACAGAATTAGAACTAATAATCCAAAAATTTATATGGAACCACAGAAGACCCTGAATAGCCACATCAATCTTCAGAGGGTGGGGGGAAACAAAGTTGAAGGCATCACGCTACCTGATATTAAACTATACTAAAAGGTCTTAGTAATCAGAACAGCATGGCATTGGCATAAAAACAGACATATACCTCAATGGAACAGAATAGAGAGCCCAGAAATAAATCCATGCTTATATGGTCAATTAATATTTGACAAAAGAGGCAAGAATATACAATGGAGTGAAGACAGTCTATTCAATAACTAGTGTTGGGAAAATTAGACAGTTACATGCAAAAATATGAAACTAGACCACCTTCTTACACCATATACAAGAAGAAACTCAAGACGAATTAAAAACTTAAATATAAGACTTAAAACCATAAAACTCTTAGAAGAAAACATAGGTAGTAAAATCCCGAACATTTCTCTTAGTAATATTTTTTTCTGATATGTCTCCTTGACCAAGGGAAAATAAAAAATATAAAGGGACTACATCAAACTAAAAAGTTTTTACACAGCAAAGAAAACCATCAACAAAATGAAACAACTCACAGAATGGAAGAACGTATTCACCAATGATACATCCCGTAAAGGGTTAATATCCAAAATTTATAAAGAACTCATAGAACTCAACACCAAGAAAACAAACAATCCAATTTAAAAATGGGTAAAGGACCTAAATAGACACTTCTCCAAAGAGGACATACAGGTGGCCAAAAGACATGGAAAGATGCTCAACATCACTAATCATCAGAGAAATACAAATCAAAACCATAATGAGATATCACCTCACACCTGTCAGAATGGCTGCCGTCAATAAATCAGCAAAGAACAAGTGCTGGCGAGGGTGTGGAGAAAAGGGAACCCTGGTGCACTGTTGGTGGGAATGCAGACTGGTGCAGCCACTATAGGAAACAATATGAAGGTTTCTCAAAGATTAAAAATGGAATTACTTTATTATCCAGTAATTCCACTTCTGGGTATATATCCAAAGAAACCCAAAACACTCATTTGAAAAAATATATGCACCCCTATGCTCACTGCAGCATTATTTACAATACCAAGATATGGAAGCAGCCCAAGTGCCCATCGATAGACAAGTGGATATAAAAGTGATGGTACATACATACAATGGAATATTACTTGGCCATAAAAATGAATGAAATCTTACTATTTGTGACAGCATGGATGGACCTAGAGGGTATTATGCTAAGTGAAAAAATGTCTTTCAGAGAAAGACAAAAACCATGTGATCTCACTTATATATGGAATCTAAAGAACAATATAAGCGAACAAATAAAAACAGAAACAGTTTCATAGATACAGAGAACAGACTGATAGTTGCCAGAGGGGAAGGAGTTAGGGGACTGGGTGAAAAAGGTTGAAAAGTACAGATTGGTAGTTACAAATAGTCACAGGGATATAAAGCACAGCATAGGGAACATAGTCAATAATATTGTAATAACTACGTACGGTGCCAGATGAGACTGGAAATATCAGGGGGAAAACTTTGTAAAGTATATAATTGTATAACCATTATGCTGTACACCTGAAACTAATACAAAATAATATTGCATTAAACTGTAATCGAAAAATAAAAATTTTTAATTAAAAAATATGTTCTCTAACCACAGTGGAATTATATGAGAAATTATTACCAGTAAGATATCTGGAAAATCCTCAAATGTCTGGAAACTGAATCCTACACTTTTAAATAACCCATGATCAATGAAGAAATTGAAAGGGAAATTAGAAAGTATTTTGAACTGAGTGAAAATGAAAACACAACATATCAGAATTTGTGGGATGCTGCTAAGCAAGGCGAAATTTATACCACTAAATTGCCTGTACTAAAAAAGAAGTATCGAGTAAATAAGCTCAACTTATATTTAAATTCAACCATATATTTAAAAGATATTACATCATGACCAAGTGAGGTTTATCCCAGGGCTTAAGAAATCAGAAAAAAAGAGAAAATCTAACTCAAAGTAAGCAGAAAAGGGAAATAATACAGATCAAAGTGGAAATTAAATAGAAAACAAAACAAAAAATAGAGAAAATTGATGACACCAAAAGCTGGTTCTGCACTATCTATAAAATTGATTACCCTCCAGCCAGACTGGCCAGGGTAAAAATGAAGAGGGCGGGCACAAATTGCCAGCATCAGGAATGAGTGAAGTGACATCATTCAATAGGTCCTATAAACATTAAAAGAATAAGACAATATTTTGAACAACTTTATGTCAAAAAATTTGAAAACTTGAATGAAATTTCTTTAAAAAATGCAAATTACCATGGTTAAGTAAAAAATAGATAACCTAAATAACCGTGTATCTATTCAATAATTTCAAGTTGCAGCTAAAAACCTTTCCACAGGCCCTACCCAGGATGCTGCATTGGTCACAGCATCCTTCCGATTGGCCAGGGTTGCTGGTTCAATCCCTGGTCAGGGCACATGCAAGAGTCGACCAACGATGCATAAACAAGTGGAACCACAAATCAGTGTTTCTCTCTCTCTCTCTAATCAATAAAATAAAATAAAAAACCTTCCCACAAAGAAAACTCAGGCCCAGATGGCTTCACTGGTGAATTTTACCAAACATTTAAATAAGAAATAATATCAGTTCTATACAAATTCTTCCAAAATAATTGAAGAGAAGGGAGTACTTCTCAAGCTATTTTATGAGACTGAATTACCCTGATACTAAAACTAGACATAGACACTTACCAAAAAAAGAAAAACGAATGGTCAAATTCCTCATGAACAGGGAGCAAAAATTGTATTTATTTATTTATTTATTTATTTATTTATTTATTTATTTTAAACATATCTTTATTGATTTCAGAGCGAGGAAAGGAGAGGGAGAGAGAGATAGGAACATCAATGATGAGAGTCATTGATCGGCTGCCTAGCCCGCAACCCGGGCATGTGCCCTGACCGGGAATCGAACCCTGATCGCCTGGATGCCAGGTCGACGCTCAACCGCTGAGCCACGCCCGGCCAGGTGGGAGCAAAAATTTTAAACAAAATTTTAGCAAATCGAATTCAACAATATATTTAAAAGATAATACATCATGACCAAGTGAGCTTTATCCCAGGGCATCAGAGTTGAGTTAACATTTGAAAATGCCTCAATGAAACTCACCACATTAAGAAACTAAAAATGGAAAACCCTATAAACATCTCAATAGACGCAGAAAATTTGACATTAATTCCACATAAAAACTAGAGATAGAAGGGAACTTCTTCAACCAAATAAAAAGCATCCACAAAAACTACAGCTATTGTACTTATTGGCAAAAGACTGAATGTTTTCCCCTAAGATCGAGGATGAACCAGGATGTCCCCTCTCACCACTTTAATTCAACATTTCCCTACAGGTTCTATCCAGGCTAATCAGGCAAGAAAAAGAAAGAAAAAAGCAACCAGGTTGGATAGGAAGAAGCAAAACTGTCCCCTCAGGTAACACGGTCATCTATGTGGAAAACCCGATGGAATCTAAAAGAAGCTACTAGAACTAACACATGAGTTTGGCAAGGTAACAGGTGGCAGATCCATATACAAAAATCAGTTGTATTTTTAACATACTAACAACAAATAATCAGAAATTGAAATTTACCAACAATACTGTTTACAATTACGTCAATAATATCCATATGCTGGGCCATAACTCAAGCCTTGGTGACTCAAAAATTGAAATCATTCCTGGAGAGATGTTATTTAAGCGCACAAACTTGCAACTAGTAGACAAGTCCTGGAGATCTGATGCACAACTTAGTGATTACAATCAACATATACTGTGTTATAAACGTCAAAGTTGCTAAAAGACAAAATATTAGCTGTTTTCACCATAAAAAGAAATAATAAATATATGACGTGATGGAGGTGTTAGTTAACACTAAGACAGTAATCAGACTGCAATATATAAAGATATCAAATCACCACTCCCATTCTGATCCGGTCTTTGAACCACTGGTCAAATACAATTTCGTGGTTTTACATTTCCAAACGTGTAGTGATTGTTTCTTAGTTCTGTGGTCACTACATTTGGTCAGAGACCATGATCAATATGATATAAATTCTTTAGTATTTGTATTCTTTGGTATGCATTACACACCTTAAGCTTACACAATATTATATGTCAACTATATCTCAATTTTAAAAATTGAAATCATTCAGAGTTTTCTACAAATCAATAGAAAAGAGATCATTGAAAATTCCTCAACTGCCAATGAAAGAAATAAAGTAGTACTTATAAATAATCCAAGGGCCAAAATAAATCATAACAAAAATTAAAATAATGTTTTAATCAAGTGATATACATAACTAAACTTGTGGGATGTGACTAAAACAGTGCCTAAATGGAAATTTAAAACCTTAAGTACATAAATGAGAAATGACGGAACACTGAAAGCCAATGATCTAAGCTGCCATCTCAAGATGAGTTTATCAAAAAGCAAACCAAACCTAAAAAAATAAAATAATAAAGATATGAGCAGAAGTTTATGAATAAAAAACATAGAATTTTTGGCTCTGAGTCAAGATGTTGGCGTAGGTAAATGCAGTGCTCACATCCTCCCAGAACCACATCAAAACTACAACTAAACTACAGAACAACCATCATTCAGAATCACATGATAACTAACCGAACAGAAGTCTTACAACTAAGGACATAAAGAAGAATCCACATGGAGACTGAGAGAGGGGCGGAGACTTGGAACGGGCAGGTCCCACACCCACAAGTGGCAGGTAAAAATTGGGGGGTGGAGATATCCCTGCTGCAGAGGTGTCCCTGAGGAATGAGGGGTCTTAGCCTCACACCAAGCCCCCCATCTCGGGGTTCCAGTGCCGGGGAGAGAAGTCCCCATAACTTCTGGCTGTGAAAATCAGCAGGGACTGTGGCTGAGGGACACGGGGGTGGCTGGAGCCCAGGCAGTCCCCTTACGGGGCCTGAGCAGACTTGTGAGACTCCCTCCCTCTGAGCTCCAGCGCCGGGGCAGCAGCTGACAGGCACCATGGAAATGCGGGGAGGAACCGAAGAGTCTGGCATCAGGGTGAGAGCTGGAGGGGCAGCTTTCTCCCAGACGAAGTGCTGGCAGAGGCCGATGTTTCTTTTCTGAACCCCCCTCCCCCAGAGATGGCAGGCAGGCATCTTATCTGAGTCAACCTGGTGATTCCCTGAGACCCAGGCACATCCAACTTGCAGGCCACCCAGGCTGTTTCTAGTGGCTCTTCCATACAAGTGGCCTGTCTTGGCTCGTGTTTCGGACTTCCCTATAATCGCTCAAACAAGCAGCATCTGCCTTGGGGTGCCCCGTACCTCTCTTTAAGTGGCTCCAGGCCCAGCACTAGCCGCAGCTGGCCTTGGTCCTCCGTTTGGCCTCTCCTGGGTACCTCCACGGCCAGCACAAGCAGCAGCCATCTGCATATTGCTCTGTAGCTCATGCCTGGAAGCCTGGGTAGGGCACAGGTGGCAGCTGGCCTTAGTCTGTACCTCTCAGGAAGTCCCAGAGCCTGAGAACCCAGTGGACAGCTTCCAACCACCTCCACAAGCGACACAGTCAAGGGTGGACTCAGCGAGTACCAGAGCCCCGCTGAAGTAAGGTCTGCTCTGTGGGGCAGGTCCCAGCACAGCTGACCCTCCGTGGTGGTCAGAGGTCAGTAGTCAGTGGTTGCAGTCAGTCCTGGAAGTTGATCAGTGGGGGTAAGTCCCTCCCATTGACATGCCAACAGCAATCAAGGCTCAACTACAACAGGAGAGTTCACACAACCTGCTGGGGTGGGGGGGGGCGCCTGGAGTGCCCAGCTCAGGCGAACAGAGAAGCTGTGCCACTGGGCCCTACAGGACACCTACCACATTAGGCCACTCTACCAAGCCCAGGGGACACAGCAGCTCTACCTAATGCATAGAAACAAACACAGGGAGGCAGCCAAAATAAGGCGACAAAGAAACCTGTCCCAAATGAAAGAACAGAACAAAACTCCAGAAAACAAACTAAAATAAATGGAGGCAAGCAATCTACTAGGTGCAGAGTTCATAACACTGGTTATAAGGATGCTGGATGAACTTAAAAGTTCTCATCACAAGAAAAAATTTCTGTAACTCTATGTATATATATATATGTGTGTGTGTGTGTGTGTGTGTGTGTATATATATGGCCAAAAGCTGATTCTTTGAAAAGATTAATAAATTAGATAAACATCTAGCAAGACTGATTTTAAAAAAGAAAACATGGATTATTAATATCAGGAATGAATAGTGTGCTATTACTACCGATTATACAGACAATGTATAAACAGAGAAGCTATATGTTCAGCAACTTTATTCTAACAAATTTGACAATTTGGATGAGATGGATAAATTCCTTTAAAAAAACAAGTTTAGCAAAACTAAGAGAAAATGAAAAGTTGGAATATTCTGATATTCTAAAGGAAGGTGAACTTCAGCTTCCAGCTCTCTGCTGGATCCCTGGGGCCTCACTGTGTGTGCACAGTACAGGAGTCAGGTAGAGATTTACAAGGAACATGTAGGCAGGTCTGGGCTCCCTTCTTTCCCCAATTTTTTCTATCAATTTCCAACTGCTCTAGCAGCTTTGAACCTTGACGGCTGACTTGGTTCCCGAGCCAGTGGGACTCATTCTTCCGTGGAGCCCATGCCCCAGCATGAACCGGAGGAGCGCTCAGGCACCTTAGCGTTTACGTTCCTCCTTTCAAATATCATGATCCTCTGGATTCTGCTTGCTTTGCTGCCTCTCTAGTGTCTTCAAAATAGTTGGGGTTATTTTTGTTTGTTTTTCAGATTACATAACTTTTTAAAAATTTCAAACTTCCAGAAGAGTTGCAAGAATAATACTGAGAACTATATACTTTACGCAGCTTCATCCATAGTTAGCGCATTTCCATGAATGTTTTCATAGGTAGATGACAAAGGTATGTGCATATTATGTGTATATAGATATAAATATATATTTTAGATTTTAGTTTTAAACAGTTTAAAATTTACAAACAAAATTGAGAACATAATACAGAGAGTTCCCATCTACCCCGCACCCAGTTTCTCCTGTTATTAATAGGAAATATTTGGTTATAATTAACGAGCCCAGTTGGCACATTTTCATGAACTGAAGTCCATACTGTTTCACTTGCCCTCAGCTTTTCCTAATGCCCTTACCTGCTGCAGAATCTCACCCGGGGCCGGTCACACCAGGGGCCTGTCCCTGTACGTTTACTCAGCCTGTCTCCTTAAGCTCCTCTTGGCTGTGACACTTTCTCAGACTTTCCTTGTTTTGGTGACCTTGACGGTTTTAACAGTTTGGGTCAGGTATTTTGTAGAATTTCCCTCCACTGAACTTCGTGTGATGTTTCCTTTGTGGCGGTGCCGGGACTGCAGGGCTTGGGAGGGGCACAGGGGCAGGCCCCGTCCTCAGCACGGCCTGTCGGGCAGGAGCGGCCCGTGCGAATAAGCAGCGCCCGCGCTGGCCCGGCCGGCTGAGCTCCTGTTCGTCAGGTTTCTTGCTCTGAAGTTGCTCTTTCTCCCACTCCCTACACCGTCCCCTTTGGAAGGACGTGGCTGTGTTGCGCCCACGCTGGAGGACTGGAGAGTGAGGCTCTCTCCTCACGAGGGTAGAGTATTTACATAAATAATTTGGAATTCTTCTACATGGGAGATTTGTCTCTTCTCCTAGTTGGGATTTTTATGTATTTCAACCAGAGTTATCACCAGAGGTTTATTCCAACATAAACTACTTCGCCATTGCCTGCACTGGATCCTGCCGTATCTAACACTCATCGGGCACTTACTGCGTCCCAGGCACCATGCTAAACCTCTTGTGTATCTTATTTCATTCTTGCGATAACCTTCTGCAATGAACACTGTTATACCCATCTCATGGATAAAGAAACTGAGACTCAGTCACTCTGCTTGTGAACCACATTCTATCCCTGTGCATGCCCTGCACACCACACCCTAAAATTGGAGTGAAATTCCGTACATTGTCACCCACCAGGCCGTGCTGCAGGGCAAGCCCTGCTCTGAATCCTCTGCTCACATGTTCGTCGGCCCTTCCCTAAGGTTTCCTTTCCTCCTTTCCCTGCTGGGCCTGGTGGTGCAATAACTGGATGCTCATGTCAACTTGCCCCAGAGCCCACTGCAGAATCCAGTTCCACGATTTTCTGAACTCGCAGGCACAGATGGCGAGACCATGGCCATCACAGTGCCCCAGGGTGTGAGGTGTCGCACAGAAAGTACCCTCCTCACCGAGGGACAAAACAACACCTCCCTGATGAAGACCTGAGGGCTAGAAGTCTGTTTCACACTCTGAACAAAATCCCCCACCCAGATGTTAAAAGGTGAGAGAGGGCAGGAGGGAGTTGAAGACTCAGAAGCCACTATGGTTGGAAAAGAAACCAAACAAGTCAATTTCTGGGTGGTTAACCCACCTGCCTCCACAGCAGCCCGGGTACCGCTGAGTGGTAAGAGCCAGCGAGAGAGGGCTCAACCACGCCATGCTCAGAGCGTGCCTCCTCGCCTCCACCCGCGGCTAGGCCTTATTGGGGTCAAAACGGGACTGGGGGCAAAATCTCAGCTGATTTTTTCAAAAGCCCTGGAAGGAGGGCAAGGCAGGAATTTATACCCTCCCTTTACCACAGAGCCTGAGGTTAGAGGCGTATGGAGATTTGCCAAACTCAGCCCAGCGAGCTGGCGAGCTGGCTGCTGCACCTTGGCCCTGACGGCAGTGGGTCCAGGGAAAAGATGAGGGTCACCGTCATTAACAAAACCCGAGTCAAGGTGCTCGACGACAGCGCCGGTAAACAAAGCTGCAGATCAGCATCGTTGGTCTTCACCCAGGAAGCCTAGACTCACTAGCGCTTATCAAGAAAGGCTCTGTAGATGGTGTTGAATGTTCTGCAGGAGGAAAGAGGGGGCGGCGAGAAGGCCAGGCGGGTGCACACTCCCAGGGCACACATCCCTGCTCTCTAACTGCCTCTCCTGGAGTTCCGTGCTTGGTGCGGGGCCCTGGGCAGCAACCACGTGGTGGCGTGTGCCCTGCGGACCCATTTGGATCAAGCGCTGCAGGCAGCAGAGCCAGAGCTGGAGTCCCAGCTGAGGAAACACCGACCACAGTGTCTGCTCCCAGTCACACAGCCAGTAAGCAGCAAAAGTAACAGTCAACCCAGGTCGACAGACTACGCGGCACTTAAACCTAGTGCCTCCCTCCACCCCACGGTCCCTGGTCTCAAGGACCAGAATAATGTCATCTTCTCACCCTATTCCCTGTGACTCTCAGCACAATGTCTGCTCTTATAAAAGTTTTATTGACCAAAGCTTACAGTCTGACCCTAACATGGAGCTTGGGCTTTCCCCGCTAAACCACATGCCACACTGTGCAGGAAGTTAAAGGATGGCCTGAGGGAGGAGCAGGATGGAGGCCCCCGGGCACTGAGCAGCGGCCAAGCCTAGGGCTGTTGTAAAGGGTGGGGAGCAGGCACACCATACTGACCCCCACACAGTTCCTGGAACCCCGGCACCTCTCCCCACGGGCCTCGCCCCAAGCCCAGCACACCCCGCCGGTGCTGGCCACACCCCAGCTCTGCCCCCCACCTCTTTACGTCGTTACCTCGACTCAACCCTCAGATTTCATTTTTCTTTCTTTTTTTTTTTTTTACTTGTCTTTTTTTTTATTTTTATTTTTTTTATTTTTTTATTTTTTTGACCCTCAGATTTTAACACGAGCAGCGCCTCCTCATGGAAGGCTTCCTGGGCCTTTCTCACCAGGTCAAGTCCCAGCTGCGGACTCACCATCTGCGTTTTCTTTGGGTGACTGTTTGATTACCATCTGTCTCCCCTCCTAAACTGAGAGCTCCAGGAAGGCTCTGCTCTGCTCGCGGTGTATTTCCAGTGTCCTACAGTGTCTGGCATTGAGTAGATGTTCAGTGAACATGCTGAGCAAAGGGCTGGTTGAATAAATGTAGAAATGAAAGCTGAAAAGTGATCCTCTTCTGTGGCAAGATGGAAAATGGCTCCCCAGAAGACAGCTATGCCCTAATTCCCGGAACCTGCGGCTGTTACCTCATAAGGAAATAAGGTCTTTGCAGATGTGATTAAGGATCTTGGGGTGGGAGGTTATTCTGGATTATCAGAGTGACTCCTAAATGCAATCACATTTAGGCTCTTAAGAAATGTTTGCTATAAAAAGCAGGCAGAGAAAAATTACTCACACAGATAGAGAAAGAGAAAGGCAACAGGATGGAAACAGTGACTCGGGTGATGTGGCCGCAAGCCAAGGAATGCGCAGCCACCTGAAGCTGGAGGAGGCAAGAAATTATTCTCCTCCCAGCCTCCAGGGGGAGTGCGGCCCTTTCAGCACCTCTCACTCAGCCTCGGAAAACCAACGCAGACTCTTGGCCATCAGAACTGTGAGAGAGTAAATTCCTGACATACGACATATTTACTTCATTCACCAATTACTTACATCTGTCTCCTCCCACTACAATGACACTCCATGCACAGGGGCTTGGGCTGCTTTGTCTGCCTAAAATGAAGCCTGGTACAGGGCTGGGCCACCAGTAACGTTGCTGAATAAACACTCTCAGAGGGCCTTTCTCTGGGGAAATGGAGGTGCTGGGGTGAGAGGCGTCAGCCGGGAACGGCGGGAGAATGAGAATGGTTTTACTTTATCATCAGCCGCGTCTTCCGCAGGTGTCAGTGCCGTGCACAACCCCATCGGGGCAGGTCTCAGGGCTTCTAGTCACTCTCACACGCCTGGGACCTGAGAGGTCTGGCACCACGGGGTCATCACAGACCCCACCCTGGCTGCCTTGGGTTCTGGGTTTCTGGCAGGGGCGCCTAGTCGCACCCAAACCCGTGCCTGGTTCTCGGTTAGCAGGCCCAACACAGGGCCCAAGTTGTTTGCCTGGCAACCGGCCCCCAGCTGGAATCCTCCATCTGCTGCTTCTTGCCTGGGGCTGGTGTGAGTAAGCAGAGGGTGGAGAGCAGAAAGACATGGTACAGCAGAGTCAGGCAGGCCTGGACTGGCCCCTCTGTGTCACCTCCTCTGTCGATGGGAGAAGAATGCCTCCTATAGGACCAGATGAAGTGATAAGATCACATTGCTCAGCACAATAGTAAGTGCTGGGCTCGCATCCCCCTTTCAGACTCAAGTAGAGGGCGGGTCCGAGGCAAGCACGGGGTCTCTTCCACTTGTGTGCCCAGAGCTGGGGCAGTGCTGCCACCCGGCGAGCGTTCAGCGGACGGCAGCAGATTTGAGCTGCTGACCCAACAGGGAAAGGACCGAGAGGGAGACGTGGCCACTCTGAACTTTGTCATCAAAGTGGGACCGCCGGGGAGCTGAGCTCCTGACGTATGCTTCAGGATGGGGTGGCCAGGTTGGCCGGGGAGGAAAATTAAACGGAGAGGGAGAAAGACGGAGCCCTGAGCTCAAGGACACGGTGTAGCAGGAAGAGGCTCCTAAACCGGGAGCCAGGGTGGTGTCTCATCTTGAGGTTGGCCGGGGGTGTCTCCTGGGAGCGATGGATGGGCAGCATCTCGCACTCACATGGAAACCCTTCTGTTAATTCATAAATGTGGACACAAGAATGGCCACTCATAGGGATTTCACGAGCGCGGAGCATGTTTACTCCAGCTTCCTGAAGTTGGGTTTAGAACTTGCATCATCTATGACGTTAAACATGAATCACCTACTTGGAACTTTATACGGTGCATCAAAGTGTTGATAAAAATTGTATATATTTATGAACATTTATTACTTAATCAAAGAATTTTTATGTTTTAAAAATTTATTTACCAAATCAAAGTTTTAAGGAGTATAAAATAACCTCACATTCACAAGAAAAAGCTGCCAAGAAATGCTACTTTTCCTTTCATGGATCCTGAGAAATTTCTACTTAGGTTCTTGGTGTCCACGAAGAGGGGCCGGGGGAGAGAAGGGCAGGTTGTGAGAGCAGAAAGGTGGTTACTGGTCCCGAGAGAGACCACCAGGCCCTCCCTGCATCAGTCACACAAATACTGGCTTGTGAACAAGAGTTTGGAAGAAGGTGAGAACAGCATCGACATTATGTTCCAAAAGGTCAGGTGGCCACAGACTGAATCTGAGGGTGAGGTGTGAACCTGCCATTGTCTAAATGAGCTCTTCCTCTCTGACTTTCATTTTCCTATAAATTATAAGAACTTCAACTCTACCCTGGGCTGTAGAGCTTCCCTCTTCCCACCCACACCCATCTGCCGGGCACATGAGCACACTCAGCACTCACCACCACGCTGACTTCTGGTCACCACTTCTTATAATTGTTATTAATTCCATGAAAGAGAAAAAAAGCTGTGTTCCCAATATGCTCTAGGGAAAGTGCTGCAGCAGAGGCAGGGGACGAATGGATTCGCCTCCATGCGCGAATTCGAGGATTCAGTGGGGACATCAAATCTCCTAGAGCCCTGAGAGACATGGAGAAGAGGTTCCGAGTTGTGAGCTGGTCAAGATACACTTGGCCTGACAATGAACAGAAAGGACATTGATCCATTAAAAAAAAATTGTACTAATACTCACCCTGCATGTGTGTTACACCTTAGAGTTTACAAAAGTTTACACCTAAGCTGGTCCTTTTGGTATCAGATCAAAGTTCTTTATCACAGGTCTAAATCCCCTAGTACATGCACCCGAGAAGGCCAGTGTCTGACTCATTTCTGTATCCCACAGAGCCTGGGCATGGGAACCTAATAAACGTTTACTTACGTTCATCTTTGCAGCCCCAATAGGTTGGAAGGGAAGGTGTCATCCTCATTTTGCAGCTAAGAAATCTGAGACCTGGGGAATTTGTGACTTGTCCAAAGTCACAAATGACAACTGACAGCCTGAGGCTTGAACCCGTCTCAGGTCTTCCCACCCAGCACTCTTGCTGCTGCCAGAGGTTTGGCGGAACATAGACCTTTAAGTTCTTAAAGCTAAAAGCTGCGATTCAGGGGGTTTCAAGCAATTTCTGCATCACAGAGTAATAATTAGGACTTGTCTTCAGGTGGGGACTCCCCTTGTCCTCGTGAACCTTCTTAAATCAGTCTATACACAGTAAGTAGAGGCCCATCATTTTGGGCAAAACTCTGGGCATTTGCAGTGCATCCACGGCAGATGGCCCTAGACTGAGGCGTTAAAGGTTTTGCTCAGCAATGTCAACTGAGTAACTCCTTAGCAGAACCACGGCCCTGAGAAGTTAGAGAAACCATTTCCCCAAGTCTGAGTTTAGGCTGCCCCATCTCACACTTGAAAATTATTGTTCTTTGTCCAGGTATTGCTCACAGAAGACCAGGAACCCTGACAAGGGCAGGAGGAGCAGGAGGACCTGGTCTCTTTCCCTCTATGGATGACAGACTGGGGCAAGGCCCTGGATTGGGCCATGCAACAGCTGTCCCACCTGCGCTGTTATCGAGGACTACAGCAGACTAAAGGAAACAACCAGCGGCTAGCCCTATGTGGGCCACCTTTGGGTGCTGCTAGGAATTTCCCTTGAAGGGCATTGCTATTCCTGCTGTGAACCATCTCAAAGGAAAATTAATAATAAGTGGACATTAAGCAGGGAAAGAAAGGCCCTTTCTCTCTCTGGGGACAAAAAAGGCGTTCAGAGAAGCCTGGAGATTTCCATAGGTAAGAATGAGCTGGTCTCTCCCTGCCACGGGACTGCCAGAAACTCCAGGGAGGCTTGCAGAATGGCACTGACCTGGGGAGAGCTCCAAGTGGCTACTCCTTGAAGGTGTCGTGAGCTCTCTTTTTGGTATGTGGTTACTCACAAGCCTCCAGCAGCATTTACAAATCTTAGGGGCTCTGTGTCCACACTGAAGCCACCAGCCACAGCCCGGAGGCCCTACAGGAGACACTAAGAGGTGAGCTCTGAGGCTGCAGGGCGGCTCTGGGCCTGGAAGGCTTCCCTGCACCACCCCACGTACCTGGAACGGAGCCCACGAACAGATGGACTTCCTGCATTCATGGAGAGGGGGCTCGGACTGCTGTTCAGTTTAGAATGAAAGGAGAGGGGCATCCCTGAAAGCTGGAGAGGAGGAGTCATCTGGACTAGAGAAAGAAGACACAGCCGCTGCTTGAATGACGTGGGACATTTTTATTCATTTCTGTTCTTAACCTCTTGTATCCCAAGTTTACCAAGCAGTGACAATGAGCTAGGTCGTCGCCCCTCCTGACAAGGTGATTTTCTTAAAAATCACGTTGGAGGGGGGCAAGGGGTCCCAAGTTCAGTAAAAGACCCCAGCACCACACACAGCCCCCAGAGAGGCAAACAAAGGGAGAAGGGACTGCCTTCCTCCCAAGAGGAAGGATATTTCCACCGACCACGCCCCTCTCTTTTGGGAGCCTTTGTCAGTTGCTCTGACTCTTTGTGTCTAGCCTTACAACAGCCCCTGGAGGTTATGATTATTCTGATCTCATCAGTGGCTAACAGAGTTACAGGGACTGACCCAAGGGCACAGCTGGCAGTGGCAAAGCTGGGGGTAGAACTAGGTCTCCTGTTGCCAAGAGCCACAGGCTCCTCGCAGCAGCCTTGTTAACCTTGGACTTCAACTGAATTCCCAGGCAGGCTGCACACGTGAGAAGGCGGTAGCCCCAGCTGTGCTGATTCAAGGAATTGGTAGGTAAGGTCCCTCACCTGGGAAGTCAGTTTTCTTCCCCTTGCCTCTAGGCTGATGACCAGACACTCTCAGGCTTCACAGTTCCACAAGCTTAGCTGCTGTGGCGTGTCAGGCAAAGAGAGTGGAACTTCATCAGGAATTCAAGGTTGTGATTCCGCCACTCACTAGCCCAGCCACCCTGGCTAGTCACCTCCATGCTCTGGGTTTCCTCTTCTATTTGAAATGCAAGTCTGCCACGTCCCTCTCTTGCTCCAGACCCTTCAAGGATCCCCTCACCCACCCAGCTAATATTCAAACAACTCCCTATTCAAGCCTGAGTCACCATCGAAACAGAGTAGACAGGGACATTCAGAAGGGATTCTGTCCCTTCTGAACTCTTGACATGCAGTCAGGAAGGAGTAAGTCAGACGTCGAAGGGAGGTAGACATTAGGTTCTATAGCAACAGAGAGAGGGTTCCTCCTAGGGCTGGGGCTGGGGCTGGCCTTGGAGACCCTTCATCTTACATCTGTGATTCTCCTTGACCCAATGACTACCAAGTGTCCCAGGCAGCTTCCTTCTCTCTGTTTCTGTCTCAGGGCCAGTTCCGTCTGGCTCTCTCCCTGTTATGTATAGCTCTGACACAGTGATCACAAGGTCTGGAACTTCCCTAATCACCAGCTCAGGGACAGGAACTGCGAGCTAGGCCTGTGACACTCAAGCCGGGACTCCTCCCCGTGCAGATGCCCCCTGCCCCAGTGAGGCCTGTTTAGAAACATCATCCTGAAGACCAAGATGAAGGAAAATGAAAATGAGACAATGGAACCATCTAGACCTCAAAATTTGTCCTAAAAATTTCCCAGTGTGGCCATGGGGGCAAGATGTCTCTCTATTCAGCTCTGCCCACGGGTTCCCTGGGGCTAACCACATTCCCTTTACCAGCAGTACTCAGCCCCAAGCTGTTCCTCACCCCCCCACACACACTCTCTCTTTCTCTTTGTCAACTCACTAGACACTTGTCTTTTCCAAGAATTCTTCCAAGACTGGGAAGGGCATTGGGCATATGGTGGTAAAAGCATGAGCTCCGGAGTCAAACATACCTGGGCTGTTTTCTCAGCTCTGCCACTCACTGGCTGAGTGATGCAGACAAGGGACATAATCCCTGACTTCCCATCTGTAAAACGCTGGCAACGAGGCCAGTCTTGCAGGGTGTTAATAAGGATTAAAGGCTCGAACATTAATCAGGGAGGTTAACACTAGCTGCTATAACAAAAATTCCAGAATCTAGATACAAGAGTTCACTCCTCACTCAAGTCACAGGCTGACATAGATCTGTTGTCCTTTCTGCATGCTCCCCTCCAAGAGGTGATTCAGAGACCTAAGCTCTTTTCATTCTCTTCAAGTCCTCTACTGGGCCGCCTCCACTTGGCTGACAGAATAGCAAAGACAGAGAGACCAGGCCAGGAAGTGGCACCCACCAATTCAACTTCACGTTGGTTAAAACCCAGGCACTTATTCCATGTAATTAGGAAAGCTAGCCAATATAATTGTCCTGTGTACCCAGGAAGAGGAAATGGGGTTGCTAAGCATCTAGCCAGTCTCTGCTACAATATTTAAGTGTTTAGCATACTACTTGAAACATAGTAAGAGCTCAGTAAACAAAAGATGCTATTATAATTATTTTCTATTATCTGTCCTGATAGTGGTATGAATACCAGATATCACAGAACCATAGGGTAGACTTTTCAGAACACTAATAATAGATAACTGGACACAAAGCAAAATGGAATTGGAAAAACAAGCAATGGTAACATGTCTGACATAACTTGTGTTCCGGGGGCTTCCTACGAGGTGGCGGGATACACTGGAATAGCCTACACCCAAACGCTGGCTCTGCCCCGAGTGAAACACTAACTATGTCAGCCGTGGGTTTTCTCATCTTAAAACAAGAATGCCTATTTACCCATTCTTAAAAAATGCCTTGTGCCCTCATTTCTAGTATGCACTTCCCTCCGTTTGGAACACCCTCTCCGTCTACTCTTTACCCAGTTACCTCCTATTCAACCCTCAAGTCTCAGCTTCGATGTCACCTCCTCCAGGAAGCCTTCTCAACTGTGGTCGAGTGCCTGTGTCCTCGTGTTAGCCTGTACTTCCCTCTCCAGACCACTTAACATGGTACATTAAATATTTCTTCGCTTTCTGTCTCTAGCTAGGTTGTTAATCCCTTGGGTGAAGGGGCCTTGTTTTGATCACCCTGTTATCCTGGCCTCAGCGCAGTGTCTAGCTCGTAATGAGTGTGTCATGACTAAGAATACTGGTCCTTTTCAAAATAACGGGGTAAGACTTTTAAATCCTTATGGCTCAACAAAAACTAAAAGTAAAGAGAAGAAAGAAGCAAGACCACATACTCCTTAAAAAGATCACTGGGAACTAAGAGTCACTTCAGCAGCAGCCCCACCCCTTGGGTCATGCCTGGGTACTCCTGAGCAATTGGCCACTCTTGTCTCTCAGTTGAGCAACAGAGGGTGCAAAGACGCTTGTGCACACGAGCAGCCCCGGGGCTCTTCCTCGAAGCTGAGCTGAGGGTCTGGCCGCAAGGGCTGCCCACTTAGGGCCGACCGCGCTCTGCTGCGCCTGCGTGCGCAGCTCTCCACGAGCCAGGGGCTGGCCCCCGACCTTCCTGAAAAAGTGAGGCCTTTCCATTCCCAAAGCAGCCCCCAGGCGCAGGGTGGGACACCTCCACGCTCCGCGCAAACGTGCCCTGCGGCCGACGTGGGACGGGCGGTGTTCGCCTCCCACGCCTCGCTCTCCCGGGCACCTGGAGGGAAGTCAGGGCGCCAGCGGTCAGAGGCGGGGGTCTGCTGCGTCACCAGCGCTCCAGGAGCGCCGTTACCCCGCAGGACAGAGGGAAGGAGCTCCAAGCAGGAGATTTCAGGCAACAGAAACCAAAAGAGGCTGGGGGGCACCACGGGACCCCTCCAAAATACGCTGTCAGGTGGCGCACTGCCTACTTTACCGTCGCTCTGCACCGGGGTCCGAGGGCAACACCGAGACGCCCACACGGGTCCTCCCACACGTCCCCGGGGGCCTGGGACGCTCTCCCGCCCAACCCCCCGCGGCCGCCGGAGAACCCCACCCCCGCCGCACAGCTCCAACCACCTCACCCCACCTTCCGCACCCAAAGGGGCAAAGCTGTCCCACGCACCTGCTCCCCCGAAGCGCACACCCCACACGCCCTCCGGGGGCTCAGCCCGCCTTCCCGGGTCGCGCGGGGGCCCAGGGGTCGGGGGGCGAGCAAGCCCGCGCCGGGGTCCCAGGGGTCGGGGGGCGAGCGCGCCCACGCCGGCCCCGCCCAGGCTGGGGCGCCCCCGCCCGCGCGCCCCCCGGCAGCTGCAGCCTCCGCGCCCCGGGCTCCGGGCTCCGGGCGGGGCGGGGCGGGGCTCCGCGCACGGGCCGCCCCGCGGACGTCAGCCCCGCGGGGCGTGGGCGGGGCGCCGAGCCGGGGTCGTCGGGCTCGGCCGCGGAGCGGGGTTTCGGCGTCGGCTCGGCCCGGAGGATGCCGCGCGCCCAGGATGCTGCCGCGCCTGGTGGTGCCGCTGGCGGCCCTGCTGCTCCTGCGGCCGCGCTGCGGGGCGCAAGGTAAGGACCGGCCCCCGCGCCCCGACGGGAAGGGGGCGCGTCCGCGGGAAGCCGCCCGCCTGGCCCCCGGAGACCGGCATCCGCGACCTTTCCTTCCCGGAATCTCCCCGGTCCCCGCGAGCCTGGGCCTCCGGGGAAGAAGCAGAGAGTGTCGCGGGGGGGCGGGAGGTAGGGAAGCGGAGTCACCGACCCCCGCCTCGGGGACTCAGAGATGTGCCGCCGGCCTTTCGGCTGCTCTAGTTCAGGCGCTGGGACTGCGGTCCGCAGGAGGTCACTCGGATTCCCCACCTGACCCGCAGTTAACCTGCGCCGCCCGGGGCCTCTGGCCCACCAGCTCCCCTCCTCCGCTCCCCCTGCCCCCCACCCCTGCTCCTTCCGTAGCCCCAGCGCCCCCGGCTGCCCTGCCCCTGCCCCTGCCCCGCAGCGCGGGCTCCCGGACCCGCAGCTGCCCGCGGGGTTTCTGCGGGAGAGGAGTGCGCCCCGGAGAGAGGAGGGCAGGGCTGGCGGAGGGCCCGGGCCGCCGGGACAGGGGCTGCGCCCGCCTCCCCGGCCCGCGCAGTGCCCCAGGGACCGGCTGCGCCCGCCTCCCCTGCCCGCGCAGTGCCCCAGGGACCGGCTGCGCCGGGCGCGCGCCCAGGCGCCGCAAAGGGCCGCTGCGCCGCTCACTTCCCATCTGATGTTTTGAAATCTAGACTCAGGCTTGAGGATCAAAGACTCCATAAGAAAGAAAGGGACAGGTGTACTTTCTAGGTGAGAGGCGCTGCTAGAGAGACGGTAAGCCAGAGAACAAGGGAAGCCTGGAAGCCTGAGAGAGTTGCCAACAGACAGGAGACGTTAGGGGTCAAGGGCGAGAGAAGAGGAATTGAGTGTGGGCATTGGCCTTGACTTGTTTCATTGCGCCTGACGGGCAAGACTCTTAACGTAGGAGTACTTGTTGCACTCAGAAATGAGAGGAGAGGTTCAGTGAGGTTTTAGAATTTGCCCAAGTCACACTGGCGGGTGCTGGTCGGAGACTCCTGAAGCTGGCATTTCCTTGTGGTGAATGCTGTGTGTTGGGAGGGAGGGGAGACAGGAGTGGAGATGGGCGCTGGTATTTAGTGTCTCACCTCGGAGCCAAGGACATTAGCTCTTTGTGGAAAGAGCTGCTTCGTTCTGTCTGTTCTCACCCAACCTGAGGCTGGGCTTCTGGCTATAGATAAAGCCCTTCTAGAAGCTAGGGGATGGGGTGAGCCCTCAGCTTGGGGATGCCCAGCAGATCTGGGAGAAGCAGGAAGCTGCCCACAAGCAGGTATCTCTGCACCCAAAAACTCCAGAGAGAAGGCATGGGCTGGAGCCAGAGCTGGGGCCAAGCTAGGGACCAAGTATGAGGCTTGAGGGCAGGCTTTGGAACGGGGCTGGAGCAGGGACAGGGTGGGCAGAGCCAGGGACTGAAGCTCACTGTGGACGTACTCTAGCCCCCAGCCCCTGCCTCCTCACCCGGGATACACTGCACGCAGCTTGGCTCTTCTCAGACGCCACTTCTGCTTCTGATCACAGGCTGCACAAGACACTGATTTAAGGATGCAGCACCTGCTCTGGAATCAGACACATGTACATCCAGGGCCCCCTCTTCCCCTTACCTGCCCTGTTGCCTTGGGCAAGTCACTCAACCTCTCTCAGCTGTCATTTCTTCTCCAAAAACTTGGGGTCATAAATGCCTGGCTTGTAGGGCTGTTGTGATCATTAAATGAGACAATATCTCTGGAGTGCTTAGCAGAGCACTCAGCTCATAGCAAGGTGCTCAATAGGTGGGAGCTGCTAAGTGCTTGCCACCATCACCATCAGCATCTTCATCCCTGGGTGGGCTGGGCTCTGCCCCCTGATACCAGCACTCCTCCCCAGGGACAGAGCTGCCCAGCCCCCCATCTGTGTGGTTTGAAGCAGAGTTTTTCCACCACATCCTCCACTGGACGCCCATCCAGAATCAGTCTGAAAGTACCTACTATGAAGTGCAGCTCCTACGGTAAGGAAGAGGGAGGCAGGAGGGAGGTACAGGAGGGAGTCAGCACAGAAAGATACCTGCCTTGTTACTGCAGTGACACAGGAAGGACCCTGGCACATGCCCATCCTTTGGCAGGTAGACTGAGTCTCAAATGTGCTGAGCCGGCTTCTGGGAGCTCTGGGGTGAGAAAGCCACAGTATTGCCTTTACTCTCAAGATTTTTCTCTTATTGGAAAAACAGGAAGAGCACTCACAATATGGTTAAAAACAAGGAAACCCTAATGACTGCAAATAGAGTTGGGAGAAGGGAGAAATTAGGCTGTGTTGCAGGGAGTAGCAAATCTTCCTAGAGGAGCTGGGACTTGGGCCCCTCATATTTCACTTTAAGAGTCTTTTAGGCCACAGAGGAATTGGCACAGGCTCCCAGAACCAGGCAGAGCTCCTTGCCTTTAGAGGCCCTGAACTAAAGGACATACCTTGAGGGCTCTACCATCACAGCAGCTCTCTTGGCCCCTTGCTTCCCTCTCAAAGGAGACAGGTTTGAACAAAAGTGTGAATCAATGCCTATCCTGCTATCCCCAGGTACGGGATAGGGCCCTGGACGCCCATCTCCAGCTGTAGCCAGACCCTGATGCTGTCCTGTGACCTCACCATGGTGACCCTGGACCTGTACCACAGCAATGGCTACCGAGCCAAAGTCCGGGCTGTGGACAGAGGCCAGCACTCCAACTGGACTGTCACCAACACTCGCTTCACCAAGGACGAAGGTGCTCTTCCTCCACTGGGCCTAGGACATGGCTTTGGGGGTCCCTTCCAGCCAGACCTCGAGTCTGGAGCTGTCCTCTATGTTCCCGTAGCTCATCAGCCTGGCTCCCTGACTGGGGACCTAGTTGCTCAAACAAGTCTGAGTCAGGACTTTGGATGAGGTTTAGATGAAAACAGTCAAGCTGTTCAGGATCTAAAAGGGAACTGGAGTTGTTTATCCTACAGAGAAGTCTCAGGGAGAACCGGGCGGCCTGTGCACTTAGCCGGCTCTGGAGAGGAAGTGAATCCGTAAGCGTTCAGCACAGGGAAGCAGGCATCAGGCAGAAATGGACCAGCCCCTGCCCCGCCCACTGGGGATGGACTCCCAGGGGTCAGGGTGTGAGGCTTTGAAGTGGAGAGGTACCACTGGGGAAGAGTTGGGAGTCTCTCTTGGCAGAGACAGGAGGAAAGGACAAGCCTCTACTCAGTGGGCTTCTTCCCCTCCGCAGAAGGGGATCCACAGTGCTCTGTACATGTGACAAACCTGCCCTGCGGAACTCAGAGTCAGGACTAATGGTCTAGGATGGTCACGGTCATTGTCTCCCAAATGCCTGTCTGCGGGCCAGTGCTCAGCTGGCTGTAGAGACATTACCTGGGGAGTGTGTTTACGATATGGGATGTTTCCAGGGCCCACCTTCATCAGTCAAGCAGGCCCCGGGCATCTGTCATTTTAACAGGCTCCCCAGGAAGTCCTCAAGGTCTGCTAGGTAGGAAAAGCCTGTGGCCCAGGTTTTAGAATGGGTAAAGCTTGACCCTGGAGGCCAGGCAGGGGTGGGAGCCTAGCCCTCCCCAGCCCGCAGGCCTCATGGCTGCGCCTCCCTGCTCAGTGAATTTGACAGTTGGCAGCGTGGAGCTCGAGATACGTGATGGCATCGTCCTTGGAAAGATAAAGCCACCCCGGCCCAAGGTGGCCCCTGCAGGCGAAACGTACGAAAGCATCTTCCCACACTTCCGAGAATATGAGATTGCAATTCGCAAGGTGCCAGGACACTATAAGGTATGAGATTCCCAAGGCTGCAGGACCTGGGTCCCCTCTCCCCTCACTCCCCCTTCCCTTGCCACCCCCCCCCTTGTGCTGGCAGAGGGAGGTCATAGGGGCAGAAAAGGGACTTGAGATGACCTCAGTCCTCAAGCTGGTGCTCCTGCCAGGTGGCAGGGGAGACACTACCTACCAGGTGTCAAGCACCACACAAGACATTCTGTAACCATTGTTTCCTGCCCCTTGAAGGTGGGTATTTCATCCCATTGTATAGTGGAGAAATGAGACACCAGGGCCTGTGCAGTTGCCCAAGGACACCCCTGTAAGTAGGAGACCTGGAATCTGCAAAATCCACCCTCTTTCCCTTCCACCGCAGTAGAGCCCAGCCCTTCTGGGAAGGTCCTCAGCATCTATACAGCACACCCTTTTCTCTTTAATACAAAATAAGTCATGGTGACCGCCCTGGCCAGTGTGGCTCAGGATTAGAGCATGGGCTGCACACTGAAAGGACATGGGTTTGATTCCCGGTCAAGGGCATGGGCCTGGGTTGCAGGTTTGATCCCCAGCCCTGGTCAGAGCATGTGTGGGAGGCAACCAATTGATGTGTCCCCCTCATGTTGATGTTTCTCTCCCCCCGCCCCAGCCCCTCTCTTCCACTCTCTCTTAAAAAATCATGGAAAAAAGATCCTCAGGTGAGAATTAACAAACATAATAATAGTCATGGTAACCACAGAGATCGTGGGCTGTGTCGATAATCCAGGGCTTGTTATCTTAGAAAAACGACCACAGGGATTGGCCTCCATCATCTCTAAAGGCCCCCCCGGCTCTCGCCCTCCATGCGTCGTGAGCAGGGGTGTTTTGCTTATGGCCGTTGTTTTCGTTTCAGCTCACAAACAAGAGGGTAGCACATGAAAACTTCAGCTTCCCGAGCCCTGGAGAGGTGGGAGAGTTCTGTGTCAAGGTGAAACCGGCTGTGTCATCCCTAACGAACAAGGGGCTGTGGTCGGAGGAGGCGTGCTTCATGCTCACCTGGCATTGTGAGTGGGTCGGGCCGCAGTCCAGCGGGCAGGCAGGAGGCAGGACAGCCACGCACAGTCCGAAGGCAGCTGATGTGGCTGTGCTGGGCCTGCCCCCCGTGGCTCTCCGTGCCCTGTCACAGATACCCTGTGGTCCCCATTTAGAGGTGAGGAAGCGAGGCTCAGTGACCATGACCTGTGTCCCAGGGCTTGGTGGTAGAGCCAGGTCTCCTGATGTTGTGGCTGCCGGCTTCCTCTTGAGCACAGTGGGGCTTCCCAGAGCCCCAGGCACCCTCGGTCAGCTGGGGCAGTTCCTGCTTGTTAGAGTCCTCTGCTGTCCTCTCTGAGAGCTGGGGCACTAAGGGCCTTCTCCTTACCTCCCTGTCCCTCAGAGGAAACAGGACTGAGCTGACTCCATGCCACAGCTGCTCAGGCCAATAGGTACCACACCAGGTCCTCAGCCGGGCACTGGGAAGGGGGGATTTAGGATGTGAAGACCATGGTCCTGCCTGAGGATCTTACAGTCTAGCTGGGGGGTCAGGGTGTACGCAGAGGAAGCTGTGACTAACAGCTCAGGACAGCACAAGCCAAGTGCCCAATGAATCACACTAGCAGTGTGCTGGGGTGCCCAGTCCAAAGTGGGCAGGTCCAGGAAAGACCACAGTGAGTCGAATCCTCACAGTTTCACACCTCAGTTCTTGAAGGGCACTCACAAAATCACTGCCCCGTGAGCCTCCCTCTCATTCAGCAGAGTCAGGCACCGTCTGTCAGGCAGCCTTAGAGCTTTCTTTACATCCACTCACTGGTGTACAGAATAGCTTTGTGTAGAGGTCTGGGTTCAAATCCCTGCTTTCCCACATATGAGGTATATGACCTTGGGTAAGTAACTTAACCTCTCTGGACCTCAAGACCCTAATCTATACAATAGGGGTGATAATAGTGTTTCTCTCCTGAAACACTATTGTGTTTGTTATAAGGGTCAGATGACACAGGTAAAGGTGGGTGGTAAGTGCTATGTACTTCACAGCCATCCTAAGCAGTAAGCGCCATTATTTTCCCATGTTATAGATGAGGAAACAGGCTCAGAGAGGCTGAGTAATCTGTTCACAGCCTCACAGCTAGTAAGTGGTGAGGCTGAGATTTGAACCCAGGTCTGGCTGCCAAATGCCCTGTGCTTACCTGCTATCCCAGCCCAGCTCTCTGCTGTGTGCTGTGGGGTGAGTGCAGAGAGAGCTGGCAGCAGAGCCTACTGAGGAAATCCTTCAGGGCCTGAGTCGGGGGCCAGGCAGGGGTTCCCCGGAACCCAGACACGTCTAGAGTTGTGGTCTACAGGTAGCCTGTGGCGGTGGGGGTCACCTGGGCCACGCACCAAGTGACCGTAGGATCCCCAAAGACTGCCCCTCCGTGTCCCATGGGGCGCGGCCACAAACGTCTCTCCCTGTGCTTGCAGACTTCACCGTGACCAACCTCAGCATCTTTTGCATCCTCGTGGTGCTGCTGTGCGGGGCCCTGGCCTACTCCCTGACCCTCCAGCTGTACGTGCGGCGCCCCAGGAAGCTGCCTGCCGTCCTGGTGAGTCACAGGGGAGACCACTGCCTGCCCTTCCCAACCACACCTGGACTGTAGACAACAGGTGCTCAATCTGACAGTCCCTTCCCTCAGCCTTGACATGATCAGAGGGCACCTTCTTCAAGCACAATGAGGGTGGCAGGAGAACTGGGCGTGGGAGCCCAGTGCTGAGAACGTTGCTTCTAGTGGCCCAGACAACATGCAGTGGTCCCAACCCCAAACGTCATTTTGTTCCAATTTAGCTAATAATTGGCCATGGACTGGGCCCTGAGCATTAGCACCTCGGAGGGAGAGGGAGCCAAAAGGCTGGAAGCGCTGGCCTGGGCTGCCCTCAGCGTGGAGAGTGGGGTGGATTGGCTAGAGGCAAGAGGAGGGGTTTACGAGGGATGCTAGGGTTCTGTACTCCTCGAGTGTCTCCTCTTCCTACCAGTGCTGACAAATGCTGCACTTGAGGTAAGCCGGCCTGCGAAACTCAACTTGTAGTGTTGAGCGGTATTTCCAGACCTCAGCCTGTCTCTGGCCTGGGACTCAGCTTGCCCTCCATGGCCCCCACAGCTGGCTCATGGCTGGAAGGGGACCCTCCAGAGGGATTCCGGGGTCTCTGGGAAAAACTAGGAAAGAGACAAAGATCCTCTGAAATTATTCTGAGTAAGAACTTCAGGAGGCGGGGAGGGGGGGACAGAAGAGGCGCAGGACGGCCTGGCCTCACTAGGGTCTTTATCCAGGCAAAAAAGAGCTCTGTGCTTACCTGTAGGACCCTGGGTGGAGAGATATGACAAGGAGACAGGAGCAGGCAGCCCCTGCAGCTTTAGGGGCTTCTGAAGTGCCTCTCTGCATCTGGCTGAAGTGCATAGCTCACTGTCCTTTTTCTGTGTTCTGGGCGGATTTGGGTCCACAGACATGTGCGTCCGCCTGTTTGACAAGTACTACAAGCAGATTCTCCGTGCAGGGCCCAGAGCTGGGGTGGGGCAATATAGAGATGAGTGCAGCAGGGGGCCTGCCTCAGGACAGATACTAGGAAGCAGTGGGGTGGGGAGGGTGCTCCTGGAGCACTGGGTGGGATATTGTCAGGCACCAGGAAAAGCACCGAGGTGGAATGCAAGGCTGGCTCCACTGAGCTGCAGTTACTGAGCACCGACAACGCGTGCA
The DNA here is from genome assembly GCF_054644295.1 of Miniopterus natalensis. Lineage (NCBI taxonomy): Eukaryota > Metazoa > Chordata > Mammalia > Chiroptera > Miniopteridae > Miniopterus > Miniopterus natalensis. The sequence goes on along the minus strand of NC_142091.1, from coordinate 6,942,596 downwards.
CTCCTGTGACCCCGGGTGCCAAGGGGCTTGATTACGGCTGGTGGGGTGGCCAATGTATAAACTGGTAACTTCGATGCAAACCAGTGAAACAGACGTAGATGCCAAAATGCCAAAGGAAATGACAGGCAAGCCCCGGCCTCCTGCTGCTCCTGCACGTTTGGATGGCACACCTGAGTTGTCCCTGAAGCTCTTCCTCCTCCAGACAAATCCAGCCCAGTTCCTTCATCCCACAGCCATGCTCATCACTAACTTTACGAGTAACTTTTAGTGAGCAGAGCACTTTCACATTCCTTAGCTTGTTCTCACTCATTGGCTGCCTTGATCTGATCTTTCAACAATATATCAATGTAAGTGTTATTGGACAAGGGGAGATTTCAAATCAGGACAGTTGCATACAAATTCCAGGTTTGTTCTTTGCTGCTGTGTGACTTTGGACAAATCACTTAACTTCTCTGAAGTTTCATTTTCTCCTGTAGGAAATATAGATAATAATACTTCCTTAGAGAATTATTGGAGAGTGAAATTCAATTCACGAAACATTTATTGAGTGCTTTTTATGTACCAAGCACTGTTCTAAGCACTTCACATGCATTACCCGCAACATGAGGAGGCAGGTACTGTCATTATTTCCATTTTATAGGTGAGGGACTGAAGCACCAGGAAGGGAAATTAATTTGGCCAAAGTGACACAGCTACTAAGAGGCAGAGCTGGAATCTGAACCCATGAAGTCTGGCTCCATAATATACATCTTTAATTACCAAGCTATGTAATATTAATAGGAACTCAACCAGTAAGAGTTGCATTCGAGTTATCTCGTACAAAAGGATTGAGGGCAGATATGCAGTCATCAGTCAACAAACATGAATATCTGCTACAAAACTCAGTTTAAGCCTTGGGAGCAGAGTGGCAAACAAGACTGGGTAGCAGCTGCCCTCAAGGAGTTTGTATTCTATTGGGAGTGGGAAATGATTGCATGTGTATGTGCGTGTTGGTGGGGGTGAGGGTGATGGTGGGAGTGGGGGCGTGAATGAAAACAAAACATAATTTGAGAAACTAAGAAGCTAAGTAAACTAGGTCAGTGTGGGGAGAGTGTCTGGGTGATCAGGAGGGCCTCTCTGAGGAGGTGACATCTGAGCTGAGACCTGCACAACACAACCATACAAAGCCCTGAAAAAAGAGTATTCCAACCAGAACGAGTATAGCATGTGCAAAGGCCCTGAGACAGCACTGTGCGGATGTGTTCCTGGGCAGAAAGAACAGCACTGTGCCTCAGGCAGAAGGGCCAGCGTTAAGTGGTTTCCTTGGCGTCCTCAGCAATTAGTGTCCTCCTCAGCTGCTAGTCTGTGCTTGTTCCACTGCCCCACACTGCAGCCACCCTATGTTTGTGCGAGTCACAACTCAGGGAGTAAATAAATTAATTTGGTGTCTCACTCGAGCATTTTAGAAACGAACGAATAGGGTGGAATAGAGTAGGATGGATCACAGTGCACAGGTAGTAATAAATATTTTGGGAAACTGGTTTTAGACCCATGTGAGTTATAGATTTATGGGCTACTTGTATACGGGTTGTTATGTAACATGTTTCTTATTTTGGGTCATAGTCTAAAGAGTTCGGAACACGCTTTTAGATCTAGATGGTCCCGCCTGTGCCCAGTCGAGAAGCGCGGCCCCTGGGAACGTTCGCCGCCCCCATCCCGCCGTCGTGCCTGCTGGGCTTCGGGATAGCGGCGTCTCTGTACTCGGTTCTGAGCTGAGCTGAGAATTTCTTTAGGAGGAAAACTCAGTTCTGAAGTGAGACAAAAGGAACAAGTGGCAGTGTGCTCAGGCCCTGCGTCCCCTTCTGGAGCAGTGCCTCCTCCAGCTCCCTTTACGGACGACCCTCGGCCTCCCCGGCAGCACGGGGTGGGCTCCCGCAGCTGACCCCTGCCTTCCCCCCCTGCCCTCTCTCCCCAGGTCTTCGGGAGGCCCAGCCCCTTCAGCCTCTTCGGCCAGCTTCCCGGCCTAGAGACCCTAGACACCATCTGTGCCCTCAGCGAGGAGGCCTTGCCCAAGGTGTCCGCAGGGCTGAGGAACTCGGAGCTGCATGGCAGCACGGACAGCGGCTTCGGCAGTGCCAAGCCATCGCTGCAGACTGAGGAGCCCCAGTTCCTTCTCCCCGCCCTGCACCCCCCGTGCGGGGGCACGCTGGGAAAGGGGGCCTCCCTGGAGCTGGAGAGCAGCGGCAGCAGCGGCAGCAGCGACAGCGGCATCTGCCTGCAGGAGCCCAGCCCCAGTCCCCGCTCGGCACCCAGCTGGGAGCCGCCGGTGGGCACCCGTGGCCAGGGCCAGGATGACAGTGGCATCGGCCTCATCCACGGCCCTGAAGGGCAGCCTGGGGATACACAGGATGGCTCAGCCTTGGGCCGTGTCAGCCCCTTGGGGCATGAGATGACTGAGGGAGAAGGCCCGGCTGCGGTGGCATTTCGGGGCTACCTGCAGCAGACCAGAGGCACGGAGGAGAAGGCAGCCGAGGCAGGCTGCCTGGAAGAAGAGTCCTCCTCAGCAGGTGGCCTCGACCCCCAACTCGGGGTGTGCCTGGATGCCGAGGAAGCCTGGCCTCCACCAGTCCTGGTCAAGGGCTATTTGAAACAGGATCCCCCAGAAGTGACTCTCACTCCCTCAGGGGCCCCAGCTGGACAGGGGAACCCCCAAACTGAAGAATGGTCACTCCTGGGCTTGACCAGCTATGGTGACCTAGGAACATCTGACTGGAGCTTTGCCCATGATCTTGCCCCTCTGGACTGTGTGGCAGCCCCGGGCAGTCTCCTGGGCAGTTTTGACTCAGACCTGGTCATCCTGCCACTGATCTCCAGTCTGCACTCCAGTGAGTGACTCAGGCTAAGGAGCTGCTGTGGACATCAGCCGTGTCCTGCCTGGACTAGGAGGAGGGCGCCAGGATCAGAAGTGAAGCACGATGCCAGTCTGGGCACTCTTCTACAAGGCCAGGGTCCAGCAGTGCTGGCTCGGGTGCTGGGCAGGGTGTGGGGGGCCCGTTCTGTGCATGCGCCCTGCAGACTCAGGCAGAACTGAGCAGGGCAGGGCAAAGCCTGCCTCCCTTAGGACTCTGCCTGTGTGAAAAGCATTGTTTTCTCAGGGAATCATGGAGTTTTCTGGAGTTGAGGCAAGGCTGCCAGGCCTCCCCCTTAAACCAACCTTGTGTCAGGGCCTCACAGCAGGGGCCATTTGTAGGGGGAAAGGAGGGAACAATGACCAAGTGTGATCTCGGGGTGGTCAGCTGACCACCAACTGGCCTGGACTGGTACATGGAGAAGCCCCCTCACCAGCAGGCCTCCCAGGGAGGGAGCTTGTCACAGAAGCTCTTACGATGTGTCTGGCCGGCCAGTCAGTCAACTATCATTATGGACCCACAGGGGGATAAAAGGAGCTGAGACCCAAAAGGGGGCTCCTAGCTCAGAGCCCATCCTCTGGGGATGTCTCAAGTCCATATGCAGACATTTCCCGCTTTTCAGCAAAGAGAGCAGCAGCCCCCTGGGGTTCCTGCTGTGGCCAAGCCCCTCCTGGCCCCACCTGGTGCCCCATCATTTGCTGACAGTACCAGAGAAACCATGGTGTTTTCATTGGTCAGAACTCAACCCTCAGGCAGCCTCTGGGTTTGGGCACCGGCTGGTCTGCCCAGAGGCTCGGGGCTGGGACCTGCCCCTGCGTGTGCTGCTGTCCATGCTGGACGTTAGCGAAGCTGCCCCAGGCCGGGAGGAAGGACACTGCGGCTGTGTCTACACAGAGCTAGCTGCTTTCTCATGCTGAGACCACCCGAAGGAGCGAAGTCCATGGCATCACGCGGAGCCTCCAGGCACTGGGCCCGAGAGGGCCAGGCGTGTGCCCAGCTCCCCAGTGAGCTTGGAATAGGAACTCTAAGCCAGCTTCCAGTCCACGCACAAGGAGCGGGAGGAGTGGGGGGCCTGGGCTGCCCCTAGGTCGTCCGTGGCCTGCGCTTCTCTGTGGCAGTCTGGGATCAGACCTTCTGGCCCGAAGAGTCCAAACAGAACCCCCCACTCTGCCAAAAAGCTCTGGATGCCAGCCTGGCAACAACGCCCTCTGGGAGCTCAGGCTTGCGGGAGGGCTTCCCGGGGCTCCCTGGGAAGGTTTACTTATGTGTCTTGTTCTATTTATTGGAGGGGCAGCATAGTGCAATGGGAGAATGCTCAGGATTTCAAGAGCCTAGAAGTTCTAGTTCGACCCCACTGCTTCTCACTGTGTGACCTTGGGAAAGTCACTGTCCTTGTCCGTTTCATCTGTAAAACCAGAAACCAGTGCCTGACTATCTCGCTCCTGGGGGCCTGAGGCTCTGCTGAGGCAGAGGTGTGCATGTACCTCCGACACAGCTTTGTAAACGAGTGATGTCATTGTTATTATAGTAAATTGTCGGGACCACAGGAATCATGTGAAACCGGTCAGATTTCTGGTGACATGGCAGCTGGCGCCAGACTGACGCTATTGGTAACTGAGGTTGGTAAGATGGGAGATGCTGTCCTAAGTGCCCAGCACTCGGGCACATCAGACAGACCTGGGAACAAAGTCCTTTGCTAACATTTATTGCCTGTGACCGTGAGCAAATTATGGAAACTTTCTACGTTCCAGTTTCCTCATCTGTAACCTTGAGTAATTCTTCCTCCCGGGGAAGCCACGCAGTTTACACAAGGTCACATATAAAGCGTTTCCCATGGTCCGGGCACGTGCATAGCTCACCGGCACTGGCCTTTAAGGCTGAGAGGGAAATGGATAGTTTTTCTTGGGAAGGGGTGAAATGCATGCAGCTTCTTGCAGAGGCTGAAAGGAAGTGGTGGACAGTGTAAAATGTTTTGTGTGGAAGTTCTGACAATTGGGAAGGGGGTCCTGGAAGCCGCTCCCTTCCGGACCACAGCCAAGCAGACCCCTGGAGCGCTGCCACCTGCTTCCCTGGACCTGGGGTGCGTCTAGGGGGTTCTCCTAAGTGCGGAAGCGATCTGCATTCCCTTCTAAAAGCAGCCTGCTCCTTCCCCGAAAAGCCACACGTGTGTGGTTTTGAATCCTTCCCGCCCCCCCCCCCCCCAGCCGGGTGGGTGGAGCAAGCCCAAGCTCGGGGCCTGAGTGTCTGGTACACTGCTTTGTCCCAGCCTGTGTCCTGAGGAGGCGGCTGAGGACAGCTTGTCACGTCCCCTCTCATCTCCAACGATGCCTCTCCCCCTTTCACTCTGAGGAAATACCCAGTTCTGGGGAAGCGCTGATCCCATCGCCTTCAGAGAACTTGACTAATGTCACACCATTTGGGACCCGCTGACACTTTTGCCCCGGAGGCCTCCTTGTCAGATCAATAAAAGGTGTGGGGTGGTCACTGTCTCCTGAAGGTGAGTGTTGGAGATGGCTTCTTCCCCCGGGGAAAAGCCCGAGGCAGGTTGGATGAAGACTGGCCAAGAGGTGAACAGCAAGTCAGAGGATGGGGCACCCAGCCCCGGGAAAGCCCAGCAGCAGGGGGGGAGTCAGCGTGGGGCCCTGGCTGCGGGCTTCTGCCTCCCTACGCGCAGGCCTGTGGCTGGGCCTCCGCTGCCCCGGGCCTGCCCCACACAGCCGGCCTGTGGGGACACGAGGCTCTTCCCACAGCGGCGGGACGCAGCCAGCCTTCTCGGGAAGCTGAACTGAAGTCCCCCGCAGAAGGCCCGGCTGGTTGAGTGGAGTGACCCCTTCGGGGCCTTCCCAGGCCGGGGGGTGCGCTTCTGCACTTGCATGAGCTCACGGAGCTTCCTCTCAGGGAGGCGGGAAGCGGACTCGGCGGCTGGAGAGGAAATTCCGGGAACTGTTTCCCCAGCTCTGCAAATGGCTGGGCTCAGCCCGCCCCGTCTGCCCCGATCTCAGCCCCTCCCACCCCGTGCCCGCTCGCTGGCAGGATGCACACAGTCTCGGGAGGGGTCACCCCAGAGCCCGTGCTCCACCACCGCGGGGAAGTTTCGGAGCCCCACCTATGCCAGGCAGAGGACTCTGTGACCTGTGCCTACCTGGGGCAGCACCCTGATAACCCAGCAGGGCCCGAGCAGCTGGTGCTGATTTTATCAGCCCCGACCCAGAGGACTCGCAGTGGTGGGAGGCGTGACTCATCCACTTCCTGTCATGAGCATGAGTTTGGGGGTTCAAGGTGAATCCACAATTTAAAACTTAATGTGTTTTTATTAATGACCCACGGCACCTTTCCTCACTAAAAACTGATCTTAACTTCACCCAGCTCCCCTAAACATCAAAAAGGGTAGGAAGACCCAGCAAACGCTGATGAGGAAGGGTTGAGTCTGGGGATCTGAGTGTTTTTAACAGGCAAACGTGGTGTGAGTCGGGGAGGAGGAGTGTGCAGAGAACTGGCTGAAGGCCTTCCTGTAGTCAGCGTTGCATTTCCTAAGAAACACACTGTTAAGCACCTAGCATGTGCCAGGCATGGGGCACAGCCCTGGGTCCAGACTGGTGAGCAAAAGAGGTACAGGTTCATGGAGGGCACCATCTGGTTATGAAGATAAACAGCAAGCTAATAGGCCAACAAATATATTATTACAATTAGTATTCCACAAAAGAAACTAAAATTCCACACAAATGATGGAGGCGGGAGGCAGTGTTAAAGAGAAAACCACGGGTCCCAAATGGCACGCTGATAAAGCCCAGGTACCAAACCTCGATCTCATTGCTGTTTCAGCCAGTCTGGAATTTCCTGGTCAGGCACCAGTAAGGCAATGTCATGTGGGTCCTCTCCAAGCCCCATAGAATGAAGAGACAATCTGCATGATAAGAACCTTGCCATTTCCTTCCCTCCAAAAGCAGATGATCTGGTCTGAAATGTAATCCTTTCTTTTCTTCCGTTAATAGCTCCCTTGCCCTACCCTTGCCCTACCCTTCTTCCAGAAAAACTTTTCATGATGCACAACAGCTCAGACCAATTGCTAGATGGGGCGCTGCCTGATTTATGAATCACTTAATAAAGCCAACTAGTTCTTCAAATTTACTCAGTTGAATTTTGTTCTTTAACAGCAGAGAAATTGAGTGCATTAACTTAATGATTTGTCGTCAGTTGGGGATGCCATACGACAGGCTTAAACAACAGGCATTTATTTCCCACAGATCTGGAGGCTGGGCAGTGCAAGACCCAAATGCAGATGATTCAGTTCTTGGTGAGGGCTCTCTCCCTGGTTTGCAGATGATCCCCTTCTCCCTTTGTCTTCACAAGGCAGAGGGATGGATTTAAGAAAAGGAGAGGGAGAGGGAGAAAATGAGAGCCAGCAAGAGGGAGACAGCTGGTCTCTCTTTTCTCATAAAGGCACTAATCCCATCAGTGGGGCCCCACCCTTATGACCGTATTTAACCCTGATCACTTTCTAAGACCTTCAAATTAAGGGCTATGGTGGGGATTCAGATGTGAAAGCTTTTGTGCCCACAATGACTCACTTAATGGGTGATCCCACACCCTGGGTGTGGGAATTAGGACACAAGGAGAAGACCACCAAGTGTCTCCTCCCCCCCCCCCCCCCCCAGCCAATATGCAGTTAGAATACTCACCCAATGCTCTCTGCCTTGAAGAAAGCAGGCTACCATCCCTCTGCTCTTTGAGTGACAGGAGCCATGCACTTGCTTGGCACCTCTTGCAGAGCAGCCAAGAGCCTCAGTGGTGTCAGGTTGTTCCTTAGACAATCGCAGCCGATCATGAGGTTCACCTGAGGGTTTCAGTAAATCCCTCTGTCTGTAGAGGTGGTAAGCTCTGGAGTTGGCATGGGTATGAGTGCCTAGTGCAGACTGGTATATGATGGGCAAAGGCCTGGGTATAGGGTGCCACACTTGTATACCTCTACCTGCACGGGGAAAGGGGCTGATAGAGGCTAAGGCCTGATAATGACCCTAGAGAGAACAGAAATATACTTCAGGACCTTGCTACCTGGTCACCCCAGTCCTGGCAGTGTTCCTTGCCCTCCACATCCCCACACTCTAATCTACCTACCCCCAAGGCAGTTCCTCAAAGTATCACCTGCCGCGGAATCACCTGGGAGTGCTTGTCTCCGTAAGCTTCTCCCGTAGGCCCAGGAGTTCTGAATGCTTGTTCCTAGGGGCTTGCTTAGTAAGCAGTTCTAAGCTCCTCGTTGCAGCTGACTCCCATGCACACTCAGGTTTGAGAATCTCTCCTTCAGACAATGACTTGATGGTGTGCCATCTGTTCCATTGAAATCCTGCCGCCCCCATCTGGGGTCACCCTGTCCATACCTTCACATGCCATTCAGATGCTGATGGCTTTCAAACATCCCAGCAGGACTTCTCCCTCAACTCACCTACCTCCTCAGCTACCTCCATTTGGATGTCTTGCTTCCCACATACCCGTTTGTCCCCCAGGCTTCCCATCCTGAGTAAATGGTGCCACCAATCACCCAGTTGTTCAGAAAAAACACCCGGAGTCATCCCTTCACACCCCACATTTGATCCACCAATCAGCTCTACCTTCCAAATGTATGGTTAATCCAACCACTTGTCACCACCCCACACTGTCATTCCAGTCTAATTGGTTCTCATGTCCCACAGGGACTACTGTTCATTCGTTACTGCCCCTCTGCTTCCACCTCCCCTTCCTTAGTCTAATAGAGTGTGATTTCCGCTGTATGCCTTGTCTAGGACTAAATCAGAGTGATCTTTATAAACAGAGCTCAGGTCATATTATTTATCAGCTGAAAGCCCCTCCTTTGTTCTTGGTCCAAACAAAAGGTAAAATCCAGATGTGTTTCTCTCCGCTGACTCCTGACACGCCTCCTGCATTCTCCCTCTTGGCCACTCTGCTTCAAGCCTATTTCTGCCTCAGGTCATTGACTTTGTTCTTCCTGGGTCTTCTTCTGAATCTCTGCCTCATTTTATTTCAACGTTTTCTCGGGTGGAGCCTCCTTGGAGAGGTCTTTGCTGGCCACCCTATCCAAGTACGCTCCCCATCTCTGCTCCATCCCTCCCAACTCAGCTTTCGCCTTCAGAGCACTAATCACTATCTGAATTATATAATCTATTTATGTGTGTATTTGCTCACATAAATAGATTATAATTGTTTGTTTCTCCCAATAAAATAGAAGGCTTATGAAGGCAGGGCTGTATCTCTTTTGTTCACTTGTGCATTCCCACAACTTAGAGCATATAGTAGACACTCAGTTTGGATTTGTTGAATGAATGAGTGAGCAAGTAAGTAAATGAAGATAGACTTACAGAATAAGGTGGGACATGCTGTCTTAGCCAAGATTGCTCCTCCAGGAGCAGAACCTGACTCCGGGACTCTTTGCAGGTGGTTTATTTGGAAGGTGATCACAGGGAGTGAGGGTGGGGGAGAAGGAGAGAAAGAAGCCAAACTGGGCCTTGGTCCCATCAGCATGCCCCATGGAGCACATAGAGGCCACTTCCAAGTGCTCTGGGGACCACTTCCAATGGTCCCCTGAGCACTAGGAGGAGAAACCTGTCCATCAGCTCCTGAGTCCTGGCGGCTGAGGCTTCCCTGGAGGTGCTGACTCCCCTGCGCGCTCAGGCTGCGGTGCACGGGGGGAGGCGGGCAGAGAGTAGGCACTGTGCGGCGGGCACTGCGGCCAGGGCTCGGCAGCACTGAGTCAGCTGGAGCCCACTTGGAACTGGCTGGAGTCAGAAGTGGGGCTGAGGGGACGTGGGGCGCAGGGCCTTCTGCTGCATGTGTCGAGACTAAAATGTGCACAGGAGTCCACAAGGTGCAGACAAGGGGCATTGGGACAGCTAAGGTGTTAAACGCAAATGTGTTTGGACTGAAATGAAAGGAATAAAATATGTGATTTATTAAATTATGCTAAGTGGGGTTGGAGACTCTCCCCCAAATTGAAAGATTATAAGGTTCGGGCCTGCGATTCAAACATGGGGCCGAGAGAGCAGAGGTGGAGCAGACAGAGCACCCTGCAGCACAGTGCGGGGGGAGGGAGGCAGGACACCCACACCGAGGGGGCGTCTCGTCTGCTCGCCCGAATGGACTTCTGTGCAGGTCGCTGGTCTGGAGATGCCCAAGAGCAGGCAGGAAGGGGCGAGAGATGCAAGGAGCAGAGAGGATGCCGGCAGCTGGGCTCAGCCGGCTCGGTCTCTCTTTTCCCTGACATAAGCCTCTGCGCTAGTTCTGGGCCTCGGTCTTCTCATCTACCAAATGGAGAGAGTCATCTTCGATCTGACCCTCACTGCCCTGGGCACGTTGCTGCTGTTGAATGGACTGCAGTCGGTGCTCAATTCCCTGTGAGCTCTTGGCAGAAAGCCTCTCAATTTACCTCTGTCTCCTTCACACCCAACCCACGTCTAACACAGTATAGGCTGTTTAATAAATGTTTTATGAACAAATGAATGCACAAAAGAATAGATTTCCTCACAAAGAAAAGCATGTAAAAGAGTTTGAAGGAGAATAATACCCAAACATGAGATGGCAATGGTGGTAATGGTGGCCTGAGGCTCAGTGGGTACCTGCGAGAGGTTAGACTAAGCTGAACAGAAAGCAGCTGTACATACGTTTAATTTTATATTTTATTTTCAGGCTTGCCATCTTCTAAGCTTTGTCATATTACACCGTGAGGATTGCCTCCCCTGTTATTTTCGTCCTGTAGCTCTTAGGTGTCGTAGGGACTCAGGGCTGCAGACCAAACAGGAAGCCCTGGCCCGGAGGCAAGAGAGGACCGTGAGAATATTCAGCAGGCAGCTGGTCAGTCCTTCAGCAAACATCCGCTGAGCCCCCCACGGCTGGCCCTCTGGGAACACAGAGGTCCCTCTCCTCAGCTCACCTGGGCAGCACACACAGGTGGCTCTGCCTGCCTGTCCCCACCCCTGCCCCCTGGCATGTGGAACTGAAATCACCCATGCTCTGAAATGGCCTGGTCGCTGGAGGGCCCTCAGCGTCCCCACTCTCACAGCAGACATACAGCGAGGCACCTGGCCCACCAACCCCTGGGGCTGAAATGGAAGGGGAGGCCGCTGACATTTTCGACACGTCTCTCCCAACAGCTCCCTGCTTGTATATGAGAAGCTTCACCGGGCTGTAGGGAAGGGAGGGGACCCCATGGCTCTGCAGGTAAGAATCCGGGACCCAGAGCCTGCACAGCCTGGGCCTCGCCCCACCTGTTGTTTTGTCGGCCTGCTGCTACTCTGGGCAGAAAGTTTTCACTTCTGGTCCCTAAGTATGAGAATTCACCAGGCCACTGGCTTCCTGTTTTGTACCAGATCTTAACTATCACTGTTTTTATCACTAAGTAGTTTTAAAACCATGGTAACGATACTCCCATCAGCTCCCCCCTTTGGTTCTCAGACCGTTGGGGCAGAGAGGGCCATCATAGGGGCTGGGCCCTCCCGGGCCACGGGCATGAGCGAGGACATCAGGGCTAAAAGGGGACCTCACCTGCCCAGCCTCTTTATGTTCTGACCATCCCTTAGATTAACTCTTAAACAGAAAGTCAGTGTGTGAGCTCCGTCTCCAGAGCTGTGCCTCACGTGAGCACCGGCATGAACACGGTTCAGGATGAAAAAAGAAAATCAATTGCTGTGGTTTCCAGAGCACCCAGGATCGGACCAGGGACAAAGCAGAGCCCAAGCTTCCTTGAAGAGACTGAGGAATCCTTCAACATCATTTCCTGAAAAGTCCCTGGCTGTGGCCAGAGCTGTACAAGGCACCACAGATATCTCAGAAAAGGTTTGCTGCTGACGCTCTCCTGCAAGGAGTAGCCATCAAGCAGGAGAGAGCAAGGCTCATCTCAGGAGGGACTGAGTCCCCCTTGGCGCCTGGCACAGTTCCTGGCGTATGGTGGGAGTTGCATGAATGAATGAATACATGGACCACCATTAATTATAGGGGCGCCGGAGAGCATTTGTAATTAAAAGGCAGCAAGTCTGAAAGAAGGTGCCCTGGAGAAGTGGACGTGGGGCCACTGTGAGGAATGGACAGGATTTGATGATTTGGAGACAAAGTGGGTATTAGAAATGAAAGGAAGGATGAGGGTTGGGTCAGTGAGCAGCTCAGAGCTGAGGGCAGGGCCTGGGGAGCCTGCACTTGTGAGAAGCCTCTGTTGCTACACCCGGGTGCCTGGGCCCAGGAGCTCAGGGAAGCCACCAACATGGACAGAGGCTGGATAACTGAGCAGCAGGGATTAGAAAGAACTTGCCTTCTCGCCTGACCTCAAGCAGGTCATGTCACAGAGCCCCAAGCCTGTGCCCTCACCTGTGATCCTGTTCCCTCACCTGCAAGGCCGTGCGGATGAGGCCCTGCCCAGCACTAACATGTGCTCAGCAAGCTTCAGTGTTTGCCTTCCCAGTAAAGAAGGGTTTGGTTGGCAATGGTCCAGTCTTGGATGCTGGCCGGATAACTGCAAGGCCAAAGAAAGGCTGAGTAATTGCAGGATCCTACACCATTGGGGTCTGAAGGAAATGTAGCAGGCACCTTTCAACTGCTACCTTCTAAGTTACAAAGTTTTAACTACCCTTTGTACTGGCATGTTCTGTTTATTGAACGCCTACTATATGCCAGGTCCTATGCTAAACACTGAGAATACAGAGATTTTTTAAAAACTAGATAAAACTTTTTTCCTCCTTCAGGTAAGCGAGAGGCTCCCTTGGAGTAGCCCAATCCTTTAATTTCTAGATGCTGAAATATATGCCCAGGGCAGTGCGGTGACTAGTCCAGGGCCACACAGCATGGCAGAGCCAGTCAAGTCCAGACGCTGTTCTACGGTATCCAATCCTCACCCCACAGAGCCCTGAGGTCAGGCTGCACCTGCGAGGCTTCGACTCTGCCCAGGCCCAGTGCAGTCAGCGGCTGGCTGCGCAGCCTGACACACAGCGTGCCATCTCTCTGACCCTCAGTCTCCCCATATGTAAAATGGGGCCGAGAATAATCCCCATGTCACAAGGCTGCCACAGACTCCAGATGTGGTGACATGCATGAAAATGTGCTGTGTCTATAGAGGTGCCCTGTGCAGTGGTTTCTGCTTTTCCTCAGACCACCTGGGCATCGTTCTCTGGGAAGGCAGCCTCTGTGACCACACTGGGGTTTCTTCTCTACTCAGCAGGCATTTATTGAGCACCTCTTATGTGCTCCACTTCGAGCAATTACTAAAGCCTCTGGGACAGACCCTGCCTGCCCAGGGCTCGGCCTGGCTGGGGTGCAGTGCAAGTGGAGGAAACACGGCGACTACAGTTAGGATCAAAATGAGCAGAATCCAGCCTGGAGTCCTTGGAGAGCCATGGGGAAGGTGGGACTCAAGCCAACCGTGGGGGCTCAATGTGTTGGGGGGATGGGGGATGGCAGGCATTCCAGGCAAGAGAGCAGGCCTAGCAAAGGCACCGAAGAGGAACAGGGTGGCAGAGGGACTGGAACTGGCCAGCCCACAGCACTGCCGGCTCTCACGACTACTGCTTGGCTCCTGGGGCCAGTGGCATGAACAGAGCAGGAGGTTCTGCAGAGGCCCTGGCAAGGCCATGGGTCCGACTGCCGAGACGGTGCCCAGCCCAACCACACCTGTAGCCCGATTTCCAGGCATCAGCTCCCTGATCATCCCTGAATGAGCTGGAATGGGCCTCAACAGAAGCCTGTAAAATCCTAGGGTGGGGCCTGGGGCTGAAGGGTGAAGAAAGCCAGCAGGACTGTGGAAGTCAGGAGAATGAGGTGGGGGCGGGGGGACAGGGAACACGTCAGGGGACCCTAAAAGAGGAAGCAGCCCAGTCTCAGTTCCGCTCCCAAGGGTGGGAAATACCCTCCATCTTCCCAGCCCTCAGCAGCTGTCCCTGTCTCTTTACCTGAAGTCACCAACCCTGGGGCAGGACCACGGGGGCCCTGAGCCCTCAGTCCACGTTCACATTTCCCCAAGGCTGAGTCCTGGGCACTCCCAGGAGCCTGGAGCAGCCCTACATGGGTCCAGGCTCTGGGTCCTGCTGAGCAGGGCGTAGTGAGTGTTCACTGAAGCTGGACACTCCGTGGTTAAGGAATGGGACCCAGCCCTCGGCTGAAATCCCAGGAAGGATGCCAAAGCCAGCTATCTCTCCTCTCCTCTCCCACTGGGCCTTCAAGGAAGGGAGGGATCCAAAGCCAATGGGGCTCTGCTCCACCCCCACCTACTCAGGGATAGAAGAGCTGGGGCCCAGTTGAAGCCTCCAAACCCAGAGATTGGGTTGAGTCGGGGCCTGGCGACGAGAGGAGAATGGCCCCCAGACCCTGGCCGGAAGCAAGGGGGTAGCAGCTAAGTCACTTCTCCTTTCTTCCTTGCTATACAATCTTCTAGAAACCAAAGCAAGAAAGAAACCAGGCCTCAGGAAAGAGAGAACAGGAAGACAAATATAATGACTTCTCCCCTCCTCGCCCAGCCCTGTCCTAGGCTCCTGCATCTTACTGGCCTTTTCTTGGGACATGGGCAGGAGGCCAGTGGCTAGAAGTTCTAACCACAGGTGGCCTTGCTCTGCTCACAGCTGCCCAGGAACTCAGTTTCCCTGGATTGAACAACTCTGCATAAGAAGGAACCAGCTAAGATGTCAGCCCAGTGGACTGACAAGGCCCACAAGAAGTTGACTCACAGGGCAAGTGCTCTGCTGCCCACCAAGCTGCACTTGGTCCTTGATTTCCCTTGTGCATCATCTGGATTTTATGTCTAGCCTGGGTTCCTCTCCCCGCTTCCACCATTTCTGGTCTAACTTCCCCATCTCAGGGCAGGCCGTGCACAGGAAATGCAGACACAGGAGACAGAGCTCTCCCCACCCCCATGCCCACCCTTGCAGGAGTCTAAAAACAGGAACATGTTCGGGATTGTTCTCAGCATGACCCTCAAGATTTGGGGGGAGGCACTGAGGCTGGTCAGCAGCAGGGACAACAGAGCCAGGTGGTGGACAATGTCTGGAATCACCTCCACTCCCATATGACTTTGCCTACTGAAAGTAGGACTGGTTTTCCAGCCCCTGGTGTCAGCCCTGCAAAGGGAAGTGATCAGGGACACCCAGGTAGAGCTCCCCTCTGGAGTCTCCAGGCCCTGCCCACACTGGGCTGAGCTCAGAGGGCTTTGCTTTCCAGGACACTTAGAGCTCTTCCCACAGGCTCCCAGGCCTCCCGGGAACCGGTCCTTCCTCCGTAGGGAGTGGCTGCCTCTTTTACTTCTGTAAGAAAGCCTCTGCTACTCTGTCAGACTGTCCCCAGACTCTGCTGGATCTCTCATCCCACAGGTGGGTGGTGTGCCCAGAGACGACGTCGTTGTCCACAACAAGGGGCCAGGCCAGGCCTTGAAGACCAAGGGAGATGAAGGCAGTCCAGGGGAGCCCGGGAGGGGCAGGTGCTGAGCCAGGAGCCTCCCTCTGCAGAGAAGAAAAGGGAATGACAAAGAGAAGCTTGGCAAGGATTGCTCTGTCTGTACCATCATATTTGGCTCAGTTTCTCCTGAGCAAGAGACAGTGACAGAGGGAGGGGCACCTGCAAAAGGTGAGTGTGGTGTTCTTTGGGGAGAAGATGAGAGCGAAACTGAGGGTTCTTGAGGGACTGCTGGAGAGAGAAGGTGTTTGGACTGGGAAGGAGCAACTGGGATGTGGAGAAGGGATGGGCTTGAAGGCACGGCGAGGGAAGGTGCCACCAAAGGGTCAGCTGGCCGTAAAGCTGGCCCGTGGCCCCTGAGCTTAGGAAGTTCAGAAATGAAGTTCTAGAATGATGCTCCTTGGAGCGGGTCGCCATCTGGAACCCTAATCTTAGAACAAAAGGTTGAGACTTAAAGCTCTATTCTAGAAGCTTCCATCTGATTAGAAACAGTCTGGCTCAGTTGGCTGAGCATCGTCCCAGGCACCAGGAGGTCACTGGCTTGATTCCCCGTCAGGGCACACGCCCAGGTTGGGGCTCGATCCCCAGCAGGGGACGTGCAGGAGGCAGCCGGTCAATGTTTCTCTCTCATTTATATTTCTATCTCTTTCTCCCTCTCCCTTCCTCTCTCTGGAATCAATAAAAACATACTAAAAAAAAAAAAAAAAAAAAAAAGAAGTAGAACCTCCCCAGGAAAGAAAGGCAGGACATGAATTAGGTGGATGAGTGCAAAAGAAACAGCCAGTGCTGGCAGGAGGTGGGGGCGGCATGACCCCAAGCCGTGTCTGAGATCATCTCCTGCAGCACCCACGCCCCAGAAGGCGAGCATGAATGAAACGATCTCGTTGGGTTCCAAGCAGTCCTCGGTGCTAGGCTTGGGTGCCTGGGCTGTCTGGGAGCCTTACTGGGATATCAGACTCACCCAGGAGCTCACCAACCTTCCACTCACCTCCCGTGGGCTCCAGAAGGCTGAAGCTTCCCCCATCAGACTAGCCTATTGGAGAACTTCATGTAGCCACCATGTGGACTGCTGATGTGGCCACTGATGGTAAAGGGCGGACCCATCTCCAGCTCCCTCAAGTTCCTGAGAAAGAAGACCCAATTATGCTATCGGGGTAGAGAACCCAGCTTGTCTCTGGACCAGAACATGGGAAGAACTTCCTGGCAGTGACTCACGGACTCACTTCCAGAATAGGAGCTACCCCATCTCTCAGAATCAGAGGAGGAGCAGCGGCCCTGTGGCAGAGATGTCCAGGTGACCTACCCCAGGAGGATTTCCTGACTCCTGCTCCCTGAATCCCAATTGTCTTCATTCGCTCCTCTCTTTCAACACCATATTATGCCTGAGATTATATTATTTGCAATCAGGCCTAGACAGTGAAATGCCTGAAGATAGAGACTGTGCTTAATTATCTTAGTACCCATAGAAACTAATACCACACTACCTGCCACAATAGATCCTTCCTGAATAAGTGATGAGTAGATGAATGAGTGAGTGAATGAGTGAATGAATGGCCCCTGCCTGGGGGTGAATGTTAAGAGGATCACTGTCATCAGGGTCTTACTCGATCTTGTGACCTTGTCCATGCTCAAGCTTTTATTCACGGACCTTTCTCAATGGGCCCTGGCGCCTTCCTGTTCTCTTGTTTGTCTGGGGGTAGGGAGGAGACAGGGAAAGGAAGCAGCAAGTTTTGGCTCCACATTTGATTCTTTCTCAAGCATACTAACCTCCCACTCCCACCTCACCCAGATCTGCCCTGAATCTACTCACCGGATTTGGTACAAGTTGAAGACAAAATTAGGCCCTAGGAAGACAATCCAAAAAGAGAGTGTTAGTATGCCCAGGGAAAGCTGCCCTTCAGCCCTCTAGGAGCATCTGGTGCTCCCTCACCCCTGTCTGGGAGGAGCGGAGTGGCTGGTCTGGGCCTTGGGATGCTGCCGGAGGATCCCAAGTTCCTGCAGTTTCTGCTTCCTGCCCCCTCCCCCATCTTCCAGACTAAATCACCAACTTTTGGGGGGCAGACCCTGCCACTGGGAATCCCTCTACTAAGGGTACTGATTACCCTGGGAAGGAAGCAGCCCTAGCTTGGAGCCTAAAGAAACAGACCTTTGCTGAGTCCAGACCCCACCACTTTCCAACACTGACTTTAGCCTCAAATGGAGACTAAGAATTTCACCCTTGCATGGAATTTTAAAGAAGATCATATTAGGAAAATGTGCATTGGCACATAGTAGGTGTTCAACAAACATTCATGGAAGCTGTTGAAGTTAACTGCCAATCTGGGAAGTGTTCACTGCCGCTCGGCATCCAGCATGCCCTCCAGCCCTCCTGGTCCCATGGGAAATGCAGGTGTGTGTCCGAGTTGGGAGACCACACCAAATTCTCTGAGACTCCCAGGGAAGCTGAAGCTGAAGCAAGCCTAGGAGGCCCACGAGCAGGGGAAGAGGTGTGCAAGGAGCCACATGGGGGCACCTGGAACTTGGCCTGTCTAGCCTGTTGCCTATGGCCTCAGGCCCACACAGGCCTCGGGGATGGACTGCTGTGGGCTCTGAGAGACAGGGGAAACTGGCTGCTTGCTGGGGTGAGAGGAGCCCCCACTCCTTTGATAAAGGCCCCAGCACCCCACCCCCACCACCTCAAGTGAGCAGCCACCCACTCAAGTCTTCAACCACGGCAACCACCACAGGAAACAGGTTTGCATGACTCCATGCTGAAAAGTCTGCAGCCCCACCCAATCCCAGCTGCTGCCGGAGAGGAGGGTGGTAGAGGGGAGCTGCCCAGTCCAGTGCTCACTCACCCTCCCAGCAGTACCCACGCTGGTACCACTTGGCTAGGCTGTAGCCCAGGATGGACACAAGCAGCAGCGAGAGCCCCACGCCGAGGATCAGGCCCAGGGTGCCGATGGAGTCCTCCCCTGCAAAGAGACACGGCACCCTTCGCCCGGCTGCCCGAGCAGCCTCACGGCCCTGCACCAACTGGCCCATGCCATTTCCACTGTCAGATCCTCTCTCCATACTGCCAGCAAATGACTCTCTCCTAAGAATCGTGACCTGAGCTCGCTAATTTGGCTAAGCCATTCTAAGATGTGAATGCCAGGTACCTGATTTTTTAGAGTTAGCTTGTTTATCCAAAGCTCTCGTCCTCAGACAGTAGAAATAGCTGGGAGCTGAGGGGCCTTCCCAAAGCCGCAGGCCTTCCACTCGCTGGAAAAGGCGCTGCTGGGGGAGGGTCCAGGAGGTCTCCCCTCAGCACCCAGCCCGCTGGTCAGGAAGGGCAGCCTGGAGGCCCGAGGGCAGCAACCTGGGCATCCTGGGTGCCCTCCCCACAGAGCCCCAGAGCCCAGCGGCTCTGCTTGCTGCTCACACTCACCTTCTTCCCTTTTTGTGGTAAGAGCTTCTAGCTAAATTTGTATTTTATTTGTAAAGCCAAACCAAAGAGACAGAGAGGAGGACGGGCGGGAGGGTGTTCGGCGAAATGCAGTGGGCTTGAAGCAGCAGCAGGGCGGGAAGCCAGTTTTAAAGGAAAGGCTGGCATGGGTGTGCCATGGAGACCAAGCACCCCCCTCAGGCAGGGGAGGGCGAGAGTGCCAGCCCGCTCCAGCAGGCCATGGTCCTGGGGGGCTCCCGGGCTTGCCGAGAGCCCAGGAGGCGCAGAAGGCTTGCATCAGAACTCAGGTCCACCATTTGCAAAATGTGGGACCCGAGCAAGTCCCTTTCCCTCGCCAGACTTCAATGAGCTCTCACGGAAAATAAGCACAGCAATAAATAAACAGAGTCGGCATGGCGGGCGGTGGAGACGCCATACACGGAGCTCCTAGGAGGGGACTGGCACCACTGAACGCTTGATAGGCGTTAATGACATCGCTGCTGTTAATATATTATCAGATGGTGCAGCTGCAGTTTTAAAATATTTTACAACCCCCTGCAAAGCCTTTCTCTCTCCCTCGCCCCTTCCCCGCTTCCCATTAACGAGCCAGATTAGTCTACACAGCAAAGAAAAGGTGACATCAAAATGCAGCGGGAAGAGGTCTCTCCTTGGTTTAGATTTCAAAAGCCTGACCCTGGAGAAAGGGGGAAGGTTCTCTGCACAGACAAGTAAGCAAAGCAAGCCCCCCTCCTGGCCGCCCTGGGAAACAGCCCCAGCCTGGGGAGGGGAGGGAGAAAGATCGAGGAAGAAACAGCTCTTGGAGAACATGGAAAAGATGCCAATGGGTCGCAGAGAGAAAGCCCTCATCCCCCAATCCAAAGCCGATCCCCGGGAAGCAGCAGGATTCCCAGAGAGAGCTGTGGGGTCCGAGAGCTGGCCTGAGCCCCGAAAGACAAGAGCCGGCAGGAAAAGCTGCGTGGAGCCCCGTGGAGACAGCCTCAGACAGCCTTGAAGAGTGGCTGTGCCCCGTCACGCACGAGAGCAACCGAATGGTTTTTGTGTCCCCAAAGAAGCAGGAAAGTAACAGAGAGGCCCTCCAGACCTGGAGTGGTCACACAGCTGGGGTCCAGGCACACGGCCGCCCAGGTGATGGCCATCGCCGGGGCTGCACCATGGGCACCAGTGTGAGAAGATGGCATCAGGGATCAGGCACCACTCCCCCACTCCTTAAGTCCCCAAGAAGAGTGGGGGAGCAGGGATCCCCAAAGTCACTAATGGTATCTTCTCTGTGCCCAACATGGTTCTAGACACTTGTATTACGGCAACAAATAAACTACAAAAACCCCTTCCCCATGGAGATATATTCCAGTGGAGGGAGACAGACAAGAGCAAAATAAATTAAATAGTATATTGGAAGGTGACACATGCTAGGGAGAAAGAAATAAAGCAGAGAGAGAGAGACAGGAAGCCTGGTGGGGATGAGGGTACAGTTTTAAATAAAGCAGTCAGGGGAGGCCTCGTGAAGAGTGTGACCGAGGAGGGAAAGGCCCTGAAGGAGGGGAGAGAAAGAGCACACCACGGGGACAGCTACAGCAAGATGTTCCAGGCGGGGAGCAGCAGGTACAGCTGAGGCAGGAGCGTGCCAAAGGTTCCGAAAGCACCGGGAGCCCTGAGTGCTGAGAAGGGCAGGGTGAGGCCAGCAGCCAGCGAGGGGGGCAGGTACCAGCGAGGGGGCAGGTGCCAGCGAGGGGGGCAGGTGCCAGCAAATGTGGTGCTTGAAGGCCATGAGGGGAGTTTCGTTTTTCCTCTGAGCAAGGCGCAGAGTCAGGAGAGGAACTTGAACAGAGGAGTAACATGAGCCGATGTCTTAAGAGAATGCTCTGCCTGGCCACTGGGGTGAGAACGGACTTGGCAGGAGACGAGGATGAAGCAGGGAGGCCGCTCAGGAGGCTACTGCAAAAATCCAAGCAAGAGATGATCATTGGAGGAAAGTAGTACAAAAAACTGAGAGGCCAGAGTCAGAGGGAGGTGATGCGAGTGGGTAAGACAGAGTGTGAGGGTGAGCCAAGGCTCACGTCCTCCAGAGCTTGGGGCAGTGGCCCAGCCTTGCCGTTGGTGGAAGCTGGGCTTTCGAAGGGTTTTGTCAAAAAAAAGTCTCTTTAGGAGGGAGTAGGAAGCACAGCAAGGAAGTACCAGCTGGGAATCGGGCCTGGGGTGGGTGGCGAGGGGAGGCGCCATCCAGGGAGGCGCCATCCAGGGAGGCACACATCCACACCACCCAAATGCAGCTTCAGATCACTAAGACACCGTGTGAAATGAGGCTCTTCAGAATGGAAGTTGTTTTGTGCCGCTCGTAGCTGTTACTTGACCTGGGAGGAGCCATTTATCTCAGCCTCAACTGTGGCCTTTTATTAGTCCTGATCCCATGAGGAACCGTGGGGCTCTGGGGGAGAGACGCAGAAAGGCCGCCTTTCCCTCCTTGCTTTCCTACCTCCCCTGAGTCATGCGGATCGGCCCAGGTTTGCTAACAGGCAGAGTTGGTATGTGTTAAGAGGCCATAGCCGTGGTCCTTCTGGTCTGCTTCCAACTTGCAGGTGTCTAGAGCAGGAAGGACCCCATCCAGCCATCGTCCCCTCCTCACCCATGCTCACGCACTCTCATTAGGGCAGTTCCCCGCCCTTGCAGGCCAGAGTGTGATGCGATTCAGGATGTAGACTTGGGCTAAGAGGAGAAAAAAAATGCCGAGAGTCTTCAACCCTGGTCACTGCAGTACCCAACATTACAAGACAGGTCTGAGGGGACTTGAGACACAGACCTATGAAATAATGTTACTTATCTTTCGGTAACATTTGTCTGTTGTGGCTTTATGTATAAATTCCCCGGGGATGTTGTGTAGTCTAAGGGAAGATTTCAGTGTTCTTGGGTCTGGCCAAAGGACCATCTTCATTCCATTAAACATTCCATTTTACAAATAAGCTTACTTGTCCTCATAAAAAAAATTAACCTAAGAGACCCATATTTTTAGTTTGTAAAGTAGAAAATTGGCATAAATTTTACATAGAATGATACAGAAGAAAGAGGAGAAGGTGACACAGGAAAGAAGAGTCTGAGAACAAAGTGGGGTCAAGAGGTGAGTCAGGAGAGTGGGGACCGAGAAGGAAAAGAGAGAACTGAGAGAAGGAGAAAAAATTTGTAGAGAGGTAGTTCAGGTGAAAATAGTAGTTTCCCTTTTTGAAAATAAAGTCAAGATGCAAGAGAATAGAGTCAAACAGTCAATGTGTCAGAAAAACAGAGTGTCTGGACTTAGCTGCCCCAATGAGTGGCGCAGCAACCACACAGAGCACAGCGTAAGTGAGTAAATAGAACCAATGGAAAACAGGGACAAGAGCCTGGCGGTGTGGCTCGGTTGGCTGGGCATTGTCCCGTGCTCTAAAAGGCTGCCACTTCCAGGGGTTTGGGCTCGGTCTCTGTGGGGGGCATGCAGGGGGCAGACAAGTGATGTTCCTCTCTCATCAATGTGTCTGTCTCTCCCTCTCCCTTCCTCTCTCTCTCAAATCAATGAAAAAATATTTTTTTTAAGAAAGGGACAAAGATCCTAGCCTAAAACAAAACACTACTTAAGAAATAGAAGGAGGGAGATTCCAATCAATGTGGCAGTGTAGGTAAGCACAGTGCTTGCCTCCTCCCACAACCACATCAGAATTACAGCTAAACCTGAGAACAACCATGGATGAGAACTGCCTGAAACTAGGTGAACAGAAGTCCTACAACTAAGGATATGAAGAAGAAGGCACATCAAGGCTGGTAGGAGGGGTGGAGACACAAAATGGCGGGTCTGTTGGGAGCTGGTGACGTGTCTGGACATGGTCCATGCCACCTGAGGGTCTGGGGTCAGGGACTCGACCCTCCCCACAATGACCCTTGATATTGAGAGCCCGCTACGTGTCTGGACATGGTCCACATAGCCTGAGGCTCTGGAGCCAAGGACTCAATCCTCCCCAAAAGTTCCTATTAGAAGCCGAGATAAAGATAGTTACCAAAGTCTGAGCTCATGCAGGTGGCAGAGTGTTTACTTTGAAAGAGCATTCAGATGGCCTTGTAGGAATGTGGGGAGGGGTGCTATTGAGCAAAATCAACAGTGCCTGTATATATTGAGCTGGGAAAATAAACTCAGGGCTGGCAGCTGGCAGCAGTCACGAGCTGCAGCCCTCCCGATCCCATCTTTTTTGTGTCTGTCTTTTCTTCATCCTCACCCCTTCCTCAGGACCATTCGACTCTGCCGGCGGGCTCTGGCACAGGTCCCACACCCAAGAGTGGCAGATAAAAATTGGGAGGAATACCCCAGCTGTGGAGGTCCCCCTGAGGAGCAAGGGGCCCCAGCCCCAAACCAGGCCCCCCATCTCAGGGTTCCAGTGCTGGGAAGAGAAGTCCTCATAACTTCTGGCTGTAAAAACCAGCAGGGACTGAGGCTGAGGGAGACAGAAGTTGCTGGATTCCCAGGCGTTCCTCTTACAGGGCTTGAACACAGACTTGTCAGATTCACTCTCTCTGAGCTCCAGCACTGGGACAGCAGCTCAAAAGGCACCAGGGACATGGGGGAGGAACAGAAGTGTCTGGCATCAGGGCAGGAGCTGGAGGGGCAGCTTTCTCGCAGACAGAGTGCTGGCAGAGGCCATATCTGAGTCTCCATGAATCTGGCTCACAGTTTGCCCCACCCTGGTGATTCCCTGAGACCCTCCCCCACCAACTTGCAGGCTCATCCAGGCCATTTCTAGCGGCTCTTCCATACAAGCTATCTTGGCTCATGCTTCGTACTTTCCTAAAATCTCTCAAACAAGCAGCATCTGGCCTTGGTGTGTCCCATACCTCTCACTATATGGACCCAGGCCTAGTAATAGCTGAAGCCAGCCTTGGTTCACAGCTTGGCCTCTCTTCTGAGCCCAACACAAGTAGTACCCATCTGCATATCACTTTACAGCTCATGCCCAGTGGCCCAGAGCATGGCACATGTGGTAGCCGACCTTGGCCAGCACCTCCCTAGGAATCCCAGGGTCAGTGAATCCAGTGGACAGTTTCAGACCACGTTGAAGCACTACCCAACCACCTCCACAAGCAACACACTCAAGGGGTGGACTCAGTGGGCACCAGAGCCCTGCTGAAGTAAGTCCTGCTCTGTGGGGTCAGCTCCTGCACAGCTGATCCTTCAAAATGGTCACAGTCAGTCCTCAAAGTATCAGCCTAGGAGTATATCTCTCCCATTAATGTGCCAACAGCAATCAAAGCTCAACTACAACAGGAGGGTGTACACAGTCCACATGGGGGGGCACTTGGAGTGCCCAGCTTGGGTGACAGGAGAGACTGTGCCACTGGACCTTATAAAACACCTACCATGTTAGGCCACTCTACCAAGCCCAGGAGACATAGCAGCTCTACCTAACACATAGAAACAAACACAGGGAGGCAGCCAAAATGAGGAGACAAAGAAACATGTCCCAAATGGAAAAACAGAACAAAACTCCAGAAAAAGAGCTAAACAAAATGGAAACAGCTGTCGGCCAGACGCAGAGTTCAAAGCACTGCTTTTAAAAATGCTCAGTGAACTTAGGGAAAGAGTAGGTGAACTTGGTGAGAATTTCAACAAAGAGGAAACACAAAAACAGAGATAAAAAACATAAAGACCGAGTCAGAAATGAAGAATACATTAACTGAAATGAAAACTACATTACAGGGAATCAACCATGCAGTGGAAGAAGCAGAGGATCAGATCAGCTTTGGAAGATAAGGAATCAGAAAACACCCAACCAGAAGAGCAAAAAGAAAAAGAATCCAGAAAACATGAGGATAATGTAAGGAGCCTCTGGGACAGCTTCAAACAGACAAACATTCACATCGTGGGGGTGCCAGAGGAGAAAAGAGAGAGCAAGTAATTGAAACCCTGTGTAAAAAAATAATAATAATAATGACAGAAAATGTCCCTAACCTGGTGAAGGAAATAGACATACAAATCCAGAAAGCACAGGGTCCCAAACAAGAGGAACCCAAAGAAGCCCACACCAAGACACAACATAATTAAAATGCCAAAAGTTAAAGACAAAGAGAGAATCTGAAGAGCAGGAGAGTTTTCATAAGACTGTCTGCTGATTACTCAACAGAAACTTTGCAGGATAGAAGGAATTGGCAAGAAATATTCAAAGTGATGAAAAGCAAAGACCTACAGCCAAGATTACTCTATTCAGAAGAGCTATCACTTAGAATCAAAGGACATGTAAAGAGTTTCCCAGACAAGTAAAAGCTAACTGAGTTCACCACCACCAAACCAGTATCACGAGAAATGTTAAAGGGCCTTCTTTAAGAAGAAAAAAAGATCAAAAATATGAACAATAAAATGGCAATAAATATATATCTATCACAATTACTTTAAATGCAAATGGATTAAATGTTCTAATCAAAAGACATATGGCGGCTGAATGGATTAGAAAACAAGACCCTTACCTATGCTGCCTACAAGAGACTCACTTCGGATGGAAAGACACACACACTGAAAGTTAAAGGATGAAAAAAGATATTTCATGAAAATGGAAACAAACAAACAAAAGAGCTGGGGTAGCAATACTTACACCAGACAAAACAGACTTTAAAACAAAGGCTGCCCGGCCAGGTGTGGCTCAGCGGCTGAGCGTCGACCTAGGATCCAGGCGATTGGGGTTCGATTCCCGGTCAGGGCACATGCCCAGGTTGCGGGCTCAATCAATGACTCTCTCATCATTGATGTTTCTATCTCTCTCTCCCCCTCTCCCTTCCTCTCTCTGAAAACAATAAAGATACATTTAAAAATAATAATAAAATGAATTCACTTTAAAAAAAATAAAAAATAAAACAAAGGCTATAGAACAAGAGACAAAGAAGGACTCACTTCTTTGTATATTCACTTCTGGTTATTTATCCAAAGAAATAAAAAGCACAAAATTGAAAAAAACATACATCCATATGTTTATCGCAGCATTATTTACAATAGGCAAGATATGAAAGTGCCCATCAATAGATGAGTGGATAAAGAAGAAGAAGTATATATATGCAACGGGATATGACTCACCCATAAAAAAGGAAAGAAATCTTGCCATCTGCAACAACATGGGTGCACTTAGAGGGAAGTGTGCTGAGTGAAATAAGTCAAAGAGAGGAAGACAAATGCGGTATGATTTCACTTATATGAAGAATCTAAAAAACAAAATAAGCAGACTGTCAGAACAGAAACAGACTCATGGATACAGAGAACATTTTGAGGGTCACAAGATGGGAGGAGGGTTGGAGGGATGGGTGGAAACGGTGGAGGGAATAAGAAGCAGAAAGTGGCAGTTATAGAATAGTCACAGGGATATAGAGTAGAGCACAGGGAACATAGCCAATAATATTGTAATAACTGTGTGATGTCATATGGGTACTAAACTTATGAAGGTAATTACTTAGTAAGTTATATAATGTGTAATCACTGGGCTGCACACCTGAAACTAATATAATATTGTATGTCAACTGTAATTTAAAACTAAAAAAATTATTTTTAAATATATCCGTAAATAAATAACACGACACATCACATAAAAACAAAATGAAGGATAAAAATCATATGATTATATCAATAAATGTAGAAAAAGCATTTTATAAAACCCAGCACCCATTTATGATAAAAACTCCCAGCAAAGTGAAGCTAGAGATAATATATCTCAACATAATAAAGGCCATATATGACAAACCCAGAGCTAACGTCATACGCAATGGGGAAAAA
Organism: Miniopterus natalensis; assembly: GCF_054644295.1. Lineage (NCBI taxonomy): Eukaryota > Metazoa > Chordata > Mammalia > Chiroptera > Miniopteridae > Miniopterus > Miniopterus natalensis. The sequence goes on along the minus strand of NC_142091.1, from coordinate 6,916,108 downwards.
TCTAAAAGTGTTTCTTTTAAGATCAGGAACAATACAGTGGTGTCCACTTTCACCACTTTTATTCAACATAGTACTGGAAGTCTTACCAATAGCAATCAGACAAGAAGAAGAAATGAAAGGCATCCAAATTGGAAAGAAAGAAGTAAAACTGTCATTATTTGCAGATGACATGATACTGTATATAGAGAACCCTAAAGATTCTGCCAAAAAACTACTAGAACTAATAAATGAATTCAGAAAAGTAGCAGGAAACAAAATAAATGTCCAGAAATAGTTTACATTTTTATACACCAATAATGAATTACCAGAAAGGAAAACTAAGAAAATAATCCCATTTACAATTGCATCAAAGATAATAAAATACCTAGGAATAAAAGACATGTATTTGGAAAACTATAAGACACTGAATAAAAAAATGGAAGATATAAATAAGTAGAACCATATACTGTGTTCATGGACCGGAAGAATTAACATCATTAAAATGTCCATAAGACCCAAAGCAATTGATAGATTCATTGCAATTCCTATCAAGTTACCAATGCGTATTTCACAGAACTAGAACAAATATTTTAAAAATTTATACGGAACCAAAACTGACCCCCAAATAGCCACAGCAATCTTGAGAAAGAAGAATAAAGTGGGAGAAATCATGCTATCTGATATTAAAATGTACTGCAAGGCCATAGTAATCGAAACAGCATGGTACTGGCATAAAAATAGACATAGATCAATGAGACAGAATAGAGAATCCAGAAATAAAACCATGCCTATATGGTCAATTAAGATTTGACAAAGGAAGCAAGAATATGGGGTGAAGACAGTCTATTCAATAAACAGTGTTGGGAAAATTAAACAGATACACACAAAAATATGGACCTAGACCACCTCCTTACATCACACACAAGAATAAACTCAAAATGGATTAAAGACTTAAATGTTAGACTCAAAACCATAAAACTCTTAGAAGAAAATAGGTAGTAAAATCTTGAACATTTCCCGTAGCAATATTTTTTGTGATATATCTCCTCAGGCAAGGGAAACAAAAAAAATAAAAAGGGACTACATCAAACTAAAAAGATTTTGCACAGCAAAGAAAACCATCAACGAAATGAAAAGACAACCAACCAAATGCCAACCAAATGGGAGAACATATTCGCCAATGATACATCTGGTAAAGAGTTAATATCCAACATTTATAAAGAACTCATAGAACTCAACAGCCAAACACAAACTATCCAATTAAAAAGCTGGGCAAAGGACCTAAATAGACACTTCTCCAAAGAGGACATACAGATGGCCAATAGACATCATGAAAAAATGCTCAGCATCACTAAAGATTAGACAAATGCAAATCGAAACCACAGTAAGCTACCACCTCCCTCCTGTCAGAATGGCTACTTACCATCAATAAGTCAAAAAACGACACGCGTTGATGAGGCTGTGGAGAAAAGGGAGCACTTGTGCATTGTTGGTGGGAAGGCAGATTGGTGCAGCCACTATAGAAAATATGGAGGCTCCTAAAACATTTAAGTGGAACTTCCTTTTATGACCCAGCTATTCCAGTTCTGGGTATATATCCAAAGGAACCAAAAACACTAATTCAAAAGAGTATATGCACCCCTATGTTCATTGCACCATATTTATAATAGCAAGATATGGAAGCAACCCAAGTGCCCATCAATAGGTGAGTGGATTAGAAAGTTTGGGTACAACCCCAGCCAGTTTGCTCAGTGGTTAGGGCATCCACTGGCAGACTGAAGGGTCCCGGGTTTGATTCTGGCCAAGGGTAAGCACCTCGGTTGCAGGCTCAATTCCCAGCCTGTGACCCAAGAGAGAGGCAACCAAGCGATGTCTCTCTCTCACATGGATGTTTCTCTCTCTCTCTCTCTCTCTCCCCCTTCCACTCTCTCTGAAAAGCGATGGAAAAAATATCCTCAGGTGAGGCTTAAAAAACGTCGTGGTACATATGGAACACTATTTACATACTGGGACACTGCTGGGCCATAAAAAGAATTAATCTTACCCTTCGTGACAGCATGGATGGACCTGGACAGCATCATACTAAGTGAAAATCGAGAAAAACAAGTACCATATGATTTTTACTTATATATGGAAACTAAAGAACAATATAAATGAACAAACAAAACAGAAACAGATTCATAGATACAGAGAGCAGACCAATGGCTGCCCCTCAGGGGGCTGGATGAAAAGGTGAGGGGTTGAGAAGTGCTGATTGTCAGTTACAGAATAGTCACGGGGATGTAAAGTACAGCACAGGGAACATAGTCAATAATATTGTAGTAACTATGTGTGGTGCCAGGTGGGTGCTGGAAATACCAGAGGGAATACTTTAAAGTATATGATTGTCCAACCACTATGCTGTACACCTGAAACTAATACAAAATAACATGGAATGTACACTGTAATTGAAAAACTTTTTTAAATATTAAAAAAGGAAAATCTCTGAAAATTTGGTAAGAAAAGCAAAAATCTGTTGGTTTTGAACCAAGACCACTGCTTCTCTCTCAGCTCAGCAAGGGGGAGACTCAACTCCAGACTCCTACACCCAAGAACACAGGGCTCCCTCTCCCCACAGCAGCCAGTTGGGGATATTCTTCCCAGGAGAGACAGAGCTCTAGCGTCTCTCCCTCTGTTTCCAGCTACTTTCGCTGAAGCTGATTTCCACAGGAGGGAAGTCAAGAAGTGAAGACTTTCTCTTCTGCCCAGGTCCCTTCCATGGAACGGAGTCTCTACCTTGGGCATGGTGTGCTGAGAATATGGGGCCCAATTGCCCTTTACTTGCCTCATGAGGCAGTGGTCCTACACCAGAAGCAGCAAGCCAAGAGCAACTCAGGCTGCTCCCCTTGACACACACACACACACACACACACACACACCCCTACTGGTTACTCAGTGTCACTCTGAGAGAAATTTTCCATTGTCCCCATCCTTAGCACCAGAGCTCTTGCCCAGAGATTTTTTTTCCTGGGGGGAAAGCAGGATATAAAACAAATAGTTCATAATGTCTTCCCAAAGGAACTGACTTCCTTTGCAATAGAGCGTGGAAAAATTCAAACCTAATGCTTCCTGTCAGGACAGTGGAGGTTGTAGAGAAAAGCAAGTGGAGGGAGATTCATGGACTTAAGGAAGACACAGCCTAGACTGTAGGCTGCTAGAGAACCAGGGGATAACACAGCTGAGAGAAATCCACATGCGGTCAGAACAAAGAGTAAGCACAGACCATAGAAAATAGTCCTTCAACTGAGACAAAATTTGAATGACTTCATTTGTAGAGCAATGTATGCCCCAGAGCATTGTTGAAAATGATAGAGCAATCAGCCAGAAATTAGTGAAATTTAACAGCTGGGTGTGGTCAAGGAAAGCAAGAAGGAGAGTCTTAAGAATGCCACTGTCATCTTAAGGTCGCTGTGGGATACTCAAAGCTGCATCTCTCTGAGGAGCATCAGAGGCTGAACACTGGTGGGGAGGAAGAGACTTCACTAAAGCAACCCAGCCAATCACTAAAAAAAATAACAATAACAAGCCTGGAAGGGAAGAAACCAGGACCCAAAATTGCTAAATTGTCCGACAAAAATAAATATATGAGGCATGCAAAAAAATAGAAACATATAAACCATATACCAGGGGGGAAAAGCAGGCAACATAAACTGTCTGTGAGAGCAACTAGATGTTATGTTTAACAGAACAGGACTTCAAAATTGCCATCGTGTGCTCAGAGAACTAAAGGAAAGCATGTTAAATAAGTAAAGACAAAATATAATAACAAAGTTGCATTAAATAGAAGCTATCAATAAAGCAATAGAAATTATTTTAAGGAAAGAATCAAATTGAAATCCTGGAGTTGAAAACTATAACTGAAATTAAAAGTTCTTTAGAAGGTCTCAACAATAGATTTGAACTTGCAGAAGAAAGAATTAAAGTACTTGAATCACTAGATCAATGGGGATTATGCAAACAAAACATATAGAGTAAAAAACATAATGAAGAAAAGTGAATTAAGCCCAGAGAATTGTGAGACATCATAACATGCACCAAAACAGGTGCCATTAGAGCACCAAAATTAAAGGAGAGAGAGAAAGGAGCAGAGAAAAAAATTTAATAGCAGAAATCTTCCCAAATTTATAGAAAAATAACCTACAAACCCAGGAAGCTTAATGAACTCCAGATTTTATAAACACAGAGATCAAAAAACAGACAAATCATAGTAAAAAATGCCAAAAATCAAATACAAGGAGATAAGAGATTAAAGGTGGCAGCGGACTGAGTGGAAGCTACACTGACACTCTCCTGGGACCAAACTGGAATTACAACTAAAATATAGAAAAACCATCCTGTATAATCAACTGCAACTGAAGACGAGCTGGAGAGCGCTCTCATAACCAAGGAGGAAAAGCAGAGACCACAGAGACGAGTAGGAAGTGGGGAGGCGAGAGGGCTGGCTGGGCCCCCACAGGCAGCAGCTGAAGGTCCAGAGGGAGATCTCAGCTGTGGGGGTTCCCACTGAGGACTCTGGGGCCTAAACCCCAGCTGGGCTTCCCAGCCCAGAGACCAGAACTGAGAAAGGTGCCCACATAACATCTGGCTGGCTGTCTCCCAGGGAGAAATAGCTGGAAATGCAGGCACCCTCTTAAAGAGCCAAAGCACAAAGTTTCATGTGCAGCCACTCACCTTGGGCTCTGGTAGAAGGAGGGAAGACTGGACTGGAGCTGTGTGAGGAGAATCTAGGGTTGTGGGCTCTGGAGATAGAGCTCAGAGGGCACCCCTCTGGGTTCCAGTGCTGAGTCATTCCCCCAGGCTGCAGAGGCAGACATTTACTTTCCAAACAGCTTCTGCCTGAGGGAGAAGCAATTGCCCCACCCTGCTGGAAAACCTCTCACACTACCCCATGGAGTTTCTACAGCCTGAGGCTCATTAAGAGAATCAGATTAATCAGCCTGCAGGCAGAGGCAGATCTCAGAGTGCCTACCGTCTTTGCCTGACCTGCTTCTGGACCCAGGCCTTGGAAAAGCAGACTTTGGTGTGCATCTTGGTCCTGTTCAAATGCACCCAGACCCAACAGAAGGGACCTCAAGCTGTAGGTTGTTGATAGCTCCAAACAGGGTACTCAAGGCCGGTCACAAACAGCATCTGGCATTGCCTGCACCAGAGACCTTCCAAAAAGACTGAGAGTCCTAGCACATCTACCTAATACACAGAAACAAACCCAAATAGGCAGCGAAAATGGGGAGACAAAAAAACAAACCCCAAATGAAAGAACAAGAGAGGTCTCAAAAAAAAGAGCTAAATGAAATGGCAATAAGCAATCTATCAGATACAGAGTTAAGAATACTGATTGTAAGGATGCTCAACGGCAAGAAAAAAATATATGGGAATTAAGACGGAAATTAAGAATGACATAGCAGAATAAAGAATACATTGGAAGGAATAAACAACAGAGTAGAGGAAGCTGAGGATCAGATCAGCGAATTAGAAGACAGGGTAGAAAAAAATCACTCAATACATAGAAACTAACACAAAGAGGCAGCAAAAATGGGGAGACAAAAACAGGCTCCAAATGAAAGAAGAGGAAGAATCTCCAGAAAATAGAGCTAAATGAAATGGGGGCAAGCAATCTATCAGACACACAGTTCAAAGTAATGGTTATGAGGATGCTCGAGAAACTTCGTGAGAACAACAGCATGAAAAAAGTAACAGAAACCATGAAAAAGAACCAGTTGGGAATGAAGAACACCAAATGTGACATCAAGGATGAACTGGAAGGAATAAAAAGTAGGTAGGATAAAGCAGAGCATCAATCAGAGATTTGGAAGACAAGGCAGGAAAAACAATCCAATCAGAGCAGCAAAAAGAAAAAATAATTAAAAAGAGATGAGTGGGTAAAACAGCAGTGGTACACTTACACAGTGGAATACTACATGGCCATGAAAATGAACAAAATCTTACCTTTTGCAACAGCATGGCTGACCTGGGAATTATTATGCTGAGTGAAATAAGCCAGTCAGAGAAAGACAAAAACCATATGATCTCACTTATATGTGGAATCTAATAAAATAAACTGATGAACAAAATATAGAGGTATGGACAGACTGACAGCTATCAGAGGGGAGGGGAGGGGGGGACTGGATGAAAGAGGGTGAAGGGATTGGCCAAAGGCCCTACATGCATGACCCATGGACACAAACAACAGTGTGGTAAAGGCCAGGGGAGGGGGCAGGGGCTGGGGGGAGGGGGCAAGAGGGTAGGTGCAGGGGAATGGGGACATCTGTAATAGTACCAATGATAAAAATAAAGAAAAAATTACAGACAAATATCTCTTATGGATATGGACACAAATATCCTCTGCAAAATACTGGCAAATATAAACCAGCAGCATATATAAGCAGTTACATACCAGGTCCAAGTAAGATTTATTTCAGGAATGCAAAACTGTTTCAGCATCCAAAAATCAATTAAGATAATATACCATATCAACAGAATAAAAAATAAAAATCACACCTTTATCTCAATAGATGCAGAAAAAGCATTTGACAAAATTTAACACCTCATGATAAAAAAATTAAAAAACCTCAACAAACTAGGAATAGAAGAGAACTTTTTCAAATTTGGTAAAGGAGCGCTCAGAGAAACCCACCACTAACACCAGACTTAATGGTAAAAAGACTGATTTCTTTCCTCCTAAGATCAGAAACAAAACAAAGGTGTCCATTCTTACCAGTTCTATGCAACACTGTACAGAGGTTTTAGCCAAGGCAATTGGGCAACAAAAAATAAATAAAAGGTATCCACATTAGAAAAAAAGAAATGAAACTATCTTTATTCATAGATGACATCGTCTTATACAGGGTGTCCCTAAAAAATGTATGCACACTTTAACAGCTAATATCTCAATTTTGAAAATTTAATGTATTTTAATAAAGACTGCCTTTATAATTATTCAAAGTGTGTATATACATTTTGAGGGACAACCTATAAATTAAAATACCCTAAGAAATCTACTAAAAAACTATTAGAACTGATAAACAAGCTCAGCAAGTTTGCAGAATGCAAGCTTTATAACAAAACTGTTGTATTTTTATACACTTGCAATGAACAATCCAAAAATGAAATTAAGAAAACATTCTAAGTTAAATTAAGTCAGAGAAAGACAAATACCATATGATTTCACTTATGTAGAATCAAAAGAAAAAGAAAAAATAGAAAGAGGCTCATAGATACACAGAACAGATGGTTGCCAGAGGCGAGGGAAGTTGGGGAGCTGTGTAAAAAAGGTGAAGAGATTAAGAAGTTCAAATTGGTAGTTACAGAATAGTTACAGGAATGTAAATTACAGCAGAGGGAATATAGTCAATTATATTGTAATAATTATGTCTGAGGCCAGGCAGCTACTTGAGATATCGGGGGGACCACTTTCTAAAGTATATAATTGTCTAACCACTATGCTGTACACCTGAAACTAATACAGAATAATATTGAATGCAAACTGTTACTGAAAAAATTTTTAAAAACAAAATATTCATTCACAGTAGCATTAAAAAGAATAAAATACTGCCGTGCCAGCGTGGCTCAGATGGGCATCCTCCCATGCACCAGGACGCTGCCGGTTCGATTCCCGGTCAAGGGCACGTGCCTGGGTGGTGGGCTTGATCCCCTGTAGGGGGCAGCCACTTGATATTGCACTCTCACGTGGATGTTTCTCTCTCTCTCCCTCTCCCTTCCTCTCTCTCTAAAAATCAATATGCTATTTAAAAAAAAAAAAGAATAAAATACTTAGGAATAAATTTAACAAAGTAAGTATAAAACTTATACTCTAAATATATTACAAGTCATTGTTGGGAAAAATAAAGAAGATGTAAATAGATGGGGAAACATTCCATGTTTATGGATCAGAAAACTTAACTGTTAAGATGGCAATACTCCCCAAAACTGATCTACAGATTTCAAAATCCCAGGTGGCCTCCTTGTAGAAACTGACAAGCTGATTCTAAAATTCACATGAAATTGTAAGTGTCCAAAATAGTTAAAACAGTCCTGAAAAAGAAAAAGAAAAGTAGGAGAACCCACACTTCCCAATTTCAAAACTTACTACAACACAACGGTAATTAAGACAGTGTGGTCCTGCATATGTTACCTATAAACATATAGGTGACTGAAATAGAATTGAGACTCCAAAAATAAACCCATACACCTATAGTCAACTTTTACAAGATGCCAAGACTATTTGATGGGGAAAGAATGGTCTTTTAAATAAATGATACTAACCCAGCCGGGCGTGGCTCAGCGGTTGAGCGTCCACCTAGGATCTGGGCGATCAGGGCTCGATTCCTGGTCAGGGCACATGCCCGGGTTGCGGGCTCGATCTCTAGTCTACGGGCGTGCAGGAGGCAGCCGATCAATGATTCTCTCATCACTGATGTTTCTATCTCTCTCTCTCCCTCTCCCTTCCTCTCTCTGAAATCGATAAAGATATATTTTAAAAAATAAATGATACTGAAACAACTGGATAGCCACATGCAAAAGAATTCAGTTGAACACTTACCTCACACTATATACAAAAATTAACTCAAAATGAGGCAAAGACCTAAATGTAAGAGGTACAAGTCTAAAAGTCTTCGAACAAAATATAGGAGTAAATCTTCATGACCTTGGATTTGGCAAAGAATTCTTAAGTGAGATGCCCAAAGGATGAGCGATGAAAGAATAGACAAACTGAAATTCATCAAAATTCAAAACTTTCGTGCTTCAAAAGATACCATCAATAAAGTGAGATTTTTCCACAGAATGGGAGAAAATAATTGCAAATCATGTATCTGATAAGGGACTTGTATCCAAAACATATAAAGAATTCTTACAACTCAATAATAAAAAGACAAATAAACCAATGTTTAAATGAGCAAAGGATCTGAATAGATATTTCTATCAGGAAGTTATACATATGGCCAATAAGCGCCTGAAAAGATATTCTCAACATCCTTAGTCATCAGCAAGATGCAAGTCAAAACTCCAGTGAGCCACCGCTGACAGTCCCTGGGACTGGGGGCTAAGGCAGACGGGGCGCGTGGCGAGGCCCCCGCGCTGCTGCTGAGAACGAAAGGGACGCAGCTGCTTTGGAAGAGAATCTGGCAGGTCCTCGGACATAGTTATCATATAGCTCAGCAGTTCCACTCCTAAGTACACAAGCAAAAGGAACAAAAACGCTTGCCCACACAAAGCCTGGTACGCAAATGTTTATAGCAGGTTTGTGCATAGAAGCCGAAAGGTAGGGACAGACCAAACACCCATCAACAGACAGGTGGGTAGAAAAATGCGGGGCAGCCGACGGTGGAATGTTATTGGCCGTAAAAAGGAGCGGAGTGCTGATCCACGCTGCAGCTTGGACGAACCTGGGAAACGTGCTGCGGGAAAGAGGTCGATCACCAAGGCCACGCGTTATGCGGGCCCATTCATAAGAAAATCTTGAGCAGGAGAATATCCAGAAATAGAAAGTAGGTTATTGGCCCGGCCGGGCGTGGCTCAGCGGTTGAGCATCGACCTAGGATCCAGGCGATCAGGGTTCGATTCCCGGTCAGGGCACATGCCCGGGTTGCGGGCTCGATCAATGGCTCTCTCATCATTGATGTTTCTATCTCTGTCTCTCCCTCTCCCTTCCTCTCTCTGAAATCAATAAAGATATATTTAAAAAAAAAAAAGAAAGAAAGAAAGAAAGTAGATTATTGGTTGCTTAGCGGTGGGAAGTGGGAGGGAGGGGGGGGTGTTAGAGCAAAGGCCATGGGCTGGTGTTGGTGTTCCTGTTGCTGTTTGAGGTGGTGAAAATGTTCTAAAATTGACTGTGTCCCAAGTTGTGTGAGAGTGAAGCAGGCACAGAAATAAAGATTTTTTGGTTTTGTCTTAGTATTAGATTGAATCATATAAAATTGCCATTTCTGTAAGTCAACAACAGATATCAGAATTTCATACCATTCTAATTTTTTGCAACAGAAATAGTTGTGTAATAAAAAATATCACTGAAGAAAACTTCCCCATCGTGTACTAGCAATAAAAGAACCGGGATCTCCTTCCTCAAAAGCAGACCCAGGGCTTGGGAGGGAGGGACTAGGAGGAGCCCGGGTTTTAGGGTGCTGAAAACACTCTGTACGGTGTGATATTGGGTACATGTCTTTACACATTTGAATGTGCAACTCCGGAGTGAACCCCAAGGTAAACTGGACTTTGGGTGACGATGCTGAGTCACCGTAGGCTGGTCACCTGTATGCACCACTCTGGGGGGACGCTGACAGTGAGGGAGGCACCCGTGTGCGGGCCAGGGGGATACGCGACATCTCTTCCCCTCAACTGTGCTGTGAAAGTAAAACTGCTCTAAAGAAATAAGTTCTCAATTTAAAAAGTTAGAAACGTTGGCTTGCTAACCGCCTCCCCAGATTTTATCTTGCCTTCAACTATCTTCCAATTCAGTGCCGAGGCGGCGGGTTGCTGGCCGCCCTCCCCGAGTCCCAGCCGCCCGGAGACTCCTGCCAGCGGTGCGCAGCCAGGGAACGGGACTCGGAGTCAGGCCACCCGGAGGCGACACTGTCACTTCAGGCAAGATCAGGTTTCAATCCTCACCTTCGTCAAATGGAGAGAAAAATATTAACTTCGTATGGTTATTGCGAAGCCCAAGTGAGGCGCCGGCGCGGGGGGGGGGGGGTGGTTTCTGACAACAGCAGTGCTCAGTAAGGTGCTTGCTGTCACTGAAGGTGGAATTTTCTGGAAGATATGAGAGCGCTGGCAGCTTTGCACCGATCCATCAGCAGCCTCCGACCCCCAGGGCAGAATCAGCGAGGCGCGGAGCCGGGAGCCACCCGGAGCTCCACCTGCCCGTGCTGTCCAAAAGCCAGCCTTTGCCCGTAATGCCAGCGCGAGAGCGGGCAGGAGCCCCCGGAAGGTCACGGTCTCCCCCGGAGCGAGGCCGAGTGTGCCTGGCCCCTTCTCTTGATCTGGTGCGCACCTAGATCAGACGGGCTGTGATGTGGCCCCCTTCCAAGCACACAGGAGACAAGCGTCACCCTTTACGCTGGGGGGGTTCGTGCAGAACCAGGGGGAAGCCTCGAGAAACCTGTGTCCCGGCACTTGTTTATGCAGAAACGCTATCTTAACATCGGGTCATTCTCTGCCACTCGGCCTTGGGCCCCGAACACGCGAGTGCTTCACAGACCCCAGCTTGAGTCTGAACCAAGTTCTCCCCACAATTTAGACCAGTTGGGCAACTGTGCAGCAGTTTTTCCCAAATACTTCACAGTGCCCTAAGCATCTTTCCAAAAAAGGGAGCTACCTGGGACCCACTCCAGGCCTATCCACTCCAACCCTGCCAAGGAGGAGCTCGGGAATCTGTAGCTTACCGTGAGCCCCCCAGGGGGGCTCCACGCCAGGGTCCCACACGGGGGCCTGAAGGAAAGAGCATGGTCTGCCGAAGTCTGTCGTGAGAGAGCACAGGGAGTTTCCCGCAGAAGAGGGTTCCGGTTATCTCACAGTGAGGAGGGAGAAGGTGAGAGTCATACCGAACACACGTAGGGTTAGACTCAAAGGTGTTTGGGTCTGGTAACATATTGCTTTGAGTAAGAGTTTAAGATAAATAAACATTTCAGATTTCTTGGTAGAGGCCAGGCCCAAGAATACTTGGCTTTAGTACTTCTCTGAGCAAGATAAAGTTAATGAGAAAATTAGGAGTGAGCCTCACTGCTACTAAGTGAGCCTCAGGAGTAAATTAACTGCAGGGAGTTACCCCTACTTCTACTGTGGCGGCCAACAAGAGAGGCAGGGCAGAGGCAGGGCAGAGGCAGAAAGAACCTACAGAGACAGAGCCCTGGCCCCAGCTCAGGCTGCTGTGGTTGGCATCCTGTGGCCTTCGTGACAAAGGACACCCCAAAGCTCAGCGCTCGTGCCCTGACTCTTCCTGAACAGCCTCTTGGTGCCCAGTGGAGCCAAGATATCCAGGGGGAATGGGGAGGTTCGCATAGTACATGTGCCGCCAGCCCCAGCCTGGACCTTAGGCTCCTGCCCGGAAACCACGGGTGGACAGACAGAGATGGAGAAGATGCTGGCAGAGCCGGGCCCCACGAGCAAGGGAAGCAAATGCACTGTCTCAGCCGCCACCAGTGGGGAGCAGAAGCTGTGGTTACTCACCTCAGGACAGTGGAGAAGCTCCTTTACATCAGCTTGAGGGCATGACTTGTGGGCTGGGGGTCACTGCCCCCCCCCCCCCAGCCTGGGTATCAGTTTTGACTAAGGTTTGCTGGAGAGTCTGTGTCTTAGGAAGTATGGGGTGAGGGGTCCCCCTGCCTCACAGCCTCCTTTTCACCCAGGCTTCCCCCAGCGCCCACCTTGTGCTTCCTGGCCACAGGCACAGGCTGACCTGTGCGTGTTGCAGAAAATAGGATAAGCCAGGTTTAAAGTTCAGAGGCTTTGGGCTTTTCTGGACCTGGACCTGAAGCCTGAGAAACACCCGAGAACCCGAACTTCCCCATCTCTCTCCCTCTTGTCCCCGCAGTCACTCTGATGCATATTGAGTCCCAGACCAGGGGCTCCCTGACCTTTGCAGGAGCCGGCCTCACTGGCCTCCCCCACCTCATTCCTGCCCATGTACTTCCTCTAACAACTTCTCTGGAAGCGGGGCATTGACTCAACCACTCGGCCACCTCTGACTCTTATCTGGGGAAGCAGGAGAGGAGGGCTCTTCTGCACACCTTTGTGGGGTGCATGGGGAAGGCAGAAGCTGGCTCATCTCTGCCTGTGCCAGAGCCAAGAGAGAATCAGGGGAGGTCAGAGGCGTTGCCTTTCACTCCAGCTGGTGGCGCAAAAAGCAGAGAAAGTGTCCTTCCCGATTTTGTACAGACTGTTAGGACTTTCACTGCTCTCTGCTGACATCCTGAAATAGATGAGCTTCTCACGCACAGGCACAGGGTTGCCCATCCATCCCCAGGACCCCTGCCCCACGGGAGGCCATGCGGGGATGGTGGGGCGAGCGTGAGGACAGGGCCATGCTGACTCAGCTCTTTCCTTATGTGGCTAACACAGAGTCTAACATGGTGGCTGCCCAGTGCTGCTTATTTGATTAAAGCTGCTGGAACTAGCGGCCACCTCTCTCCTGCCTCTGCCCTGGCTGAGGCCTCCAAATTAAACACCAGTCGACCTTGCAGATCAGAGCTGTCTCAGAGGTCCACTGCACCGGTGACGGCCTGAGACGGAGATTTTACCCAGGTGTGAGAGCTCCCTACAGCCAGGGAGGGGGCAGAGGTGAGGGCTCGCTCACCACACAGTCATAAAGGCTGTCGGCTCCAAGCTACCTGCGGCGCCCTTACCGTTGAAACACTCTGCAGGACTGGAGGACACCGAAGCCAGCCCCGTCATCGCTGGTTTCACTCTGAAGGTGAATGACATCCCCGGGCAGGTGCCCAAGTAGGACAATGTCAGCCGCGAGAGCTGAGGGCGAGCAGAGGCCGCAGGTGCCGCAGGGAGAGGCAGGGCTGAAGCCCCACCTGTGAGGTGCATCGTGCCAAGCACCCACGGGCCAGCCAGCAGCCTTGTGCACAGCGAGCGGTGTCCCTGCCACTAGCACGTGGTGAGGATGGCAGCAGGGTAGGAAAGCACCTAGCAAACGGGAAATCCTCCACCCCGGCCTTACTCAGCAAGAGTTACTGGGCGGGCTCAAGGGCACCCCTGGAACAACTGTAGGGCACTGTTTGCATGGACTCAACTGCAAAGTTATCTACCCACTGCCTCCCCTCCCCCAGAAGAGCCCCACAGCTGGTGCCTGGAACCCAGGCTCACAGCCTCACAGCCTCACAGCCTCACAGCCTCACAGCCTCACACCCAGAGGGGAGAGAAAGGAGGCGGGGAGAGCGGGAGCCTTGCAGGGGGCGCTGCTGAGGCAGGAGACCCGAGAAGGCCAGGGAAGCGGGGGAAGGTGTCTCACACAGAGGGCTTGTCCCTGCAGCACCCTCTCTGCACACATCCTTCCCAGCCTCTCTACTTAATTTCGTATTTATGATTTTGTATTCTTTTTCTAAGAAAGCCTTGAAAACCATATAAACTTCCGGCCTCACAGTACCTGGGTCTGCCCGGCTCTCAAGCAGCACTCCTTCCTCTCTCCTCAGAAATGAGCGGCCATCTCTACCTCAACCCAGTAGCCAACACCCCCCACAGCCACCTCCTCCCACTGGACCTTCGCCTATCTGGCCAGCTCAGGAGGCCAGCGGGTTCCTGCCTCCAGGCCTGGGCTCGTGACACGTCCCTACCTCTGGGACTGCATCTCCTCTAACTCTTCAGCCTGTTGCACTCCTACTCGCTCTTCAAAACCCAGAGCAAATACTGCCAACAGTAGGAAGGCTTCCCCAAGTCCCAGGCAGAATCAACCCTTCCTCCTGGGCCCCCACCGCACACACAGGGCAAATGCTCCCCTGGAAAGTCCTGTGTTGAAGGTCTGCCTCCCTTCTGGGGCTGCGTGCTCCCCCAGGTTCCAGGTGGGCTTATCTGATGCTGCATCCCCAGAGCCCGCCAGCCCAGAGCCGGCCTCGCCCAGGTGCTGGGTAAATGCTTCTTGAACAAACGAATCATTGAATGGCCCCAGTGCTGGGGACAATGGCAGAGTGGTTTTGAGAGGTCAGAGTTCAGTCCTGGTGACTCTGCCCACACTCTGGCCACCCATCCTGGATGCCTCATTCTATGCCACCTGGAAGCCGGACCCTGAGGAGCTGTTCCTGGAGCCTGGGCGCCCCCTGGTGGCTGAAGTGGCCCCAACACCTTCCCCTGTGAACGGGAGGCAGGGCTCCACCCTTAGAGATCCTGCTGGTCCCCCGAGCGATGTGTTTACAGGGTGTTTTCCACATGGAGGCTCCAGTCCTACAATTTCTGTAATTCCCTGGCCTGGAAGGAGCTATGAGGACTCAACTTACCCACGATCACAAAGGCCCACCTCAGGCCCGTTCCCTGGCGGGGCAGTGGTCTCCGTGCCTGTCCAGGATGTCTCACGGGGGAAGGGAAGGCCCCTGCTTCCTGTGTCCCTGGTCTGATGTTCTTCCTGTGGAGCCGAAGGCTGGCCTGGCAGCCTCTGCGTGAGCATCTCAAATCCTAGGGTCTCCAAGGCCCCTGCGATTGGGACCATAGCCAGGACAGGCTGTGGGGAGCCCGGCTCAGGGAGTCAGCACAGCGGCCACTTTCTTAAGGAGCCTGCCAACCACTCTATTCCAAGGACCTCCCTCGCCGCACCGCACCCTAGGCCCTGCCACCTGGAATCGGGGAGAATGATCCCGTGTGCTCTGTTTGGCCTGAGCAGTGTTGTCATCATAGTTGAAATGCGATGGCTTTCGGTGCAGTGTGACTTCTGCTCACATCCCCTGGGCCACACTAAACAAATCTAGTCACTTTCTCTTTCCCCTGGCTCCTGAAGGAACCTGAGCCAGAGACTCCCCCTCCACCCAGTTCGCTCATATTCTCCTTTCCACACCGTTCATGTCTGCCTACAAAATGCCACTTAATGACTGCCTCTTCTAGGAAGTCCTCCTTGATTATTTATTCAGTAATCATATTCCATGGTTTTGAATAACCAGCTAGGCATAAGGAAATAAGAAGTACAGCCCCTGACATCTAATGAGGGAGACAGAGGAGCTGAGATATTACTACAGTGATTATTATAGAGCAATAGGTGGGACTCTGAGAGCACTGGAGCCAGCACAGAACCAGATTTGAGGGTGGTGTCAAGGAAGCATTCCTGATTGAGGTGACCGTTTCATTGGGGTGTAAAGGGTGACTCAGTAGTCAGTTGCCAGGGGGTGGTGAGGGAAGGAGCTCCGAGCTGCAGGAAGAAGCAGGAGAGGCCACTGGGCACTGAGGTTTGGTGTGGCTAATGGGAGGCTTTGAGTGTCAAGTGGTGGCGAGGGCAGGTCATCAGGCCTTGCTGCTCTGTCAAGTAGAGGTGTGACTATATTGGCTCCTTAGAAGGGTCCCTCCAGCCCCAGTGTGGGGTCATACTGGTGAGGAGCAAGACTGGGCGAGGGAGACCTTTTAGACAGCCTTAAGGGTCATCCTGGAGAGAGGTAATGGGAGCCCGGTCTAGGGCAGGGACCCTCGGGAGAGGTGGATGTGACATTGAGGAGAGGGAATTTTGTGATCTACGACGCTTTGCATTAGGGGAATCTGTTGACCCCTAAAATGTTGGTGTAGGCAACAGGGTGGTTGGCAGTGCTACTGATCAGCAAGGACATAGGAGCAAACAGTTCGTTTTGCCCTGTTGGAGTTGAGGTACCTTGGACCCTCAAGAGATGCCCACTGGGCAATGGAGATACAGATTTATTGCTTAGGAGAGCTCTCTGCACTAGAAAACTTAGTTTGGGAACTATCAGCACCCAGACGATAGGTGCAACCTTGGGAGTGGATGCAGTCCCGGGGGAAAGAACATGTGCCAGAAAAATAGGGCACCGAGGGAGCCCTGAGGAGCGCTGAGGCACAGGTGGAGGAGACAGAGAGGGTCCAGCCAGAGGAAGGGAGCGGCGCAGTGGGCAGGGTCCCAGGAAGACAGGCCAACTCTGCAGAACATCACATACCCTTGGCAGGTCACACGCACAGGTCACGGGGCCCCAGCAAACGCAGTCCCCGCGGCAGACAGGGCAGGGTGGGAGAGCGAATGCAGATGAAGAGGCGGCGGAGAAAGGAGCAGAGCAGAAGGGCCACACAGTCCCATGAGCAGTTGGGGGCAGGGCTGACCACTGTGTCCTGGGGCTGAGCAGTGAGGGGAAGGAGCCACTGGCAGGGGCTGGAGCAGTCGGGGTAGACTCAGGGGAGCCGTGTTTGAGAGAAGGTGCACGAAGAACGGAAGGAGCTGCTAACTGACGCTCACTTTCCTAAGGAGGAGGGTAGAATGGGGTTCGGAAGGATGCGAGCTGATAAAGAACAAATCTCCCATTAACACCAAAGGCGCCTGGGGAGGGTTTGGATAAAGGCGTGTCTACGGTTGTGGGAGGGGTAAGGAGGGTCTCTACTTTTCCTGTGCTCTACAAGGAGGGGCACCGTGACGGGGACCTTGAGGGGGCCCTGAAAATCTGAGAACCGCAGTGGGGAGAGCTCAGTGGGGAGCGGGAGAGGATGGAGATGCTGTGGCTGCATCTGTGGCTGGGATTTTTGCAGCACCCCCGGGGCAGGATGGGGCAGGCAAATGGCTGGCTCGTCCCAGGGCGGAGCGTCGCTGGCCAGGGGAGGCAGAAGACAGAAGATGAGGGTATCGGCCCGTGAGTGTGTGTGGAGGGGGTAGCCTTGGGTGGGCAGGAGCAGGCCGACGGCAAAGCCCAGAGGGGCTGGTGGGCTGAGAGAAGCTGAGTGTTCGGGAGGTGGGAGGCTGTGTGAGGCTGAAGGGTGGATGCTATGGAAGTCGGGGAGTAGACGGGTGGAAGGTGGGGAGCACAACTAGAGGATGGACAGCTGGAAATTGAGCTCTTTCATGCCAAGAAAACGCAGAGCACAGGAAGCCAGGGAGGGGCTGGAGTGGGGCCTAGACGAAGGCTTGATGCTGGTCAGAGACCTGAGGTTAAGGTGTTGGTCAAGGGCTGGCCCATTCGAGTCACCGAGGGAGGGGAGCTGCATCCGGAGAGGAGGGGAAGGCCAGGCCGGCGTCGGGCTGCTCACTGAAGGGGGCGTGGTCCGGTCGGTGGCCGGGAGCTCTGTGCGTGGGCCAGTGGTCCCGTAGAAGGGACCACCCTCCTCAACAGGAGTCTAAGCTAATGGAGCCCAGTCACTCCTACTATCTTTCCCCAGTAATCCTCCCACAAGGACTGCGTCACTGAACATTTTTTGTGTGGAATTAAACATGAACAGCCCAGATGCAAATCGTTACATTCATCTTCAGTTGATATGAGCCTACAGTCTGATGCCTTGCCACAAGAACAGGTTAACCGCAGCCAGGGGTTAAACTCTATTGCCCCTATAACCCAGCTGGGAGTTGGTCCTCTCTAATTAGGACAAGTCTCATAATTGTTTTAAAAATATCTCAGGCACTCATGCCTGGGCCGGCCCGTTACGGAGCCTACACTAGAGGCCAGGTGGACAGGGTCCTTGGAGCAGGGGGGTACACTCTGGGGCTCACTAAGTTCCTCTTGGCCATCCCTGCAGTCCACTGCCCCCCTTTCCTGGGGCTGCCCCTCCTTCAATGGAGGTTTCTCTTCTCCAAGCCCAACCTCAGGTCCAGTGTTCACCCCATAGTCAAGCTTGTGCAGAAGGGAGCAGAGCTGAAAATGAACCTGAGGAGGGGACAGTGCGAGCGCAGCTGGGCAGCTGTGGGCAAGGGCTCGCAGGCAGCATGGCACGGGCACAGGAGAAATGATGGGCCTGGGGATGGTGTGCAGACAGCTGGGTGAGAGGCAAGGGCCAGGGGTCAGGGGGCCCGAGTGCAGAGTCATGGACAAGGGCTGGAGGAAAGACCAAACCAGAACCTCAGAACTTGAGCACACTCAGGGGTGGGTGCAAGTGGGAAAGCTGAGAGCTGGCAGGGCCCCTGGCTGCGTCTGCCCCCGCCTCCGGGGCCGGGGTACTATGGACATCCTGTAGGCCAGGCCACTCTGGAATTTGACCAGGAGTTCAGCTTTGGGGGCCTGGGGAAAAATGGGGGGGAAAAGTCCTTCTGCAGAAGAGGCGGCAGGTTCCAAGCAAGTCACCCCTCCTGTTCCTAAGCAGAGCACTGTGCTTCTGAGATCTGGCTGGTAGCTGAGGGAGCAGGAGACTCAAACAGGGCAGCGGGCAAGTGGCAGGTGCAGCAGCGCCCCTGCTCAGCCGGGCGAGGCCGGCGCTCCCGGCTCCCACACGGTGCCCGCCCAGGCCGGCAGCCTCAGTCCAGTTCACCAGGCACCTATGAGCACCAGCTGGGTGCAGCGCTGGGACCTGCAGGAGCAGCGCAGGGCACTCAGAGCTGTGGGGAGCCCCCAGCAGGCCTGTGAGCTGCTCTGCCCGAGGGCCTGGGGCTTCCTCGCCTGAGTGCCCTCCCATGAGGAGCGAGGGGTGCGGTCAGAAGGCAAACAGCCCTGTCACCTGGGAAGTTAGGTTGTGTGTGCAGTGGCCTGGGTCTGGGAGGGGAGTGGTTTCCTGACAAGCGTCTAACAGGAAGAGGAAAGTGCCCGAGTGGGGCCCTCAGAGCTGTTTGTGCCCTGGCTCTGGCATTACTGATGGTTCCCCCCTCATTTGGAAGGATGAGCAGCCTCGTAAGGCCCACCTCACAGACCGGGTCATGGGAGCTTCATTGCCAAGGTAAGCAAATAGTGGGCCTTTGGGTGTCCTGGGCCTATCAGAATCCCTCAGTCTCGCCAGCCCTCTGGGCGAGGCTCTCCCCGCATCTCTTTGCTGCATTGCCTGGAAAAGCAGGCGGATTCCTGTAGCCCTGCCTCACTCTGGGCCCACAAGAAACCCTGGAGCACTCAGGGTTAGGAGCTCCCAGATCTGGGGCACAGGGGAGGGCCCCAAGCCCTGCTGGATAAACTCAGCAGGGCCCTGTGGGGCCCAGCGACCTCTGTCCTCTGCGGTAGGGAATGGTAGGGAAAGTGGGGGAAGAGGGCTTGCTGAGCTGCAGCCAGCTAGGAGCCCACAGGCCTGAAGGCCTGGAAGAATTTCATTAGCACCGTATCTCCCGCCCCGGGCTTGGGAGCCGACTGGAAGGGTGGAGGTTGCACTGCCTGGCAGACAAACCTGCACACCCACCTGTGGGGGACAAGGAGGGGCCGGCTGGGGCGCCCGCGCTCAGGGCCTCTCTCAAACCACACCCACTCCCCTGCCTCGCCCCCAGGTGGGGGTGGGGGCTGCGTGGAGACCCACCCAGAGCCCAGACAAGTTCTCCTTCCCAGCCACCCTGGAGAGCAAGGAGGAGGAGGGAGGCTGAGGTCTTCCTCCACCCACGGAGTACCAGCCCCTTCCTTGCTGCAATCGTGAACCCCTCCCCGTCCCCCAGCCCCCATGCAATTAACTCTGTGCTGATGACAGAGCTGGGATGCACTAAAATAAGATCTGCTGGCTTTGGGAGGCATGAGCCAGGGTTTTGCTGCAGCTGCATTTTGCTGTGGCCAATGCCATCACCAACTGGCTTTCCTGCACTGGCCGTGGAGGGGGCACAGGGGCAGGCCACTCTAGGAAGCAGCTGGCTGAACCGAGAAGTGGCTCCCTGGCTTCCAGAGAGGCTGCCCTGCGCCTCCTTTCCCTCCCAGGTTTAGCATCCTGTGAGCCTCTTGGTCCCAAGTGGGGATAAAGCCACTGCCATTAGTGGCTGGAGTCTTCCTCCACGGGGCTGGTCTCTAGAGGGGTCCCTCTCCTTCCCTCTCTCCTTCTAGCTCCCTGCCAGCTCCAGGTCCCTGGGATGCTGGCTCCAATCTGGCGTCCACATCTCTCTTCAGCCAGCCCTGAGCACAGGCACGAGCCCTCACATCACCCCCTCTCCTGCTCAGTTGCCCTCTCCTTTGGATTTCTGGGCAGGCACCCACATTGCCCAGACTTTCCTTGATCAACCCAAGAGTAAGGGGCAGAGGAAGCACCTCGGTGCTGCTCCTCCAGCCTGCGTCCCATCACAGTGGCCCTGGGTGCGGGTTGGGGATTCCAATGGGGAGACCCCGGCCAGCTGCTGCTGGTCACTGGCTCTGGCACCTGGTCCCAGCCGTGCTTGTCCAGAGATGGGAGTCTTTGCATCACCACCTCAGGGACAGACTCCTGCCCACCTTTAGTAGGGGTGACCGGGGGCTGTAGGTGGGCCTGGGCTCTGGTCCTTGCTGAGCCCCATCCCTGCCCTTCCAGGAGGGGAGGGGCTAAGAGACCAGAATTAAGCCTCAGGGAGCTGGCTGCAAAACCCAGCCTGGGCCTGCTTGTCCATCCGGGGGTGCAGGGAATGACGCCCCCGCCGGAGACTGCGGGCAGCACTGCCCACACGCACATTCACGCACAGCACTCAGCGGAGCCTGACACGTGCCCACTTACTCAGTGGCATTCTTGCCGCCATTATGCCAATGTACTGCTTTTTATAACAGTCAATTATTCCAGGGACTAGTACAGCGAGTCCCCGCCTTAGGTCATCCCAGGGAAGCTGCTATATCAGTGACTAGGTACCAGTCAACATAGTCAGGCAAGGGATGTGGGGGGCGGGAGTTTTACCTGCGCCCCACACATAGCACGGTTTCCACAGAGCTGCCTCCCACGCCCAGCCCTGGCTTCCAGCGGAGCCCATTTCCTCCCCACCTGGGATCCCCCTTTTGATGACACTCTGTTTATCTAGATGTGTGAGTGTCGCTGACTAAGCCAGAGTCAGAGCTCTGTGCCCTGGGCCTCCGAGGCATCTCTCTTCCCATCATGAGTTGACTTCACAAACCAACCCTCACGACTCAGGGGCTTCCCACTTTGTCAGCCTGGCTGTTGGTGTGCAAGTAACAATGCCACCTATCGTGCACATGCAACGGGACAGGGCACTGCCCTCCAGGCCCTGCACCCCACGCACTACCGCGGTCCCAGCTGGTTGCCACTCAGCTTCCCCTCGAACTAGAAGGTCCTCGACCACCTGCCACACAGGCTGACCATCTGGTCCACCCCAAAGAGCAGCAGGTCAAGACAAGCACCCAGAGCTCCTACATCAAGTCCAGCCCCTTCAGTTCACAGGGACCAGGACCAGCAGAGGCAACGGTGACAACTGCCTCTGACCCCTCCCGGCAGCCCAGAGGCTGCTGGAAATGGAGGCGGGGACTTCACCCGGGCTCCAGCTCCTTCCAGTCTGTGACTGGGAACCAGGCAAATGGGTGGGGAAGGAAGATGGAGGGCAGGGAGCAGGCCTCTCTCCAGCCCTCCCTCCACCTGCCTGGCCCTTCTCTCTGTCTCCTCCACATCTCCGAGTTCCTGCCTCTTCCTTGGCCTCCACCTGCTTTCCTGCCCATCTCCCCACTTTCTGTCTTCTCTCTGGCCTCATCCTCTTCCTCCTGGTCACCGGGTCAACCTTCTATGGGCCTGTCTGCTCTCTTTCTGACTTCTGGCCCTCCTTCTCGGTCCTCTCATTGCCATTTTTCTGTCTTTATTTCTAAATCTACTTTACTCTCTTAATTACTCAATCCTTTTGCCTATCCATACCTCTCCTCTTTCCCTTCCAAAGACAAATACTAAAATGGGAGATAAGATAGCCACCAACCTTCCATTAGGTCCACACACCCCACCCCCACCCCCATACACCAGACCCCAGGAGGCTGCCAGATGTTCAAGCTGGTGGTTCCAAGTGTCATCCTCAGGGTCAACACTGATAAAACTGCTGGCCTTCCCCAGGGGAACTCAGCCAAGTACACCCTTGGGAGCCCAAATAAATATCCCAACTCAGAAATGACAAGATCAGGAAAGAAGGAAACATTTCTGTTCTAAAGCATGACCCCCAGTGGAGCCCTTCCGAGTGGCCCAGCACCTGTCCCTGCCTTGGCAACTGCAGGCACCCAAACCCCATCCTGCTCCACCAGCTCCTTTCCTGCACTTCACTTTGCTTAGCTTAGCACGAGAGGTGACAGCAGGGACACACCCAGCCTAGCTGGGCTTTTCCAATAGCTTTGGCCTGAAGGACCACGGGCAAGTAGCCTGGTCACACCCAAGGAGGCTCACAGGAGGAAGAAAGTAAGGGGTCCTGTACTTTGGGTGGTTCCCAGAAGTGCATATGGGAAGTGGTCTGGGTCCTACATCCAGAACATGATGCCCAGTGGCCTGGCTAGAATCTGGAAGCCTGGACAGAAGACACCACTACTGCCCAGTGGATTCCTTCCTTTCCTTCTGTACCCACCATCGCCGTCACTCAGCAGAGCCCTGGGGGGGCTGCAGCCCGAAGGCCTGCAGAAGCCTGACTGACGGGGACAGCTCCGCTCCACCATCTCACTGGCATCTCTGACTCAGCCTGCTCAACCTCCCAAACCCTCCCTTCACCTCTGTTTGCCACCTTAGGAATGGTACCGCTATTTTCCCAGTCACTCGGAAAACTGGGACGCCCCCGGACCCTCCTCCTGCCTCATTTTCCAAATCGAATTAGTCACCAAGTCCAATTCACGTGTACAATGTCCCTGTGCCCTCCTGGTGCCCCTGTCCTGGGTCCAAGGCCTCATCTTCTCCTACTTGGACTTCTGCAAGAGTCCCAGGCTATTCTCTCTACCCCAGACTCAAGCCACCCTGCTGCCAGTGGCTGCAGCAAAATAATTATTAACAAAATAAAAAACAGGCAAGTCATCCTCCTGCTTGGACAATCTCTCCTGGCTCCTTATGGCCTAGAGCTGTGGTCTCCAAACCTCCTTGATCCCTTGACAACAAAACATCCAGCCCTGACCTCCAACATAGGTATATGTATTTATGTGTAAATTATGTTTGCTTGTACAACTATCATCGGCCAACATCTGAAGGACAATAAACCTTTAGAGGAAATTACTAACATGAGGAGATTTGAATCTATGTTTCAAATTATCTTGACAATTTTGAATTTTTCTGGCCAGCTTCCATCAATTATGATAGTCCATCAATGCATGAGTGTTTAGCGTGGGGTGGAAAGACAATGAACTGCTCATCTTTAGTTTAAAAATACACATAAACAGAAGTTGCAGTATTTTTTTCTGCCTTGCCTAATCCTTGGGTTCTGGAACCCGTTTGGAAGCTCCTAGCTTATACATAAGGCCTGCATGCAAACCCCTCGTTTTGTAGGAGGTGGTCTCTGCCTTCCCAGCCCCAGCCCCAGCCCCAGCCCCAGGCTGGTGCACAGAAGGTGCTCCGTAAACATCTGTGGGATCCGTAGCCGGTCCCCAAACAGCACAGCCTCTGCGAATGCCCTCCCCACCGGCCCCACTTCGCCTCATGAGCTCAGTTCCAACGCGGCTCTTCCAGGGAAGCTGCCAGACCTCTGGCTCTTTGGCTTTCACCACAGTGTCGCCAGCATGTCGGTGCCACATCTGGGCCGGGTAACACTCCAGCTTATTAAAGAGCTTCAGAGGCAAGGAAGGCGCCTTCTCCATCTGTGCATCCCAGCGCCCTGCACACTGTGGGTGCTCAGTCAGTGTCTGGTGAGTGACTCTCACGGTGGGGGGGGGGGGGTCAAAGGACAGTCTGGCCCAGAGGCTCTCAAGTTCAAGAACTTTGGTTCTGGGTGGTGGGCAGGGAGCGGACAAGGGACAAGGGATATCACGTGAGCGCCGTCCAGGACCACATCTGCTTGTTGACCCTCAGCTTCCAGGCTGGAGGAAAAGTGACACCGGCTGAGGGTGGGAGACTTTACCACGCGGCGGCACTGTGGTGCCATCCCACAACTCCATGGAGGGAGGCTTAGCAGCCTCCAGGAGCCAAATGCAATCAGTTCAGCCAGAGGCACCAGCACTATCAATAAATGATGGTCTGTGGGATTTGGCAAAGCCTGGCCAGACGATCTAAAAGCATCCCTCTTCCAGGAGGGTCGACCCAAAGAACTCATTTGTTAATGGCCCACCATCAACTCCGTCACCCACATGGAAACCTGAGTCATCCCCAGGCCCTCCCAGGCCAGGCTCTTGGATTCTGCGTCAGCAGTGTTCCTAAACCAGCGGCCCAGCGTCTGCACCAAGCACGCACCGTGGGTCGGCCTGCCAAGCACAGGTTGTGTCGGGTCGGGCCAGTTACCTCAGTTCCCTCATCTGTAAAATGGAAACATTAAGACTTCATTTGCAAGCTTTTGGGGAGAAAATTAGGTATTACATATAGCACATAGGACGGCACTATACAGCATGTCTTTCCTTTTCTGCATTGTCTTCCCCCTACAGACCAGGCCTTCACCCAGGCCTCGTCCATCTTTCACCTGAACTACTGCTCTGCCTCCTACTGGCCTCCTACCTCCCCTTACTCTGCTGGCAGAATTGTCTTTCTGTGGCAGGGGCTGTGTTTTCCACTAAATTTACTGAAGCCACATTTAAGCACCTTCTGTGAGCCAGGCATTGCACTGGGGCTGCAGATATAGATAAATGAGGTCTTGTCCTGGGAGCCCAGCCTGGGATCTATAAGTACCTCAGACTGTTTTATTGAGGCTATGGTGACGTTTTATTGAGTTATACACTTGAACTCTAGATGGTTTTGCGAACGAATGTCATCCCAATAAATGCAATTAAAAAAAGAAATCTTACACACACTCACACAAAAAAAGACTGTTTCAGCTAGAAGGTCACTGAGGCAGGATTCAAACTGAGCTGGTGCCCTTTCCAGTTTCCCACCTCATCTCCATCCCCCCATCTGCCTTCTTCTACACCCCCCAGACTACCTGCATTGCAAGGACAGGTGACAGGAAGTCCCAGGATGGTGACAAAAACAGTAAACAAGCAAAGCTTATGACGCAAACATCCACAGGCACCTGGCTCAGTGGCTCTGGGGGAGGAAGTACCTTCCTTGTGTGCAAGAAATGCAAAGGGGTCACCTTCCTCTTTGAAATTACCCTTTACGTGGCAGCCTGAGCAGGGAGATCCTCCCTCAGGAAGATTCCTCTCACGGAAGCAGAAACCCAACACCTCTGCCTCATGAGAAGCGGGCCCAGGGCCCCTGGCCTACATCCAGCTTCCTCGGGCAGCATTGGTCCTGCCTGCACTTAAAGGTCAAGGCTGGACATCAAACTGTACTACAAAGCCACTGTAATCAAAACGGCCTGGTATTGGTACAACAACAGGCTTATAGATCAATGGAACAGAACAGAGAGCCCAGAAATAGCCCCACGCCATTATGGTCAGTTAATATTTGACAAAGGAGGCAAGAGCATCCAATGGAGTAAGGACAGTCTTTTCAATAAGTGGTGCTGGGAAAATTGGGCAGATACATGCAAAAGAATGAAACCAGACCACCAACTTTCACCATACAAAAAATAAACTCAAAATGGATAGAAGACTTAAATGTAAGTAGCGAAACTATAAAAATCCTGGAAGAAAACAGAGGCAGTAAAGTCACAGACATCCCACGTAGTGGACTTTTCACTGATACATCTCCTGGGGCAAGAGAAACAAAGGAAAAAATAAACATATGGGACTGCATCAAGCTAAAAAGCTTCTGCACAGCCAAAGAAATCATCTTCAAACTACGAAGAAACCCCATGGTCTGGGAAAACATATTTGCCAAGGATGCATCTGATAAGGGGCTAATTTCCAAAGTGTACAAAGAACTCATAGCACTCAGCAAGAGGAAGACAAACGACCCAATTAAGAAATGGGCAAAGGACCTGAATAGACACTTCTCCAAAGAGGACATACAGATGGCCCAGAGACACATGAGAAAATGCTCAGCGTCGCTAATCATCAGAGATGCAAATTAAAACCACAATGAGGTGTCACCTCACACCTGTCAGAATGGCTGCGCCAACAAGTCAACAAACGACATGTGTGTCGAGGGTGTGGAGAAAGGGGAACCTGGTGCACTGCTGGTGGGAATGCAGACTGGTGCAGCCACTATGGAAAACAGTGTGGAGGTTCCTCAAAAAATTAGAAATGGAGCTATCTTTTGACTCAGTGATTCCATTTCTAGGAATATAATCCAAGAATCCTGAAACACTAATCAGAACGAATATATGCACCCCGATGTTCATAGCAACACAATTTACAATAGCCAAGATCTGGAAACAGCCCAAGTGCCCATCAGTAGATGAGTGGATAAAAGCTGTGGGACATTTACACCATGGAATACTATGCAGCCGTAAAGAAGAAGAATCTCATACCCTTTGGGACAGCATGGAAGGACCTGGAGAATATTATGCTAAGCGAAATAAGCCAGGCAGAGAAAGACAAACATCACATGATCTCGCTTATACGTGGAATCTAAAGAACTTAATAAACTGATGAACAGAATAGATTCAATGACATGGATGCATAGATGAGACTGATGAATGTCAGAGGGAGGGAGGAGGGCGGGTGGGTGGAGGGGGAGAGAGTAACAAAGGATTTATATGCATATATGCACAACCCAAGGACATGGACAATGGTGGGGAGAGGGACTGGGGGGGATGGGACCAGAGGTGGAATGGGTCATTGGGGAGAAAAAGGGACATCTGTAAAATTTTAAACAAAAATAAACAAATAAATAAATAATAATAAAATGAAAGTCAAAGCCAAGACCCAGCATGACCCATCGGCCCCAAACAGAGACCACCAGCCCCAGGCAGATGGATGCAAGGGATTCTCTCAGGGGCTGCAAGACAAAAGCCTATTCTTAGGGGGGCTGCATCACCTCCCCCTCCCCTCCAGACACACTCACACCACAGCACAGAGCAAACTCCTGGTATAGCTGAAGTGGTAGGAGCTACACTGAATAAAAGCCAGAGCCAAAGAGGGTTAGACAGGTGATTTCTGCATAAATAGAATCTAGGTGAGGGACCGAAACCCTCAGCAGCCGAGGGCACAGCGACCAGGCTTTAGCTGCTCTGTGTGTAGCTGAGGAGGGGGAAGGACATGGGGGGGGGCTCTAGAGGAAACACAAAGAAGAGGGAGACACAGCTCCGCCACCAGGACGCCATCGTTTCCCGGGCTACAGTCGCAAAGTGCCATGAGCTGGTGGTGGACACAAGTGTGAGCTCAAGGTGCTGGCAGGGGCTCGGGCAGGATTCCCCGGCCTCCCCGGCCTCCCCGGCCTCTGCTAGCACAGCGCCTCCTTGGCTTGTGGCGGCACCACCACAACCTCTGCGTCTGCCTTCACACGGTCCTCCCTCCGCGTCTCCACACCCTCCCTGTGCAAGTTTGTCTCTGTGTCTCTTCTCACATTGGATTAAGAGCCCATGGGCCCCAGCATGACCTAATCTTAACGAATTACATCTCAAGGACCCTATTTCCAAATTAGCCCACATGCTGAGGATTCAGGTGGCCATGAATTCTTGGGGGACCTATTCAGCCCAATACAGGCATCTACGATCCAGCAGAAGGGGCTACTGCCAAGCTGTCGATAGGAGGCAGATCGAAGGAGCAGGTGAACGGGCTGGGACTGCTCAACTCCAGGTGGACATCTCAGTAGCCTGCACAAGTCGCTCAGCTGCTCTGGCCTCAGTGTTCTGGCTGATGGCACAGGGTTCTTCTGAAGGAAATGAGAAAATGTGCATTGTTACTGTAAAGCTCTGTACAGAGACTCCTGTGATGTTCCTTCACCAGCCAGTGCCCTTTCTCCCACGACAATGGCAGGTAAGACACTGGCACTTCTGCCATTTTCAGGATGCGCTGTTTCTGCTAGAATGGCCCTCTGTACCTGTGAGAACTGTCTCATGCTAGTGACGCTTGGTTTCCTGGACAATCTGGGGCTGCCCTGATCTCAGCAGAAAGCCTTTGCCAAGGTTCCTCTGCAAAAAGTCAAAGCTGGGTCATTTCATGCTCCGGACTTCCAGGCGGCGTCCTGAAGTAGCCGGGCCAGGGGGCATCGGGTGTATGCTGCTAAGCCCCTGCCTGGCTTGCCCTCTCCTCTGGTTCAGGCCCTGCTTGTACCTGGTACCTTGCTTTCACCTCTTCAGGGATCAGTGTGCAATTCATCCCTGGAAAGGTGCAAAGGCAGAGTGCCGGGGAGCATGGCAGCAGAGCCCCTGCCCGGGCCAGGAGGCACGGAATGAGCCGCGCTCGGGCAGACGGAGCGCAGGGCAGCTCTGAGGGCCCAGGGGGCTGCGGTCGCAGGGTGGGCCAGCCCTCGCCGGCGCAGGCAGGAGAGCTACAGCAGGCCCTGCTAAATTCCCACAAGCCCAGATCTGTAAGAAACTCGTCCCGCGCTGCTCTGCACAGCCGGCAAAGTCCTCACCCAGCACTCCCTCCTCCCATCCGCAAGGCCGCGTGGGGCAGACTGTGCCACCATTTAAACCCGCGTGGAGCCGAGGCCAGAGGGTAAGGGTCCTGCCTTCGCCCACACAGCTGGCATTAGATGGGACTGGAACCTGAATTAAAAAAACACAAAAACACTGAAGAGATTTCCAGTCAAGACCTCAAAGGAGGTAGATGCTGTGCTCAGCTCCTCCCATGACCACATCAAAAATACAACTAAGTTACAGAGCAACCACCATTGAGAACCAGCTGAAGACTAGCTGACCAGAATATAGGATATATAAGAATATATAGAAGAAGCCCTGTTGAGACTGGTAGGAGGGGCAAAGACCCAAAATGGGCTGGTCCCACAGGGGGGACATCTCAGCTGCAGAGGTCCCTCCTAAGCAGCAAGGGGTCCCGGCCCCACACCAGGCTCCCAGCCTAGGGCGCCAGTAACTTCTGGCTGTGACAACCAGGAGGACTGTGGCTGAGTAAGACAGAGGCTTCTGGAGTCCCAGGCATTCCTCTTAAAGGGCCCGTGCAAGGGCCTCTTGCTCACAGACTTCCTCACTCGGAGCTCCAGCCCTGGGGCAGCAGTTTGGAAGTGCCAGGGACGTACAGGGAGAAACTGGCTTCAAGGCTAAGGGGCAGCTTTCTCTCAGACAGAAGTGTTGGCAGAAGCCGTTTTCCCTTCCTTGAGCCTTCCCCACACCCAGCTGGCACTCACAGGCGAGCTCCATATCTGAGTCTCCATCAACCTGGCTCACAGTGATCACCCCACCCTGGTGATTCCCTGAGACCCTGCCCCACCCAACCAACTAAAATGCCTGGCCCAGATCCCTTCCAGCAGCCCTTCCACACAGACGGCCTGTCTCAGCTCATGCTGTGGACATTCCTAAAATCTCTCAAAAGTCACAAGCCCCAACCAAGCGGCATCCAAACTCAGCAAGCCCTGTACCTCTTTCTAAGTGGCCCAAAGCCCGGCACTATTATCAGTGGCCCCCATTCACAACTTAGCCTGTCCCAGGTGCCTCCAAGCCCAGCACAAGTGGCAACCATCTGCAGGTCACTGTGCAGCTCCTACCAGGTGGCTCTGGGCAGGGCACAGGCAGTGGCTGACCTTGACCTGCACCAGGGCCCCTCCCAAGAGACTCCAGAACCAACACACGGGTGGCTGACTTGAGCCCACACTGGAGCACCACCCAATTAGCACCACAGTGACACATCCCAAGGGTGGACTCAGGGTGCATCAGAGTCTTGCTAAAGCAAATCCCACTCCCTGGAGTCAGTGCTGGCACAACAGATTGTCCATTATAGACATGGCCAGTCTTCACTGCCAGTCAGCCTGAAGGTCAGCCCCTCCCACTGACATGCCAACAGCAATCAAGGCTCAACTACAACAGGGGAGGGCACACACCACCCACACAAGGGGCACCCTGGAGTGCCCAGTTCAGGTGAACAGGGAGACAGTGTCACTGGACCCCACAGGACACCTACTACACAGGGCCACCCTGCCAAGACTAGGAGTCAAAGCAGATATACCTAATATATAGAAACAAACACAGGGAGGCAGCCAAAGTGAGGAGACAAAGAAACATGTCCCAAATGAAAGAACAGAACAAAACTCCAGAAAAAGAAAAAACATAATGGAGACAAGCAACCTACCAGGTGCAGGGTTCAAAATACTGGTTATAAGGATGTTCAATGAACTGCGAGGAACAATAGATTACCTCAGTGAGAACTTCAACAAAGAAATTGAAAACAGCCTTGGCCAGTGTGACTCAGTTGATTGGGCATCATCCTGTGCACCGAAGGGTTGCCAGTTTGATTCCTGGTCAGGGGACATGCCCGGTTGCAGGATCGATCCCCAGAAGGGGATGTGCAGGAGGCAGCCGATAGATGTTTCACTCTCACATTGATGTTTTTCTGTCTCTCTCCCTCTCCCTTCTTCTGTCTCTAAAAGTCAATAAAAGACCTTTTTTAAAAAAAGAAATAGAAAACATAAAAATGGAGATTTTAAAAGAAAGAAAACATAAAGAACCAGTCAGAAATGAAGAATACAATAGCTGAAATGAAGACTACATTAGAGGGAATCAACAGCCTATTAGATGAGGCAGAGAATCAAATCAGTAATTTGGAAGAGAAGGAAGCAGAGAACACCCGGTCAGAACAGCAAAAAGAAAAAAGAATCCGGAAAAATGAGGACAGGGTAGGGGGCCTCTGGGAGATCATCAAGCATCACAACATCTGGATCATAGGGAACCGGAGAGAAGAGAGAGAGCAAGGGGTTAAAAATGTATTTGAAAAAATGACTGAAAACTTCCTAACCTGGCAAAGAAAATAGACATACAGGCTCAGGAGAGTCCCAAACAAGATGAACCCAGAGAGGACCCCACCAAGACACATCATAATTAAAATTCCAAATGTTAAGAAAGACAAAGAGAGGATTTAATTTTTAATTTTTTCAATTACAGTTTGCATTCAATATTATTTTGTGTTAGTTTCAGATGTACAACAAAATGATTAGACAATCATATGCTTTGCAGAATGTTTCCCCTGATATTTTCAGTACCCACCTGGCACCATGCCTAGTTATTATAGTTGACTATATTCCCTGTGCTTACTTTACATCCTGTGACTATTTTGTAACTGCCCATCTGTACTTCTCAATCCCTTCACCTTTTTCAGACTCCCTCCACACCCCTCCCTCTGGTAACCTTCAGTCTGTCCTCTGTACTTATGAGTCTGTTTCTGTTTTGTTTGTTCATTTATATTATTCTTTAGATTCCACATATAAGTGGAACCACATAGCATTTGTCTTTCTCTGAGTGACTTTTTTCATTTAGTACAATACCCTCTAGGTCCATGCATGCTGTTGCAAATGGTAAGATTTCATTCTTTTTTATGACCAAGTAATATTCTATTGTATAAATGTACCACAGCTTTTTAATCCACTCACCTATTGATGGGCACTTGGGTTGCTTCCATATCTTAGCTATTGTAAATAATGCTGCAATGAGCATAGGGGTGGAATATTCTTTTGAATTAGTGTTTTGGGTTTCTTTGGATATATACCCAGAAGTGGAATTGCTGGATCATTAGGCAGTTCCATTTTTAATTTTTTGAGGAACCTCCATACTGTTTCCCATAGTAGCTGCACCAATCTGCATTCTCACCAATGGTGCTCAAGGTTTCCCTTTTCTCCACACCCTCAACAACTCTTGTTTGTTGATTTGTTGATGGCAGCCATTCTGACAGCTGTGAGGTGATATCTCGTTGTGGTTTTAATTCACATTTCTCTTATGATTACTGACATTGAACATCTTTTCATATGTCTCTTGGCCATCTGTATGTCCTCTTTGGAGAAATGCCTATTCAGATTCTTTGCCCACTTTTTAATTGGATTGTTTTTTTTTGGGGGGGGGGTGAGTTCTTTTTAAATTTTGGGTATTAACCCCTTACCAGATGTATCATGGGTGAATATTTTCTCCCATTTCAGTGGGTTACTTTTAGTTTTGTTGATGGTTTCCTTAGCTGTGCTAAAACTTTTTAGTTTGATGCAGTTCTATTTGTTTATTTTTCTTGTTTCCCTTGCTCAAGGAGATATATTATATAAAATGCTGCTAAGAGAAATGTCCATGATTTTACTGCTTATGTTTTTTTCTAGGAGTTTTATGGTTTTGAGTCTTACCTTTCATTTATTTTGTGTTTATTCATATATATAATGTAAAAGGTGGTCTAGTTTCATATTTTTGCATGTTTCTGTCCAATTTTCCCAACACTATTTATTGAATAGACTGTCTTTACCCCATTGTATGTTCCTGCCTCCTCTGTCAAATATTAATTGACCATTCAGGTGTGAGTTTATTTCTGGGCTCTCTATTCTCTTCCACTGATCTATGTCTGTTTTAATGCCAATGCCATGCTGTTTTGTTTACTATGGCCTTGTAGTATAGTTTGATATCAGGTAGTGTGATACCTCCAACTTTATTCTTCTTTCTCAAGTCTCTTTGGCTATTTGGGGTCTTTTGTAGTTCCATGTAAATTTTTGGATTATTAATTCTAATTCTGTGAAATATGCTATTGGTGTTTTGATAGGAATTGCTTTGAATCTGTAGATTGCTCTGGGTGGTATGAACATTTTAATGATGTTAATTCTTCCTGTCCATGAACACGGCATATGCTTCCACTTACTTGTATTTTCTTCAGTTTCTTTCTTCAACACCATAATGTTCTGAGAACAGGACTTTTTCCTTCTTAGTTAAATTTATTCATAGGTGTGTGCTTTTTTGATACAATTATAAATGGGATAGTTTTCTTAGTTTCCCTTTCTGATAGTTCATTATTGGTATATAAAAATGCCATCTATTTCTGGATATTTATTTTTGTTTCCTGCTACTTTACTGAATTCATTTATCTGGAACAGTAATTCTCAAGTTTGAAGGTGCATACACATCACCCAGGGATCTTACAGTGCAGATTCTGATTAAGTAGGTATGGGGGGGCACCTGAGATTCTGCATTTCTAACAAGCTCCCAGGTGATGCCAGTGCTGCTGGTTCCACAGACAGGCCTTGAGCAGAAAGGATGTAGAGGGCTGGCTGCCCCCAGAAGCTCCTGCTTTAATGGGGAACTGCAGTCCGTGGCAGACTAGCTCTCCAAGGCAAGGGTTATTTTCTCTAACCACAGTGTCTAACCACAAGGCCTGATGACACCATAGAAACTATGTGTTGGATGGATGGATGGATGGATGGATGGATGGATGGATGGATGGATGGACGGACGGATGGACAGGTGGGTGGATCGATGGGCAGGCACATGTGGATGGCTGCTGATATTAAGATCAAATGTTTAGCCTGGCTGGCATGGTTCAGTGGTTGAGCATGGACCTATGATCCAGAAGATCAAGGTTTGATTCTCGGTCAAGAAGGGCACATGCCCGGGTTGTGGGCTGGATCCCCAGTAGGGGGCGTGCAGGAGGGAGCCGATCAATGACTCTCATGATTGATGTTTCTCTCTCTCTCTCCCTCTCCCTTCCTCTCTCTGAAATCAATAAAGACATATTTAAAAATAAAATAAAATAAAAATAAAAAAGATCAAATGTTTAATCAGAAACAACTGACAGTTAATGTACTGCCCTATAAATTATATATTTCCGTAAAAATGTCCTCCGGGAAAATGAAGGAAAGGAGACGGAAGGAAGAAGAGAAAGAGGGGGAAAGAGGGCATCGGAAGGTGAAAAAGGGCCTCTGAACTCCCCGAGAGTGTTCTTTTCGCCTCTCCCAGACATCTCTCTAATTTAGCCCGATTTGTGGCCATGTCACGTCCCTCCAGCAGACTGTGTGTGCAAGGCCTGTGTCTTTTGTTTTTAAGCCTCACCTGGGGATATTTCTTCCATTGTTTTTCAGAGAGAGTGGAAGGGAGGGAGAGAGAGACAAAAAAAACAAAAACATCGACGTGAGAGAGATACATCGATTTGTTGCCTCCTGCACAGGCCTGGACCAAGGCCAGGGATCCAGCCTGCAACCAAGGTCCGTGCCCTTGGCCGGAATTGAACCCGGGACCCTTCAGTCTGCAGGCTGACGCTCTAACCACTGAGCCAAACCAGCCAGGGCAAAGCCTGTGTCCTTTATTTCCTAATCCCCAGTGCCTGGCGCAACAGCCAGCTCTAGCAGGAGCTCCACAAGCACACGTTCCGCGAAATGAACAGGTAACAGCTCCATTCACAGAGGCCCTTCTAGGTGCCAGGCACTTCACAGAGATTACGGAACTTAATCCTCACAGCCGTGTGAGGTCAGTGCTGCTGTGGCCCCCATTTTACAGCTGAGGAAGGTGCGGCTCAGGAGGATTACATAAAATGCCCACAGTCACACAAACATCGGGGGGTGGGATTAGGACACTGGACTCCAGGCTTCCACACCCCGCGCTCCTGGCCAAGAGACAGCCAGGTTTTTGAGGCCCGAAGCTTTACATTTTGAGGAGCCCTTTTTAAGAAGAAAGCATACCCCGAAAATATGCTACAAGATTTGCAAAAACATATGTAAACATTTTGAGGGGCCTTCCCGGCCTTGGAGGGCCATGCAAGGGAGGGGCTCTGCTTTGGGTTTTGTTCGTTACGTGGCGAAGCTGTCTCTGATCTCGACCCCCAAGCTGGAAACGAGCACAAGGAAGAGATAAAATGTGAGCAGATGGCAAGAGTCAGGAGAATAAAACTGGAAGGGAATCTAAAGAGACGGGAGGAAAAGAGGAAGAGCGCTCAGGGCAGGACAGGAGGTGGCCGAGGGGGAGCTGAGGCATGGGGGTCCAGCCCCACCTGGCCCAGGGAAGAGGGAGCCTTCTGCCCTCGCCAGGCCTCTTGCCTCTGCCTATAGACCTTGCAGCTCCTTCTCCACCACAGTGGCCCCGTCCACGTCCTACCCAGGCCTCTTATCAGGCTCCCAGACCCCCGGGCGCTGGGCCTGGCCTGGAGCCAGGCAGCTGAGTAATCTTCCTTCAACCAGCCACGCCCAGCAGCCTTCTTGCCCAGGCAGCTACCTCTTTCCTGGTTCATCACCTGAGTGCCAAGCAAGTGGATGCAAACTCGGGGCCAGACGTTTAGCCTGGCACATAAGGAACTAAGGCTAGGGAAGGCCTGTTCCAGGGTGGCCCCCTAGCCCCTCACTGTCCCACCGCTGGGTTCTCCTTAAAAGGGAGGTGCTTGCCTGGGTCTTTGAAGCCTGTCCCTTGAAGTCACCTGTTCTGAGGTCATAGGCACTTGACTCTGCCTGGGACTCTCAATTCTAAAGGCTGCCGCCCAGAGTGGGGATGTTGGGGCCATGTTGGCTTAAGAGAGCCTCCAGACCAACTTCAGTCTCTGTGCTAAGTGGCAAGTCCAAGGACGCCCCACACTGAGCAGCTGGGATCTGGCTGACAGTCACATAAATCGACCTGATATTTCTTCTGCTCAGATGTCACCAGGGTCTTCCTTGGGCAATGTCTCCCAGACCATGTGGGCCTTTCAGACACTTGTGCTATGCTCAGCCTCTTCACATGGCTGGTAGTTGTCAGAGAGCCAGGTACAAACCTCAAGTCTGCCAAAAATCAGTGTGCTGTGGGGGCAGTCACTTCATGAGCCCCAAGCTATGATCTCCTCAGCTGTCAAGTGGGAACAAAATATTCCTCATAGGGTTGTAAGAATTAAAGAGATGGCACATAGAAGCGCATTTTTAAAAAATATATATCTTTATTGATTTCAGAGAGAGGAAAGGAGAGGGATAGAGAGATAGAAACACCAATGATGAGCCATTGATCGGCCGCCCCTTGCACGCCCCCGACTGGGGATCGAGCCCGCAACCCAGATGTGTGCCCTGACCAGGAATCGAACCCGGATCGCCTGGATCCTAGGCCGATGCTCAACCACTGAGCCACGCCCGGCCCGGCAAGAAGTGCATTTTTAATGGAAGAGCCAACACTCAAGTCTAACCTGGCTGACCTCCAGGGAGGGTCAAGGTCGAGAAATGGGGAAAATCTGGATTTGTTCAGAATCTGACACTAATTTCTGTGATCTTGGAGACTTGGCTTTGCTCTCTAGAATTTGGTGTCCTCACCACAAAAGGAACAGGTGCCTCCAGCTGCACAGTTCTGCGGCTCACGGTCTTGCCTGTGCATTCCCTGACAGGGCCGCTCAGGGCCCAGGAGGCAGCGGGATGCGGATCAGAAGGGACCCTGCGCGGAGGGAGACCTGGGTGCGAGCCTGGCAGCGGCGGAGATACTGACGATGTTAAGTAGCTGGTGAGGCGGGGAGACGTCTCGGTGGGACCCTGGGGCACGCCCTGTGAAGCCCTGAGCAGGACAGCTTCGCACCTGGGGCCAGGTTTTCCTCATTTTAAGAGATGGGAACAACCCAGTTCCACTGAGCAGTAAGTTTTGTCATCCTACCCCCCAAACTCCTCCAACTTATCACAACCCCAAACAAGAGCACCCACCCGCGTGAGAACCCACGCAACCAGCAGAGAGAGCGCCTCTAGCACGCGGCAGCCAGCACCCGGCTGGGTGGAAGTCGCTCAGGCGGGAAGGCTTTTGCGCCATCTAGGTGTGTCACCTGTTCTGAGGCAAAGGGCCCTGAATGACTCCAGGTGTTGTTCCAGCCCCTAAGACAGGTGTCAGGTTACAAGGCACACAACCTTTCCAGTTTGGCAACTTCACCCCAAGGACTGTTTTCGTCGACCTGCCCCACAGTCCCCAAATCACTCCCGCAGAACAGCGGCGAGAGGCGGCAGCGCCCTGCAGAGAAAGGGATGCTGGGCCCCAGGGCCCCGGGCCCGCTCCGCACCTAGGCCTCCTCCAGCCAAGGCCGCTGGGGGCCTCTGACCTGCGGCCCGGCCTGGCCCAGCCGGGAGGCCCTCCGCCCGATTCGGGACTCAGCCCCAGGCCATAAAGCAATCAAGATCTCAGAGCCAGCATGGTGAGTGTGGGGCCCAGCTCGGAAGACTGGCAGTAGGGGTGGGGGTGTCTCTGTAAAGAGTCTTCAGGCAGCCGGGAGGTCATCAGCTGAGAATTTGTAACACCCTTCGGGTTAAAGAGCGGTCACACCTGCATTGTTCCCACACTCCAGCTGTCTCCTGCCCACCTACCCTGCTCTCTCCCTCCCTGTCCACACCCTTGCACCAGCACCTCGACTGAGGCTGCCTTTCTGACTGTCTCCTCCTAAACCCTGTCCCCTCTCTTGCCCGGTGCCTCCCGGTCTGTTGGCTGGAGGCTGGCACTTTTCCAAGAGCGAGGGGCTGTTTTGGCACCACAGGGGCCTTTGCCACCTCCCTGGAGAAACTGACTCCTTTCCTGATTAAAGAAAACAGTGGAGAGCTGCCTCAAATCTAGGGTGTCTGTGGGGATCTCCTCTTTGGTCTGCTTTGGCCCTGCCCTCTCTCCTCCTCCGAATACTTGAGCGGCTTCGCTGCCTTGAAGCAAAGAGAAAGAGTCCCAGACAGCTGAGGACACGAAGGGGAGAGGCTAAATGGTGGGTCTCAGGGGGACCCAGGGATCTGCCTTCTCCAATCGCTGGCCAAGATGGGCCAGTTGCCCAAGAACCAACATGAAAATGGGGGGGGGGAGGGGGCAGAGGGACAGGAAGGGAAGCATTCTGTCCAAGGGAAAAGAGGTGACTTACTGGGGCCCCTCAAATGACTCTTGGCCCCAGCCCTGCCCACAGGGCTACCCTGGAAAGTCTGGCGATGCTCTAGTCCCGGTGCTGGGTGGCAGAGGGTCAGAGAGGGGAGGCCTTGCCTGCTCCACCCTGCGGTCCACCAAGGAGCACCAGCTGCCCACGCCCTCATCCAAGGGAGCTCCCAGAAGCCCAGCCGTGCCCCCACTGGGGCTCCCAGGAGAGAAGAGGAAGCAGCCCAGCCCACCGGCTGTGAGCTGTGCTGAGGAAAACTGGGGTGCCTCTTAGGGGGGCAATATAGGAGGGGTCGTTCCTGGGGCAAATAACTAGAGCACTAACTATAGAATCAAAAGGTCAAATGGCCGGCTCCCTTGTAAGCTTACTGGTCTTGAGACTTGACTCTTTCTGAGACTCATTTTCTCCCTGTAAAAATAGAAATATTACCCACCCCATGTGCACACGGGTTAACGGAAGGACCGAGTGGGCTAACAGTGCGTGTGACTAGGCTCTGTGAACCACGGAGGCCTGTGCAAGGGCATGGACTGTGGTTGAAGAGAAACTC
The DNA here is from genome assembly GCF_054644295.1 of Miniopterus natalensis. Lineage (NCBI taxonomy): Eukaryota > Metazoa > Chordata > Mammalia > Chiroptera > Miniopteridae > Miniopterus > Miniopterus natalensis. The sequence goes on along the minus strand of NC_142091.1, from coordinate 6,877,636 downwards.
TTCAGGAAATGGATGAGGGGCGGGTGGCAAGGCTAAGCCTGGCCTTCGCCATCCAGGGAAGCAGCGGCTCAGCTCTATGAGGGAGGGCAGCAGGCGGCACACTGTGGTAGAGGGGTCAGGCCTGGGCCCAAAGGCAAGGCGGCCCCTAGGCCTGAAACCACCTGTGCCTAATTACCTGTCATTTTCCTCTAATGAGGCCCGGACGAGCATAGCTCCCAGCACTGGGAAAAGATGGGACAGCTCATGCCCAGGCCCAGACATTATACCCCCTCCTCCCTGCCTCCCACACCCACGGGCCCCTCCCAGGACAGAGTCAGTCCTGCGAGGTTGCTGTTTCTTAACAACAGCTCTCCCTTGAGTCTATTCTGGGTGTGCCCAGTGAGAGCAGGAACTGCAAAGGCCCTGCGCAGAGGCCTGAGCACAGTCTCTGTCCCCAAGGGAAATGAGACCTAGGCTTCAGCTGAGCCCAGGCAGGAAAGCAAGACCCTATGACTAGCCATCCTGGTGTGTGTGTGTGTGTGTGTGTGTGTGTGTGTGTGTGTGTGTGTGTCTGTGTGTGTGTGTGTGTGTCTGTGTGTGTGTGTGTGATGCTGAGCCATCCTGGTCTGGACTCAGCATTGCCGGGAGGCCTCGGCTCAAGCCACCTGAGTAGAGAGCTGGATGCCTGAGGCCACGTCCAACCCTTCGGCTGCACTGCAGGGAGCAGGGACCCCCCTCTCCTCCCTGCCTCGCCAGCTGGTACAGGCCAAGGGGCCTGCTGGGCTGAGCTGGGACTTAGGGACATGGCGGGTAAGTAGGCTAGCCCGCTGCAGCGGGGGGCCTGGGAGCGTGGGCAGTGCCCACCTCAGAAGAAGGCAGGGTCCTGGAGCCCACTCCGGCCTAGTGGTGCCATCTGGGCTCTTAGGCAGCAGACCAAGGGCTGAGCAGTAAAAAGGCCCAAGAGGGCAACATAAGCAAAGGAAGGGTAGGCCCCACCTGTCCCCCAGGACCTCTCACCCCCTGGGTGGGGATGGGGCAGGGTGGGGGCTTGATGCCGCTATGACCCCCAAAGTAACTTCATCCTTCCAATCCCGTTAATCACTCCCTGCTAGTGACTACCTCCAGAGGGCTGGGGACGGGGGAGGGCGGAAGAATAGGTTTTGCCCTGGAGGTGCTCGGAATCCAGAGGCAGGACAACTCCTTACCAAAGGATGCTAGGAGAGTGTGGCAAGTCTAGAACCACAGGTGGCACAAGGAAGGTACCTGGACAGAGAAGTCAGTAAGTTCCCTCTAGGGTGGTCAGGGAGCCATCCCAGAAGAGAAATTACTTTCTCTGGACCTTGGAAAGTGCACAGGCTCTCTCCAGGAGAGAGGGTGCGACAGGCACTCCAGGAGAGGGAACTGCATGTGGACAGCAAGGAAGGGTGGCGGTGGGAACAAGCAGGCGGTGCTCTGTCTAGAGCACCTGGCCCGGGAGTAGGGAGGGCCCTGCCGAGGTCCGGGCCATGCAGGCCCCACATCGAGCTCAGGTTCGGGGTCTTGGCCAGGCCCTGGGCTCGGCAGGGCCGGGCCAGGGAAAGGCCCCAGCAGTTGCCAGGGCCTGGTGTTTGGGTCTCCTCCAGAACTTGGCGCAGGCCACCCTTCCCGCCGGGCAGGGCAGCAGGTGTCCAGCTCTGCTCATTCATTCCACCAAACAGCACTGTCCCTTGGTGCTGCGCACCTTGCTGGTGAGAGAAGCAGGCATGGTCCTGCTCCCGCAGAGCTCCCTGAGTCTAGAGGGGTGGGAGTGTTCCCCACTCCCAGCTAGCTGCTATCAAACGATCACATAAACTCATGTTTCACTAACAACGGACAAGCTCGGGGCACTGGGAGAATTGCCGGAGGCAGAGGAGGCCAGGGCTGCCTCGGCGCTGGGAGGGTGGGAGAAGGGCCATTTCAGGTGGCAGCACTACCCCCAGGCCTCTTCCATCTCTAACGGCTCCCCTCTCCTGCCTTTGGGGTCAGCTCTGTGTCTGGCTACTGCCATGGAGAAGTGGTTTAGCAGCCAGGCTCCCCACGCCCAGGCCTCTCTCCCCCTTGTGCCTTCCCCTGTGCCGCTGAGAAAGCCAGAGGTCACCTGCGCCAGATGGCTCTCACTCCCTAGCCTGTCCCATGACAAAGCCTAAGGGAATCTGGGCATCTGAGTGTGGGAAATGAAGAGAAACTAGTCCAGGGCAGAGGGGCAAAATAGGACAAAGAGGCCAAAAACAAGGCTCAGGAGCTCTGGACAAACTTCCCAAAGCCCAGAGCCAGCCCAGGACAGCAGGAGGCAGACACAGGCCCCTCAGGTTTGCCAGACGGCTGTGCCCCTTCAGCCTTCCCCCTTCTCACATGAAACCCTCTGCTTCCGTAAAACACCTCAAATTCCCAAGCAATGACTGTCCAAAACAGCAGATTCCCCAAAACCTAAAATGTGTTCCACTGCCGCCAGACTATGACTTTCTTGGGGACAGGGTCTATGTCTTTTCTATCTTTTAGCCCCAAATCTAGCACAGAATAGGCAACTGATAAATTTTTGTGAGTGAATGACAAACAAGTGACTAAGACACTATAATCAGTGTCTGATTTATCTGACACTGAAAAGATTAGCCAAGTCTGACAGGAAAGAGTGCCAGATTCTACCAGAAGTATTACCTAGGTGTTTTCATCCCAAAGAGGACTGGGGTGAGGAAGGGACAGGCCTGAGCCCGCCCAGAAACCCCAGTGACAGGGAAGAGAGAGAATGTGAGCAGAGCCCAAGTGGCAATGCCCCTGAGCCTGCCCAATGCGCCTCAGAGCCTGCAACTCCAACTACCATGATTGCAGCGAAGTGTGTAAACAAGACTCAACCCGCAACCGTTCTCCCCAGCGGGTCCCTCCAGAGCAGCTTCTCACTTCCTGGCATAACCCACACGCAACCAGACACAGCGACGTCCTAGGGTGGGCGCTGACTGCGTGGCAGCAAAGTCTTCTGTCAGGAAATGTCCTGCACGTAGGTAGGGCTGGGTTCTGCTGCTGGGGTGGAGAGCCCACATGCTTTAGGCATTTCCCCTGATTCAGTTTCTTCCTTTATAATGTGCATTCATTCATTCACTCATTCATTCAGCGCGTGTTCCCTGAGCATATACTATGTGCTACGTGCTGACAAGACACTAGGAGATTCAGAGAACACACAAAATCGAAGCCATCAGTTCCATATAATCCACAGACGGACAGAGGCAGGGTGCCCGCCCCAGGCACAGCAGGGACTAGTTCACCCAGACCCCAGAAGGGAGCGGCAATGTAGCTGAGGCCACCCCACGCCACCTGCACGCCATTCCCACCCTGACACTGGGGACTGAGATGAATGATCTCATCTCCCATCCCCGGAGATGGGTAGGTAGAAGTCGCTGTGTCCTAAAGAGCCGATGAGGACAGCCGCAGCAGCTCAGCCCCGCCCCGAGCAGCAAGGGCAACGTTTTGGGCTTGGGAAGTACGTTCACATCTGGAATCACCCAGAATCACACCAACTCTGAGACCTCGTGGTCCTCGGTGCTCAGATGAGGAAAGGGGGCTCGCAGAGCTTACGTGACTTGGAAAGGGTCACTCAGCCAAGAGCCGGGGCTGGACTGCGAGCTCGGGGACCTGCTTCTTCGTTAGCCACCCTTCTCCAAGGTGTGCAGCTGAGGCCTGAGCTTGAGGCTAGAACCGGAACTTGAGATAGAGACAGAAACTACAACAGCAGGGGCCCCACTTCCTCCCCAGAGGCTGCTGGATTGGTGCTGAAGCACGCCTTGAGTCAAGACTGCGTCAGCGGACGGGCCGTGGAGGGAAGACAATGTTGCTCTGCAAGGAGACTGCGTCCCTTCCTGATCTGCCAAAGGCCACTAAGCAGGAAGAAACTCATGGACAAAGAAGCCATAGTTGACTTAGAGTGTCAAGAAGAGAGATAAAAAAGTTTCACACCCATGCTTCTTAGGAAAATAAATCATCAAGGTACCGAGAGCTCGTTAAGGGTAGAAAACTGATTTCCAGAGAGAAACTCGTAAGTAAACCAGGCCTAAACCTAGTATCTCTCTGGGCAGGTGCCGCAGAGGTTCCAGCGAGGCCCTCCGAGTCACAGGCCCCAAGGAGGGACCTTCGAGGCCTTCTGGACAAGCGGTTTCCCCAAACCTGTTTCAGCCTCAGAGCCCTTTGCCCACAGGCCTTGATTGCAGAGCCAGTATGTGGAAAATGGAACAAAACAGAGCTACAGCATTTCAAAGGACTGTGATCCCCACCTATGACTGCCCGCCTCCCTCCCACTGCAGCGGGAGGCCCCACCCCACCCCGGGGTGCTGTGGAGCCCGTATCTGGCCTTGCTTTTGTCTGTGGACATCCCCTTCGCCATCCTCCTACTCACACACCTTCTGTTGCTTAAAATAATCTCCCCATGCCACGGGAAAGCAGCCCTCGATACTCCCCCTAACCCCAGCATCGTCTTGGCCTCCTTGAGATGGCCCTTCTCACTCTAAGGGACCACACTTGTGCCGATGCAGGTCTTCACTCCTCTGGCTGCATCGTCCACCCTTTGTCCACAAAGAGGTCACACGTGACATCATTTCAAGTCTCTCTCCCCAGAGCACCCCAGTCTCTCGCTCCCCTGCCTGAAATCTTGCCCCGTGGCCCTGCGCAACCATGAAAATAGCTACCACTCCTTCAGCCCCATTATGTACAATGAGGCGCCCATTAGGCTCTTTCCCATTCATAATTCATGAGTTTTTGAGTATCTACTATGTCAAGCACTTGCTAGACTCTGTACTAATGTTGCTATTAATTATTAACAAAAATAATAGGATATATGCTCCAAGGGCACAAAGCTTTTGCCGCCTTTGTTCACTGCTTTATACTCAGCCCCAGAGCAGTGCCTGGTGGAATAAAGTATTTTATTATTATTATTATTTTAATCCTCACCCGAGGATATTGTTTTAATTGATTTTTTTTGAGAGAGAGAGAGAGAGAGAGAGAGAGAGGGAGAAAGAAACATCGATGTGAAAGAAAAACACAGATCGGTTGCCTCCAACCGATATGCCTGACCGGGAATTGAACTCACAACCTTTTGGTGCACAGAACAAAGCTCCAACCAACTGAGCCACCAGCCAGGGCAAGTGTCACTACTTTTCATTTCATTATGATCACTGACAGTTACCGGACTCTTACTGTGCACCCGGGAATGTGCTGCGATCTCAGTGAGCACACTGGTCTCACCACGAGGAAGACGTCTTGAATCTGTTTCTCTCATGAAATTGGAGCTCCCAGTGGTTAAATCCTTTGCCTGAGGCCCGTGCTCCCTCCTCTGTGAAACAGCCTCCCCTGGCAAACAGCAGCCCCGCGAGGAAAACTTCACAAAGCGCTCCTGGAGCATGCGAGCGGCAAGAGAGCTGAAGGAGCTTTAATGCAACTGCCAAGAGGCCAGGGCAGCCACCGGAGCCAGGCAGCGCTGCCAGAGGATGTGGGCTCGGCGCACAGATGGGCCCGGCAGGCCTTCGCCAGGAGAGGACAGCTCTGCTGCAGCCGCCACCCCCACCCCAGGCTGGCGCTCTGGGCGTAGGGGGCTCAGTCCTGCCCTGCACACCACCCAGCACACCCTCTGGCGCGGTGTGGAGTTCTGCTCCCCAAGCCTCCAGGGAAATTGCAGCTGAGGGGGCTACTTTTCACGTACTAACCCTCCACATGTCAAGCACCGAGCCAGGCGCACCACATGCATCATCTCAGCTAACCTTCGCCAACCACCCTCTGAAGCAGGTCATTTTACAGATGAGGAAACACATGGCTTGCAAGGGGCACAGCTGATTCAGGTCAGTGCTCCTGACTCAGAGCTCGGGCACAGCCAAGACCCCTCAAACCCCAAAGGCCAACAGAGAGGGAACAGGAGCTCATCTGTAAAAACAGGAAAAGACCAAACAAGTTCCTGTGGGCTTGCAAAGGCCTCTGGTAATCAGCAGGTGCAGCACCCAGGGGACCTCCCCCCTCTCCGGCAAGGTCAGGCAGTTCTACCGTACCCACTTACGAAGGCAGAAACGGGCCCAGGAGGGGTTAGGGACTTGCCCAAGGTGGCTCAGCAGGTAAAGAGTAGTCAGTCTTCATAACACCCAAGTCCCTCTTCCCTCCCACCAATCCCCTCCTCCTCAGAGTTCAGAGGACAATTATGGACAAGTAAAAGGGAGTGGGGTTTTTCAAGGGCTGTGTAAATGTGTGGGATTCTTCCACAAATATCAAACTGTGTCAGGGATGGCAGCTGGGGTCAGCTGCAGTGCAGAGAACCTCCAGGCTTTAGGACCCATCCACCCTTCCTAAACGCAGCCCCTAGGAGTCCCCTCATCTCAGTGCCTCACTCCTGCCCTCCCTGCTGTCTTGGCATGTGACTTGGTAACAGCTTAATGGCCCCGTGCCTCAGTTTCTCCGTTTGTGTATCAGCGTAGTTACCCCTTCACCCTCTCTCCTGGCCCTCCCCGGAGTCGAGCGCTGGGCTGGCACACAAAGGCTGGTTCTAGAACGAAGGCAGCTGGCAGCAGGCTGGCAGCAGGGTAATAGCAGGATGCCTAGCACCCCGTCTGCCCCAGGCCCTGCCCCAGAGCCATTATGTGCTGGGATGGGGGCCAAGGTACTCAGCTCAAATTGCCCACAGGTCAGCACCAGTGTGGTTAGAGCCAGGCAAAATGGTTTCTAATGTAGCGGCCGAGGCTGAGGTTAGTCCCTCAGGAAGGTGTGCACTGGGACACCTGAGCACCAGGCAGAGCAGCGAGACGTTGCCCGAGTCCTTCGAGAGGGCTCGGATGCCCACCTGCGCACGGCAGAGGCGGACAGGGGAGCTGTCTAGAGACAGGGAAACGGTTCAGAAGATCCTTGCAATCCGGGTGCCGCTGCATCAGAGCCGGGCTCCTCTCCGGAAACCCTCCTCTCCCGACTCATGATCACCCAGCGCCCACGTCCCCTCTCCTCACCTTACCTGTCATGGCCGAGGCACTCAAGAGAGAGGTTCTTGCTCCAGCCTGCCAAAGGTATCGAACGGCCCTATCCAAGCTGCAGGTGGAGAGGACACAGCACCTGCGGTCAGGCTGGGGGTAGGGTGCAGGTACAGGGGTCAGAGAGCAGTGTGAGGCCCCCTCAGGACAGCCCCCTGAACACCTGAGCCAGAGGTGGCCAGCGGAGGTCTACTCTGTGAGCCGACTGTGAGCAGCCTCTGGGTCTCCTGGCTTACCCAGCACTCTCCCCTGGGTTTCCCCCCGGCTGTGTCACTGGCCTCAGCAACCTAGATGCCACCTGCCAGGGCCACAGAGGACCTGTTTATTTCATCACCTAGCAACATCAGCATCCCTGGCTCTAGGTTTTCCCTGGGAGACAAGGGAGCCTGGATCCGCCACAGACGAACCAGGGCCAGAGAGCCCCTTATATGTGCCCCTGCTTCTCTGCCTTCTCAGCTCTACCCCTACCACCTTCATTCCAGAACAAGGAACACAGAGTCAGTATTACAGAGAGGAACAGAGAACCCTGGCCCCAGGGACCAGCTGCTGGCAAGAGCAGCAGAGGAAGGAGCTGGCCTGGCTTACTGTTCCTTCGGCCCCATGAGCCGCCTCTTCTCCATCTTGTCATTAACCCAGCAGTGCACACTCACTTCATTGTGTGGTTTTAAACCCTTTTACCTGCCCCACCAACTCTGAAAGGAGTTCCCAATTACCCTAAGGGAACTTGAAGTTCAGAGAGGTTGAGGGCCGTGCCCAAGGCCACACAGCAAGTCAGAAGACAGGCAAGATGAGAAATCACACTCCCCAGGCTGGGTCTTTGTGGCTTCCCTGCAGCACACTTAATCCTCACACCCCTTTTTAAAATCAGAACTACCCCCCCACCCCCATTTCTGTGTCTGGATTCATCATCTCTGAACTGGAAGATAGGAGCCGAGCTAAGCCCAGCAGGAGTTTCTTTGGAAACTAAAACACCAGAGGCTGAGGGTAATTGGTAAGAAAAGGCAGAAGAAGCGGGTGAGAAAGCTGCGAACCTAACGGAAGAGGGAAAGGAGGGGCTGGCATCAGTGAAGACCCTCCCTGGTGCCAAGCACTGCAGTAGGCCCTTTCCCAATATGCTCTGCTCGGGGAGAGCTGTCCTCTGGCCCGGTCCTCGAATGACTCAGCAGAGCAGAAACCAGGCAGAGGTGGGCTTGCCCTCAGGCTGAGGAAGGGCCGGGGAGAACCTGGTGTAATCACTGCGTGTTGGTGGCATGCCAATTATATGCAACTAGACTTCATTGCAGGGGAGTAAAAGATCAAAAGACCCAGCACTGGCTAGTGACACTTACCCAAGAGGGTCCTGAGACTGTGGGGAGGTAAAAACAACAGTCCACTGGGTCCAAAGCCTGGCCAGGAGCTGGCTCCATTACCTGCTCTGAGGCCATAGGAGCCACTTAATCTACATGAGCCTTGGTTTTCTGGTCTGTGAATTGGGGATAATTTCTCAGGTTGTCCTGAGAATTACCTGTGATAGCATTTGCGAATGATACTGCAAACTATCTAATAATACCCAGCTGCAGTAACTGACTGTTCCGCCTCCACATTCGGGTCTTGGATTTATGTCCTTCTGCCACCAGTAAACCAGCTGAGAAGCAGGGAAAGCTGATCCTCTGAGCTGATCAGGCAATCGGCAGGTGTTCTCCAGGCATCCTAACCCCTGTGGGCCCTCCTGGGCTCTGGGGGCCGGGGCATTCCAGACCGAAAGAGCTTCCTTCCCAGATGAGCCCTACGTCAAACACTGTTTGCACTGGATCCGTGAGTCAGGGCTTCACGGCAGGCTGAGTCGACAGAGCAGACAGGCCTGACCCAGCCAGCAGCCCAGCACAAAACAAAAGGCTGGTGCCTTCCTGTGGTCCGGGCTGGGCCTGGCCATGGCAGGTGTGGCCAGGGGCTGAGTCAAGTTGGGGATAAACAGATGCCTGCAGCAAAGCAGAAGGCAACACAGTTGGTCTCTGGTGGTCTCTCAGCCCCCGTCTCTCTATCACCTCCAGGGCAAGGCATTTCCTGGGATGGTGCCGAGACCCTTTCAGCTTTGCATCCTGTGACTTGGGCAGGGACTCACCACAGAGCTGGGGTCCAGCCAGGTCCCTAGGTCTTGCCCCCTTTTCTCCTCCCCCCAGCTCAGGGTTGATTCTGGGCCGAGAGGCCATGCAGGCGCTCTGCGTCTCCATCTGTGTCCTGCTCAGGAAAGTCACAAACACTGATGTTCCCCGGCTGTGCTCAGAGGCCTAAAGTGTACCCACATTTCCCTGCCCACATCCCCGACACCCATAACCCTTCGGCAGCTCCTCTTCCCAGAAACAGACCAACCCATCCTCTCTGACCTCGGGTCAGAAATATTTGCCAGACGCTTCAGGAAAAGCCAAAGAGCGGCCACAAAACAGAGGCCCTGGGCGGGCAGAGGGAGGCAGGAGGGTGGCTCCTCCGACCCTCAGCATGCTGGCCGGGCTGCTCTGTCTTCTCTTTGACCCTCAGGTGCGCAGCCCTGAGTAAGTCACAATCCCTGGTTGTTCCACTATTGGTTCATGCAGGGCCCTCCTGAGCTCACCAGCTAGTTAGATGGTTTTAACCATGTAATAAGCCTCCATAAACCCACCACCCAAAACAAAAGCTTTGACTTAATAACTACATCTAATCATCAGATCCTTCTGCTGAGGTAGGTGGGCAAGTCCCTTTTGTCTAATAATTCGACAGGCTTTGATTGCTTGTCTTTGGTAGGCCAGGGGCTGTGCTAGAAAGTCCTGCCAAACTCGGCATCATTTCCTGCTTCTTTACGAAAAAGAGACTGTGTTTTATGGGATCTTTTGGAACTCACCTTCTCCTCTGATGTTGCATTACTAGCGCAGTCTGTATTACTTGGTGGCTTCATACTCTATTTGTTTTGACTACAGCGAAATATTCCGTTGGTTGAATATACCACAGTCAGTGTCTTCAAGGCTGGCCTGGGACTGAGTCCTGAAACTGAGATGTTTTCCTTAATTCTTTCATTCAACAAACATTTGTTAAGTACCCACTATGTGCCGGGCACCGTGGCAGACCCCCAGACGCAGTCACTACCACGATAGCCACGGTCCCTTTAATTCTAGCCTGCAGGTTTTATTTAGCTTATTATTTCCTCTCTCTCTCTCTTGTTCTCAAAAAGGTGTGACATTTTTCTACATAACCACTATTCAGTGGAGAGCAACTGAAATGTAAGTCACGGGAGAGTGAGGTCCTTCAGTTCAAAGATCAGGAACATGCGGAGTGTAAGCATCACTTGTTCTCTCTGCATCTGAGCTCCTAGCGCTTTCCAGGTCCATCAGGGCATATAGTCAGTGTTCGTTGAATTAATAATAAGCGAGAGGAACTTGCCCTGCCTGCTTCAGCGAATGCAGGCGCACATTCGCAGGGAGAGCGAACGAACCAATTGACAGGGGAAAGGCCACTAAATGGTGCCCCTCCAGCCTGCCCCTCCTGTCCTTCAGCATCTCTTTCCTGCTCACGAAGGCCCACGAGCGTCCGATCCACTGGCGAGGCCTGTTGCCCTTATCTGTCCACATGCTGGATCTTTCCACCACCGCCCCTTTCTCCCTCCTCTTATCCTCACCTCACTCCAGCCCGCGGGTCTCAGTTCTGCCAGCCTGGCTACGCTGTGTCATTCAGGCCCAGCCAGGGGCCCCCAGCCACCCCGGTCCCGCCCCAGACCTCCCCCTCTAGCTCTCTGTGCAGCCCTGTCTCCCGAGGCCTGCTTGGCTCCTGGGGTTGGGCGCCCGGGGCCTCTGATTTTCCTGCTTGTCTGCTCGTGGCCTGGCCTCCCCTGCTTCCCCCCCCGCCACCCCCAGTCCCTGCCTCGCCTGAGGGGGAGCGGGGCCTCACCGGTCTTGTTTGGGCACCTCTCCCATCCTGCTGCAATTATTTCTCATTTGTCTTTGAATCCACAGCTCCTAGCACAGTGCCCGACACAACACAGACACTCAACAAATATTTGCTTAACTTAATAATTAATTAGTGCTACACAAACCGGTTATGAGATAATTGGTGTCAATCCTCTTTGCCCTTAACTTGGACTCAGACGAAGGACTTTGTAGACTGTTATGAGCCACGCGTGTGTAGATTACCGCCGGCATTATCACCACCTGGCTCTGTGGCCATAGCAAGGCAGAGTGGCCCGATTCCTTCTCATCTTCATTGTGGAAGCACCCCCGCCCAGGACCTGGTGACGGTGGGGGGAAATGGCCAGGGTTCAGTTCCACCCAGCGGTCATTCATCGGGTCTTTACTCAGGACAAGCCAGTGCAAAACACTGAGGGCACAGGCAATAAGAAACAGGGAGCCCTGGGGGAGGGATGTCATGGCGTCCTGCAGGGATGCCGCGGAGCACAGGCTAATGGGAGCAGAGCGAGGCCTGGTGCTGAGCCAGGCACTGTCCCCGGTGTCCCATTTCATCCTCACAGCAGCACTCGGAAGTAGGTGTATTTTCCCCACTTTCCGGAGGGTAAACCTAGGGCTCAGAGAGGTTAAGTATCTTCCCTGAAGGCTCACAGTTAATAGGAGGCAGAGCCTGTGTTACAGCTCAGCCCCTGCAGACTCGAGAGCCTGGCTGTCTCTGCTGCATACCCAGCCGCCCATGGCCTGGTATCCCCAGAGGGCAAAGCCAGGCATGTCCCTCCAGCAGGCTGCAGAGTTTTGAAAGAAAGAGCTCCTTCTTCCAATGACTGTGTCTGCCATGCTCAGCCAAGGGAGCAGGCACCATCCAGGGACCCTCCTATCTAATCCAGGGCAACCACCCAGGGTTGGAAGACACACTCTCCTTCCCAAATGGGACTGGAGAAATTCCCAGCCAGAAATGTCTAGGGTCCTGCAGTTTCTCCACCCACCACTAGAGCAGTCAGAGCCTCAGCACAACAGCAGACAGGTCCCTGGGTAGAGACTGAGAGCTTGGGCAGACCTGCTGTCCCCAGCCTGGGAGTCCAGGTCCTGGGCCAGATCGGGAAGGGAAGGAAGAGAAGAGGGATTTCTGGAAGGCACAAGAGCAAGGAAGGGCTTCAGAGAGCATGAGCATTGGCACACCCTCTGCCCTCACTTTTGCCTTGCAGAAAGGGGGTGCATGTACTCTGCGCGGCTCCTTCCTGTGTGCACCCCTGTGTGACTGCGTAGAAGCACAGAGCCTTGCATGTGTTTGTGTGTGCGTGTGCCGAGGGTAACCTAGGACCACCCTCACAGACACGCACTGTGCTTTGGGGGTTCTATGCTCCTGTTTGCCTGTTTTATGAGTAACATACATCCAGTAAAGGATTCAGATCTGAAGCCTACCACTCAGTGGAATTTACATATATAACCCTATGCAGCCAACACTGAGATCAAGATCTGGAGGGTTTCCAACTTTATAGAAGGCTCCATCACGCTCCTTCCAGTAACCTTCCTACCTCCCCAGTGGTGACCACTATTCTGAATTCGATCACCTTATATTAACTTTGCCTTTTAAACTGTATAAAAGTGAAATCACACAGGGAATGCTCTTTCGTGTCTAGTTTCTTTCCTTCGTTATTAAGTCTGAGACTCATCCAGGTGTCATTGCATTTAGCATTAGTTTGGTCTTGTCCATTGCTCAGTTATTTCGTTATGTGAATATACCACAATTACTTATCTACTCCGCCAGGGACTGATGTTTGAGTTTTTCCAACTTTTAGCTGTTTTGAATGAAGCTACCACAAGCATTCATGTACAGATCTTTTGCTAGATATATGCACTTGTTCCTCTTGGCGCTAAGTCCTGGGTCATGGAATCATAGAATAGTCACATGTTTAGCTTTAGTAGTTTCAGCCAAACTATTTTCCAAAGTATTTGTACCAATTTACACTCCCACCAACAATGCATGAGAATTCCAGCTGCTCCACACCCTCACCAACACTTGGTGTTGTCAGCCTTTTTACTTTTAGCCATCCTGGCGTCTACGTAGGGATATTTTATTGAGGTTTGAATTTGCATTTGTTTGATGAGTAATGATGTTGAGCACCTTTTGGCACTTACTGGCCACGGGAGTGCCCTTTGTGGAGTACTGTTCAAGTGTTTGTAGAACTATCTCTGTGAAAGTGGACAGATGACTGACAAAGCAGACAGCAGAGCAGAATCATCTCGAGAAACTCAGCAACACACACAACAAGCCAGCGACCAGTCCTTTCTACAACAGCCAACTATTCGATACAATGAGTAAACTAGTTGTACCAGGTCACATACATGTACAGCTGAATTTTATATTTTGAACCAATTATTTGGATATCACAGAGACCCTCCACCTTAGGTTCAGCAGGGAGAAGGGAACACAGACAAGAACCAAGAGCCTCCCCTGGCTGGTGAGCCTTCAACTCACTGAGTGTTTTTCCTTCAATTACAGGATCCCAACAGTGATCAACCCCTGAACCGCCTTGGTAAGCTCAGGTCCAGCTGTCCTTTGTCTACCTCAGAGTCTGAGTTTCGATCGGTTACCGGGTAGATCGTAGTCCTCACTACCACCACCAAGTGCTCAATGCTGTGGGAGAATCCACCCACCCACCCACCCATCATTCAACAAACCAGGATCCATTCTAAAAGTAGGAGGCATGGTCTCTGGGGGGAAAGGACCAACAAACCTAAAAGTCCAAGAGCAGTGATCCTTCAGTTCATTCATTCAGTTACTCACCCTCTCATTCGTTCAGCAACCGCGTGAGAGCCCGTGGGCATAAATAAGACAGCCCAAGTCCCTGTCCTTGTGGAGTTTACATTCTGACCACGCTGCCAAGGGACACGCTGGACAAGTGTTTTCACTGGTGGAATAGAAAATGGTAGTGTTTGCCTGACTTACAGGAGAAAAATAGGTTAATGGGCAAAGTGGTCCCAAATTTAAGGCTTTTTTCCCTCCCATTCCATTTTCTTAAACCAATAATAGCCACTCCTGATAGCCTGCTGGATCAGCAAACAAGCAAGCGGAACAAACTCATATGATCCGTAAGGAAATGACCAATCTTGCTTCTTTCAACAGCTTATTTATTTAAGGGTTGCAAATTAATAATGTCATAGATAATGTAATCCTCAGCAAGTTGTATACTTTGGAATTCCATATATCCATAGACCGTGGTGTCTCTAAAGCACATCAGCCGTCCATGTGCTCCCCCACCCGAGTGAGCCTGAGAGCCGCTGACCAGAAAACAAGTTCACTTTGCCACCAGTGCCCGAGGTGGAGGGTGCTCGGGAGGGGACATGTGCTGAGCCATCGAGGACATGTCATGGGTCAGGCCGACTTTGACAGAAGCCCTACAGGAGTAAACTGTCAGAAAACAGAAGGAAGCGATGAATGTCTCGGTGGAAGGAGGAGCAGGAACAGACTGAGAGCCATACAAGAACCAGGGGTGAGACTGTCTGTGTAGAGCTGGGGCTTGCCCAGGACTAGCAGTGGGAAGCCCACTTAGCTAGTTACACTGGCTCTGAAAGCCTGAGGAGAGGTGGTCCAGACTTGGAAGTCATGGGGAGCCCGTGAAGGTTCTTGAGCAGGGGAATGACCAGATGAAAGCTCTGTCCAGCAGCAGTGGGCAGGCGTGGCTGGAGGAAGGATCCGTGGCAGGCAGGGACGCTGTTCATAGCTCAGTGGGTTCATTCACTTAAACCAATAAGAGACAATAAACTAAGGAAACCCCTCCCTTCACAGTGCTGTTCTCCCTGAGAGCACCAGAGGGAGGGGACATCGCAGGCCCTGGACAAGGGAGGCTCAGCGAGGGGCTCCCAATAAGCCATTCACCTCTGAGAAAACAAGCCAGCCTCTTGTCCCCAGAGGCAGGTGCTCAATAAATAATCATGCATGAGTGAATGCAGGCATGTCACCATGTCCACGGAGACAGGAAAAAGGACAGTTCTGAATGCTGATGGCTGGAACTTAAAAGCACTATCTGCTAACATGTTGAAAACCTACTTTATGCCGGGTCCTGACAGCAGCCATGCCAGCCCGGGTCATAGGGCCTGCGCTCTGTGTCCGAGGTTTAAATCTTGCCTCTGGAGGAACACAGGTCCCTGTGCCTCCCTATCAGCGATCCTGTGATACCAGCACTGCTGGGCAGCAGGTGCCAGGCAGGTGCCAGACTCTGGTTTTGAAGAGCTGAGGAAAGAGATGGAGTCGGACATAACCAGCCGTCAGGATTCGAGCAGTGAAATGCGACCTGTAAGAAAGGCGGGCGGGCTCAGGAGAGCAAGCGAAGGGCAGCTCACCTATCCAGCCAGCAAATATTCGCTGGGGGCCTGCTGCAGACCAGGCGCTGTTCTGGGCACCAGGGTCTCAGCAGCGAGCAAAGCAGACAAAAATCCCGTCTTCACAAGTCTTCCTGTCAGGCAGGGATGGGAGGGTACAGAAAAGACACAAAGGAGGTGAAATACAGGGTACGTTAGAGGTGGTAAGGGCTTTGGGGGGGGAAACAGGACAGGGGATAGGAAATGTCGGAAGATTGCCTCTTAAATAGGGAGGGAGGCCAAGGAAGGCCTCACAAAGAAGGTGACATTTGAAGAACAACCTGAAAGAAGTGAGGAGCGAGCCACGCGGAGGTGAAGAGGAGGAGACCCACCTACTGCGCGCTAGGGGTGCTCACGGTTCCACACTCCTGCCCTAGTCTCCCTGGAAGAGTCCCCGCTGCCTCTCCAGCTCACTCTCCACCGGGGGGGGCACAGGAGAGCCTGTTTCTGGTCCTTCCTGGGAATTTAACTTTGCAAAACCTTACCCATGTGTCATCTCCTTGGATAACGACCTCTCCTTTAAGCACCGATAGGCTCCTGCCTGGTCTCCCGAGCCCCAGACTCTTTTGTTTCCGTTCATCTCCTCACTGCTGAAGGATGCATCTTGCTCAATACTAACCTGATCATGAATCTCTGAGGCTCAATGCTCTCCATGGCTCCTCACCACCTTCAGGATAAAATCCAAACCCCTAGCAATGCCTTCAAGACACTCCACCGACTGCCAGTCCTGCCTCCACAACACGCTTTCACCCCCCACATCCCGGCCCACCAGGAGCTCAGCGTCCCCACCCCAGGCCTCCGTCAGCTGGCCCAGTGCCTGCCTGTCCCATCTCCACCTACAGAGGCCCATTTAAGTGCTTTGATGGTGTCCAGGGCGGCACTGGCAATGGTCTTTCTGTTTGCCTCTCCCCCAAATTGTAATCTCCTTAAAGACCAGGACCATTCTAGAGAAGTGCTGCTTGTTTAACTAATCGGAGAGCCATTTGTTCTCGGGTATTTATTAAGCCTCAGTGGGGCACAAACCGCAACGGAGGCCCCTTCCCTCCTCGAACTTCTAGTTAAACTGAAAGATAAGTGAGGAACAGGGTGGATGATAGTGAAATGCATGCGCCGTGCCCCCAGTTGAGCCAGGTCACACTGGACAGGGCGAAACATCCTAGAACATCCTAAGGTGAGCAGAGGGCCACGGTCTGTGAAAGGATAAGTCTGGGAAGCGAAAAGAGGCAGGATGACCAGGTGCTGAGGAAGCTGAGCTTATTCTGAAGGAGTAACCCCCCTCCCCATGCTAACAAAACTCTCCCCAAAGCACTTCTGCAGCTCAGCACCACGGCCAGGGTGGGAGACCCTGGGCCTTGGCAGGGGGGTCTTCATGTCTGACCGCAGGCCCTACCTTCCACTTCACAGATGCCACCCCCCCGCGCAAACCCCGAACTCCCAGGGACACCTTCAAAAAAGTGGGGATCCCCATCATCGCAGCATTGCTGAGCCTGGCAACCATTGTCATCGTGGCTGTCCTCAGTAAGTGGCAGCCCCCACCCCAGCCCTCACCCTCATGACTGCCCCACCTACACCCTCACCTCCTCAGTAAGTGGCAGCTCCCACTCACCCCTCCCCCGCCCTCACCTCCTGGCAACACCCTCACCTTCCACCCTTCCACCCCATCAGGGTCATGGGCAGGTGTCCTGCTAATGCTTTGTAGCACATGTGCCCACCCCTGCTTTGAAGGGAGCCCTCTAAGCGAGAAAGGAGATGAGCTCAGCGCCATCTAACCCAGACGGCCTCTCTGCCACGTGATTTCTTCTGCTGGGAGAGCACATTACAAAGCCACGCAGGCCACCGGCCTGGGCAGGCATGCCCCCTGCCTCCTCTGCCCCGTGTCTGCAGATGGAGCTGAGCGATCAGAGCAGCCTGCTGGCTGGAAGAGCAGGGAGCATCTGCTCAGGAGGAGGGACACAGAGAGGAGGCATCAGGGAGGACCACCCAGGCAGATAGCACCCTCCTTTAGCTCCATCTTCATCATGGCCAGTGTCTGAAACCCAGTGTGATCTCGGGCAGGCCGCTCTGGGACAGAAAAGAGAAAAGTGAACGAGCAGGGATCCCCACAGTCCCTCCCTTCCAGCGCCCGTGTCCTGTGATTAAGCCCTTGCCTTCCTCTCCCCCATAGTCAGAGCAGGCTCCTGACCTCAGCTTCAGCTCAGGAGTACGGCAGAAGGGGCGGACGAGGAAGCACTGGGACAGGGATCCTGGCACTGCCCCCTGCTCCCGTGTAACCTTGAGCGAGTCCTCAACCTCTCAGCCTTTCTTCCCACCTCTCAAATGCCCTGCCTCCTTCAGAGGGACATCAGAGACCCCGTGGGATGATGTGTGTGTAAAGTGCTGGGATGAAACCAGCTTGTGCGAAAGTGGGGGCCATCGGGCAGCGTGCAGAGAAGTAACGAAGGCCGTGCATCTGCTAACTGGCCCGGACTGGCCCTTCAGGAGCCTGCACTTGTCACTAACCGTGGTGGTAGTCCCACCAGCAGCAGCCACCACCCCACTGAGGTCACTCAGAGATGGTCTGGTCAAACCCTCATGCTCCACTTGAGCACCAAGGTCAGAAAGGAGGCTTGGCAGCAGGGCAGCTGAGGCAGGTCCCAGGCCCCAGCTGAGCAGGTCCAGTTCCACCAGTGGCCGTGGAAACGCAGACCCACAGCACAGACACCAGCAGACCCCCAGAGCTCTGCAGAGGCGCAAGGCACAGACAGTCCCACATCCTTTCTTCTTGATTCAGCTGGTGCGTTCGGCTGAAATGGTGGGGCCTTTGCAGCAGCCGCAGAGTTTCCATCCTAAGCCTGTTTGGTTTAGACTAATATTAAAATGAACGTTCTTTCTCTGAGTGGATGCCCCACTACAGTGGAGAGCAAAGAAGGTCCAGATTCACCTAGGGGAAGCCAGGGCAGGTCTCGTGCATAATTTAGAGGTGGGCTCCCCCTGTGTGGCTTCCATGCCTTGGGACCCCTGGGTTTGGCAACCAGAGGGGGGAGCCTGAACTTCCAGCCTGGGTTAGGCTCCCTCAAACTTTTGCTTCTAGGGTCTCAACTGGTGACACTATGTCCTAGCTTTGTCCCAGGAGGCTAGAGTGGCCTTACCTTACCCTGACTCCTGACTGTGAGCCAAACTCTGAAGATCTAGGAAACATCTGACCTACTCCTACTACCTTGCTTCACTCAAACCAGGAGAATCAGAGCCGGCAGGGGCATCTTGAGCCCCTGAAGGAAGGCGTGGAGAGAGGCAGCAAAGAGCTCG
Organism: Miniopterus natalensis; assembly: GCF_054644295.1. Lineage (NCBI taxonomy): Eukaryota > Metazoa > Chordata > Mammalia > Chiroptera > Miniopteridae > Miniopterus > Miniopterus natalensis. Next base: position 6,859,101 of record NC_142091.1, on the reverse strand, counting down.
GAGCTAGAGAGACCCTCACTGAAATCCTGACTCTACCAATAAATGCTGTGTGGTGCTGGGAAATGACCCTAACTCTCTAACCTCCGTTCCCTGATCCTGCGAGTTAATAACGGTACCTGCCCCCTGAAGTCATGGTCAGGATTCATGGGAGGGTCACAGGAAGCTCTACTCGGGAACAAGTGGGGCCTCATTGGACTTACTGCCACCACTTCAGGGCCAGCCAGCGGCAGTCTTGCTGCCTGCAGAAGAAAGCTGCAGGCCAAGGGGGAGCGCCTCCTGCTGGGAGAGTTTGGGAAAGCGTTGAAATCTGTGCTCCCTGAGGAGCTAAAAACACCGGACTCACTCCCATCACCCAAGACAGCAGAGGAGCAACAGAATTTGGAGGCAGCAGGCAAAAGACAAAACAAAACAAAACAAAACATCAACCTCTCTATGGGTATTTCAACCCCAGATAAAAGGGCCCAATTCTAGAACCTCACTTGAGAGTCACCAGCTCACCAAATGTTCCCAGGTACCCTGGGGAGTCAGGGTTACCAGCTCGCTGTACAGATGAGGAGACTGGGCCCAGAAAGGGCAAGCAATTGACCTAAAGCCACATACTCGGGGGCAGAGCCCGCACTCGGGTCTCCATACTCCAGACCCAGTGTGTCTCTTCCATTGTCACAGGCACTGTGCCAGCCCCTGGGGGTCAGAGGCTAGGGGCAGTTCTAAATTTTCCCACACACTATCTCGTAATTCCCCGGCCGTCTTTAGGTGTGGCACTGGTTTTATTATCTCAGTTTTACAGATGAGACCACGGAGGCTTAGGACTAAGAACTAGGCCCAGAACCACATCTGCCTGTCTCCAAGTCCAGTACATTTTCAGGAAAACCCAGCCCCAGGCTGCTGGCTGCGTGGTCCTCAGCCCTCTCTGCCCTTCCCTGCCCTTGCCTTCCAGTCAAGGTGATCCTGGGCAAATACTACTTCCTCTGCGGGCAGCCCCTCCACCTCATCCCCAGGAGGCAGGTGTGCGACGGCCAGGAGGACTGTGCCTCGGGGGAGGACGAGCATCTCTGCGTCAAGAACTTCCCCAGTGGACCTCCAGTGCCAGGTGAGTCCGGGGCTGCTAGACCAGGTAATGGGGCTCACCAGGAAGTCAGTCGGGTTCCAGGACCAGGTAAGGGGGCTCACCAGGAAGTCAGTCGGGTTCCAGGACCAGGTAAGGGGGCTCACCAGGAAGTCAGCCGGGGTTCCAGTGCCAGGTAAGGGGGCTCACCAGGAAGTCAGCTGGGGTTCCAGGACCAGGTAAGGGGGCTCACCAGGAAGTCAGCCGGGGTTCCAGTGCCAGGTAAGGGGGCTCACCAGGAAGTCAGCCGGGGTTCCAGTGCCAGGTAAGGGGGCTCACCAGGAAGTCAGCCGGGTTCCAGGACCAGGTAAGGGGGCTCACCAGGAAGTCAGCCGGGGTTCCAGTGCCAGGTAAGGGGGCTCACCAGGAAGTCAGCCAGGGTTCTAGGACCAGGTAAGGGGGCTCACCAGGAAGTCAGCCGGGGTTCCACTGGCCCAGAGGCAGCACCCGCCACCTGTCAGTGTCCACCCCTCTTGGAAGGTTCTTGACAATAGGACCACATCTTGTCTACTAGATCCCAGGACTTAATATGTAGCAAACACTCCGTAATATGCAGACCAAAGGGAACAGGAAGCTGTGCCTGAGCCTCCCTGCCCGTTTCTGCTGTGCTTGGGTGGAACGGAGGCAGGGCGTCGGATTAGAAGACCGTGGGAGCCCCCTCCTTTCTGTTATTTCAGGACTAGAGAAGGCTGTGGGCCACTAGTCCTTCTATTCATTGTAACGTGCTATGTAACAAGACTGAGCTGGGTCCTTCAAAGGAATAGGAGACATTTTGAATATTAAAGCCCATGTTCTTTCTTGGACTAGACTAGCCCCACCTGGCCCACCTCATACCTGGGCTCTGAGGAGAAAAGGTAGCCAGGATATGCTGACGGGGGCTCTTGAGGAGCAGGGTTGAGTGACTTTCCATATATTTGGGTTGGTTTTTTTAATCAGAAGTCAAATGCTATGGGCACCTGCCACTCTGCTGCCAACAGTACTCCTCACTCGAGCTCCCCTGTAACTTCACGTGGAGGAGTGAGGCCCTCCCCGAGAAGTTCCCCAAGCTGTGCAGGCTGTGGGAGCCACGGCTGGGGCCATGCCACATGCCATCACAGCCGATACCAATGAGAGCAAAAGGAGGGGCTATTTTTTTAAAAAATATATCTTTATTGATTTCAGAAAGAGGAAGGGAGAGGGAGAGAGAGAGAGAAACATCAATGATGAGAGAGTCATTGATCGGCTGCCTCCTGCATGCCCCCGGCTGGGGATTGAGCCCGCAGCCCAGTCATGTGCCCTGACCGGGAATTGAACCGTGATCTCCTGGATCCTAGGTCGATGCTCAGCTGCTGAGCCACACCCAGCAGGGCAAAAGGAGGTGCTATTAATAATCATGCCAGGGCAACGGTCAAAATGGAGTTGGCCCCAGGACATTTGATCACTCTAGCTTCTGTCCTCTCAAGGCCCAATCAAGCAAAGCCAAGTGGAGGAGCTTCCTTGAGGTGGAAGGGCTGCTGTGTTCTGAGAGGCGCCCGTTCTGGGCGGGGGGGGGGGGGGGGGGGGGGGGCGGGCTTGGCTGGTCTCATGCCGCGATGGGAGGGAACCAGGCCAGACGGCCGGCCCCTTGCCGCTGACCCAGCTTCCTTCCCTCCCAGTCCGCCTCTCCAGAGACCGGTCCACCCTCCAGGTGCTGAACCCGGCCACAGGGAGCTGGGCCTCTGCCTGTTCTGACGGCTTCACAGACGCTCTGGCCCAGACAGCCTGCGGGCAGATGGGCTTTAACAGGTACCCAGCCCCTTCCAGGCTGTCACCTCACCCTGGGATCTTCCTCCTTCACTGTAGCCCTTCCTCCTCCCCCTTCCCACTGCCTCTTCCTTGTCTCCTGCTTTCCTAAAACCCCAGGGGTGGGGGTCAGAACTGCCGTGGTCCCAGCACTTTCGCTGACAAGTAGCCGGAAGCTCAGCCTGGGAAGCCTGGGCTGGCTTGGAGGCTGACAGGGAAGGGGTGCCAGCCTCTGGGGTGAGTGTGAGGGGCCAGCAGGAGCCCGCCCACACCGCCCCAGCTCCTTGGCAGCCCTCTCGGTTCCTTTACTCCCCATCTTCACGCCTCATCTTTACACCGTGTGTCCTGCCCCAGAAAACAGTCTTGTTGGTTAAAATTTGGTTTGAACAAGCCTGATTTTCTTGGGCAAACCATCAGCAATCCCAACCCTCTCAGCAAATTCCAAAGCAGTCCCGGGTTTTCAGTGGTGCAGAAGTATATAATTATAACAAGGGTGATCAGCATCATATATTTATATTCATCTGATCTCGGCAAAAACCAAAAAAGGAGTTCTATCTGTTTTAGAAATCAGTTTGGAGAAAGTAACTTCTTTGGGTAGTAGCTGGGAGGGAGAGGCTGGGATTCGTGCCCAGGCCCCCTAATTCCTGGGCATAGGAGTTCCTGGATTGTTCTGTTTCTCAGCTGGGTCATTTTCTCTTCCCCCGGGTTTCATCTGTAAAGGAAGGGGGAGAGTTGATCGCTCAGGTTGCCTACCTGCAGAGGATGGGAATTCCCTGTACTCAGTTGCAGAGTGGGGTAGCCTCTCCCAGGCAGGCCCCAATCTTCATGCGTCTAAGAACCTGCACCAGAGACGAGGCAGACATGATCCATGCTGGGCAGACACCACCAGTCAACCACGGAGCTCTCTCGAGCAGCCTCAGGTTCTTCAATCCATGCTCCAGGCAGCCATGACTAATCCATCAGGCCTGTCTGCCCCCTGCTCTCTGGTTGCCAGGCTTCTGCTGGTCTCTGCTCCAGGGGTGCAACTCCCAGCACCCACTGGGAAGGGTAGCCCACCACCTTCATTTCCCAGGACAGCTGGGAAGGCTCGCCCGGCCCCAGGGATTCTCCCTCCTTCAGCAGCCACTCTCGTCCCCTCCCCTCCACAGTGCAGCCAACTGCAGAGTCAGCTGCGCCCAGCACAGCAGGCTGTGCTTGGTTATGAAAAGAGGGTGTCCCAAAGGGCTCTTACAGTAACTGCTCCTGGAACTTCTTCCTCCTGGAGTCCCAACCACCTGCTCCTGAGCTCTACAAAATCAAAGCTGGTCAGAATTAGTCATCAGGATGTAATCGATAAACGGAGGTTAATTTCCTGGGACTGTCCATTTCTATGATTGTCCCTCCTTCTGGGTCTCAGATTTCCCTACTTTTCTTCTTCCACCTAGACAGGAGGTCCTTCTTGTCCCAACACCACAAAACCCTAGATAGTTAGAAGTGAGAGGAACTCTAGAGATCATCTGTCCACCCATCACTTTACAAAGGGGAAAGGGAGACCAGAGACGGAGTGTGACCTGCCCAGGTTATACATCAAGCTAGTGTCAGAGCCAGGACAAGCACTTTGGCCTGAGGGCTCTTAACACAAAACCAAGCACTGCTGGACCCCAGTCACCCCAGATATGGCATCTGAGTCCACCAGGTAGTGGCAGACTCCCGGCGGGAAACGCGAGGATGCACTGGTCAGCGAGGGCCGTGGGCCAGCGCGCAGTGCGTCCGCTAACATGACCAGATGGGGAAGAATGCAGGAGATGAGAAAGAGTAAAGAAACAATTGGAAATACGGGATTAATCGGGGAAGTTTGAAAGAAGACAAACATGGATTAGCAGAAAGAAAGGAGAGTGGCCCGAGAAAGAGAAATGTTCATCTGGACTCATGTGAAGACTGATCTTGTTCTGTCCGATCTCTGTACCTCCGCTCCCGAGTTCAGACGAGATGCCTTAGTGAACCAAATAGCCACGCTCCAGCGCCCTCCCAGGTGGGGCAGCTAACCCGGGTTCCTGTGCCTCCTTGGTCCCTCCCTGTGAAGGAGAAGAAACTGCTGGGACATTTGAAATAGGGACAGGGCTGGGAATTAGGAAACTGTGGCCTTAACATTCTCCAGCTCCCTGGGTCCTGGACTAAGCCTCCCTGCCCAAGAAGGCAAGACCACGACAACATCGTGCCTAGAGTTGAGCCCTGGGATGCCAAGGAAAGGTCCCTTATCATAGGGCAAAGCAGGCACCGCCCGCGCTGACCAAGACCACCTCCTCTCCCCTGCCATGTCCCACCGAGCATTCTCTGCCACCCTCTCTGGAGTGGGGCTATCCCCACTACCTTGTTCTAAACTCCTGCCCTAGTTCACACCTCTCTCCCTCCTGGCATGAGCAGCAAGCCCACCTTCCAAGCTGTGAAGATTGGTCCAGAACAAGATCTAGATGTTGTTGAAATCTCAGCAAATGGCCAGGAGCTTCAGGTGCAAAACTCAAGTGGGTAAGTGAGAGGGACACCCTCTGGCCCACAGGGGGCCAAGGGCCCTGAGCGGGGGCAGCAAGGGGCATGCACACCAGGCCAGAGGAGAACCCCCGCAGGTCAGACGGCCAGGCAGTGGGAGCGGGAGGATCCCAGTTCTGAGGACCACAGCTCCAGTGGACAGCTGGACAAAGTGTGTGTCCACATCTTGGTGGCCTTCCCATCAGCTGACTAGTGAAACCATTTCTCTTCCTACAGCCTATGCTCCCTACTAAGCCCAACAGGCAATAATCCAAAAACCACTCTGTCCTTCCCACCACCCACCACGCCAGAGCAAGGCCTGTCCCCAGCTCTCCAGAGCAGGCTCGGCCTCCGTGGGCGGCCTGGTCCTGTGCCTGACCCCTGGCAGCTAACAAAACCGTCACCAGCAGCACAGCGGCTGTGAGGGGACGCAGGCCTCTCGGCATTCAGGGATGTTGTTATTCATCAAAGGGCAAATCTTGAGAAGAACCGGGGTAGGAGAAGGATGATCGTTTGCTGGAGCGCCACCGAAACTCCTTTGCTCTTCTCTCTGGAAGGCCACAGAGCAGCGGGCCCTGTCCCAGGCTCTGCCTTCTTCCATCTCAGGCTGCCAGGAGCCTGGCTTGGGCTCTGACTCAGGCAGGGCCCAGCGCATCATAGGTGCTTGTATCTGGGGGTGTCGAATCCAATCAGATTAAACGGAACCGAACTGAGCGGCAATGCGGCTCCTGTGCAGCCCCCACTGCCCTGCGGATTCCACATTTCCCAGTTGGGAGGGGACTTGAGTCAGTGTGTCCAGAAGACCTGAGTTCCTGCCTCCCAGGGAGGGAGAAGCAGGAAACACAGGGCCCCTGTGTCTCCCTTCCAGACCCTGCCTCTCGGGCTCCCTGGTCTCCCTGCACTGCCTGGGTGAGTACGCCCCATCTCTGAGGGTTTGGGTCCTAGGCCAGCAATGAGCTAAATGTCTCAGACTCCAAGTTTCACTCTGCTTTTGTCCCAGCCTTACTTCTTTGTCCGTCTTGTCAGTCAATGCTCCTTCAAGTGGCTGGCATTGAGAACTTCTGCCTACCAGTCCCACAGTCTGAGCGGGGCCTAGGAGAGAAAGGGGGTCCTGGAAGCAGGACTGGGCCCCTACCCTCTTGGGTAGGGCCCACATAACTTTTTTTGTCACAGCTCAGTTATTGGAGAATGGGTTGTCCACATTCAGTTTAGCAGAGCCACTGAATAGTTAGTGTGTCTAGTGCTGTCAGGTGCTGGCTGGAAGTAGAAAAGTACGAAAAGAATTGGCCCCTATCCTCAGGAGCTCATAGCTGAGCAAAGAGAGAGATGCAAGGCCACACATGGGAAGCACAAACTGAGTAGTGGTCACAGTTGACCTGCTGCAGAGAGAGCGGCTCGGTGGGTCTGGGGACCTGAGCACTAGTCCTGCTGGCTTCCAGGGTGACCTTGAGTAATCCAGCCGACCTCTCTGAGATTCATCTTCACTAGAACCCTTTAGTCCAACTACCCAAGAGGATCCCAAGAGACCCCCCCTAGCCCTAATGGAGGAGATCAGAAAGGAACAGGCACTGCGGCCCAGGTCGCCCTACCAGCTTCAGGGAGCAGAACTGAGCAGAGCCCAGCAGGATGGTGGGAGGCTGAACAGCCTGAGAGGAAGGTCATCATCCCTGCCCTTGAAGTTAGCAGCGTATGTGCCTTCCTGCTGGACATTAAGACTTTCAGTCACTATCATGTGACCCCCCACAATACCTAGCGTGGGGGTGACCAGCGAGCGAATGAAGGAGTAGGTGAACGGTCACATCGTCTGATGTGCTGAGCTGAATAGCACTGAAGTCACAAACGCTTAAGTCACAGGCACTCCCTGGAGGAGCCTCAGGCCTCACGGAGAAGACAAGACAGAAGCAAGACAACAATGGAAGGCTGGCCAGCACCCAGGGCAGGCTGTGCACGCTCCCAGAGGGGGAACCGCCCCCCCGGGGAGTGAGTGGCCAGGGGGGTGCCCAGGACACTGATGAGTAACTGCAGGCTCCGGGAGGATGTCTGCCTTCCTGCCTTGTCCGTCGCTCTCTCATTGGCATCCCTGAGTGATACAGCAGGCACTCGGTACAAGTTTGCCGAATGAGTCAATGACTTGGATAAATGGGAGAGGAGATTCTATCTCACAGACAGGGGCTTCCTTTAACAAAACCAGAATGACCGTTTAGGGAGCTACAAGCAGACTGACTTGACTAAATGGACACTTTATGTAAGGACAGCAGGAAGCTGCCTGGAAGAGTTTAAACTCTACCTTACAAACAAAGCGGGTGCTAAGGGGCTTTGGTGGGTGGCTGGGTGGGTGGGTGGGTGGGTGAGTGGGTGAGGTGACATGGAGAAAGCTCTGTTTGGAATTCAGTGGTTTGAAAAGCCCCCGGCTGGCATAGGCCCAGGAAGGGTGGCAGCCTTTCCCACCAGAAGCCGCGTGGGAGTGACTGCCAGGGCGGAAGAGGCTGAGAACAAGGCAGGGAGGTGGAACTGAGAGGTTTATAAGAGTTCAAGGGTCAGATACAAAAGCAGGGACAGGGGTGTGAAAGAGAGACTAAGATGTGAAATTGGGAGCCTCGCGTGGCGGGGGAAAGGACTTGAAGAAAGGTGATTTCAGGATGGCAAGAACCAGTTTTTGAAACTCTTCCACTTATGACTCGCAAAGCAGCCCGTGGGTGCCCGTTTGCTGTTACTCAGTGGGAGCGGCTTGGGGAATTCCACCTGGGCAGGACTTCTCTGGTTCTGTATCGCTGTTTATTTTGAAGGCCACAGCTGTCAACACAGTGGACACACCCGTGTTCACAATATGCACTCCTAAGCACATCCAAAGCTGACAATAAAGGAGAGGAAGACTAGGATAAAGCCTGTGGTCTAGGACACTCAATATCTTGCCATGAATCATTCAAAATTGCCCTGGTTCTGTTCACACCAACCCCCAGGTCCCAGGCATAGCCACCTGCTCAGGACAGACTGACCTCTTAGGAAAGGCAGCCCCATCTCTCAAAAGCCTGACTCCTGCCTTCTCCCTCCCTGTCCCTGAGCCCAGCCTGTGGGGAGAGCCTGAAGGCCCCTCGGGTGGTAGGCGGGGAGAAGGCCTCTGTGGATTCTTGGCCTTGGCAGGTCAGCATCCAGTACAGCCAGCAACACATCTGTGGAGGGAGCATCCTGGACGCCCACTGGATCCTCACGGCGGCCCACTGCTTCAGGTGAGGCTCACACTGCAAGGAGGCCTGTGGGAGCCAGAGCCGCGGAGGGCCTGAGTTCCCTGGTCGCCTGTCTCCTGACTGTGTTCTGAGTCCCTCCCTCCTCTTTATCTGCCCTTGAAGACTATGCCCTAGGGGGTGGCCACCCCAATGAGATGCTGAACACAATGTCCTCTGTTAAACACTGGGGGTCTGAGCAGAGGGTGGTGGTCACCAAGCTTGACCTCTTCCAGGTTAGAAGCCATCAGAAGCCCAGTGTCTGCCAGGAGTCCCGAGAACTCCCTCCCTCTTTGCTAGTCTTCTAGGACATGGTTCTAGTGTCTAGAGTCATTGATGCTCCCTCACTATGTCCAGAAACTTCAAAACAAACCAAAACAGGATAGATTTCCTCGCAGGCCAGCAGAGAGAGGCCTGCCCACCCCTCTGGGGAAGGACCACTCCAGGCCTCTGCTTTCATTCATTCATTCGCTCATTCAGCATCTGATGAGTGCTTGCTGGGTACTGAGCCTTATGTTATGTGTTCATGTGCATTAGGCCCTGTTACTGCCTTAGAGGAACCACAGTCTAGACCAGTGATTCTTAACCTTTTTTGAGAATCTGTCAAAAGCTATAAACCTCTCTTGGAAAACCATCCCTAGGCTGTATCTGGTGTCAAGAGGAAGAAAGATATGCACATAAGGCAACTGACCACATGCAAGTACCCCATTAGTAACATCATAAAAAGCATTGGAGGGGACAGTGCCAGGGCCCCAGCGCTCAGGCTTGGAGACAGCCCCTGCACAGCCCTCCAGTTAGAAGTCTTCTTGGGCAGGTTTCACTGGGGGAAAGGACAAACCCCCTTTTAGAACATGGCCCATGGTAGGTGATTCCTCAGACTGTCCCTTCTCTACCACCCCTGCCTTCACTGTCATTACCTCGGAAGGCAGGGACGCCAAGCACCCCCACTCCCAGGGCCCTGGGGACCCAGCCTTTGGTAACCCTCTTCATGCTTAGCTCAGGCCCAAACCCCACGGTCTCTGCCCAGGAAGCATCTCGATGTGTCTAACTGGAAGGTGAGGGCTGGCTCAGACAAACTGAGCAACTTCCCGTCCCTGCCTGTGGCCAAGATCTTCGTCACTGAGCACAACGCCACGTACCCCAAAGAGAAGGACATTGCTCTCGTGAAGCTGCAGCACCCACTCACGTTCTCAGGTGAGAGCTGGCACCTGGGAGCAGAGCCCATAGGCTGGTCGTAGTCCCACTCTGCCACTAGCTCACTAAGTGGCCTTGGGCTCATCACTTCTCTCAAGACCGCAGCTGCCCATTTGTTTCCAGGAAATCTATCAGCCTAACATCACAGGTGCCAGCTGACACCCCACCCCATCCCCTGCCAGAGCTGCTGAGGCTGTTTTCTCCAGGTGGAGCGCCTCCAGTGAGGGCCATAGATTCATCCAGTCTTGGAACTGTGAGCTCATCTAGTCCATCTTCCACCCCTAGCCGACGCCAAGAGCCTGCACAGTATCCCTGCCAAGGGCAAGGAGCTGTGGCGTTAAGGCTGCCCACAGCATCTAGGAACGCTTCTGTTAGATGACTCGTGCTTGTAGGAGGTAGAATTTAGATCAGCACTCCCAACTGCTGGTGCCACAGGACCCTGGTCCCTTAGGAAAAAGAAAGTTTTTCTTCCCAAATAAGTTTGGGAAACATTTTTATACTCTGGCTCTCTTCTTGGGCACATTAGTATATTAAAAATATGAGAACATTTTAAATTTTTAAAAACAATTCCTTTTATTGTGTTTAACTCACGTTTTCTAAACTTATTGGACCATAGAACCCTGTTCTCCTGCCACTTCTATTAACATCCTATGGGATGGTGATAGAGGCTTAACCACCGGGGTCTCCGGAACATTGGGTCCCCTCTTCCTCTCTGCTCCTGGCAGGCATGGTCAGGCCCATCTGCCTGCCCTTCCCTGACGAGGAGCTCACTCCAGCCACCCCACTGTGGGTCATCGGATGGGGCTTTACAGAGCCGGGTGGAGGTGAGTCCTGGGTTCAGACCACAGGCAGAGGGAGCAGCATTCAGAGGTGATGGGAAGGGGGACCATCCTTCAGAAAAACCCATCCTGGAGGCCCCAGCGCCAAGGTGCCCGGTAACCCGGACAGTCGTCCTGGGCTGGGCCTGAGAGGCAAGGGCGAGCATAGGAGGGTGTCTTCGCCTCCCAGGGAAGATGTCCGACGTGCTGCTGCAGGCGTCGGTCCAGCTCATCGACAGGGCTCGGTGCAACGCGGAGGACGCGTACCAGGGGGAGGTCACCGAGGAGATGCTGTGCGCAGGCAGCCTGGAGGGCGGCATGGACACCTGCCAGGTGAGGCTCCGAGCGTCAGGAGGGGATTCTACCGGTAAGGGTGTAGGTCCAGAGAGACAAGAAGGTCCCAAAGCTGAACGCCGCACATGAAGTCTTGCATATGGTGGGCACTCGGTGTGCGAAACAGGGAGGAAGGCAGGGAAACCGCGAGAGGGGGCGAGGCAGAGAAAGCCAGGGGCGGGATGGAGAGGTGGGTGGAGACAGGCCGAAAGATTTCAGAGCATCCGTATGTCACCCACAGTGATGTCGCCCCCCCCCCCCCCACGGCCTTCCTTCCCGTTACCTGCAGGGGTGCGAGTGCCTTGAGGGCAAGGTTCCAGGCCAGTTTTCTCTGTCACTGCCCTCAAGCCACTGAACTACACTAGAGAGAGCCCCCTCGTGCTGGACAAATCCCAGCGCCATGTCCTCTCACCTCGTCCCCACGGCCAGCCCCTGGGCCGTTCTCACTGCCCCACCCCAGAGCATCTTCCCAGGCAGTCTCCCTAAACCCCACCCGGCTCCCACCTCCACCCCAGGCACCGAACCCTTTCCCTCGAGAGGCAGCTCTTAGTGGCCTCCTGAATGCCAGGTAAGAGCTGGGCTTCGGGGGCAGTGTCCGCCCTCGGGGAGCTCACAGGGGATGGGGGAGCATCGGCAGTTTGGCCGCAAAGCTATTGGGTTTTGAGGAAGAAGCCTCAAGGGTTATAGGAGCTGGAAAGACAGACACCAAGAAAGTGCATTTCTCACTACCTGACATTTTTTGTCTGTCTGTGCACTTCTCTCTCTCTCCGCCTCTCTCTCTCCCTCTCTCTCCCTGTCTCTCTCCCTCGTCTCTCCCTCTCTCTCCCTCTCTGTCTCTCCCCCTCTCTCTCCATCTTTCTCTCCGTCTCTCTCCCTCCTTGTCTCTCCCTCTCTGTCTCTCCCTGTCTGTCCCTCTCTCTCCTCCATTTGATTCTAAGCTTCCTGAAGACAAAGGATCTGTGTTCTTTTCTAACCGTCTAGGACAGTGCCCAACATGACACAGGCTCGCCAGCAGTGGTTACATAAATTTGAGAAATACTATATTAAACAAAGATAACCAGGCTCAGGACCCCTGAGAGCCTTCGGCCTGCTAGTGTGGGTTGTGGATGTCCGAGAGGGGGCTATGGGCACACCCACGACTGACTTGAGCTCCAAAGAACCCTTTGTCCCAAAAGGGGAGGACTTTCCAGGCTGCGGGAGCATGAGCGGAGGGAGTGGGGCACAGGAGAGCGGAGGGGCCAGTGCAGGGCGGGGGGACCCCCGCCCCGCCCCACCTGCCCACCCAGCAGCCCCTGCTCTGCCCTCTCACAGGGTGACAGCGGTGGACCCCTGATGTATCACTCTCGCCTGTGGCAAGTTGTGGGCATCGTGAGCTGGGGCCATGGCTGTGGGGGCCCAAGTACCCCGGGAGTATACACCAAAGTCACCGATTATCTCAACTGGATCTTCAGTGTCCGGAAGGTGAGCATGGGTGCCCCACCTTGTGTGCCGTCCCTCCCTCCCTCTATTCTTAGGGTACCCAATCATCCTTAGGGTTCATCTAAATGGCTCTGAGACAACCTTTTACATCCCAAATAACTTTCCCCACCATTAAGGGCTGGATTCCTGAGGCCAGCCTCCGGCTGACTGCATATACCTCAGGGTTCCGGCCACACCCCGCTTATCATGGTCTGTTTTCCAGCCGTGAGACTCCCTGATCCTTGCAGGGGACAGATGCTGACGAGAAGGAGGGTGGAGAGGCGATGAGACTCCCCTGCAGGGGAGAGAGGGGCAAAGAGCTTCCGAAAGGGGGATTAGCTGTGCCCACGTCACTGCTTTGTCCACTTGCAAACCATCTCGCCCTCTTTATTGGTCTCTTTCTCTAGTCTGAGCCGTGATGCTGCTGCCACCCTGGCCTGCTCCCTGGGGATCCCCAGAAGCCAGATACAGAGCAAGAGCCCCCTTGGCACACCTCTCTGCCCACAGCCTCAGCGTTTCTCAGTGCAGCAGAGGGCCTCCATCCCTGTAAGAGACCCCATGGCCCACAGGCGCCCAGGAGGCAGTGAGCGGCCCCAGCTCAGCCACCCCCTAGCGCTCCCGGCACCCCAAGGAGGGAGACGGAGCCCCCCGAGCAGGCCAGCCTCTGGGCCAAGGTCTCAGAGGCACGGCTCAGCCCAGAGGAGCGTTCCCACTCCACTCGCTGGTGACAGCCCAGATCGTCAAGGGCTGGAACGGAGGGAGGAACGGGTCTGAGCCAGCCCTCTCCTCCACCCCACCCAAGTCCACCCAGGCAAGAAGCCAGTTGTAACATAAAATGCACTGTCCTGCCGTGGGCGCAGCTACTGTGCTTACCGTTGTTGTTACCTACTCAGCCACTTGTATTAAACAGGTCTGTGAAGTCTGGACACAGTCTGACTGGGCTGCTTAATAAGAACTGAGCTACGACAACTGAACCACAATCTTTATTCTTTGGCCTGGGCAGGGACAGGTCTTGGGGAGACAATTAATTCTCAGAGTAAAGGACTGGGGAAAAGGAGACACAGAGACGAGAGCTGCTGAGTGGGAGCAGCGGGGGGCTGCAGACTCGGGGAGCCAGGGGGGCAAGTCTCCTTCCCACCCAGGCCGCCTCCCGCTGCCCTCCTCCCCCCCTCTTGCCTGATATCAGCCATGCGCCAGAGATGACCCACGGCTTGGGAGGGCGATGGTTTAGGCACTCAGGATGACATTAAATCACGGCTCCCAGGTGGCTAGAAAGAGATAGTGCACCTCTGAGTCCTAACTTCAACCTAGAGAGCCCAGGGGTATGGTGTTTATCACTCATTTAATATATATATATAATTTATCACCTGCCACGTACGAGTGGCCCCCAAGCTGGTTCTGGGAATACAAGTTCCTGCACTCAGAGAAGCAAGCTCCAGCGGACTTCCCTGGACGCTGCATGGAAGAGCCTTACTAGGTTCCTAGGAAATAATCGAATCCTCAAAGACAAATAAATAAATAAACCATCAGAATCATGAGCTGAGACTACAGTGATCTGGGGGCAACAGCTAATTAAAATCCTAGGGACAAAGACCTATATGAAGACTGAGCAGAACTGAACCCAGGCCCCCTGCAGGGCAGGAGCTGGCCTAGGACTCCCACGTGGAGCAGAGACAGCTGAGGACGGCAAATGTGGTCCGGCGGCAAACCTAATGAAGAAGGAAGACACCCCAAATTCAGAGCCTGAGGAGTCCCAAAGGCCCTCCAAATATGAGTTCACGATCAAAGATCAGCCCAGTGTTTTAAAAAAGGAAAAAACTGCCATGCATAGGAATCACCAGAAACAGCAAATTTAGAACCTTGAGGACTTCCGGCGTTAGAATTATCAAGTGATTGTAACAATTACTAATCCCATGGAGCATTTCTCTGAACCAGGCACTAGCTCAAGTGCTTCGCTGTGTGCTGATCCATTTAACACCCACAGAGACCTATGAGGTAAGTACCATCGTGTCCCCATTCTGCACCTAAGAAAACTAAGACAGTGCGGTCACACACCTCCCTGGGGCCGCACGCCCTAAACCGAACGTGGCATTCTGACTGAGATCACGCCATAAACTCGCCACTGCGTGACACCAGCATGATAATAATTTGTGAAATCTATAAATAAAAGTGGACATGTTCCCACATTTTTAAATTATTGTTTAATAATTATAAATTATTCAATTATTTATGTTGTAAAATACGCACAACATAAAATGTACCATCTTAAGCCTTTGTTAGCATATGGTTTACTGGTATTAAGCACGTTCACAGTTTTGTGCACCCATCACCACCATTCATCCCCAGAACTGTGTTCACCTTGCAAACTGCCAGTCTATAACCACTGAGCAATACCCCCACTCCCCCCTCCCTCCAGCCTCTGCTGCCAGTTTTACTTGCTGTCTCTGTGCATATGGCTACTCTAGGTACCTCATAAGTGGAATTATGCAGAATGTGCCTTTTCATTCCTGGCTTATTTCACCGAGCACAGTGGCTCCAAGGTTCATTCATTTTGTAGCATGTGCCAGAACTTCTTTCTCTTTAAGGCTGAATTATTTATATACACTTTGTTTATCCAGTCTTCCATCATTGAACATCTGAGTCGCTTCCACCTTTTGGCTACTGTAAATAATGCTGCTATGAACATGAGTGTGCAGATATCTCTTCAAGACTTTACTTTCAATTTATTTTTATATACACCCAGGAGTGGAATTGCTGTATCATGTGGTAATTCCGTTTTTAATTTTTTATTGTTTTTCATAATGGCCTCACCATTTTACATTCTAGACAACAGTGCACAAGGGTTCCAACTTCTCCACATCCTCACCAACATTGGTTAGTTTCTGTTAAAATAAATATTTTAATAATCAAGCAAAAATGAAAGGCAGATTTGAAGAACCAAATAAAGCTCTTAGAAATAAAAACTGTAATTTTTCAAATGGGAAACTGAATGTTTGGGCTAAATAGCACTTAGGAGATGTATTAAGAGAGAACTGACGAAGGTAGGTTGAATAAGTTACTAACTTTGCAGCAGAAAGAGATAATGAGATTTTTTTTAAAAATATATCTTTATTGATTTCAGAGAGAGGGAAGGAGAGGAAGAAGAGAGAGAGAAACATCAATGATGAGAGAGTCATTGATTGATTGCAGCCCGCAACCCGGGCATGTGCCCTGACCGGGAACCGAACCCTGATCGCCTGGATCCCAGGTCGATGCTCAACCGCTGAGCCACACCTGGCCGGGCGATAATGAGATTTTTTTAATGTGAAAACAAGGCTAGAGACAATGGAAGCTAAAACGGTGAGGTCTAACATATCCAGTTAGAGCCACAGAGGGAGAGAACAGAAGGACTGAAAGGGAGACAATATCCAAAGAGATAACAGCTGAAAATTCCAGAACCACCTCAAGGCATGAATGTGCAGACACAGCACCTGCCACCATAGCGTATACCCATACCAACAAGGTGGAGACTTTAAAACAAATCCTCACCTAGGCACACTGTAGCACAACTTCAAAACATCACGATTAGGGGGGGCAAAAAAACTCTTTAAAGCAGCCAGAGAGATAAACCAGATCACCTACAGTACCACAAAGGAACCACAATCAGAAGAACGGGGGACTTCCCCCCAGCAAGAGGGAGCTAGAAGACACTGAAATGGTATCCTCAGGGCACCAAGAGATAATGTCAGTCAAGAGCTGTGAACCCTACGAAACTATCTTTCAAGAAAAAAGGCATTTTCAGGAAAGAAAACATTGAGAGTTTAATACCAACAGCTCTTCTCTAAAGGAACATATAAAGTGTGTACTTTAGGAGACAGGAAAATGACCCTAAAAGGAAGAACTGAGATGCAAGAAGGAATAGTGGAGCCACTGCAGACGTGTAGTAAATCTAAACAAACGTCATCCACACAAAATAATAATAGCATCCATTTGTGGGTTAATTTTTAAAAGACTGAAACACAGGATAATAGCATATAAGCCGGCTGAGGGGGAAGGGCAGCTGGAGTTAAAATATTCTGAAGTTCTTCAGTTGCTCAGTAAGGAAGTTCCAGTGCCGATTAAAGTTTTGTTATATAAAGTGTACGTACAGTATTCTAAGGGTTGAAGGAAGGAAAACTGCGTTTAGCTTCCAAGATAAAAAAACAACCAAGAAATAGGTTAAGAAAAAACAAAAAAACAAGCAAACTCAGAAGAATAAGGAGGCGTAAGAGGAAGATGGAGCAAGTCAAGTGTACAAAGGGGGGCAGGAAAAACAACAGCACCGAAGCTCAGCAGTCAGTAGCCACAATCAGGGGCACCCTCACTACCTGCAGCCTAAGCGCACACACATGTAAAATGCAGTTACCTGTTATTTATAAGAGATGCACGCACAGCATCGGGTTACGGACCATTAACACTAGAAAGACTGAAGGAGGCGGGCCAGCCGGGCGTGGCTCAGCAGTTGAGCATCGAGCTAGGATCCAGGCGATCGGGGTTTGGTTCCCGGTCAGGGCACATGCCCGGGTTGTGGGCTGCAGCCGATCAATGACTCTCTCATCATTGATGTTTCTATCTATCTATCTATCTATCTATCTATCTATCTATCTATCTATCTATCTATCTATCTCCCTCTCCTTTCCTCTCTCTGAAATCAATAAAGATATATTTAAAAGAAATAAAGTTTAAAAAAGAAAGACTGAAGGAGACACAGAGGCAACCATTCTACCGACTGTCAGCGGGGACGCTTGATACATTGTTTCAAAGCAGAGAACTAGGACAGACCGCAAGACTGCCTTCAGGGTAAAGAGAGTCACTGAATAATCATAAAACATTCAGTTCACCAGGAAGATAAAGTTAAAACTTGTAAACAGAGAAGGAAAGAGCACACAGTCCCTTGGTCACCTCCGGAGCTGGCTTCCCCACCAAGTTCTTACTCAGAAATGGTGTTTTAGGAGAAAAAAATTCTGTCTCGCCACAGAAATCTACTCCAAGTAACAACACGGCTCACGGGGTGAGGGAGCCAGCTCCTCTCTGCAGGAAAATGTAGCGAATCAACATGAACTGCTCACTAGATCACAGCCAGTCACAGACACGGGACGGGCGCCCACCCGACCGTTCGCTGCCCCTCAGCTCCACGCCCTCGGCCTGCGCCCCAGCCTCCCGCCTCTGGCTCGGGCCCTGAGCCCACCCAGCCCGGCCCCTTTCGTTCCCCTGGTTCTCAAGCTCTGGTAACCGCCGTCACCCCCTGTCCTAGCACCGCACTGGTCTCCACCTTCCCTGGAGAAGGGCTGGGTTGGCGTGGGGGTCTCCACGGTACCCACCGGGTGGGAGCCCCAGCAGCTCCCGGCGCAGGGCCGGCGCTGTCCTCGTGGGGATCGGCCCCCAGGGCTGCCTGGAGAGGCTGAGTAACGCGGGCGCTGGCTGCCATGGGACGAATGCCGAGTAGCGAGACGCGGGCAGGAAGACGCCAGCGGGTCAGTTACTGGTCGTCCTCCCCAGGACGCCCCCCCCCAGCAGCCCTCGGAGTCGGGCCTGAGACCCGCGCCCAGCTGCCTTGCTCCAGGAGCGCGGTCGGCGGCCCTCCTGGCCTCACGCTCGCTTTCTCTCCCTGCTCACAGCCCTCTCCCCTCACCCCGCCTGGCTCGCTGAACCCCACGATGAAGTGCTGCGATGGAAGTGGGTGGGAGGAGAAAGCGCGCAGGCTTGCAGGCCGCCCGCGTCCTCGCGCTCTGGCACCGAGGCGAGCGCCAGGAAGCCGGGCAGCCTCACGCTGCTGCCGCGCCCGGAGCTCAGGCTTCGGGCGGAGGGAGCGGGACAGCCATGGTACCTTTGCCCCTCTGCCCATAAACCGCTGAAGGGCTTTCCAGAACAGAGCCCAGCCCAACCAGCGTGGCTCCGCGGGGGAGCATCCACCTAGGAGCCAGGCGATCGATCCGGGGTTCAGTTCCTGGTCAGGGCACATGCCGGGGTTGTGGGCTCGATCCCCAGCAGGGGCTGTGCAGGAGGCAACCAATCGGTGACTCATCATTAATGTTTCTTTCTCTCCCCCTCTCCCTTCCTCTCTCTAAAATCAATAAAAACATATTTTTAAAAAAAGGAGCCCAATAGCCATTTCTGCACAGGCCCCTTCCCTCAGAAGCCAGCACTGACCTGTCGGCCTGCACTGAGCCCCTGCCATCTTTATAAAGGAATTCCTGGAATCCTATTTCAACCAATAGGGGTGAGGCTTTCCCCACCCAATCACAGCTATGCAGCTCTGGCCAATCAGAGCGGCTCTATTCTGGCCAATCAAGATGGTGCCTTCTGGAGCAATCAAACTGCAAGGATTTGGAGTCCTTATTTGCATGAGGACGGGCCAATCAGGACCAGGGGTGGGGACTCGCGTCCATATAACTCAGCTCCCCTCCGGCTCTGAACGCCCGCTTTCCCTTTTGAGGGAAGGCTTAGGGCTGGGTCTCCTGGCTGAGCTCAGTCACTGGAAGTGTTTCCCTGGAGAGGAGCAGAGCAGACCGTTGAGGAGTACAGCTGTCTAGCTGGAGAGGGGCCTGGCCCGGGCGGCCTCATGGCCCTGCTGTATCACAGTTCAGTTGTTTTGCCCTGTATAAAGTTTTCTTTTCCACCACATCCCAAATTCGGGATTCCTGTTGGTGTTGAATCAGAGCCAGTGACCATCTGCCAACAGTTGACACCTTGGAGTTTACATTCTAGTTAAAGAAGGTGTACAATAAAGAAGTAAATAAATGTATGTCTGCTAGAGATAAGTGCTTTGAAAAAAAATAAAGCAAGATAAGGAGAAAGTGAGCTTGTGGAAGGTGTTATAGATAGGATGGCAGGGAAGTCTTTTCTGAGGGGGCGCATTGGAGCAGAGACCTGATGGAAGTCGAAGAATGAACGCTGAATATCTGGAGGAAGAGAGTTTTAGTAGAGGACCAGCATATGCAAAAGTCCTGAGACAGGAGGAGGCAGATATTTGGAGGAACTGCGAGGAGAGCAGTGGGACTAAAGCGGAATGAGTGAGCGGGAGGAGCGTGCTAGAAAAAGAGGGTGTCAAAGAGGTGACAGGGGCCTGAACAGCAGGCCTTCTGGGCAGCTGTGAGACAGTAAGATAAACTGGGAAGTTATGAGCAAAAGGATGACAAAATCTTTTTATACTATTTTAAGATGTCATTTACATACTGTAAAATTCACCATTTTTAGTGTAGAGCTCCTCCAATTTTGACAAATGTGTACAAGCATGCTGCATAAGGCAAACACTCCCCAAAAGTCCCCTGCCCTTTGTAGCCTCCTCACCCCCACCTGTAGCCCCTGGCAGCTGCTGATCTATTTTCTGTCCCTATAGCTTTGCTTTTCCCAGGATGTCCTATAAATGGCGCTGTGTGGTAGGCACCTTTTGAGCCTAATTCTGTCACTTCGTGTAACGCAGCTGAGACTCATCCACGCTGGCACGTGGAGCCTTCATTACTGAGGCCTCTGCGGTCCTGCTGCCCAGCAGCATGCTCCTTCCTTCACCAAGTGAAGGGCGTTTCCATAGTTTCTTGGTTTTGGTATCACGAAATAAAGCCTCGGTAAACATCTGTGTACAGGTTTTTATGTGAACGTAAGTTTTTTAAATTATTTCTAACAGGACGTGAATTTACTCCCCCATCCGAAACAGCTAAAAAGCTGGGGGAATATTCTCAATGGTTTTCGGGGAGAGAGCGCCCAGGGAGCTACCAAGGGTCCCTCAGGTCTTTGGCTTCTGCTCCACGCAGGGAGGTGGCGACACCACCCAAGGCTAAGCAAGAGCATCCAGGCAGGACTGGCCGGAGCAGCCACTGGAGCTCACAGGGCCAGGGAGAGGAGCGCTGCGGCCAGCTGGAACCGGACGCCATTCCACGCCATGGGGTATAAGGAGGAAGATTCCAAAGGAGCTGCATCAGCGGCCGGTGAGACGGGCCCTGGATGAAAGCTGCCCTGTGCCAGCTCCCTACTGTCTTCTGTTGGTTTCCCCGTCAGCTGAGCAGGAGTGGGAGGGAGTGTGCTCAGTGATGCCACACCTAGGCCTGCGTCCGTCCCCCAGGCTGCCACACCTGGGCCTGCCTTTGTCCCATGGGCCACACCTCTGTGGGCCTTTGCCTTGGGTACTAAAATACTCGTGGAAGCTGTTACTTGGCTTAGAAACTCCTTGCATTTATGGCCAGCACTTTGGAGTGTTAAGTACTTTATTCCTGCTATCTCATGTAAGCCTCACCAGAGCACCAGTGGTTGGCACAACCATCCCCATTTGAGGTTAGGGAACTGAGGCTCAGAAAGGTGGGGTGGCATGCCCAAGGCCATTCCACTTGGAAATAAGAGAACTTGAAGCTAGACCCCTGGATTCCAAGTCCAGGATTGTTCTTTTCCGGACCTGCACTCAGGCAGTGGAGGAGACCTTACGCCTGGGCTGCTAGCGCAGTCGATGGCTTTGTGTCGTGATGAGCTGTGACAGACGCCTTCCTCCTGCTGTGGGCGCTGTTCCTGCCACAGTGTGAGCTGGTACAGTTAGAATGCTGGAAAGGAACTGGCTGTCCACCTGAGCAGGTGGGAGCACCGGGGGCCCTGAATTGGGAGGGTCTTGAGCTGTCTCTGGCTTCAGTCTTAAGTCTGCTCTACAAATAGTCTGATGACAGAGTAGGAACCAGAGACCATGAGGCAAAATCTCTCAATCTCTTGCCCTACCCTCAGCCCCCAAAAACTTAACTTTCATTTTCCCTTGACCCCCTTTCCCTGTTGCAGTGGCAGAGGTGTGACCCTGCCCCCTAAAGCCGGTCACTCCACCTGGCCTCTGAGTCTCATCCTCTCAGGCGTCTCTCTCTCAGCTCCCACAGCCTTTCCCACCCCAGCGTCTCCTCCCCACCTGCACTTGACCCTGCTTTTGTCTTCGGTCGTCAGAAGAGAACCACCCACCTTCTTCCTCCTTGGGCCAAAGCCCTTTCCCTCCTTCACAGGCAAGTTGCCCGAAGTTGTGACCTCCTGCGCGGGCGCCACTCCCCCTCCCCTGACTCTCCGTACCCTGGGACCAAGCTTTTGCCACCTCCCCACCTGGCCATCCACAGGGCTGCACGCGCTGGCGTCACCGATGACCTTCACCGATGACCTTCGTTAGGACTGATCCTTAACGTTGGCCATTCCCTTCTTAACACTTCTTGCTACCCTGACCTCACAGACATCACTCTGCCTTTGCCCTGGACCCCCATCAGCCCCTATGGCCTCCCCTCCTCCAACCATCCTGAATGTCAGAGCCCGAGGTTCCCTAGATGAGCCCATCTCCCCCGTGGTCTGAACAGACCACTTACTCCTACGTTCTACACTCTTGTCTTCAACTGTCTTCAACGCTTTACTATTCTGGTATCCTGTGGGCAAACTCAATATTTTCGTAAGTGAGCTTACCCTCTCCACCCCCACCCCAATAGGCTGCTCTCGGCAGTCACCTTTCTGGGCACACTTACCTCTAAGCACCAGTCATCTGAGGAGGGACTTAGAAGTCACCCTGACCACCTTGAAATTGAGCTCTGGGGGTTCTACTTTCTAAATTACCCCACCCCTCGCACTTCCCCCACCCCCTTCTGCCTGTCTCTTGCCGGGGCAGCCACACTGGGCCAGCACGTTCACTGTCTCCTGGTCTGCCAGTCCTGTCTCTCCCCTGCTAAATTCTTCCAGGGGCTCCCCGTTGCCCCTGGATAAACCGTGAACCTCCTGGCACTGCCTGCAAGCCCTGCGTGACCTGGGCCCTGCCCACCTGCCTGCTGCGCAGCCTGCTGCCTCCCCACGCCAGCCGTGCTTCAGCCACAGCTGGACCTCTTGCAGCTCCCCGAAATCCTGTCCGTCTCTCCCACTCGCTCTGTGTTAAACCAAGACACACTTCCCTTTTCTGCCGGGCACCCAGGAAGCACACGTCCCAGTCTCTGTAGGAGCACAGAGGCCGTGATGGGATCCTCCCTGAGGCGAGGCCGGCCCGGGAGGCTGTCGGCGCTGTGGCTCCCTCGCTCCTCCCCAGCCACAGCTGCCTCTGTGAACCCTCGGGAGAGAGGGCGCCGGGGTGCTGAGGATGGTGGTTGATCAGTCCCAGAGCAGAAGCAGACCCACGCACGCATGTCTCCCGACTCCTCCTCAGCCCGGCCCGTGCCCAGCAGCAGGAAGGCTTCCGAAGGCAGGAGTGCGTGGGTATCCGCGCGAAAACAGTCCAGGCGGGCGCTATGCAATGTGCCCGGGCAGAGTCGTTCCTGGGGTGTAGCCTGCGCCCACCCCCCCCGCCAGGTAGCTTGCCCCTAGAACGGCCCGTGGAGAGGCCGGCGGTGCCCAGCCCACAGCACCCACACGCGTGGGCAGCAGCGAGCTGTCTGCCCTGCTCCCCTCAAGGCTGCCTTGCTCATTCGAAGTGGATTCCACCTGGATCCAAGCGTTAGCCTCGGGTTGGGAGTCCAATGGCATTTGATGGGACCTGAATTACTACCCAGGGGCGGCGAGGGCCCTGGCAATGGTCTCGGTGTTGAATTCCCACCTTCCAGCCTCTCCAGGAAGGTGGCAGCACTGACGTGACTTGCACGCCTGTGAATGTGC
The DNA here is from genome assembly GCF_054644295.1 of Miniopterus natalensis. Taxonomy (NCBI): domain Eukaryota; kingdom Metazoa; phylum Chordata; class Mammalia; order Chiroptera; family Miniopteridae; genus Miniopterus; species Miniopterus natalensis. The sequence continues at coordinate 6,836,110 of NC_142091.1, read as the reverse complement.
CAGACGCCCTGAAGGCGGGACGAGTGACATCTCGCCGAGCTGGTCACGGTTTAGACACAAAGTGATGGAGGTGATGCTCGCAGAAGTGAAGAAACTCATCCAGTCACAGCCAGCAAGTAACAAAACCGGACCCGATCCCCAATTAGCCAAAAATGAAGACCACAAACCACGTCTAGTCAACGCCACGTTTATTTCATCCAAGGCAAAGCTAAGTAGAATCCTGCAACGGAAACCTGCTGTAAAGCAAACGGCGGGCCACAGCCGCTCCGTGCTGGAACCAGCCAGCGCCGTGCCTCCCGCGGGCCCTGCACGGAGGCCTCCCGGGGCCCCGCTGACCGTTTTGGTCGACGGTTAGGCAGGAAGTGGACTGCGGGCGTTGCTGTCACCCGCACCAGGGGAATAAACCATGCATAGGAGAGTCAAAAGCACTGCAGATCCCGAGGGGGTGAAAGGGTGGGGAAGCAAGCTATCGACGTTGCCCGAGAGGTGCCAGCTTCCACCCGCCCAGCCACCTGGCAGCAGCCGCGACTGTGAGTGACCGTGGATGGAGTCAATGGAGTATGGAACCCAGGAGCACAGCTGCTCTGCCCGTTTCTTATCCTTTCTCAGCCTCCGGGGCCCCAACAGGTAACCCTGAGGCCAGGAAAGTAGCTCCTGAAAGGCAGCCTGCCCGTCTCAGGCACGCTCGGCCTGGACACACACCTCCAACATCCCTCCTCTGTGCGAAGCCCAGCCACTCCATGAATTTCCACGTGCACCTTCCCTGCCCCCCCACAGGCACCCCCACCTGCCGCCTGCTCAGGAGCACCCCTCACCCCTTCACCCCACCCCCAGCTCTGGTCAGCCAGCCAGGTGTGAACAGTCTGAGCCCCATCAGCTCCTCCCGGGGCCTCTCACAGCACAGGTTCATGCTGGCTGCCTCCTGCTCAGTCCCTACACGAGGAGAAACCCAGGGCCTGGGATGCTAGGTCCTATTTTGAGGTCAAGGACGGGGAGCTGAGAAAGGCCTTGTGTTTGATCTCACTTCACTGCCAGCACAGCTGCATGTGTCCTGGGCTCCCAGGACCCACTTTGTAACTGGCTCTGTCTTGCCCACCGGTCCTGCAGCCCCCTCCCAGGCCCTGGAGGCCACCTCGAGAGGAGACAGCACACGGAGGGGCTCTGAGGGTCTTTGTAGGAAGACGGCTTTGGTTCTGCTGCAAACCCAGGTCGACGTTTCTCCCGGGTATAATCCCAGCATCTGGGCATCACAGTTCTTTGTTGTGGGCTCTAAATTTAGCTTTCTTAGTCCCTACTTACAAAATGCCAGTAGATAATCCCAGGCATTGGGGCAACCAGACATGTCCCCTACAGTCAGTCCCAAGAGCCTCTCATGAAAATCACCAACCAAAAGCCATGGTCAAGAAGCTTTAAGCATCAGAGCCAAGATTTCTAACAACAGGGACTGAAATAATTCCAGGGGGAGGAGTGGGGAGGGAGGGGTGGAGGTAGAGGGGAGGGAGGGAGGGGGGGAGGGAGGGAGGGGAGACTGTGTGTGAGTTATAGGGATGGGACAGAGAGAGGACAGGACAAACTTGGAACAGTCCCACCAGTTATGATACCTGGCCTCCTAGATCCCTTCCCAAGCCCAAAACATCTTTTAAACAAAAACTCGCCAAGCCTCACAACAGTCCTGTGAGGTAGGTAAGCACTATGACACCCATCTTATAGATGGGGAAGCTGAGCCGGGAGAGATGCAGCCTGCCTATTAGTCAGCAGCTCCGCGGCGTGGAGGGTCGTGCTTCCCCCCCACCCACCCCCACCCGCCTGGACCACCTCGCTGATTCCTCTCTTCAGGAAGACAACCCAGGACCCTGCCCAACCCAGTGTTGCAGCTGGGAGGGGAGGCCCTGAGGCAGTCCCCATACACTCCCAGCCCTCCCAGGGCCCAGAGAACAAGTCTCAGAAATTCTGTGAGAGAGCCAGGGCCTGGGCGCAGATGGTGACCTCCATTCTCTCTCTCTCTCACACACACACACACACGCCCACACACGCGCCCCTCTCACTTCTCCCACCCCAAGTAGACAGCACAATCGGACCTCTGGCAGGAGGGCCACTCCCAGCACCACTGCCTCCTTTGTCAGGGACCCCATGGGAGTGCCCCCTGCACCACCCCGGGTGAGGGCCCCTGGGGAGCCCTCAGCAGTGTCACAGCAGAACTGGCTGCAATGTTGGGCTGGGACCTGGGAGCTAAGGCACAGTCTAGCCCCAAACACAGGATGCAAACCAGTTCTTGGAAAAGAGGAGGACAGCTGTGGGCACAGTCTCCCTGCTCCCCCCTACCCGGGACTGGAGAGGGGGTGGTGCAGCTGAGCAGGAGCCCCCAGGAGCCTAAGCGCAGGCTCATCCAGAGGAGGATGGCGGAGGAAAAGGCGAGCCCGTGACCCGGGCGCTGACAGACAGCCTTGGTCAGGAGGGAAGGTGTGGTGGAGGGACAGGAGGGGCAGCCAACAGGGGGGCAGGGCCTAACACCCAAGCTAGATGATGCCACCTGTCCTTCAGGGAAAGGGCAGGGCGGAGCCAGCCCAGGAGTCCCTGAGTGCCAAGAAGCAGCATGGCCAGCACTGGCAGGGCTGGGGTGGGCATTCCAGTGGCCCAAAGGCCCAGGACATTGGCTCTCCCACCTCTGCAGCCCTTAAATGCTAGGGGAGTGGGAGGCAGTGCCCAGCGCTCCGGGAAGGCCTGAGGGCCCCTTCACGAGCCCCCCAGGAACCTAGAGATTGGAGGAGCAGGCCAGGTGGGCCGGGACCCCAGCACCAAGACAGGCATCCCTAGTTGGGAGGTTTCAGAGTCTCGGTGCAGCAGGAGTTGGGGAGCAGGAGCTGTGGGCCCCGGGCAAGCAGGCATCTGCACTGGGGGTGAGAAGAGGCTCATGGGGGACACAAGACCAGTAACCCACCAAAACCTCTCACTGCAGCCCCCCAGCAGCCTCCCACCCCAGGATCCTATACGGAGTCTGTCAGGCCACTCCACTAGCCACACACACGGCCCAGCTACTGAGGCAGCCCTCACTAAGCCCCAAGTCTCTCTCGAAGAGAAGCCTGGACAGCAACCAAGGCATTGCTCTTACGGGGTGGGGAGAGTTAAGAACCACCTACCCAGGTGATGGGGGCCTGACCCCCACACTGCCTAAGCTTTCCACCGCCCCCCAACCAGCCCTTATCCTGGGGAGCCTTGGCTGGGGAGGGGTGGGGCAGGCTGGACAGGACCCGGTCCTCCCCACCCCAAAAGACTACAGTTGGAGCCAAGCAGCAATGTCTCAGGCATGTGGATTCACAGGCAGGCTCAGGCCTGTTTCCTCGCTGAGAGTGAGGCTCCGGGGCTGCTGGCCCCGCAGAGCTCACACTTTGGCTGGCGGTTTCTCTTCGGCCTTGGAGCCTGGCAGCCCATTCTCCGTGTTGTCGTTCCCTGAGGAGCTTACGAGGCACTCCTTCCTGGAGGGGGGAGAAGGGCACTGGTGAGTGAAGGAACGGGAGTAATGGGTCAGGTATGGGGGGGGCGTGGGCCCTGCACCAGTCCCTCCCTGGCCTTCCAGAAAGCTAAGGTAGCTGGACGCCAGGACGCCTGCCTGACCACTGCACCTGTTTCCCCGTCTCTGTAACGGACGGACTGACACCACCTCTTTGTGGGGCTGCAGGGTGAGCAGATGAGCTCACAGCAGTGCCTGGCCCATGGAGGCCCTCAGGAGGACAGCCATCCCCTAGTCGCCTCATGTGGCAGGAGGTGACTGTGAGTCAGGCACTGTTGGCGGGCATCGGTGCTGAGGGGAAGCCCTGCCCACCCAGGGAAGGGCCTGGGCCAGCGGGCACTATGAGAGGGCGAAGAGCTCCGCTGCAGGGCCGTGGACGCCCCAGGCCCAGCAGGCCCTCCCCCCATGACCCTGCAAGAGAAGGGGCAGGGAAGGGGCAGCGCCCACGTTCTGGCCTAGAGGATGGCAGGGTGGGCAGGGTGGGGACGGGGCAGGAGGCGGCAGGAGGGGGAAAGGTTAGGTGGGACAGCCTCCAGGGGCACCGCCAGCCCCTGCCCTGGCAGAGCACTCTCCAGTGCACGTTCATCCCACCTCAGTGCTGCGCCGGGCCCCCGGGGAGGCTGGCCACCACCTCACACCCAGCCTTCTGCTCATGAAAATCCAACGGCTTTTTCATAGCTGCTGTTGCTAAACTGCATTTCAGCCTCGCCCTGGGTTCGTGGAGCCAGAGGCCATCACAAAGGACTTGACACGCCCTCATCAATTTGTCCTACAGACCGTCCAGCCTATGAGGGTCCTTCAAGATCCTGAGTTTGTGCTCCACAGTGCTCACCAGGCTCCTGGAAATCTGTAAGTGTATCATCCTACCGTCCTCCAGATCTTAACAGCAATGACCGGCAGAGCCCCTGGCGCACCGCTGAAGACCTCTGCTGAGCTGGGCCTATCTACCTGCCGTCGGTCTCTGCCTAGGCCTGAGGTGCAGTCAACACGGCCCATGCCTACTTCCTGACCATAGTCTGTTCTTCACTGAGAACTGCCGGGTACCAGGCTGTCAGGCCAGCAGAGGGTACAGTTTCCCACGGTCCCGCTCTCAGAAAACCTGGGTGGTTCAGGGAATTTTGTTTTGAACAGCGACTGTGCTACGATGTGGTAAATAATAGGATGGGAGTGACTAAACGTAGGGAGGCTCCTCCTAGGGGTCAGAGACGGCTCGTTGGAGGTGTCATGGAAGCTGAGACCAAGACGGATGAGCAGGGAAGGAGGGAGGAGATGGTCCAGGCAGAGGGAGCCAGCCACCTGTGAAAGCCCAGGACTGTGCCCAGGAGGTGACCAGCCCTCCCTCCCTCTCCGCGCACACACGGGACCTCCTCGGGCTCCCTGGGCCGCTCTGCACACTGTCCCTCCGCCCACCATGGCCAGGCCCTTTCTTCTGAAGGTCTCTGTGCCAGGCCCTGCAAGCCCTTGCCATCTCCCTGCAGTCAGAAGAAGCCAATCTTGACCTGGACTCCCAGGTCCCCAAGCACCTGGCCCCACCCCCTCAGCAGGGTTTTATCCCTTCCATCCGCCACCTGCCCTAACAAACAAAATGCCTTGTCTCCAGGCACCACCACTGCCCAGGCTTTCTGCCTTTTCTCTCACTGGGTCCCCCATCAGGAGCACCCTTCTTTCCACCCTCCTCAGGGATTGAATTATATCCGTTTTGCAAGGCCTACCACGAACCTCTCTGTGGCCAGGGCCCCTTCCAGCGCACTGCCCCCTCTGAGTGCCCCCTCCCGCGTCCTGCCACACCTCCCTGCTGCCCTGACCCCTCTCCCCTGTCCCATTGCTCTGTGTGCACATCTTCCACTCAAGGGCAGACGGTCATTCCTTCCATAAGTTCCTACAGCATCTGGCACAGTGCCTTGCACACAGTACCTCAAAAATAGCCACTGAAGGGCCCTGGCCAGTGGGGCTCAGTGGTTAAAGCATCGGCCTGCACACTGAAGGGTCGAGGGTTTGAATCCCTGTCAATGGCACGTACCGGGGCTGAAGGTTTGATCTCCGGTCAGGGAGGCACCCAAGTGATGCGTCTCTCTCACACTGCTATTTCTCTCTCTGTAATTCTCTCTCCCCCCATCCATCTCTCCCTTACACTCTCTCTAAAAATCAATGGGGAAAATGTCCTCAGGTGAGAATTAACAACAAAAAATAGCTACTGAACAAAGGAATGAATGCATGAGCTCTAGACTACCCCATGAATCAGTAGGATATGGTGGCAATGGTTTAAGCTTTGAAGACAAACAGTCCAGGGTTCAAACCCCAGCTCTGTCACTTACTAGCTGTGTGGCATTGGGCAAGTCACTTAACCACCCTGAGCTTCACTTAGCCAACAGTAAAATAAAAATTGTGGATATTATACGAAAATGTCTGGAGACACACTGGAGGCATCTGATGAGTGAAGGAAGTGTTAGTATTGGTGGCAGCCTCCTGACCCACCAGTGTCCCGGCGAGAGAATGGCCAGCCCGCCTGGGGGCACCCAAGGATCACCGTTTTCTTTTCTGAAAAGAAAAGTGCTTTTGAACCATATGTTGAATGCTTTCCTCTCCAATTTTGCTCACCATTAATAGTAATATTCATTATTCATTATTAAAAACAGAATTTGGTCCTGCTCCATGCTCCTGGCCCCTCTGAATTTTTCCGGACCCTTCACAGCCTGTGCCCAGACGCAGGGAGACCACCCAGGAGTTCTTCATCTCAGCCAGAGCCAGGACGAAGTGCCATGGCTCCCGCCCCTCACCCAGCACCCCAACATCCTCACGGCCTCTCCCAGCCCAGCTCCCTCTGCCCAGCAGGGAATGAGCCAAGAGAAACAGAGCCGCCCGCCCGCCCTCCTCTGCGGCCTCCCTGCCGTCCCCTCTCTGCCCCAGCGGCAGCCTGCCTCCCCTCGCCTGCTCCCTAAGAGCACAGCTTCCAGCGCCCTCCCTGGTCAGGCTGTGCCCAGTCCCCACTGCTGCTCGGCAGCCCGCCCGGCCGTCCTGCGCCTGGGCCCGCACCCTCTGGGTCCCCCCTTCAGGTGTCTGGGAGGCAGCGCCGGCCCTTTTAGCTTTCATCTCCCCCATCTGAATTTTCAGAATTTCCCAGTAAGAGACTCCCATCTCCCTAGAAGGCCTTTCCCATCTTAGAGTTTCTGTGCATGGAATCTTACTGTCTCTGATTTAAAAAGGGGGGGCTTCCTAGCTCCTTCAGTAGGACTTCAGGTTGGGGTGGTGCAGGCGGAAAGCGAGGTCACGCGACGGGCAGGGAGACAGCGGGCGAGGGGGAGCAAACAGGTCGCATCTCCGCAGCGATGAACCCACATACTCAGTAACCCCCCCCCCCCCCGTGGGCAGAGGGGAGGGAGGGGGGCCGCGGGGATGGAGGGGGCTGCAGGGCTAGGAGTCGGGGTGGGCGAGGGGCCGGAGGGGAGGGGGAAGCCGAGGGGCAGGCGGCACGTGGCCGAGGGCGCTGGGAGCCCGAGCTGCGGGCGGGCGGCAGGGCGGGCACAGCGGTGGGCGCGGCCGCCGGCGCCAACTTACTTCTCTTCCTGAGTCTTCTTGAGGATGAAGGTGATGAGCTTCTTGAGCAGCAGGATGAAGACCAGGAGCCCGACGACCCCGCCCACGACGGCCAGGATGATGACTGTCAGCGTGTTGTCCACTTCCTCCACTGCGCGGGACGGGCGGGCAGGGGAGCAGGAGTCGCCTGGCGCCCAGCAGTGGCGGCCCAAGGGCCCCCAAGCCCGCCCTCTGGGACGCGCCCGCCCAGGCCCTGGCCCTCCCCAGGCCCCGGCAGGAAGCGGGGCAGCTGGAATCGGCGCCACCAGGCCGACACCTGGCAGAGGGGCCTCTTCCCCGGCCCTCCCCACGCAGCCTCCCACAGGCACACCCGCAAGGGCTCTAATAATTCACTCAGGGCCCCAGGCCGCCGCGTGGGAACAGCACTGCCCCGTTCTAGCTCTTTTCTGCCTGTGCAGAAAAAATTAAGACTCCCTATATCTCTCCTATGGCGGGAAGACTTGGGGGTCAGTCTGGATTTTAACTAGGCTTTCAGCGGTCACCAACGAGCTGGTGGCCGCGCATCTGCAGAAATGGAGAGGGGACCAGCTTGGAGAAGCACGTGGGGAGCAAAGGAGCGGAGATCAGTGAGAGCTGAGCTCAGTGCCCGGCTGTCAGCAGCACCGCACAGGTCGCCCCCCTCCCCACCCCAATGGCTAAGCACAGAGCGGTGACCCCCAGAGGGGAGGAGGTGACACCCCATACAGACTGCCTCAGGTGACTGGCTCCAGGTCAGAGCAGCTGCCCATTGGCCTCTGGCGCTGTCCCTGGCACAGCCAACAGTGGACTCAAGTGAAAGAAGACACCCCTGTGGCCCATGTTGCCATTTCAGGGGAACACCGAGTCGGGCACCCCCAGTCCTGCCCCCTCCACTGCCCCATCTCAGTCTCCCCCCCCCCCCCCCCCCCCCCCGCGTACGTTTATCGACCACTTGGAGGAAGATGGTGGCCTGGTGCTGGAGGTCCTTCTCCTTGGGGTTCTTCACGTGGCAGGTGTACCTGCCCGTGTCGCTGAACTCCAGGTCCTTCAGCAGGATGGAAAGGTTGTTCATCTTCTCCTTCGTGGAGCCCTCCAGAGTGATGCGGTCGTCATTTTTCAGATGCACCCTGGGGTCAGATTTCTCGGTCTTCACGGTCCCGCGAATGAGCTGGGAGGTGGATGGGGAAGGGAAGGTGGACAAGACAGAATCAGGGTCCTCAGGGTCGTGACATCACTCCCGCCCTTCGTGGGTCCCAGCCCCGCCTCCTGCAGGGGAGCCTGTGGTCAGCGGGCTCCCTCCCACCTGCTCTCCTCCCGGTGCCGAGAGCTCTGCTAGTCTGACCTGGACATGGGGTGCTTCACCCTAAACCCAGCTCTCCTGCTGAGGTGTCACTGGAACGCAGCACGCCTCCTGAAAACACCAGCTCCTTCCCCTCTGCCACTCCCCCAGGTTTGCTGCCATGGTCCTTGGCCCTCCGTGAAGGCCCGGGTCAATCCTACAGCAGCCCATCGGCACCCTCCAAGCTCTGCATTCAACTATGTCAAGTTGGTCACTCGTGGCTTCCCTGTGTTCGTCTTCATGGCCCCTTCTAGACTGCAGAGTGCGTCCTCAGTAAACCCTGCTGATGGACCTGTCCCCACCCACAGCCCTGTGGATGCTCCGGTAGGTCTCTCCTCTCAGCTTCCTCTCCTTTCATTCTCCAGTTCCCTTGTCAGTCTTCTCATTCCCTCTCTCCAAACCTTTCAAAGGCCCTTCTCACTCCTGTTTTATAAATTAAATTATTAATTTTTACACAAGCAATTCAAGTTTCATGTATTTCTTCAGACCAAATAGAGGACCCCGGCCAAGAATTCCAACAGACCCCCAAATTCTGGCAACAGGATCTACGCACCCCTCCCACTTAGATCTTTCTGGGTAGGCTCTACAAAGAACACTGGGAGAAGGGTGACAAAGGGTGAGCTTGGGGACCATCACAGTGGGGTCAGTCTCCAGGGACCAGAGTCTGGGATGGAGGCAGGGCTACCCAATGGGGGGGGGGGGATTTGGTCTGTCCAGTCCTGTCCTCCCCACACTACTTACAATCTTGAATGTGTCACTGCTGTTGTAAGACCACCAAAAGCCCAGGTCATGGAAGCCAAAGCAGCTGGAGAAGGTGCAGGGCAGCAGGATCTCCGTGCCATTGACAGCGTAGATGGTGGTGGCCTTTCCCACAGACACCTCCAGGGACAGGCACGCAGGGAGCAGGAAGAGACCTGTGCAGGGCACCACCTCCCTTAATACAACCCCTCTGGAACCTGCAGGCTGGAGCTGGGGAAGGGGTCTCGGGAAGGGCAGGTGGCTTAGCCAAGCAGGGGGGTCCAGTCACCCTCAGTGTGAACTTCAGAAGATGGTTCTCTTTGCTTCAATTGGCACTACCTGGGCCACCCGCCTTAGTTCATTTCTCGCACCGTGCCTGGGCGGGATTGAATTCTGGGCCACTTAGCAGCCCTTGTGGCATTCTGAGTGACCACTAGGGGTCACCCCAACCCAAGAAAAGTAGGCCCTTGCCTTGGTGCTGTCAGTCCCAACCTCCTACCAGGCGGGCACGTCCCTGTCCCACCCCAAGTGCACGAGGGGTTCTTGGATTTGCCCCAGGAACTTCCCCAAGAACAGTGCGCAGGCCTCTGCGCTCTCAGGACCTCGGGGAGGGCACGGAGCAAGGTTCCCTGCAGTGAAGAAAACTGCAGCCCAGTCCCAGACACTGTTCCCAGAGCCCTGGAGGCTCGCACCAGCCCCACTAGTCCGGAGGAGCGGAGGGCCAGAGGGACACTCCAATGGACCTTGCTTGGCCTTCTGAGTCCAACACCCTTGGCCACCGAACAGGACACCCAGGACAGAACTGACGGCCAGGTAGGATGGGGGTAGGGGGTAGGGAATAGGGGTGTTGGTGGGATGGGCCTAGTCTCAGCACTGGGCAGCAGCCACCTGGTGACTAAAGCAATGAGGAGAGAAAGTAAGAGGGCTGAAGATGGGGGGGGGGGGGGGCAGGTTCCAGGCAGCTGGATGCTTGCAAGTGGGAGGGGTGCCAAAAGGGCACTGGACCCTCTGTCCCTTCCCAATCCTGAGTAGCCTGTCCTGCCCCCACACTCCACAGCCACACTGTCCCCTCTTCCTGGGACAGTCCCCAGAGGCTCCTCCACCCCCCTCCAAGCAGCATATCAATACCATCTCAGTCTTTTGGGCCAGTGGGGCCACCTCATGAGGGGACCTGGCCCTCCTCCTATCCTACAAAGTCCTGGAGAAAACCCCACTGTACATCAAGGCTGTGGGAGGAGGGGTCAGAATTGGATGCCCTGAATTCTTGCCCCTAGATGAAACGGTACTTGGAGTCACCTAGGTGAGGACTCAGAAGGGCCCTGCTCAGGTTCCCAGTGACCTCCGAGAATGCGCCTCTTTCCTGGGCCCAGATCCTTGGTAAGGGCTGCATGTGAGCAACCTCATTTCGCGCTCACTTCGTACCTGTAAGGTGGCTGCTGTTATTGCCTTGCCCAGAGCTCACTACTTCTAGGGGTCGGTGAAATTTGAACTGGGGTCTGACTCAGGGTCTCGAGGGCCGGTGAGAGCAGCCACCTGGGGCACCTCCTCCCAGAAGCTGCTTTCCCCAACTGCTTGAACCTCCAGCCTGGGTTCCCACGAATGTCAGAGCTCAAGGACCCAGACTGATCCATTAATCCCGCTGCTTCATTTCAGAGTCAGAACGACCAACCTAAGCCCCAGATGGAAGGAGACTTGGCTGAGCTGCTGGGTTTAGTGGCCGGGCCGATTGAGAACCTCCTAGCCCAGGTCAGCTCCCAGCCCTGCTGGCACATCCCAGAACCTGTCTTGTTCCCCAGAGGGCCAGGGTCAGTCTGTGCTTTAAAGGTCGTTGACCTTGCTTTCTCCCAGTCCTCACTCTCAAGGAAGGGCCTCTTCAGTCTCACGTGTTTCCATCCTGGTGCAGCCTAAAGCAGTTTCCTCTTGAGTGGCCCCCAGGAGGCAGTGATGCTTGGTGCCTGGGCGGGCTTCTGAAATGAGTCGCTCCCAGGAGAGGATTTCTACGTATTAACTCCAACTTTTATTAGAATGCCAAAAAGAAGGTATAATTTTTCTCATTTTACAGATGATGAAACTGAGGCTTAGGTTAGGTTGCCAGGGCCACATAATAAATGATGAATCTGAGTATTTATTATAAGGTAGGACAGGCATTTTATATACTAAGTATCATTTAATCCTCACACTAATCCCATGAGGTAGTTACTATTTTTACCCCCAATACACAAAATGAAGCAACAGGCTCCGAGGTCGCTCAAGGCTGCAGGCCCGGTGAGTGCACTAAGCCTTGTCCAGACGTGGGCCACTCTCTGAAGCACCTCTCCAAGGGCAGGCTGCTGTGGGGCCCGCACTCCTCCTTTTCTGTTAACCTCTGCCCCTGCACCCCAACCCCAACCCCCATCCCTACACACACACACACCCCCAAGGTCTGGGAACAGGAGCCAGAAACAAAATCCAACCCCCAGCCCAGAAGATGGCCCTCTGGTCAGAAACCCCAGCTCGGCTTCTCACCCCCTATTGCCCCCACAGACCAAGGAACAGAGTGTGGAGCTGTGGCAGGGATGCTGGCAGGAGGAGAGCTTCCTGGCAGCCACAGGCCTCCCAGGAGCACACAGCGCCTGCCCAGCCGCCAGTGCTCTCGGGCACCCCTGCCTAGGAACTGCGATCTGGGGAAGATGCGGGAACTCAGGTAGGGGCCAGATCCCCTCCCTGGCCCAGCCAGAGTGGTGTATCAAAGAACACATCAAAAGTGAAGTGTTTCTGATGGCCAGAAAAAGAAGAGTCCAGAACAGCGGAGAAAACTATTTCCTTAAGGTCCAGCTAAGCACGGTGCACATCCAGCTGGTCAACTCACACCCAGAACTCCCACCGAACTCCCACCGTAGCCCAGACGGGACTAAGGCAGAGACTTTCCTTGAAGTGCAGAGCCCGCCCAAGTTAAGTGCAGAGCCCCCCAGAGGGTGGGCAAGCCTGGCCTCCGCACTGCTGCCCTCCTGCATCCGGGCAGTCCTGCCCCAGTGTCTGAGGGGCTGGCCCACAGCAAAGCCCAGGGGCCTGTCTCCTGCGGCCTCACCTGTGAGGCTGTGCTGGGGGAAGGAGGGAGCATGGGCAGGTTGGATCCACGAGAGGCCCCTGGAGCAGTGCCGGACCAGGGGCCAGGAGAGGACTGGCCAGGCACAAGGCAGGACCCACTCTGCCTGCCGACCTTGATAAAGTCAGAGCTACCACGTCTGGTGTGCACATCCCCAGACCAGAGACGGCTGTCTTTCCTCCCTCCCCACCTTGGTATAAAGCCAAACATGAGATTACAAAACACAGGAAAGGCTCCAGTGAGTCGATCCCTCTGAGCTTGGGCTGCAGGTGGAGAAGGGCAGTGGCTGAAAGGAAGGAGAGAGGGCTGGCCTCCCCCACAGGTCTGGAACCAGGGCACCCAAGCTTCATGACCAAGGTGAGCCAAGGATGTCTCTAGGCCATCGCACTGTTGTGTACGTCCACCCTGTACCCCTCGGCCGGAAGTATCTCCATGTGGCTGCTGTTTCCCCTAAGTTTTGCTTGTCCAAAACCTAAGTCTTTACAGTTTCAAGGAGTGCATGTGTGTTTGGGATTGGAGGCCTGTTTCTCCTGTTCCTCAGCCTGTGGGATTCAGTCCTGAGCCCGGAGTTGTGCCTTTGCTCACTGCGCGGCCCTCACCTATGACCACTCCAGGAGCCGCCCTTCTGCTGACCATTCTCAGAAGCCTTCAGCCCAGCCCCACCCTCATCCGGGTTTTGTCTGAGGATTGACTCAGGACTCCCACATTTTCTTACAGTAAAAGAGTGTTTGGTACATGCAAGTGCTATTATCAAATATTCATACCAGCAGGAATCTAATGGCCATCATATATCCAAGGCAAATGCCACTCCCAAGCCTGTCACACCCACCTGGTATGGAGAGAGGAAGGAGGGACAGGGTGGGACCTACTCCAAGTTCAGCTCTGAGGCAGAAACTGGCCCCCTAACAGGGAAGCTGACACACTCTGGCCCCAGAGTGTGTCAGATGGGCTGGAAGTTAGAGCCGGGAGGCAGAAAGTGGACAGAGGCTAGCAGGACAAGACCCCTCCTGGGGTGCAGGCCCTGGGGCCTATGGGAGGCAGGGCTGGGCCAGGCAAGGCCCCTGGGCCTGGAGACAAAGGAAAGAGTTGAGCTCTCTCTCCCTAGGCAACCTGCCTGCTTCCTGCCCACCCCCAGGAGCGTTGCTGGGATAGAAGTATGCCCCTGAGACATGCCAGGATGCTCGACAAAACCAGCTTTGCAAACAAGTCCAAGCAGTGTGCTTGGCCCTTCCCTTGCAGGCCCCAGAATAGGTGTGTTGGCAGGGCCAGCTCATGGCTTACAGAGATCCTTATACCCTCAGCAGCAGGGCAGAGTGGTAGAATCTGTGTCCAGACTCTGCCTGTCATTCTGATCCCACCAGGAGGTGGACAGTCATAAGGGTTTGGGGATGCCCCACAGGCCTGCATCTCTAGAAAAAGAACTACCCTGGTTCCAGATTCACACCTGGGCTCTCCCTCCACTTCTCCCCCTTCCTTTCCTTCCATGAACTCCTTACTCACCCTTTCCTTTCCCTCCTGAGTGGGATGGAGCACCCTCTCTTTAATTGCTTTCTCATTAAACAAGCCCTAATAAGCACATAGCAAGGGAGAGAGGGTGTACAGCATAGCACCCTCACACATGGAAATTAAACACAGATCACAGCAATTAAGCAAATCGGGAAACAAGGAAGGGGGCAGGACAGATATGTCACCAGCTACATGTATAAGGAGGACTGGGACCCACAAGCCTCAGTCGCAATCCTACAGCCTTGGAAACCACTTCTCAATTAAGAAAGGGTGTCTTGCCAGGTTATCATAATCATTTGAGTCTGTGAGGCTGAGTTTGATGTGGGGAGACAGGCTGGGGGGCAGAGGACTCCTGGAAGTTTACTGCTCCATTCCCAGTCCCATAGTGAGAACAACAGCTCTGCACCCCCACTCAGCCTCTATCCCTCCACACCCAGGCCCCAGAGCTTCTCGTCTTCTTTAGCCCATTAGTACAACCCCTGCTGACCACCCCCTCATCAGACTAGGATTAACTGCGAGGCAAGTTAGTATACCAGAGCCCAAAAGACCTGGAGTCTGTCCCACCGGACCACCCACTGGCCATGCACAGTTAGAGTCACCTTCCCTCTCTGGAGCACGGTGTCCTCAACCTTAGGGGAGCTCTGTGATATGGATTATAGTTGTCTCCACATCTCCCCGCTGGACTGAGAGCAAGGATGGCATCTGTGTCCCAAACTCAGGGCAGTGTCACTGTGAGGGCTCAGCAGTAGCTGCCTGGGCAAGGTCCAAGGAGGGTCCAGCAGGGCCAGGGGCAGAGCAGGTGGGGCCAGTTCTGGAGCCTGCTGGTTGGCCGCCTACAAATCACTCTGCTTTCTCCTGGACCCCCAGAGAGAAGCTCAGGGCTTAATCCAATCCTGCACCAGTGGGCCTGCCCCAGCTGGATCCACCAGCCGCCCAGTCCTCAGAGGAGGGAGGGGCTTCCACCTGGAGAAAAGTACCAAGACTCTGCTCACAATGCCCCAACACACACACACACAGTGTGCAGTGCAATTTCCCATAGAAGACTGGCTCTATGAATATTCGAACAGCGCGGGCACTGGTATCCACCACTGACCACGCAGCAGGAGGTGTTAAGAGGGCTAGTTCAATGGCTGTGGGTATGGATTCCCCAGTAACCCCTCAACCCCGCCATGGTCACAGTGGAACCTGGCTGATCAGAAATGAGATGAGGGGGAGCTAGTGTGGAGTGGCCCTGTGCCCACCCTGTGAGGAGGAGCCACCCCACAGGGGCCACTGTGAAACCAGCATGCAGCTGTACCAAAGGTACAGGAGAAAACACCAGCATTAACCTAGCGTCAGGGGTGCAGCTAAATTGTGACTCCTGAGTAAGGAAATACTCTGTCCCCTCCACCACCAGGGTCACTGTGGCAGCTCTGGAGCAACTCAAATCTGCAGAAAAGCCAAGACCTCCCTTAAAGGTTTGTGTCTCCTGCTTTCAGCACAGTCGCCTCCATCATGAGCCTAGGCCAATGGGGGCAGCTGCCAAAAGCCAAATCTGACCAATATAAACAAGAAGAGGTAGAGGTGCCAGGGACGGAGTCGCCTTACACTGAAATCCATCTACGATTTATGAAATTACACCCTGGCTAATAAATGCCGTTCCCTAATCTCTTGCTGTTTGACACTCAGAACTTTCAAGTGCAGATTCACGGATACTAACGCTCTTCCTTCTGTGTCCTCTGGATGTGTCTTCTCAGTCTTCACGTTCATCGCAAAACTGAAGAGCCAGGCACGGGTTAGAAAGGCCCTCCCTAGGGAACCTCTGTGAGAAGAGACACAGCACCAATCCCTCCAGCCCCCTCCAGGCCCGAGTGCGGAGCTGCAGGGAAGGCAGGAGGCAGAAGGAGGTAGAGGGCAGAGGAGCCAAACAGAAAAAGGGCCAGGAGGAGGGGGAGACCCCCCCCCCCAATTGGTGTAAGTCTGATGCCTGGGTAACAAGCATCCTAAGTTGCACACAGCTCTGGGCAGGGGTAGAAACCATCCCAACAGCCGCACGGGCAAACCACCAGGCGTTCCCTACACCCAAGGTACAGACCCCGTCCCCTGGCACACAGCAACCCCTGAACTCGGGAGACCCGCACTGCAGCCCCAAGATCCAGCTCCGAAAGTCTGGAGCCGAAGGCGCCAAAGACAGCTAAAGACAGCTAAAGACAGCTAAAGACAGCTAAAGACAGCTAAAGACAGCTAAAGACAGCTAAAGACAGCTAAAGACAGCTCGGGAGTAGCCGCGAGGCCGGCGGGCCGCGGGGAGGGGGCGCGCGAGGGCCCGCGGCGCGGGGGAGGGGCGGCGCCGGCCGGGCTCGGGCAGGACGCCGCCGGCGCGCTCGCTCCGCGCCGCAGCGCGAAGCCGCCCCCTCCCAGGCACTGCTTTCCCAAGTGCCCCCTCCTCTGGGGGAAGGAGGGGGAAGGAGCCGGAGAAGAGACTAGGCTGGGGCCGCCTTACCCAAAATCCCAGTGCCCAGCCATCTCGCCCGGACCGCGCCGCGGCCCCCAGCGCCGGGCATCGTTCCTTCCTCTCGGGAGCGCTCCAGGGGCGCGGACGCGGGATTCAGCGCCCAGCCGAGCGGGCGGCCGGCGGTCTGCAGTGGCCCCCAGCTGCGGGAGCTCTGTGCGGCCCGCAGGGGCTCGGGAAAGTTAGCGGGGAGAGGGGGAGGGAGCGAGAGGCGGGGGCGGCTGGGGAGCGGAGGGCAGGGGGAGGCGAGGAGGGGTCCGGGGAGCGGGAGCGGGAGCGGGCGCGGGAGGACCGCTCCGCGAGCGCAGGGCAGCGTGGCTGCGCCTCTGCCCTGGAAGCGCTCCAGCCGCAGGAGGGGAGGCGGCCGCCGCGGAGCCAGGCGCCCGCCCGCTGCGCACGGGGCCCCGCGCGCCCGCCGCGGCCCGGGGCCGAGGGTCGCGGGCCCGGCTCCCACGCCCCGCCCCGCTCGGCCTGGGTGCTGCGGCGCGCACTGCGGGGTCCCCGGCGGCCGCCGCAGCTTCCCACGCGCCGAGCGCCAATTAGGAGGATAGTTTTGGGGGGAGTAGAGGTGGAGCTTCTGCGGCGTTGGACCGCGGTGTTGTGGTGCTTCGGGAACACGGGCAGGACAGCGGCTCCCCTCCCGGGACCGCGAAGGGACACTCGGGTGTCCGCAGCGGGCACTGCCGCAGCCGGTGGGCGTGTGCGGTCTTGCCCTGTGCGGCCGGGCGGAACCACGCGTGCCCGGCTCCCGGAGTGGGGCCTCCCATTGCACACCGCCCCGATCGCTCCCATTTGTTCACCGAGGCCGCGGAAATCCTGGGGCTCCGGGTTAGGGAATCGGGCCAGTCGCGCCCTGCTCCGCCCTCCGGCACCCCCACGGCCGGTTTTCCCACCCGCGAGGCCTCCCTCCGACTCTGCTGGCTCACGCGCCTCCAGGAGCCTCCCTCGCCTCCAGGGCCCGGGAAGACTCCCTCGGCCTCTCTGTGGGCTCCCGGTTTGGAGGTCAGCCAGGTGGGGGGCCTGAGGTGCGACTGCCAACAGGCAGCCTTTCCCAGAGGAAAGGAGTTAAGAGGGAGGAATACCCTTTGGGGTAGTTTGGTAGCTAGTGTCTGAGACCCTCCCTCTCCCAACCGTACGAGCTTCCTCCCTCTACGCAGATCCTGGCTGCCTCCTGACTGTGGTCCTTCTCATGTCTGAAAACTGGTTCAAACTTGGAAACCGGCTCCCACTTCATGACCTGACCCCTGCTACAGCCCCCCCACCCCAGGCGCCCCCCACCACCACCTTCTGCGGTTGTACGGGAAATGCTGAGCGCCTGTTTGTTTTCCACGGGAGAGAGACTGCCTTTCTTTCGGTACAGCTGGAACCAAATAGTGGCTCAGGAGCCAGGCACTGGGGAGTCAAATCCCAGCTCCAGCATTTATTGTGCTATGACCTTGAGCAAGTTATGCAACGTCTGCAGAAGCCTCATCTGTAGATGGTGAAAGAAAGATATTTACCTCCTGGGATTGTTAAGAGCACCCTTAAATGTGAGCAACAGGGGTCTCTGTCCAGGGCTCCTGAGTTTAGAGGGCCTCATTCTAGCCCTCCTCTGGCCATACTCCTCCCCACTGGAAAAAAGGCTCCTGGAACAGGAAGGAGAGTGGTCCATGCCCCTCCTATTCTAGGCCGCACTCCAGTATCATCTCAGGAGCTGACCATGCGGATGTGGACACACAGGCGGAGGGCAGCTGTTTGCAGGGAGTGGGAACTGGATGGAATTGACATGCGGGTACAGCATTCCCAGGCATGCAGGAGAGCCCCTGCCCCTCGGGACCAGAGAAGAGTGGACCAAGTCATGGTTTTTGGACCTACTCTTAAAATTAAGACCAAGGAAACTTAATTAAAGGGGGAGGGGGTGGGTAATGGGTACATTTTAACACTTTGATATCTTAATTTATAACTTATATTTAGACATATATGTCATTTCCATCTGTATACTTGCCCCAGGTCATGCAAACATCAGAAATGGACTTGGCTATTGAGCCTGACTGAGATATTCTTGCATTAAAAGCGCTAGCAGAGTGCTAGGCATGGCAAGTCCGCAGTCCATCCCAGCCCTTAGAGTTCTCAGAGGTCTGTGGCCCAAGAAGCCTCCGCCCCCAGGTTTGCAAATCTGGGTTTGCACATGCACCCTCTCCTTCCCTGGGCAGTCTCCACACTAGATCAAAAGGCCCAGGCATCCACACTGCCCACTTTATTTTTATAGCAGGAGTCATATTTCTCAGAGCAAGAGGCTGAAGTGAGAGAGGAGGTGAGCCTAAAGGGAAGGAAAGTGACCCCTGCCCTGAGAGGGAGCCGGAGAGGAGACAAAGCTCCCTGGATATCTTTAGATCCTGGGGACAGGAAATGGTGCCAGTTTCCTCCGTGCCCTCCTTCTCCTGAAAGTCCCTTGTGGGTGGGGATGGTGACTTGGATACAGCCTCAGCTGCACCCCAACTAGCTTAATTCTTGGTGATGGGATAACACACCCCCAGGTTTTAGGGGAACTGGCTCAGAAGCAGCCTGAAAAGCACGTTTTCAAGGATGCAGAGGGAGCGATCCCATGGCAAGGAGCTGTCGGGGCGCAGGCTGGAGGAGACAGGCCTAGATTTAAGGGAAGGAGATTGTTTTCTGGGTGTGAGAGGGGGTCATGTAGGTTCTTTGCAGCAATTAGCCGAACAGTCCTGAGATCAAGTGATCCCCTTGGTTCCTGCCCTCCAGGGAGCTGGAAACTAGGAAGGAGGGCGAGCGAGAGGGGTCAGTGTGGTGGGGAAGTGGGACCAGCAGTAATGGGAGCAGAGCTGCAGCGTCTGGCCTCTGGGAGATGCCCTCACACGGAAAGGCACTCACCCATGGGACAGTCCCACATTCTCTCATGGTGGGGAGATGGAAGGTTCCAGCCTTCCGGCCCCTGGCAGTTCCCAGAAAGCCAGCCAAGCCCCCAGCAAGGGAGGAAAGGAAAGGGAGAGCTCTGATGAGGTTTCTGGAGCTATTTTAAGAGGCGTTCCTCCTAAGTAACCAGAGCCTGGCAGGGAGCCTCTTCCCCTCTGGCTCCCCTCTTGCCCTTGCCCTTGCCCGCTGCTCCCCTCCTCCCCCATAAGCCTTCGCGGGCTCCCGTTGGGGCATTGCAGGTAACGGCGCTGACTTGGCTTTTACAGAGAACACAGGCTCTGCAGGGAGTCCCCGCTCCCCGCCCCACAGCTCCGCTTCCACCAGCCGGCCTCGGATAAACACCTGGAGCTGCTTCCCCTCTCCACCTTTCCTGAGCTACCCCCTGGTTATAAGCAGGGCCCCAACCTCAGGACGATGGGACTGCAGGAGCTGAGATTCTCTGCATGCATTAACTTAAAGTTAAATGGCCCCAAGTCTTTCTGTCCTTCAGGTCGGGGCTGGTGCACGCTATCCGGACTAACTTTTGGGAGTCTCCTTCTAGGGCACCCTGCCCATCCCTACTCACTACTTTTCCCTTCAGCTCAGAGCGCCTGCTCGCCCCCAGCCTCGATCTCTGCAGCTACTGAAGTTTCACGGGTGCCGAGGGCGTTAACCGGACAGCACGCACCAAGCCAACCAGCAGGCTTGTGGCTTAGTCCAGCGAGGGACTAGGGCTGGCCGCCTGCCCACTGCTCCCCGGCCCCCCTCAAATCAGTAAGTCGGAGTAAAGGTAAACTCCTCCTGAGCCCCCCTCGCCTGCCTCCACTTTCTAAAGGCTCTGGGCACAGGCAGGTAGGCAGCTGCCTCCTCCACCCCTCCATTCTCTTTCTGTTTTCTGTCTAAACATCCTTTCAGGCAAAGGGAGGTGGAGAGCCCCAGACAGATGAGCTCATTGGGAGGAGGAGGGCAGAGGGAGGAAGGAGCTGAAATATCCTGACCAGAGAGATGCTCACTGGACAGTCCCGAGCTGGAGGGGGGGTGCCAACTCCCGGGAGCAGGCGTCTGCTTCCCTCACCGCTGCTCAGCTGAGACGGGGTGAGTCATGGGATCTCTTCGTTCTGGGCCATTCGGGGCGGGATGTGAAATCCCAGGGCA
Organism: Miniopterus natalensis; assembly: GCF_054644295.1. Taxonomy (NCBI): domain Eukaryota; kingdom Metazoa; phylum Chordata; class Mammalia; order Chiroptera; family Miniopteridae; genus Miniopterus; species Miniopterus natalensis. The sequence goes on along the minus strand of NC_142091.1, from coordinate 6,815,844 downwards.
GGGTCTCAGCCGTCTTACCCAGCACCCAGCGCTGTTTCCTGCTCTGCTTCAGCCTTACCACGCCCCCTGCCCTCCCATCAAGGGAGAGGGGCGCTCAGGAGGGCTGAGGACTGGAGGCCTGGGTAAGGCTTTCTCAGCCTGGCTGCCTTGTCGGCTGAATGGCCAGGTGTCCCCCTGCAGCCCAAGACCTAGTCCAGACCAGAAGTGTACAGTGGCACGCAGTGCCGGGGAGACTCCAGGGGCTTTGGTCCCATCCCCCATGAGCCTGTTAGTGCCGGAGCAGTGTGTCTTGCAAAGTGAGGGGAGAGGGAGGAGAGACGTGGCAGGGGCAGAGGTGGGGGAGGCTGAGAGAAAGGAAGCGGGGAGCAGGGGAGTCTCCCTGGAGTGCAGGTGACTTGGAGAAGCTGGATTGTGACACAGGCCGAGGAGGAGGGGGAGGGACAGGGAAACAACTGGCTGGCAGGTGAAGAAGAGCTTTTTACAGGTTTCAGAAGCCAAGAGAGGAGAAGGGGCCCCGCAGAGGGCAGAGCTGTCTGCCTGCGTGGAGCTGTGGGGTCAAGGGTGGGATATTAGTGCCTCCGCTTTCAAACATCGTCACCCTTGCCATGTTGTCTGCTGTGATTTTGAGGTTGGCTCTGGTCACCCTTCCCCCCACCCACCTGAGTATGATTTCTCTGCTGTTTCCTAGCCAGATCCCACTGCACATTCTAGTATGTGTCCCGTTGCAAACACACTCAGTACAGCAGGACCTCGGTCTCCTCGTGGGTCAGAGGGAGGGAGGAATGCACGCGTGGGAAGCTGTCCTGAGCGCTCAGTCAGCTGAGAGACATAGAATACCTAGCTCAGCGCCAGGCACTCAGTGACAGCTCTTCTTATTACCAGCCCACTCTCTCATCCCACTCCCCCCACACTCCGTCAAGCCCTTTCAGGCTGGATAGAAACCCAGCCCCAGCCCTTCCCAACAGCATCGCAACAGCCCCCGTGGTGCGTGCTCTGAGCAGGCGGGCAGGGCGCCGGGAGGAGAGGGGAGGAGAGGCCAAGAGGCCCGGCCCTTCTCTGCAGCGCCCACTGCGCGGCAGGGGACTTGTGGTCCCGGCGGGAGGGCCAAGGATGAAAGTTAGACTTGGCCCGTCTCTGGGAAGATGTTCCGAGGGGCCTAGCTCCTAATTTCCACCCACCCCAGCCTGTTTCTCACCGTGAATGGGGCTCGCCACGTCCGCACCCCGCCACTGATAGACTGGGAGAGGTGAAGAGGGTAAAGGGTATGGGTGCAGAAGCCGCCCGGGACGAGCATGGCCGAGGAAGAAGGCAGAGGCCAGGAGCTTGCCCATGTGTGTGCCGTAGTCACCTCAGGCGAGCAAGAGTTAATCCCACCTCTATCATGTGAATCCTAAAATGAGAGCTGCAGGGCCATTGTCAACAAATTTAGGAGGCATCTAAAAGTGGATGAGTATGAATCTCCTCATCAACACCCCTAAGCGATGCTTGAACACCTTCCGGAATGGGGATCTCATTACTGCAGAGGAGCTCAACCCTCTGCACAGCTCTGACTTCCATTCGATCAATAGGCCTCTGCCTGCCAGCCCCAATATTTCGCCTGGGGGCAAAACGGGACAAGTCTAATCCCTCTCCCTGCAGCCGCTGGGCCAACAGCTGACGCGCACTTCCCCTCCTGGCAGAAGTCACCCTCGGGATCTGCCCATTTGCCCACAGGAGTGACTCTTAATCTGTTAGGCAAACAGTCCTAGTCCCTGTGCCACCTGTTTATAGGGAACCTGTCACAGCTGAGAAGCAAGGGCAGCTGTGGCTGGGGTAAAGGCGATTTTGCCATTGTTACAAAGGAAAGCCGTCCCATGGAATCCAAGTAGTCAAGCTGAGTGTCCAGTGTCCACTTGTCCCTCTGCCCTAGCACCTCTTGGACTCTCAAGGTCATTATTGCCATCAAAAAGGAAGAGCTGCTTTTCCAAGCTGCCCACTCCCAAACTACTCTCCCACGCCCACCTCATCTGTCCCACCACTTCCATCCCGTCTTTCTCCCTTTCCTAGCAAAGCTCTCCACAGCTCTGCAGGGCAGTGAGGCCCTAGGCGAGGCTAGGCTAGGCTAATCTATTTTAGGACCAAATCTACATGCCATGTCAGGATGCCAGGATGTGGTTCTCAGCTAGGCTCCCTTCCCCAAGGCCCTCTGGAGCTTTTATCCACTGGGTAGCCAAGCCCGTCCAAAAGGTGGTAGGGCCCTGACATCAGCGTGGTAGCAGACAGCCAGCCACACATGACTAGAATCTGGTGGGCTTCAGGGTGAGAGGTATGTGGGGGCAATGCCACAGGGCCATCTGAGAAGACTTCCTGCAGAGCCCTGCCAGCATGGACCTTCTGTGCCCCCAAAATGCCAGCAGAGGAGGGCAGGAGACCTAGGGAGACTCCTGTTTCTGAGCATCCAGCTGCCAAGCTCACATCCCAGCAGGCACTGCCCCAGCCTCCTCTCACCTGAAGGTTTTTAGACACTATCTCCGCTCCCGCAAGATGGGAGGAAAACAGCTGGCCTAAGAGGGGCCCATGCACAAAGCAGTTACTGTTGGTGTGGGCATGGGACTTGGAACTGGAGCTAACAGGCATGTGTCTTCCTGCCCATGGCCATCAGGTCAGCCTGGGGTGGCCTTTACCTGGGGAAGAGACTTGGGTTCCAACCCACGCTCTGTCACTAGCCAACTGTGTGGCTTTGGGAGAATCACTTTCTCTCTCTGAACCTCAGCTTGAAAAACAGCCCTTGCAGGAAGCGTGGGGCCCTTCTAGTTAAACTCGGGCTCTGCTGGGAGGGTAGCAGGAGCCAGGCTGGTGCTGCTGAGCTATGCGCTGGGCCCAGACTGGGGTGGGCTGTGGAAAAACAGCTGATCTGGAACCTGGTGGGAGATCCCGTCTGTCCTTGACTCATTGTATGGCCTTAAGCAAGTCACTTCCTGGTCTAGTCCTCAGTTTCCTCTTCTGGAAAATCAGGAGGCTTGGACACGTTGTCCCTGGGACCCCTCTTATCTCTGATGTTATAAGGATCTTTCCCACCCCACTGAGTTTGGGCCTCAAGACCTGTGGTAGGAACACTGAGAGCCTAGGAGTGCAGACTCTTGGCTCTGCTCAGCCCTGCAGTGGGCTCCGGTGGGAAGTGAAGGCGTCCTGGGAACTGGGAGGCTCTTGTACAGGCACCTCCACCTCAGTGGGGGACACAGAAAACCGAATGCTGAGCCCCAGAGTGGGAGGTAGCCCTTCCCCCACAAGGCAGCCCACTCTGCAACCAGAACTCCTCCTCCAAGCCCCAAACAGGCTGGAACACAGAACATTAATTTAGGGGAGATGCCTGAGCCAATCCAACCCTCCCAGGAGCCAGGCCCAGCTCCAAAGTGCTCTCCCAAGTGTTCTGGGAGAAAAGCCCAAGAATGAGAAAGATGTCTCTACCCAGATGAGACTAGCAAGAATCCCCAGTGCCTTCTGCTGCACAGTCCACATCCCCTGCCTCAGTTTCCCTATCTGTTCAGCAGAAAAGCACCCTCTCTGACATCCCATTTGGGGCAGGCTCTGGAGGGCAGACACCTTTTTAAACCAAGGTAACTTTGGTCCTGTCAGATGCAAGCCACCACTGCTGCATGCTGCCACTTGCTTTCTGGCTTCTCTCCTGGTTGCAGCAGTAATCCTGGCAGGCATTGGGACCATCAGTGTCAGGATCCTCCTGGAATAGTCTAAAATGCATCTGCCACCAACCACTGGCCAAGGTCTCTAAGTCACCAGGATGCAAACAGAAATGACAAACCAGGAGAAATGTAGGAACCAACCACTTCAGCATTACCTTGCCGTTCAGAAAGTTGAGAGTTTTCTCATCTGGCAAGTGTGTGAGTGTGTGTGTGTAAGAGAGAAAACACAGAGATATAAGAACAGGGACCAAGAGAGAAAAGACACGTGTGTCTGCAATGGTGAGGCCTGTGGGCCAGGGGTTGCCTTGGGGCTGAGCTTGGGCTGATTCAGTGGTACCAAATGGGGTGCAGCAGTATGCAGATGGGACATGAACAGCCTGACTCTTCCCCCAGCCACCCTCCCGAGGGCAGGCTCTGACCGGCTGCAGGGGCGCTGCCTAGTTAGACGCTGCTTGGAGATAGGCCGGAAGGAAGGCCCTCTGTTCACAGAAGGGATAGAGAGCATCCGTGTAACAGTCAGCCTTGGGGGGCTTCAAAGATTGTCATCACCTCAGAAACAGCCAAGAGCCCTCCAAGAAGTGGCTTTTTAGCCGCCCTGTCCCCAGAGTGCTCCTGGGAGTCTCCCAGGATTCTGGGAAGGCAAAGGCGAGGCGCTGCGACATCTGTCAACAAGGGTGGGCTAGAACCTCACCCTTGGGGACTGGGCGTTGTCAGTGGTGTTGCCAGGAAAGGAGCGTCGAGGGTCCCAACAGGATCCTGGCAAAAGCCTAAGCTTACCCCCGTCTGCGCTCTGAAAAAGCCACACTCAGGGAAGTTCAGGGAAGACAATCTGTTTATTATAGCAATAGATCCAATCGAGAAGACAAACTGCAAAGGAAACTCAGTCACAGCAGCCGGGCCACAGGGGACCGGTTCAGCTTCTCTCCCACCACCTCTTGCGGCCACCACAGCACAGCAACCTTGAGGGTGCAAATGTCATTGAATTTTCCCCGCCAAGTGCTCAACGAGCAGTAAAAGCATTCCATAATTTGACTTTCGTGAATCAACTCAAAACATTAGGAGATGATTGTTTCCCTCCCTGGTGTATCGTTTGGGGTGGACATAGTGAGATGTTTTATATTTGTATATATAATATAGCTATACCTATATAGAGACTGTACAAATGCATCAGCAAGCTTTAATAAAGGGAGACATCAGCAAGAGGCACGGCGAGACATAAGTAGGAAGGAGAATCTCGTGATTCGCCACCCGTTCCAACCCACCAAGCCGTTCCTATGGCCTGGGACTATCCTTTGGACCTGGCCAGTATTTTCCATTACCCATCTGCTTAACCTGGCCTTGTAAATATTTACCAGCCCAACGCCCCAAGGAGACTCACAGGGAGAAGTATGGATCCAGTCACCATTTCCTTTTCTTAACTGGGGTAAGTGTGATGAGTCCATATCTAGGGGCAGATATTTCCAAAGCCAGTTCCAAGGCACCTCAAGGCATTTCAGTCCTGAATAATTGTGCTTTGTTCTTATGAGCTAAGTTCCGTGAGTTGGCCAGCCCATCTCTCTTTACGATGGCCTTTAATTAGAAGGAGGGGACAGACGGGGGTTCTGAGAGCAGGAGAGGTAGGGCAGCTGAGAAAGCCCGAGGACTGAACCCAGCAGAGCGCAGTGGTGGGTACATGCGGCCAGGTGGGGCTTGAGCCCACAGCGCAGAAGAAACAGCTTGCTGCTCTAAACTAGAAAGCAGGGTAGAGAGCTCGCGGCTGTGGAAGCATCTCACCGCTTTCCCACCTCTATTCACAGAAGCCCTCGCTTGTTCCCAACCTCATGGCCCTGGGGGAGGCAGCTCTCTGAGACTTCTGGAGGAGACCCTAAGAGGCTTGAGAAAAAGGTGCATATGAGGGTGGGCACCTGGGGCAAAGGTGGATCCCGGCCCATCTCCATCCACTTGGGCCCATGAGGTCCTCGGAGAGGACTTACCCTCCCTGGGCCCCGCTGGGTCAGGACAGAGAAGGGAAGGAACCCAGAAGCCTTGGGCTACTTTATGGAGAGTTAGGATTTCTTAGACTAAACCTAGGGATCTTACAAATAATTCTGAATGTTATGAGTCCTGGATAAAGAAAGGTCCTCACCATCAGCCCAGATCCTCACTCATCCTGGGAGAGGAGGGCACTTGAGAGGTTGCCAAAAAATGATACCTGCAAACTACAGAATGTATTACACCCTTGGTTTCAGCTGGCATGAGGTGCCCACCACCCACCTCTCCCCTCTCAGCTGGTTGGCTTGAAAGATGGGCAATGTCCCCTGCCCCCAGGCATTCTGGTGGCTTAGCCTACCCCATTGGCAGTGTGTTGATTGGCAGTTAGGTACCCAGCGGAAGAGTTAGAAAGTCCAGGTGGGCTGGACCCACCCCACCCAGGAGGTATCTGGCTGGTTGCCCATCCGCCACTGTGCCCGGCCTCACCCTCTTCTGGCTGCATCTTCTTCCTTTCTGCTCCTCCCTTCCCAGAGCTCAGATTCTGGAATCTCTTCCTTCTTCCCCAACTCCAGCCCTGGAAGTGGCTGTGCAAATGGAATTAGATGCACCAAAAAATTAATCCCGGTCCCACAGTGCTGACCTGGCAGTTCCCGACTCCGTATGGCTTTGTGCGCATCACCGGTGCCTGACACAGGGCCTGGCACACAGCAGATGCTCAATAAATGGATGTTAAATGAAAGCAAATTAAACCGACTCTCCCATATGCTATTGCTCACTCCCCAGATTGACCATCTAACGGACAGAGGCAGAGAATGGTCCCTGAGACTGTCGCTGTCCTGTCTCCACCCTTTCCCCCAGACTCATTCCTGCCCTGAGCGCTGACTCCCTGAGTCTGTGCAGGACCTGAGCTCCTGGAAGCCCCAGGGGAGGCCCAGCCTGGGCCGGGGGTGGGGCATTGCCCGCAGCTCTGTCCTCACTCCCACCCTTCCACCCCTGCCTCTGGGGAGAGGAGCAGGGCTAGGTGGGCACCCCTCCCTCCCTCCCCAACCCTCCCCTCCCAGCCCACAGAGGCTCTGTTCATTCAAACTGGAGACTGAGGAGCCAGAGGAGGTGGCAGGACCCTCCATTTCTGTCCGTTTGAGCCTCAGTGTCCCCATCTGTAGAATGAGTGACTGGGCTAGTTGATCTCTCAGGGTTCCAAGGTAGGGTTCGCCTCAGAGTTTCCCTCCGCCCCCCTCTCGGATTCCCTCGCAATGAGTAAAATGGCAGTGAGAGTTGGCTCCCTAGGAGGGAGGGGGGGGTGTAACCTGGGTCCAGATGGGACAAGGCTGCGGTGCTGCCCTTGGCCCCCTCAGGGAAGCCCTTCCCTGGCCTCTGGTCAAAAGTCAGATGGAAACTGCCGAGGGCACCTGGAAAGTCTGCGGAAGCTCCCCAGGAAGCCCCCTGCACGCTCCTCTGCGGGGGCCCGCACGCCCGGCCGCTCCCTCAGCCCTCGCCTCCTCCCTCGCCTCACCTCCCGCCTGGGCCCAGGCATCACCCTGTTAGAGGCCGTCCCAGCAAACCCCGCTTTACAGTGGCGCTCTCCCCGCACCCCCAGCCCTCGGCTGACTGGCATGTGCTTCCTGGTGGTGGGCACCTATGGTGGACATGACCACTGCCTCGCTCAACACGACCCACCCATGACCCAGCTCAGGAGCTCTTCAGTACGATTCTCACCAAAGACCCAAGGGGTTAACAGTCACCAGAAAACCACAAGCTCCTGGCAGCGCCATCAGAGCAGGAGAGGGTGAGGCAGAGCTCCCAGGACCCCGGCTCAGCTCCACTGCCTCCAGGCTCGGCTGCCCTTCAGTGCCCAGACATGCAGCTGTCCCTTTAACACGCCCCCCCCAAGTTAAAGGAGCCCACCGCCACCCCCAGCCTGGCAGCGCTGCCCAGCCCAGCCTTCCCCAGGCAGCACAGGGAAGCCCCCCCACGGGTGCCGCCAAGGCCGCCACCCGGTGAGTCCACGCAGGAGCAGGCTGGGCGCGGAGCCCCCCTCCCTGGGACCCTCTCAGGCCTCCCGCTCCTCTCGGGCCTGGCAGTGAGCCCACCTCTCCCTGTCCGGGGCCGCACGTGCGCACGCGGTGGCGGGCTTCCCAGAGGAAAGAGGTGGGCGCGGCGGGGATGGAGTGAGGGGCGGGAGGGCAGCGCGCCCGGCAGCGGGCACACTGCACAGGGCGGGGCTGCTACTTGGCGCCGTCCTCGGGGTGGCCCTCGCCCTCTGTCTTGCCCTCGTCCTCCGTCTTCAGGTCGTCGGAGCTCAGCCTCTGCTCCTTTCTCCTCCTCACGCACTTCACCACCACGAGCACCAGGATGACCACCGCCAGCAGACCGCCCACGGAGGCGCCCACGATCACCGCCACCGTGGAGTCCCGCTCAGGGGGCTCTGGGGAGGGACAGACACGCAGCGCTAGGGCTGAGAGAGGCAGCCCCCGCTGCTCCTGCCCTGCCCCTGCCCCTGCCCCTGCCCCTGCCCCTGCCCCTGCCCCCTGCCCCCTGCCCCATGCCCCTGTCCCCTGCCCCATGCCCCCTGCCCCTTCCCCTGCCCCCTGCCCCCTGCCCCATGCCCCTGCCCCTGCCCCCTGCCCCCTGCCCCTTCCCCTGCCCCCTGCCCCTGCCCCCTTCCCCCTGCCCCTTCCCCTGCCCCCTGCCCCCTGCCCCTGCCCCCTGCCCCCTGCCCCCAGCCCCTGCCCCTGCCCCCTGCCTCCTGCCCCTGCCCCCTGCCCCCAGCCCCTGCCCCTGCCCCCTGCCTCCTGCCCCTGCCCCCTGCCCCCAGCCCCTGCCCCTGCCCCCTGCCCCATGCCCCCTGCCCCTGCCCCTGCCCCTGCCCCCAGCCCCTTCCCCTGCCCCCTGCCCCCAGCCCCTGCCCCCTGCCCCTGCCCCGGGCGCATGTGGTCCCAGCCTTACTCTGCTCTGTGGAAAGAACTTTAGTCAAAGCCAGAAACCAACCAGGGCCATTTACCTCTGAGTGCCCACCTCAAAGCCCCGGGAGGGCGGCACGGCACAGTATTTAAAGCATGACCTTTGAGGTGCTGGCCGTGTTACTTATTAATTGTGTGATCTTAGGTGACTTACTGAGCCTCTCTAGGCCTGCTTCCTCACTTGTAGAATAACAGCACCTCCCTCGGAGGGCTTCGCAGGAGGAAATAAGGTAACACCCAGGGGGAGCTCAGCGCTGTAACCGAGACACAGCAAGCGCCAGTAACCCGAAGCTGCCGCAGTGACTCTGAAGATCATGGCCACGACTGAGAGCGTCCTAAGGACGCTCAGGCATGCTCCCAGGTCCTAAAGGACCGGAGGGAAGAGACCGGATGCCTGTGCCCCGGACAGCTCAGCCCTGCCCCCACAGAAGGCCAGCCGCTCCGGAGGAGCCGAGCGAGCTCTGGGTGGCGGTGTGGAGGGCCACGGGAGGTCAGGGGCGCCCACGGCCCGCCCGCTCCGCGCCCCTCACCCTCCAGGAGGACGTTCAGGTAGATCCTGCCGTGGCCGCGGTGGCGGTCGGGCGGGTTCATGACGTAGCAGTTATAGAAGCCCTCGTCCTCCAGCTGCACGTGCTTCAGCGTCACCGACACGTCGTACTTGCTGGGGTTCCCCGAGAACTCCACGCGGTCTCGGAACCGCTCCAGCTTCAGGTTAATGATCTTCATGCGGAACTGGAGGAACTGGAGGTGGGCAGGGCCGGGCAGGGGCTGAGCAAGGAGCCACAAGGACAGTGGAGCCCTCCCCCATGCCTTCTTTTCCCTCCAGATCTCCACCTCCCTCCCCGGCCGCCCGGGCATGACCACACACCTTCTGCCAAACCCTCTGGAGCAGACAGCCCACCAGGGTACCCAGGCAGGGTGCTGGTCCAGTGCAGGGGCAGGTGGCGGGAGAGGCGGGCCTCGTGCCGCAGGGCATCCTGCAGCCCCACCCACCCCACCCCGGGACTCACCATCTCCTCAGAGCAGTTGCCACACTCCTGGTAAGTCCAGTTCAGGGAGAACTGCTTGTGGTTCACCGTGTAGCAGGAGTTGAAGGTGCAGGCCAGGCGGGCATCGGAGCCATTGAGCGCATTGAGGGTAGTGGGCACTGTGACTTCCATGCTCCGCCCTGGTGGCACTGCGGACAAAGTCACAGCTGGTGAGTGTTCTGGCTGAGGGGGGAGAGACAAGCCTGGGTACCTGGTGAGAAGTGGAGCAGAGCCATGGCAGAGGGCTGAGTCCCTTATGGCTGAAATTAGTCAGGGGAGGGGAAGGGGTGGAGTTCACGAAGCTCATAAGGGGTAACTGATGTGGCCCTGGGGGCAAAACCAGGGGCAGACCAAGGTAGAGAGAGACCAGATCACCTGTCAACCCAGGGACAGACAAATGGCCCCACGCCTTTTCCAGGCATCGCAGGGCAACCCTGTGGCCCGGCCATCCTGCTCCAGTCCTGCCAGTGCTACCGGCTAGCTGAAGGCTTTGGGGAAGAGCCTCAGTTTCCCCATCTTCTCCAGCACTTCCAGCCACCTCTGCTGAGCCAGAGCCCTTCCAGCTGAAGCTGCAGCGTCCCTGGTAGGACAGACAGCATTGAGGAAAACGGACATTCAGAAGGCCTCCCAGTCCACGGCCAGAGTGAACAGTGTGCCCAGCCCAGCTTCTGTGCCAGCCCCGGGCTTCAGGCAGGCAGGAGAGAGGGCGAACAAGCAGGGGGAGGGAGAGGTGCCCAGAAGAAAGTCACAGTCCCAGGCGCCAGCTGTGGGGATGTCAGGCTGGAAACACTGCAGTGGGGAAGGCGCAGGTGGAGAGGGCGGCAGGGTGGGAACAGCGGTGTCCGTGGGACTCTGTGAGGAGTGCCAGACTCAGTCCGGGAGGCCTGGGGGTGAGGCTGACATTCTTGGCTGGGCAGAGTCTAGGTGAGGCCAGTAAGCCCAAGCCCTGCCAGCTGAAGCTACAGTGCCCGCCAGGGGACAGAAAGCGGGGGCACAAAATTCAAGGACACCCACTCTCGGGTCACACAATACCTCCTTAAATGTTGCACCCCAGGGCCCTGGCCAGTGTAGCAATGGTTAGAGTGTCAGCCTGTACACCAAAGGGTCGCCGGTTCGATTCCGGTCAAGGGCACATACCTGGGTTGCAGGTTCAGTCCTCAGCCCTGGTAGGGACGTGTGGGTGGCAGCCAACTGATGTGTTTCTCTCACATCACTGTTTCTCTCTCTCTCTCCCCCTCCCCCTTCCGCCCTCCCTTCCACTCTCTCTAAAAATCAATGGAAAAAATATCCTTGGATGAAGATTAACAAAACAAAAAAATTTGCACCCCAGGCACTTCACTTGCCTCACCTTAATCTTGGCCTTAATTCTAAGATTCTCTGCCAATACCGTCAAAACCTCATCCCAAGAGATTAATTTATTCATAGAGGACACAGTAATGTTCAGCATCAATCACTCATTCACTCATTTACCGAATGTTTATAAACTTCCTGCCATGCCCTTAGTCCAGGCCTGGGGGAAACTGCTGTGAGCAAGACAGGCCAAGGGGCTACAGCGAGGAGCTAGTATTCCAGGGAGGGGACAGACACTAGCGAGAAAAGGAAGTGACACTGTGACGTTAGGTAGTGAGATATGGCAAGAGTTTTAAGAAATGAAGCAGTGTTCAGGGAATGCTGCTCTGAGGCTGCCATGCAGGCGGCCCCTGGCTGAAGTGAGGGAGTGAGCTGTGTGAAATCTTGAAGGAATCAAGTTCCAAGGCAGCAGAACATCGAGAGGAAAGTCCCAATGGCTGAAATGAGCTTCGTGGGTCTGAGGAAGCAGGGCGATCAACAGGGCAAATGGTGAGACCTGAGGTCCCAGAGTCAGGCAGGGACCAAGTCACAGGCTCTGTGGGACAGAGCACAGACTTAGGATCTGCTTCCTTGGAGTGAGGCAGGAAGCCACTAGGGACTGGAGCAGGGAGTCACGAGGCAGCTGTCCCCAGAGCTGCGGCTGCCTCTGTGGGAATGGCATAGGCCGGAGGCCTGATTAGAGGTGGGCTCGTTCCCCCTCTGCCTTCCATCAGCTGAGATGGAGACCCCGGGCAAGGTCCTTTGCCCCTAAGCCTCAGACCCCCTCTGAAGAATGCTGACTGGTGACGCCCTCTCCCTCTGCAGGGGTTTTTATGGTGATTAAACAAGATGAAATATCTAAAGCACAGTGCACAGTCTGCCTGGGAGTAAGTGCTCAGCAAATAGGAGCTCTCGTCCTAACTTCTCAAGTCCTGCTCACCTAGACAGAAGGGCTTCTGGGACAGTCCCCTGGCAGAGGGCACCTTGGAGCAGGACCCCTGCAGGGCTCATTTGTCAAGCTGTTCAGCTGTGCAAATCTGCAGACCCCATCCCCTAAGCAGCCGCACTGAAGAGGGAAGGGGGATTCCAAACCCTCTGCTCGGCCCATCCCCTTAGGACGAGTGGTCCATACACAGGACTTAGGCCAGGAGATGCTCTGAACTGCCGGCCCTGGCAGTTACAGCGAAGCCCACGGAGGGCTGGTCATGCAGACCCATCTGCAAGGCGAGGCCTCCTGCGTGCAGCGAAATGCTCATCAGGGGAGTGTGAACTGGGGAGGCTGAGTGGACCCACCAGGAAGAACAAAGCCCAGCTCCCCTCCCCACGCTCAGCCATTCTGAAGGCAGCTAGCACAGCTCCAGGCAGGGAGGAGTGCGCAGAAAACACCTCACCGCCCCCACCCTGCAGCGCAGAGAAATCCGCAGAGGAGCTTGGCAGGGCCTTGTCCTGAGCTGACCTCATCTCCCAGGAGCTCCCTGCTTCTCCAGCACCGTCCCTAGAAAGGGTCTGCTACTTCCCAGGGCCCCCAACCAAGCGACACCAGGAAGAAGGGGCTGTAAATCTGGCAGCCCATCCCTGGCCTCTGTCGGGGCCCCAGCCCATGACATCACCCCACGAGGCAGCACCCTTCATACTGAAGAAGCCAGGACCCTGCTGTGTAGGACGGCAGAGCCACAGGGGCAAGGGGCCTCTTGTGGCTGTCAGGAGGGGCAGACAGAGAGGTGCAATGCAGGGTCCCACCCCCTAACCCCAGCAGCGGTCCGGCAGGCAGCACCCGGCTGCATGTACGCGCGCCCTCTACTGCCCAGCGAGGCCAACTGCCAAGTCCCGGCAGCAGCTGAAGGACCTGGGAGTCAAAGCAGAGGGGGAGCCAGCGCGGGTCCCTCAGGAACCGCCGATCTAGCCAGTTGTCTTACCAACGCGGGAAGTGAGGCCCTCGGAGACACACAGAAGCTGGGGCAAGCTGGGGCCAGAGCCATGGTGCTGGCTCCTAGTCCAGGACACAGTGTCCGCAAGTCCTCACCAGGCAGGGGCCTCAGGCCTTTCACCAGTCCAGGCCCTCAGGAAAAACGAAGCCACCCCTGCGAGGCCAGAGCTGCAGGCAGAATCCTGGTCTGCTGATGAACTCTGCCCTCAGGGAGTGCCCAGTCCACAGGCAGGGCCACAGGTGAGGCAATGGCATGGAAAGGGGCTGCTGTGTCACGGGCACGGCTTGAGCTCTGTGGGCATTTCCTCGATTAACACCCGCAACAACACTCCTCCACCTTCCCGAGGACGAACTTAGGCACAAGCAGCTCAATGAAAGGCCCAAGGTAGCAAGTGGGAAAGTTAGATTTAAACCCAGGTTGCCAGGCTCCAGAAAGCGGGTTGATGGGTTAAGGCTGGGTGGGGGTGTGATTGCTTTTCAAGGTGTCCCAGGGGCCAGACCTCCTGCTGTCTACACCGTAGATCCAGTCAGGGGGGAATGGTTCTGTTCAAAGGAACTCCCTGCAAGGAGAGCCCGCAGTCTTCCTGGTTGTCTGTTTGGGACCAGGTCTGGGGCCTGGGTGTCCTGATTTCCAACTCGCAGAAAGGAAATGATCAACAGGGGTGCAGTCAGGATGTAGCTTTTGAGCTTAGTCCAAATCATCACTGGTGCAGGGCCTCCCCATTTTCTCCAAGGCACATCTGGCCCCTCAGGCCCGTGTCGCCCACTGCTCTCACTGGCCCGTCCTGCAGAGATCACAAAATGTGCTCATCTCCTGCCAAACACTATCTCCTGCAGAGACCAGAAGTGACTTCTTGTCACTCCTCCCTCCAACCCTGTAGCAAGTTTATTTTCTTCTGGGTTAAAACAGAGAGAGTCTAAGCAGAGAAACTGTCTCCCGGCCTTCCAGACCACACTGTCTCCTGGGGCAGCCCTGGCCTCTCAGGAGAGTGGGAAACCCAGGCCCTGTCTCCTACCCTGCCTTGCCATTCAGACCTGCCCCTGCCCGGGCTCTGCCCTCTCCCAGTCCACCCCATGCGGCCATGAGAGCAATCTGCCCCCCAAACCTCCCTGGGCTCCCTGTGCTCTTGGGATCAAGTCCAGGTCCTGCGCGCGGCTTCCGGGCCCTTTGCGACCTGGGACCAACCTCCATGCTCGTCTCGTGTCCTGCCAGCTTCCAGCCCTCCATGCTCCCCCACTCCATGACCGGAGGTCCTACTTTTCCTGGAAACACCGCCTTCTTTCACTCTTCCTTCTTTCTCACCTTCACACATGCTTTTGCTTCAAGTTGGGAAGCTAGTTCACCCTCCTGCACCTGGGGTCCTCCCACTTATGCTGCAGAGGACAGCGAATAAGGTGTGGCCTCAGTGACACCCGGCCAGGGCCTGTGCCCGCCCCCCAGCCCCGCCCTCCGCCTCCACAGGACAGGAGTCAGCATGGCACCGTGGCCAAGGCCAGGGCTCTAGTGCCCCGACCTGACCTTAGGCACCTCGCTTTCCTCACCTGTAAAATGGGGACAGTAATAGGACTGCTGTGAGGATTAAACACCTGGCTAGTATGAAGCCACAGCAGTGCCTGGCGGTCAGTCCTGCATAAGGGTAGCTGTCATTATTATTGTCGTCGTCACAGCATTTCAGTGCTCGGTTGTTATTGTCTCTGCCTGAGTCCCTCCAGAGGCCCCAAGGAGCTGATTCGTATTTGCCCCGGTACCCTGAACTAGACAGCATGTGACCCACGGTGGATACTCAACAGAAGCCTGTAGAAGGAAGAAAAGGCACCGTCCCCACCCACTGTGCCTGGGTCCCTGCCCCGGCAGCAGATATGTGCAGTGGCTTGGGTGAGGACCAGACCCCACTTTTGGCCTCGCCTAACATAGCCCAGGCTTTGGTCACCAGGCCAGTGACCACAGAGCCAGCGGTCAGGAGGAAACCCAGGGAAGCCCAACCGTTTGGATGGTTTCTAGCTCAAAACTAGTCTCTCAGGCTTTTGCCACGTGTGCAGCAGGTTGCCCAGCTTGTCCGCTTGGCCAGCTCTGTAGTCATCCTCACAAACTCAGCCCCTGACAGACTCCTCCCTTGTCACTTGTAGCGCCCCTCCATCTGGAGGACTGATGCTACCACGACCCCCAAAGCTCCACTGCCCACCTCAGCCCTCAGCCGTGGAGTGCCAGGGTGCGCCTGGTCACAGCACCAACACGTTCAGCCAGCCTCCCTTCACGCACCCTCTCCC
This sequence comes from Miniopterus natalensis, assembly GCF_054644295.1. Taxonomy (NCBI): domain Eukaryota; kingdom Metazoa; phylum Chordata; class Mammalia; order Chiroptera; family Miniopteridae; genus Miniopterus; species Miniopterus natalensis. The sequence continues at coordinate 6,800,681 of NC_142091.1, read as the reverse complement.
ACCCAGGTTTGCAGAGCCTGTGGCTTCCTCCCATCACGTCGCAGTCCCCAGGCCCTAACCTCTTCACCCAGGAATCCATCTTCCCCTGTGCCACACCCCAGTCCTGGCCACTGAGCCTCCTTCCTTTCCTCACTTAGATGAGACTCTCACAAGGCTGCGCCCCCGCAGGAAGCTCCCCTAACTCCAGGCGGAGGTCACCTGTCCTCCACCCCAGCTCCTTACACCCGGCTTTCTGCCTGCAATCGAGATCCTTGGATCATTAGGTTAATATGACAGTAACGCGTCTTGAACACTGGGGGCAGTAGAGTTCAAAGGTTAAGAGCAGGCTAAAGTCAAACAGTGTTCAAATCTCAGCTCGCCCTGACCTCGTCATGTGACCTTACTGAGCAAGTTGCTTAACTTCTCTGTACCGGTCTCCTCACCTATAGCATGAGGATAGCAACAGTATCTACCTCATACAAAAACCAACTACCGTGAGGTCCACACAGGATGCACAGCGCCTGGGCGCCTGAAATGCTTCGTCAAGGTGGCCTACTGTTGAGCACCTGACTCGCTTATACACCAAACGCACAAAAAACCCAAGCAGTAGGTACTCTCCAGGTTACCCATGAAAGAACTGGAGCTCAGAGCGGTCGAGCAACTTGCTATGGATATGAAGCAAATGACAAAGGTGGCCTTAACCCCAGATCGGATTCCAGATCCACGCGCTTTGCACCGCCACACATTCCTGCTCTGCTGTTAACGTGTCCGATAGCTCGGCAACGCTGACAGGTCTTACCACGCAGGCTCCGGGGCTCTGCGCGGCCTCTGTTCAGCTCTCCTGCCAAATGACCCAGCACAGCACACCTGAGACAGACCGTGGGGGGGCCATTCCTGCTGACAGTCCTCGGACTGGACCGTCAGCTGCTACGCCTGCAATGAATGCGTTTAGGAGCAAGAATGAAACTGCCTATAGAGCAATCTTGCAAATGACTCTGCCCACCTACCCACCAGAAAGCCCACGAATGGTGAAATATGAAATTAACTTTGGATCACTTATCAGGGCAGACTGCAAGGCTGGGCGGGCGGTCCTGAGACTGCTCTCAAAGGGCCACAAATTCACTGGCCCCTGGCTTCCTACCTTTTTTAATTTTTAAAATTTTTTTCCTGATCCCTTCACCTGACCCCTCCTCCACCCCATCTGGACCAGTGCCTGGGGCAGCAAGTGTCCTTGAGGTCCAGGTCCAGGACCATTCCCCAAGCCCGCTTCCCACCCACTCCCCAGCACATCTCAAAACAGCAGTGCTCAGGGCCCCCTGGAAGCCAGACCCAGAATCAACTTTCTGCCCCCAACTACCCCGAAGTCTCTCCTGATACCCCACATCCACCAGATTCCAAGGACCAAGGTCCACAGAAGAAGCCCCTTGGGGGAGCATTAAGTCTCAGGACCGCACCGGTACCGCAGCTTTAAAAAATCAAGGAAGGGGCGCTGCAAATGGGTCACCCCACCCCACCCCACACACAGGTGCACTTCAAGACAGCCGAACAAAAATCACGTCCCCTGACAATTGTCATCCCCGAGCAACACTCAGCATTTCTGTGCCCCGGCATCGCCAGGCCCCGGCGGCATCTCCCGGTCCTCACCTCCCCGCCCAAGGACACCGCAGAGGAGCGGGCCCAGCCCTCCCCCGGCGCCCTGGGGACCCTCGGCCGCGGGCCAACTTACCCAAAGAGAACACGAGGCTGAGCCCCGCCAGCCGGGCGGCCGGGCGCATTTTCAGACCGGGCGCGGCCGGGAGGTGGGAGAGGGCGGCTGGAGGGCCGGGGGCTGCGGGGGGAATTGTTGGGTGCCACACAAAAAATAAAAATGCACGACGTACTTCAGAGACACAACGTTAAGGAAGCTTTATTTCCATCTCTCTAACATGGCCGGCCTGGCCCCGCGGCGAGAGAAAGAGGGAGTGCGAAGGGAGAGAGAAAAGGGGGGATGGAGTAAATTTTGTGGTTGTTGGATTTTGAAAAGCAGGTGGGAGGGCATAAAAAGTCTTTCTGAAAAGAAGAAAGTTCCCTGGGAATGTCGACCTCCAGCAGAACTGAAGCAAGCCCTGCCTTCCCCTCAGCTGGGCCGGTCGCTGGGCTTTGAAAGCTGTTAGAGGAACCCGTTTGCTTCAAAGCTGCTGCTGAAGGGTGAGGGGGCTCCTTTTGTCATTGAAAAACACCCAAAAAAGGAGCCCTGTGTTCCTCCGTTACTAGGAAAGAGCTGGGGAAGTGAGCTGGGGAAGTGAGCCGGGGCTTTCGGGAAGTGAGGCCTCCCCATCACAGCACTTTCGCTGAGAGCAAGACCCAAGGCCGGCTGGTGCGAAAGCGCCTGGGAGGCCTCACGGCCGGTCCCAGTGACCGCCACGAGGACGAGGGTCGCGCCAGCCTCACGAGCTCGGGCCTGCTGGCGGCCTGCAAGCTCGGGGACCTGAAGTAACCCCAAAGGATGGCTGAAATTAAAACTTAGCAGTTTATGACAGATAGTCATGTCCTAGGCTAGGATCTTCCCTGACAAAGGTCATCTTTTCATTGTTGAGAGCATTACAGATGCCCCCCATTTTTACCCATTTGCCCCCCTCTGCCAGCTCTCCCCCCCCCCCCAGACCTTCACCACGCGATTGTCTGTGTCCCTGGGATATGCATATAAATTCCTTGGTTAATCTTTTCCTGCTCGACTCCCCCTTCCCTCTGAGAATCGTCAGTCTGTTCCATGTTTCCATGTCTCTGGACTTAATTTGTTTGTCGGTTTATTTTGTTCATTAGATTCCACATGAGTGAGGTCATGTGATACTTATCTTTCTCTGACTGCTTATTTCACTCAGCATGATCCTCTCGTTTCCTCCATGTTGTCTCAAATGGTAAGTGCTCCTTCTTTACAGCTGCGTAGTATTCCACGGTGTAAATGCACCGCAGCTTTTTATCCACTCACCTACTGATGGGCACTTGGGCTGCTTCCAGATCTTAGCTATTGTAAACTGTGCTGCTATGAACATCGGGGTGCATAAGTTCTTTCTGATTAGTGTTGCAGGTTTCTTAGCATATATTCCTAGAAGTGAGATCGCTGGGTCAAATGGCAGTTCCATATTTACTTTTTTGAGGTAACTACATACTGTTTTCCATAGTGGCTGCACCAATTTGCAATCCCACCAACAATTCGGGAGGGCTCCCCTTTCTCCGAATCCTGGCCAGCACTTGTTGTTTGTGGGTTTGTTGATGGAGCCATTCTGACAGGTGTGAGGTGATACCTCATTGTGGTTTTAATTTGCATCTCTCTGATGATTTTTGACCTTGAGCATTTTTTGGTATGTCTCTTGGCCATCCGTATGCCCTCTTTGGAGAAGTGTCTATTCAGGTCCTTTGCCCATTTTTTTTTTTACTGGATTATTTGACTTTCTTTTGTTGAGCTGTATGAGTTCTTTATATATTTTGGATATTAACCCTTTATCAGATGTATCCTTGGCAAATATGTTCTCCCATTCCATGGGTTCCCTTTTCATCTTGTGGATGGTTTCCTTTGCTGTGCAGAAACTTTTTAGTTTGATGTAGTCCCATATGTTTATTTTTTTTCCTTTGTTTCTCTTGCCCAAGGAGATGTATTGGCAAAAATTTTTTAAAGATAGAGGAAAGGGTTAATAAGCCAAGGACTATGGCAGCGTTTGGGATGGAAAAGGCAAAGACAAGGATTCTCCCTACAACCTCCAGAAAGGAGTGCAACCCTGCCTGTGCCTTGATTTTAGGCAAGTGAGACCAGTGCTAGACTCCTAACCTACAGACGTACAGGACAATAAATTTGTGTTGTACAAAAACAAAAAACCCTCCAACTGTTTCCATCCTAAAAAAAAAAAAAAATCAATGTTTACCTTAACTGAGCCTGTACATTGTCTTTTGCATCTAGGATAACATACCTTTGGAAAGCCAGGGTACCTACCCTTTATCCGGACCCCTCAGTGCAGGACCAATGCACTAGAGCAGAGACTACAAACCCTCTCACTGTTATTTTTATCATGTTAATTGTTGACTATTAACTAACCTGTACCAACCTAAGTAAAAGAAGTGCGTCCATCATTTTAGTTTTTACCCAATCCCAGAGGTTTCCCTGATTTGTTTTCTCCCGCCTCCCTAATCTATCACGGGGGATTTCATGTAACCCGCTTGAGTCTCCTCTTTTGATTGTGATGTATAAAGCAAGGTGGAAACTGCGGTTCCCCGGAGCATTATCTCAATCTGCTGAGAGTCTGCTTCCCAGACATGGTCAACAGTTTGGCTCAAACACATTCACAAAAGTTCTTCACAGGTTTGAATATTTTTTTGACAGTAAAAAGACATTTTTGAGACAATTGGAAAAAAATTAATATGGATTGTGTACTAGATTATATTAATGAAAGTTTCTTAATTTTATTGGGTGTGATAAAAATATTGTAGCTCTGTGCTTTAACATCTTTATCTGTTATACTCACCCGAGTGTTTATAGGTAGTGATACTGATACAACGACTGGAATTTGCTTTAAAATATTGGGGGAGGGAGAGGTAGGTGTTTTCGATTGTTGAAACTGGTGATGGGTGCAGAGTTCATTACACAGTTCTCTCTTCTGTGGTAATGGTTGAAATTTTTTTTGAAAAATTAGGCTAATATCAAGAGTAGGACAACTTGGGGTGAAGTACCAAGGGGACCCTAAGTAGAGAAGGTGACCCCCACTTTCTGGGAAGACAGGGAAGTAGAACACAGGTTCTCAGGCGGCAACCTGCCGATGCACCAAGAGGGAGCAGCTGCTGTTTCAGGCTCTGTCTCTGCGCCAGGCTCCTGAGCGTGGCACCTCGGCTGGGAGCCCTGGGCTGGTGATTTCCCTCTTCCTCCAATTCTTTCTTGCAAATGAGGACACGGGCCAGCAGGTCTTAGCCACGCGATTGTACATATGGGGAGTCAGGGCACAGTCGGAGCCGGAGTCACAGCGCGCCCCCCAGGGAGGCCCTGCCTCAGGTGGTCCAGCGCTGCGGAGGAGCCTGGAATGGATGGAATGGATGGAATAGATGGAATGGATGGAACAGATGATGGAATAGATGGAATGGATGGAATAGATGGAATAGATGATGGAATAGATGGAATGGATGGAATAGATGATGGAATAGATGGAATGGATGATGGAATAGATGATGGAATAGATGGAATGGATGGAATAGATGGAATGGAGGGAATAGATGATAGAATAGATGGAATGGATGATGGAATAGATGGAATGGATGGAATAGATGGAATGGATGGAATAGATGGAATAGATGGAATAGATGATGGAATGGATGGAATGGATGGAATAGATGATGGAATGGATGCAATGGATGGAATAGATGATGGAATAGATGGAATGGATGGAATAGATGGAATAGATGGAATAGATGATGGAATGGATGGAATGGATGGAATAGATGATGGAATGGATGGAATGGATGGAATAGATGATGGAATGGATGGGATGGATGGAATAGATGATGGAATGGATGGAATGGATGGAATAGATGATGGAATGAATGGAATGGATGGAATAGATGATGGAATGGATGGGATGGATGGAATAGATGATGGAATGGATGGAATGGATGGAATAGATGATGGAATAGATGGAATGGATGGAATAGATGGAATAGATGGAATAGATGATGGAATGGATGGAATGGATGGAATAGATGATGGAATGAATGGGATGGATGGAATAGATGATGGAATGGATGGGATGGATGGAATAGATGATGGAATGGATGGAATGGATGGAATAGATGATGGAATGGATGGGATGGATGGAATAGATGATGGAATGGATGGGATGGATGGAATAGATGATGGAATGGATGGGATGGATGGAATAGATGATGGAATGGATGGAATGGATGGAATAGATGATGGAATGGATGGAATGGATGGAATAGATGATGGAATGGATGGGATGGATGGAATAGATGAGTGCGGCCTCCGCCTGCGACACAGAAGGTGCCGGGCCCGGCCTGGAGAAGCGGCGGGATGCCGGCCCCATGGGCTCGGAGCGGGCGCTGCGCGATGGACGGCGGCTCTGCGCAGCGGGGAGCAGCCCGGCCGAGGTCAGTGAAGCCAGCCTCGGCCTGGGGGCCGGTGAAGGGGTCAGGCTGTGACGCGGGGCGCAGGCAGGGGCTCCCCAGGAAGCGCCGAGGCTCCCACCACACGGAGGCGCTGCCCGCGCCTGCACCTCCACAGCCTCTGCCCGCTGCCCTCAGCAAGGTGCCAGAGTGCGGCTGGCACGGACACGCGGCCCATGGGGTGAAACCCGGGGGTGGAGAAAAGGGGCAACCCCGGAGGAGAGTGTCCTTCAGTGGCCACGCCAGGCTCCCCCCGGCGGCAGGGGCCGGCACACCTTGCGCCTGGAGGGGCAGACTGGCACCCTGGGGCTGGGCGCCTCCGGACCCTCCTCCAGGCCCAGGCTGCGGCTCAGCCGCCCGGCTGCCGCAGGCACATGTCAGCCGGAGAGTTTTTGTTTGGCATAGCCGCCCTCCTCCTTTTTCCCAGTGCCGCTGAGGGTGCCTGCGAGGCCCAGGGAAGCCGCTTACCCAGCTCGCTTGGTCACATCGGGTCCAGAAGCTTCTATTGGGGACATCTGAGATAAGAAATGGGTCCAGCCCCGGCCTGTGTGGTTCCGCTGGTTGAGCTTCGCCATTTGCACCTAAAGGTCGCAGGTTCCATTCAGGATCAGGGCACATGCCCAGGTTGGGTTGCAGGCTCCATCCCCAGTAGGGGGCGTGCCGATAGGTGTTTCTCTCTCACATCGATCTTTCTCTCTCCCTCTTCCTTCCTCTCTGTCTAAAATTAATAAAACTTTTATATATATATAATTTAAAAAGAAAAAAAAAGAAATGGATCCAGAAGGTCCTCTGCTTCTATTCAGTATCTAAGAGAAACCAGGCATGTGACTTACAACAGAAGGGTCAGAAGGTGCCTCAAGGGAGGTTAGGTGCCCTCTCAGTGTGAAGCAGGAGCAGACCTACCCCAGAACCTCCCCATGGCTCACTTGGGCCTCCAGATGCCCATTTGCCCCAGCAGAGTAAGTCTAGGAACCACTTAAACACCGGGGAATCAGAAACTCAGAGAATTATTTTGCAGAATGAAGCACCAATATAAAAGATAAGCTATTTGGGGAGTGAAGCCCTATTTTTGACATTTCTGTCAAGTACCACTCATCCCTGCAGATTTTACTAGATAACGCTCAGTCACCCGCCCTGCTGGCAAATAATCCAACGGAAGCAGGTTGTCCTGGCCTTTGGAATGCCTAGCTGAGGCCATCTGCCTTCGAGCCTCACCCTTCAAAGTGTGGTCCCCAAACCAGCATCATCAGCATCACCTGGAAGCTCCTTACAAACACGGCCACAGGTCCCACTTCAGCCCCAGCAAATCAGAATATTCATTTTTAACAAGATCTCCAGGTGACTCTTGAGCATATTAAAGTTTGAGAAGTGTTGCCTTCAACTAATACTCAAAGGTTTGCATCCCATGGGCAAGGAGCCAGGTTTGGGGGGTGGAGAAAAGGGACTGGCATGCAGCAGCAAATGCTGGCCTCGGGTGACATGCAGAACTCCCGCAGCCTGCTCAGGAGCACCAAGGTGGGGATCCACTCCCTCCTTCCCTCCCCCCTCTTCCTGTCCCATGCTGTCTCAGGCCATTCCATTCCAGGCAAGGTTTCTCGCCCACATGGGCTTCACACCTGGTATCTCAGCCTAAGCAGCTCCCTCTCCTCTCCTAGGAATGCCCTCCCCTCCTGCCTGCTCAGCAAGCTCCTAGTCTTTCTACAAAGCCACCGGCTTCCTCTCTTCTGCTTCCTCCTCTCTCTCCTGTGACACTGGGTACATTCACTCATTTATCAATTCCCTCATTCAGCAAACTCAAATACCTGTTTCATGCCTGTATGTGCCAGGCACTAAGCTAGAAACTGGAGGCCCAGCAACGAATGAGACACAGCTCACCCTGCGAGAGCTCATGCTCTAGATGGGGAAGCAAATGTGCAAATTCTCAGTGCAGCACCAAGAGCAGGGCCCCACTTACTGCGCACAGGAGCCAAGGCACACCCGGCATTTCCTGGGTCTCCACGTCAACGAGAGTCCGACAGTTCTGTCATTATGGTTCACAACTCCCACCTCCCCAACCAGACTGCAGCTCTCCAAGGACAGGGATGGTTCATTCTCCTGCATTTGCGCTGGGCCTCTACGGGTTCCTGAGCAGATGAGCATGAATGAAGGTGTTTTACATCCAGAGAAAGGGCAGGACTCCGTCAGCCTCGTCCCCAGCCTACACAGTCAGCGGCCAGACGGTGGGCGCCAGGGGCGGCAGCTCCCTGCGCACGCTGGGCCACGCCGTCCCCAGGGACGCTAGTCAACCACGGGTTGGCCCACGCGAGGTCCTGTGCTGCAAAGCCCACAGAGAGCACCCAACACAGGATCTCTAAGATCTTAGAAGCTCTGGGAGAAATTAAAGGCTCACACCCATAAAAATAACTAGAGGGCATCAGAAGATAAAATCTGGTAAATTAGAAGCATGTAGGAAGAGATGAGAAGCAGGAGATCGTCATGCAGGACCCAAGCGCACCGTGACGGAGAACTGCCTTGGGCGGGCAAGAAGGGAAGGGAGTTCCAGGCAGGGAACACCAAGAGCAAGGGCTCCGAAGCAGGAAAGGCAAAGGTATTTGTATCGGAAGAGTCCCGTCAGGAAAAAACGGTGTCTGGGAAGACAAGATGGCATCTGTAACCCTGGCCAGTGTGGCTCAGTGGATAGAGCATCGGCCTGCGGACTGAAGGGTCTCGGGTTCGATTCTGGTCAAAGGCACGCACCTCGGTTGCAGGCTTGACCCCAGGCCCTGGTTAGGGCATGTGGGGGAGGCAACTGCTGGATGTGTCTCTCTCACATCAGTGTTTCTCTCTCTCCCTTCCACTCTCTCTGAAAAGCAATGGAAAAAACATCCTCGGGTGAGGATTGGAAAAAAAAAAAGATGGCACCTGTGTTCAGGAGGCCATGGACATTGACATGGAGTTCAGACAGGTGCTTCAAAAGTTCTGGGACAGGCAAGCCACTGTTGCTCTCACAGAAAGGTCTTAGCTCTCTGGGAAAACGCCGAGTTCCCTCATTTTGTAAAGAAGAGATGTTTTGAGGCTTGGGTTTTACAGAAGTGGTAATGACTGCCTCATCTCTATTGCAGAAGACCAGACCACATTTACAAACCAACTGGCCAGGACAGGTCAGTAGTCCTGGGAAACTTGGTTTATTCTTGCTAGGAGGATAAGTGGTCTGCTTTGGGATAAAACTTGCAACCTTAGATTCTCTGGGTCTAAGTAACTGAGCTGATTCAGCAGCAGCATGACCCCTGCCACATATACATACACACAGTATTTTATTTTATCTTTGAAGGGCTAATGTAGACATGTAAGCATACTGACCAGGCAATAGGGAAAAGGGGGGTTGGCAGCAAGGAACAAAAGGCTGAGGGCTGGCGGAAGGCTGCAACCTGTTAAAGAAGGCACACCTTCCACAGGCCCCCAGTGGACAGACTGAACTGTTCTCGGTTCCAGTCGCCAAACTCTGGAGCTACTATCTTCTTCATCACTCAGGGTGGCCCGCCCTCTCCCCCTTAGGCTGCTTCCAGTTGGCCAAAGCCTGTGTGCTTCTGGAAGCCTTCAAACGTGGGAGCATCTGGTGTTCTAGGGACTTAAACACGGTGAATTCATGTACAAAACACTTGCAGACAGGTCTACAAGGAGCCTAGCTCGCTCCATCTCCAGCAGCTCTCCTGCCCTTCAGATGTCACGCTTGAGTTATGCAAAACTTCCCTGGGCTCACTTCCTAACTCTCTGTCTGGATGGGGAGAGGGACTTGGGTATTTGGGGTTAAAGGGCTTTCTGCACAAAGAATAAACAATTGATGAGAGATGGGGACTGAATCACCAGAAGAAATATCTGACTGGGGAAAACACACAGAAGGGGGTGGAGGGCTCAGACCAGGTGCTAGTCCCTCATGACCTCATTTAGTCCTTCCAGAAATCCGTAGGAGTCTCCATGTCATGTGCAGGGGAAACAGCCTCAAAGAACTTAAGTAAAGCCTGGCCAGCATGGCTCAGCGATTGAGCATCGACCTATGAACCAGGAGGTAAAGGTTCGATTCCTGGTCAGGGCACATGCCCAGGTTGCGGGCTCGATCCCTAGCAGGGGGCGTGCAGGAGGCAGCCGATCAATGACTCTCTCATCACTGATGTTTCTCTCTCTCTCCTCCTCTCCCTTCCTCTCTCTGAAATCAATAAAGGCATATTAAAAACAAAAAAAGAATTGAAGTACGTTGCGATATTGGAGAGAGAGAGCAGAGCCAGGATTTGAACCAGGCCTGTTTGACCACGAGGCCCATTCCCTCTGCCATAGGCCTCTATGTTCCTGGATGTAATAGGTGATCACCCCTAGGAGAAGGGCATGAGGGAGTGAGCAGGTCTTTCTCCTGGCCCCTGCAGGGCTGTTCTGGTTTTAGGCACAATTAGTATTTGACAGCTGTGGACTTCTACTCTCAACCTTGACTCCATCCTGTGTCCAAGAGGGAGGTTCGTGGGGATGTAGGACCATGGGGGTGGGGAGAAGTGGGTTTCCCCTTCCCTTCCCCTCAGTTACAACTGCTGAACCCAGGCTGGACGCCAAACTTCGAATGAATCAGTTTGGGCAAGTCAGACCCTGGAGGGGCGCCCACACTTGCGTGGCCCGGACGCCCCCTGCAGGAGGCTGTGGAAGCTGCAGGGCCCACCGCTCAGCTCTTATCCCAGTTACTCCCTTTGAGCCAGGTCAGCAGATGCAACACCACCGTCCACCCGCCTAATCCTGTGCAGACAGTACTCGAGGAAGTTGAAGGGGTCACTCAGCCCAGGACAACACATTGCTTAACAGCCCAGAAACAAAACCACTTCCCCAGGCCATCATGTGTCCCCTCCCTGTATGTCTTGGACAGGATGCTGCTTTCATACATATACTGAAAATTGACATTCCTTATTTAGAGCTAAAAGGTAAGAGGAAAATAGTTAACGACCCTTAGCCATGGCTGAACAAGAACAAAAAGAGGCTTCAGGCCTTCAAGTGGAGATCCCAGAACAGTTGGCAAAGAGAAAGAGTAAATTACGGATCTGCTATGAGAGGGTCCCAATGTTTAGAGAGTTAGAGGAAACTTTTAAAAATGTAGCTCCACTTGAAATTGTTCCATAAGTCAAAGAACCGCGAAAGACCTCTTCACCATGCCCTGAGCAGCTCCATGGGAGGGGTGGGATGCAGAGAACAAGGAGGGGCCCACAGCAGTTGAGGGGGGACAGAGCTCAGTCCAGGCTAGAAATAGGAGCTCAGAACCAAAGATTTTAAAACTAACCCTATTGAATCTTACAATAGTAACCGAAATGTATAGGAACCTTACATTTCAGACCAAGAGTTCAATTGACGGCTTCCCGTCAGCAACCCATGAGTGTCACGTCTGAAAAAGAAAGGCCTAGCTCCACCTAGGAGTTTCAGGGCGCCTCGGTGAGGCTCGGCAGAGCCCCAGCTACTCATACCCAGCCGGAATCAAGAAGTGCTGGGTTGAATCCTAGGACCAAAAGCAATCGCAATGTGCTAAGTCACAGGTGGCTTTCCTCCAGTCCCTCAGTTGTTTCAGGAGTGCTGACCATGAGTTCCTCACCAACACTCCACTCGCCCTCAGCCAGGCATAAAATCAGGATGATTTTGGACTCTCAGGAAGGGTCCTGGGTTCGATTCCGGCCAAGGACACCTACCTCGGTTACAGGCTCGATCCCAGGCCCTGGTCAGGGCACGTGTGGGAGGCAGCCAGTCAATGTGTCTCTCTTACACTGATGTTTCTCTCTCCCTGCCACTCTCTCTGAAAAGCAATGGAAAAAATATCCTCAGGTAAGGGCTAAAAAGTAAAAAGTAAATAAATAAAATCAGGATGATTTCCACAAACCACATTTATTTAGAGATAATGTGCTAAGGGAATCACTGGGTTGGTTTTTATGCCTGTGACCCTTCCCCATAACTCATCCACAAAGAATGCCACCCAAGCTGAGGGTCTGGTCGGATGGCGTGCCAGACGCTGCTACGGCAGCTCAGCCAGGGTCCCCAGGGCCAGTGTCCACTCCAGAGGAACCAAGTCCATGCTCCCTCAGTGGGGCCTATTCCTCCAGAGGTGCCCCATCTTTCTGCCAGGCTCCAAATCCTCCATCTTCAGTCCATGACCAACCAGTGAGGCAGGGGGACAACTGGGAGGTGGGGGTCTGAGGTAACTGGTAGAGCAACTCAGGGTGCACGGGAGATCTCTGCCCTCCTAATGATGAAGGGAGCTCTCCTTTCTTCTTAAAAGGCTTGCTCTGCTTTTGGCATTCCTCCAGCTGACTTTTTCTCAAGTGGGTTATTTGGTGCTGACCTCAGAGAAGGCCAAACTGGGTGCTGCAGGGAAAGGGAAGAAAGAAACACAAAGCACATTTGTAAAAAAAGTATTTAAATCATAATAGTTATTGTACTGAGCTCTTCCCATCTATCGGGCACAATTCTAAATTTTACAGGTACTATCTCTTTTGATCATCACTGCCTGGAAGGTAGGTATTATTATTCCCATTTTAAGGATGAGAAAACTGAGGCTCAGAGATGCTAAGTTACCTGCCCAAGATCACCTGGCTTCTAAGTCAGAGTCAGGATTTGGACTCAGGTATGCCCAACTCCAAAGCCTGTGATCTTAGCCACTGTGCTGCAAAAACTCAGAAAGGGACACAGCATGGTGCCCCTTCATTTAAGTAAATTTAATCAATGTAACAACAAAATCAAGGTTCTGTGTTACCCTTGCTCCCTACCAGATGGCACCTCTATACCTGAGGTCTCAAACAGGTGGCCTGCAAGCCAGAATTCACCACGGGCTTATTGAATTTGGTGTACTTAACCAGCCCTAAGTCTTTGGGTTCCTAGCCCTGGCACCACATTCGCATTATTGGGCCCATTTCAAGAGAACAGAGACGTGTTTTCTGCCGAGTTTAAATTACAGGCACCTAACACTGAAAATGGGGAGGCAGTTTTGAAGACAACTCACACCTCCATCATCTCTACCTCACCCTTTCTGCAGGCCCAGGTGGGTGGCACACCCAGCAGGAGCCACGGGGCAGCTGAGTCGGCAAGTCTCCAGGAGGCAGGCTGAGGCCTGGAAGTCACGCAGCATCACATGGCAAGAATGGCAGAAGGCCACGTGGAGAATGACCAGATTCAACTGCAACTTTAGAGTGGAGCTACTGTTTCACTCGGTGGCACCAGGCCAGGTCTCTTACTTCACACTTCCCTGGCAGAGCCTTCCTCTGCCGTGTCCTCAGGAGTCATGTGTCCTCGGGCAGGGTCAACAGGAACAAACACAGGCCATCATCCCTGCACAGAGGGGGCCTCCTTCCTGAACCCAGCAGCACCCTGCGCTCTCCAAGGCTGGGGCCCGTCCTCAGTCTACAAACAGACCGTGTCCCTTGCCAACTCACTCCTCTATCCTACCCCTACTCACTACACTGCAGGTGCCTCTTCTAGGGGCTATACTTCCCTGGGGAACTGAGCAAAGGGAAAGAAAGACTCAGACTCCACATCATTGCATGGGACCCAGCTGCAGCCTTCCTGGCAGTCAGATTACGTCAAAGCAAAATGTCACAGGTCAAAAAATCTAAGCATTGGAAGGGACCTTTTGATAGAAAGGAAAGCAATCTCTTTTTCCCCATCACCATTTATCCCCTCTGCCCTCTTCCATCTCCACCCAACCCCTCTTCCACAATCACAACTGTTGTCCATGTCCATTTCTCTCTTTTTTTTCTCAATCCCTCCACTCCGAGCCCAATACCCCGCTGCCCCCGTGCAACAGAACTGTGTGCCTGCTCTCTCTGAGTCTGCCCCGAACATAACGCTTGTCCAAGGAGCTACGGCGCCCTCTTTATTAGGGTATGGTTAACCTCATAAAGGACCTGAGCATCCACGGGCCCTCTTTATTAGGGTGTTTAACCTGACGGGACCTGAGGATCTACAGTGCCCTCTCTATTAGGTTCTACTGATGAGGCAGCGGCCCTCTGCCTACCCCCAGTGCGGGTGCTAAAATCAACCCCCTCTAGCCTCCATGCCCCTGACACTCGAGCCTGGAGGGGGGGGGCAAGTTTGATATTACTCTTCTATCCGGCAGAGTTGCAGCTTCTGACTTTCCCACTTAGAAAACTCTCTGCCCTCAGCAGTTACCTCCCCAGGTGACCCAGCCATACCCACCCCCATGAGTTTGCCGCGTCCTTCCCAGGTCCTCCCACCTCCCTGGGCCTGAAACCATCCTCACCATGGTCATGTAGGTGGCCTCTGATTTGTCACTTGAGTCTTCTTCCTCGGTCACCTCCCGGGTAGTTATTGAGGAATAAACATGCTTCTAGAGGGGAACATGGTACAAACGTTCCTAAAAATCAGCGGCTCTTACAGGACAGAGAAAAGGCATCTGCTGCTATTCACAGGCCCGAGTCCACCCAGACTGGCAGGTCCACAGGGTTACTGAGAGCTAGGGAATCATTATCAATAACGGTAATTCAGTCCTCAGTGCTCCCGAAAATTAACTCATCAGCAAAGAGCACTGTTAAGAACCAAATTCTTTGCTTCAAAAGCCAAACAGCCTTTGTCTGACAGCCATTCAGGTGGCAGCAGGAACCCTTATCTTGCCACGTGACATCGACTCTGCGGTTCCTTCCTCATCAGCCACACTGGATGGCTGGCACCGGTCAGCCATTAACTTTCTGTCCACTCTCTCGGAGGGTCCAGGTGGCAGGCATGGCCCCCTCTGAGCCTCACACCTGTGAGGCTGGGGCACTTGGTGACTCCCATTTTTGTCATTATGGGGAAGCATTGTCAGCCAGTGGAAAATTCTGGGGCTCTAGAGGCCCCGGCACTATGAAAACCCCTCCTCCTGGGGCACGGACAGACAAAAGATGGGAAGGTAAACAATCTAAAAGGGGGTTTTAAAAGTTAAAAAAAAGCAAAGCTAACAAAAAGGAGCTCAAGGCAATGCCTCCCTTCCCAGCTCCTCGCAGCATCACTCACAGCTTCAGATGCTGGCACGGGGAAAACGTGCTCTGAGCCTCTCTTTCTAAAGGCCCCGATTTCATCGCAACCCTTAGCTCCTTCGGTTAACTCCCACATGTACCATAAGTCTCCCTTCATTCACACAGTGCCTCAGAGCCTAGTAAGCACTTGTATATCGTCGCGATGTTTGAACCACACAATGGGGCAAACGCGTTTGCCCCCATCTGATGAGAACACTGAGGCTCAGGGAAGTAGCAGAACTGGGCTTGAACTGAGGCTTTCTGACTCCAAGTCCGGTGCTCTCTCCTCAGGCGCCACCAGGATGCGCTGACTGTGCTGGACTGGCCCCGCCTGCCCACCACACACTCCCCAGGGGCTTTTATTCCAGTGGTGATGAGCCCATGCCCTGTGCCAGCCACTGGCCTACGTGCTGAGACCTAACAGTAAGACAGGCGGAGGAATGATGACAGCACCCTGGCACTGCCGCAGGGCTCACCTCACCCTCCCTGGGCACAGCAGCAAACAGCAGAGCACGCTCCTCTTACCTCGGGGTGAGCCTTCTTCGTGTTCTCCAGGCTTTTTACCAGGGCAGTGGACGTTAGGGAGCTGCAAGGCAGGAAACGCGTGTGAGATTAACCGGCCAGCACTGTATGCCCGCGGTGCCTACAAGCTTTGGGAAGAGGGAGCTGGCAGAGCCGGCTGTTCTGACTCCTGCCCCGCTCACCGAGACACCCGTGAAGTGCGCCCCCCGCGAGGGAGAAAGGGGAGGCATCCTGGAGCCAGTGCAGCTGGACAGCAGCTTCCACTCCTCCACTATCACACTAGTAACTGCCCGTCTAGATCAACGTCAAGGGAATGACCAGAGCCGGGCCACGGGCCAGGCACAATCGCCTCCGAGGACTAGGGAGGGGAAGCTGCGCTGCTGGACGAGCGGGGGACGCCGCTCAGCGAGACACCGGCTCAGAGGGCCAAGCCAAATCGAACCCACGACCTTTCTGTGCACAGGACGACCTCCAACCAACTGAGCCACACTGGCCAGGGATCAAATAAAAATATTTTAATTGTATTCTAAGATTATAATGTTGTATATTCTCACTGTTAAATAATTAAAATAATACAGAAATGTAGACAGTCGGGGGCTGAAATTCCAGTAAACCCCTAACCCTCAGGGACCCACCCTCTCCTTATCCCAAACACCACTTAACACCTTGCTGACCGGTCACTCATATACACGTGTCTCCGCGTCCAAATGTTGCTGACCGGTCACAAGGTAACTCGTGTTGGCACTTACATTAATTTAAGTAATTTTAAACACCTTGCTAACCCAAGTAGCCGGCCACACAGGCGAGTTCTGGCTTGAAATAAACGGTCAGCAAGGTTTAATATTTAAGAATTATCCTTCCAGACCTCTCTCAATGCAAGCATAAGCTCACTCACACAAACTGTATTAGAACAGATGCTGCTAAAACGAGCACTGTGGAACTTTCTGTTTATACACGAGGCCATACTGCACACTCTGTCACAGGACCGACATCTGCCATCCATTACGTCCGGGCCAGGGGCTCTCTCACTGAGTGGACACCAGCGCTTTGACCCATCACCTTTCTGACAGGCACTGAGGATGATTCCAATTTTTAATTATAATCAAGGTTACAGGGGCCATATTTATGCACATAGCATGTCGGTCTGATTATTTCTTTAGAATAAACTAGTGGCCATGGAAGTGCTGCTCTTTGTTTTGAGAAGAGCTGAGGCCCAGAGGGAGAGGGAGCAGACATGGGACCCAGGTGATCTAACTCTCAATTCAGTGCGACCAGCTTGCCCAGAGCAAAGGCCCTCAGAGGAGCCAACCAAGATCCAAACCCAGTCAGAGGGCCCTGCGGGGTGGAAGGGCAAACATGGCAGGCACGCTCAGTTTCTGCAGAGTCCCCGTTCAATGGGGAAGGAGACTCGAAAGTCAGCATTATTTAGTCTTAATGAGGCCCTTTTCCACCGACACGATTTCAACAAGAGTCAACTGCCCCAAGCAACATATTTAATCAGCAGTTGGTAACCTGAGGAATGTACCCGTCAACAGCCGATGAAACACTAGGGCCCATGTCAGAGCATCTGGGCATTTTTAAGATAATGGGAGAAGTCCTGATGAAATTCAAGCCTTTAAAAATACATTTCACCAATAAGTAATTTAGGACTTGAGGGCATCCTTCAAAAATAGCCTATCATAATTAGAATGTGGTCCTTTAAATAAAGCCGCTTACAGCCCTCAAGATCTGAGCTTCTATATGAAGTTTATATTGTAGATAAATTTTAAAATCATGTTTCAGTCCTGGCCGGTGTGGCTCGGTTGGGTGTCATCCTGTGCACCAGAAGGTCGACGGTTTGATTCCTGGTCAGGGCACATGCCCGGGTTGTGGGCTCGATCCCCAGTGGGAGGTGTGTAGGAGGCGGTCTATCAATTGTTACACTCTCACATCAGTGTTTCTCTCTCCCTCTCTCTCTAAAAATCAATAAAAATGTATTTTTTAAATCATTTCTCTCCCTGGCCGGTGTTGCTCGTGGTTAGAGCATCGGCCCACACACTGAGGGGTGTGGGTTCGATTCCCGGTAAAGGGCATGTGCCTGGGTTGCCAGCTCATTCCCCACCCCAGCTGGGGCGCATGCAGGAGGGAATCAATGATGTGTCTCTCTCACGTCAATGTCTCTCTCTCTCCCCCTCCCTCCTTTCCACTCTCTCTAAAAACCAATGGAAAAAATATCCTCAGGTGAGGGTAACAAACAAACAAACAAACAGGTGTTGAATGGCACCATTAGTTTGTGCTTAAGATTTATACCCTTAATTATGCCCTACTTAGACCACCTTGTGTAGAAGAGGTGGTAATCTGTGTAAAACACCAGAGCGAATGTGGTGAAGTGAGACCGAGCCAGGTGCCCCAGGAGCCAAGGGGCGGGCCGCTGCCCAGGGGACATCTAGTGCAACATCCCCCGTGGAACACGGTCCATCCTGAAACAGCCCTTCTGCAGAAACGGCAGTTAGGGCCTACCGCCCCTCCCCTTCAGGCCAGGGGCAGCCTGCGCCTCCAGCCTCCCACCCGAGGGCGAGAGCACCCCTGTACCTCGAGTCCCCGCGGGCTCTCTTCACAGCCAGTATCAGAACGGGGAGCAGCAGGACAGTGGCACAGACAATCCCCACAATGATCACCAGCTGGTGGCTGCCCAGGATATCCGGTCTGCGAGCTTCCGGGGTGACCAGTGCTTGGGAAGGGGGAAAAGCAATGAGGGCCTCACGTTCCAGAAAAGGGCTGAGAGCCCCACCAGCTAGATACGAAGTAGCAACAGTCAGGTGAGGAATGGGGCGAGGCCAGGCCCCACTCCACGTTCAAACACTAGGACTCTAGCTGACCCATTAGGTCGAGAACCAAAGTCCGGCCCCTTGCCTCCTCCTGAGATGCGGGTTAAGGCGGGTAGGAGAGGGGGCCAGCACCTCACCTACAGCAGAGCTTCCTTGTGCATTAACAGCTCTATCTTAAACTGTGGTTTACCAAATGACACAGAAACACACTTGGTGGAGGTTGCTGCTCTTCCTACGGGAAAGTGGCTCTTTTCTAAGGGTCTCTGCTCTGCTACAGCACAGCCCACGGTCACGGCACCAAGTGGGGCCTCCGGAAGCACGCCCACCCAGACGTGCCTTCACACACTTCCTCAGCTCACGCTACATACACACACCAGAGACCTGGGCACCAGGTACCACTGGGCTCGAAGATACAAATGGGAGTAACGCATGGCCCACCCAAGGAGCGGGGCAGCCGCGTAAAAAGAAACCCAAGGCTGCAGTCTATACGGGTGCAGAGGGGCACAGAGGAAAGGGCGCCCCATTCCATGTGGAGGTGAGAATTGGTCAGCAGTTCTGAAGTTTAGACCGTCCTCAAGGAACATCGAGTCTGCTGGGCAGATACTCGGGAAGGACGGAGGGGACAGCCTCCTGGAGGCCCCACAGGAGGCACTTCCAGAAACCACCCAGCGATCTGGCGCAGGTGGCACTGGTGGGTGCAGTGAGAAGCGAGGCTGCAGAGAAAACTGGCCCAAGTCATGAAGGACCCTGATTATCTCAACCAGGAATCGGCTTTTCTCCTGCAGGCCATCAGAAACCATGGAAGGGTCAGGCAGTGGAAATGAATGCTCGGACTTGTGACTCAGAGGTGGACTGACTGTGGCAGGGAGAACGTGTGTGGCTGAGAATGAGGGAGGGACCAGCGGAGCTAAAGACATTAGAACTCGGGATGGCGATGGGCTGGACAGAAGGCAGATCCAAAGTCAGGAGCAGAAATGACAGCCGCTCCTCTTAGATGGGGTCTGGGGAAGGGGAGCACCAAAACCTCCAGGCGCCCAGTTAGGTAGCGGCGTAGAGATGGTGGTGGCATCACTGGGGTCCAGGGGACGGGCTGGGAAGAGGTGTGCAGGGAGCCTGAATGTCTTGTATCTGAAGTACCCATGGGACATTTGGGTGCAGCGCATACAGCCCTACGGAGACGGATAAACTGTGTCCAACACAGAGTGCAGTGTCCAGCATGATTGGGCAAGGAAGGCCGGGGTGGGCAGTGAGTGTCCCCGGTGGCCTACGCCAGAGCAGAGCCAGAATGCGGCGCACTGAGACCTGGGAAATAGACGAGACACCACACAGAGCCCGTAGCAGGCATACGGCTGTGTCAAGAAAGAAATATAAAGCTGATTGTGGTGAAGGCTGCACAACTGTGAATGTACCAAGCACCACTGAGCTGTGCACTTAAATGGGTGAACTGTATGGTATGTGAGTTGTATCTCAATAAAGCTGTTCTGAGAAAGATACAGGATGAGAGCTAAAGCAGGCAAGGACGCAGGTAAGAGGAAGGGCTGAGTATATTTATATGCTGAATGGTAGAAGCCACTGGAAAGTCAGTGAAAAGGAGCAGAGAATGCACCTGAGCACAGGGCTTGGGATGAGCCAAGAGGAGGAGCTCAGGACAGCAGGGCAGAGATACGATGGGGGCACACAGACATGCTGGTCTCATTACACCTCCCAGTAATGGCTTGTATTTTCTCTGTGAAGTGGAGATAAGATATCTGAGGGTGATTCTATCTGTCCTGCTTTCCTCTCCAGCTGGGACCTTTTGCTACTGACAAGAAGGTGCCCCCACAGACTTAGGTGCCAGCCAGAGGCACCCAGGTATGTTCCATCCTGCCCCCCCCCCCCGCCCGCAGCCAGCCACAGCCCAGCCCTGAGGGCTAGTAAAAGGCAAGCGCCACAGGCCACATCCTGGCTGCTAACCGGGTGATGGTTTAACTGGAACCCCTCACTTAGCAATCTCTCTGTCAACACAACTGAGTCTTGACTCTCCTACACACTGGCCTCAATGCACAGCGTTTCCCAGAATGCAGAGCCTTTGACCAAAAAACCCCTCTATCTTTGGTTCCAGCCCCTTCCTGTTTTCTCTGTTCTCTGCTGCCTCTCACCAGCTCAGGATCATTTCACCCTCCACTACCAAGCACAGCCTACTGTTTGAAGCTAAGTAAAAACGATTTTGAACTTCAACTCCAACACATTTCCGAGTCCTGTAGCTTTAAACTGGGAGACTGCACTGGGCTGGTGTTCACCAAACATTAGTTCCTTTTTCACTGACCTACCAGCAAGGTCAGAACTAGGGTGAGGCCACCAAGGTGCCCAGGGCAACAAATTTAAGGGGACACCAGCCTCGAGGTCGTCAAGTACAGGGTCAGCACCTGAGAGTGATGCCTCCTTAAATTTTGTACCCTAAAAACCTCTCGGGCCTCGCCCTAGTCCTGGCCATGCCTCCCAGCTATAAGGTCCCTCATCCCTCCCGAACCAAACGTTAAATACTTCGGGGCTCTTTCTGAATCACGTGCAGCACAAAGGTTTTCCTGAACGTCTGGCTCCCCAGGTGGATGCTGCAGGTGTAGCTTCCTCGGTCAGATTCCTTCACTCCCTGGAGCACGATGGAGCCGTCATTGTGAGCAAGGTCCCCCACCAGGGCTACACGGTTCCGGAAGCGGCCCCAGATCTGGGAGGACCCCTCAGGGACGCCGAGTTTGAGGTCATAGCGCAACATCACCTCCTAGAAGGGAAAGGGAAAATGTCCGAGACTGCAAGGTGGGGTGGGGCCGGGGGAGGTTGAGGGCCTGGATGTGCAGGCCACACAGGCATCATCAGAAAGTACCAGACGGCACGACAGTGTGAACACGCGTGTGCAGGCGTGTGCAGCGGTGGAGGATGCCACCAAATTAAGAACTGTTCCATCTGAAGAGGGGCGAGGAAGTGGGAACGAGGGCTTTTCTCTCCTCAGCCTTCCCCAGAAGAAAGACGTCAAAGGGCACCTTTACTCTGACATTTCCAACTGGATTTTCAACAGGAAACTGAACATGACTAAAACTGAACTCCACGTTTCCCCCCAAACCAGCCCTTTCTAGCCCATCCCACTTGGTAAAGGGCAATGCCTTCTTCCAATGCTTGGGCTAAATATCTTGGGGTCGTCCTTAACTCCTCTCTTTCTTGAGCAACTCACATCTAAAATCCCTCAGCAATCCTATCACGTCTCCCTTCAAAATATATCTCAAATCTAGCCACTTCTCACCTCCTCCACAGTTGCCACTTGGGTCCAAGCCCCATCTCTCACCTGGATCCCTGCAAGGAGCTTCCTTACGTGTCACCCAAGTACAGTCTGTTCCCAGAAGATGCATCATTAGGAGTATAAGTTAAGTCATGTTACTCCTCTGCTTAAGCCCTCCAATAGCACCTCCATTTCTCCTAAGGGACAGCCCCTTTCCTCTCCGATGTCACCTTCTACTTGTTCTTCTTTCACCTACTTGGGGCACCTCACTCCAGCCACACGGACCTTCTTGCTGACCCTGGAGTACTGGCCTCAGGGCCTTTGCACTTGCTGCTCTTTATACCTGGAACACTCTTCCCCCCAGACACACACAGGGCTGGTTCCCTCGCTTCCTTCACGCCTCTGCTCTGATGTGCCCGTGTCAGTGCGCTCCCCGGCCACCTTCATAAAGCAGCAGCAAGGTTCTGCCTTCTTGCTCTTACTATGACCTAACATATTCTGTATTTATTTCCCCATCATTTTACTGTATATCTCCCTCCATCTAGTTTGTAAGTCCCCCACCAGGGCAGGGGCTTTCACTGCACAGCAGACACTTTAAAAAACTTATTAAATGAGTAAGTGTTGGAGTTTTTTAATTAAGGTATGTAAATATATTTTTTAAAGCTTTTAAGGAAGGGGAATGGGTGTACAGACACAAAGATGAATACAAAGACCTGTCCCCTAACCTCTTGTCTCTTGTGGTTCAAATTCACAGATCAAAATGTAATTCTCACCTACTTTCTGCTGTGACTCACCCGGTGGATGACATTTAAATGCATGACAAGCTCCAGAGGTGAGCCTGAGATGACACATAATTCTCCATAACCCACCATGTTGTCCCCATTTCTGACCCATGCAGACAGCATATAGGAATCAAGTGAATTCAAGTGACTTTTTATAAGGATGATCTAAAATATGTCTTAATTTATAAAAGCTAAAACTTTTATAAACTTCCCACCTTAACATTCACTAACAAACAGTAAGTTATTTGGGATGTCCCAACGACAGCTTAATCCATAAGTACATGCCCACGCCGGAGTGGGCATCCCTGGTCCAGTGAACTAACCCGCTGCTCGCTGCTTCGGAGTTCTCATGAAATGCTCCTCACCCTGGTCTACAAATCCCAACACCTGAAGCACCTGCAACAGAGGAAGTTCCCTCCACCACATAAATGGGGCAAGGGAGCATGAAGAAAACTCACAAAAGTGGCCTAAATAAGAGTAAAGATGTAATTTTTCTTCTGTCTAGCCCACAGCTTTCCTGGCAAGGCCACAAAAATCGCCCCTCACTCTCCCAGGAGCTCTACAAAGAAAGAAGGGAGAGGAGCGAAGAAACTAAAATGCAGGGGCCAAGTCATGCACAAATGCTTCACCTGGACGTCCCGGCATACGCGTCTCCACTGCCACAAGTTCAGCATCTCCTCCTCATCTTCATCTTCATTAGAGTTACTTTCCCCACCAGAAAGCTGAAGTTGCCCAGCCAAGTGTCCCAGCAATGCCACCATGTGGCACCTGACGCCTAGATTCTCCCACTGTCCTGACCCCCATGGTGATGGTCTCTCTGCATTACCTTGGCGTGCTCCCCTGATGAGAACATCCAGTCGACCTTGGTCATGAGCTTCTCTTCTGTGCTCTGCAAAACACATCTCATCGGAGTTGAATCACCCGCATGGACCATGAGCTCTGGGGATAAAATTATAAACCCAAGATATAATCTATGGAAGCCAAAGAACTTCTGGAAGAGATCATGTTTAGCCAAAGATCCTGAAGAGTAAAATCAATTTTACCAACAAATACTCCACACATCCTCTCCACAGATGCCCCAGATGATCCCGTATGGACAACGAATTCAGAAGCCCCTCCCTCAAACCACATGGTGCTTCCAGGGTAAGAGTTCCCTCCAGCCACCCACATACATCAAGTCCTGGGGTCCTGCTGTCTTTATACGACAATAAACGCTTGCTGACTTTCTTTTATTCCCTTCTCCCTCCCCTCTGCAGAAATTTTCCCATGAGCCCCAATTCCACTTCAAGTTTATACTAAAGAAAGTCCAGAAAATCTTGAAGCCCACCACTTTCCCTCCACCTACAAAGATACCTCCATCTGCTGAACATAAACAGGACGTGGGAAGTTGTATAATTCTCATTCTTATATATACACATACATATTACCCACTGGATCTCTTGGCTGAAGAAGTGAGTCACGGGGGACTTCCCTCAGCTTCCTTTACTCTTTTTACAACTTGTCTTAGGACTTGCTTAGGACAGTTCTGGCTACAGAGCAGGTCACAGGACTCCTTGCTAATTAGGCCGGGACAATGGACAGTTTTTCCTCTGAATTTTGTTTCTGTTTCCATCCCTGCCCCACTCATCCCCCGGCCGCCTTTCCCCCGCCTCCGTTTTCCAAGTCCTAGGCCCTCCTTCTGGTTATTTTGCCAGAAGCTGACCCCACCATTGCTTAGTGTATATGAGGTCCTTGAAAAAGACAATTAAAAGGTGTTTCTGATTTTTTTTAGTGATGCTCTACACAAATCAACCACAAAGCCAATTAAGAAATGAAAGGTAGGGGGGTGTTTAGGGAGACATGGGCCTAGGTCTTAATGGAACAAAGTCCCTTCAAAAGAGCATTAAGCGAAGTTCATGAAGGAACAGGTCATAAGCCAACCTTTTCTCCAACTGTTTCCCTGGGAGAACATTAACTTCCTGCCCAGCAGGAAAATGCATAATGGGAGGAAAGCAAAAGAAAATATTACGAACTCGAAACTCTAGAGAGAGAACTATTTTGAAAGTAATAAAAGTTTACTCCAAAAGAGCAGGAAACACCCTTGAATCCCAGCAACACATTAAAACCTGAACTCCATGTTCTAAATGCAACAGTAATAACTAAACCTCTGCGCCCTTTCCACACAGCAGGCATGTGCTAGACGCCTGTGCGGAGCATGTCAGCTACTCATTACAGCACTGAGATATCCACTATCACCCTCCCATTTTACAGAGGATGAAAGTGAGAGACCAAAGCCATATGACCAGTAAGACACAGGGCAGCACCCGAACCTGGCCTGTGTGCAAACAAGCCCCAGCTTTCTCGCTCACCCCACTCCACCACCTTCAGAGCGGGAGCATAGCTGAGCCCAGAGCAACAGTACAGGAAGCTAGTATTATTTTTATTTGTAAGAACATTGTCTACAGTATTTAAATAAGAACTATGGAAAAACGAATCAGGGTGACTTGGTAGAGAAAATTAGAGAGCACTGCACAAGTGGAGTTTTCACACGGGGGAGACCACCTCCCCCAGGCAGGGTGGACAGCTGTGCACTGGCCACACCAACTGCTAGGGGCTGGATCTATTCCCACTTTGGCTGGAGAAAAAAATACATACAAGCTGCCCAGCAGACTACCGGGGAAATATCTAACTACCCTAACACTGCCCTGGCCTAGATTCAGCTCTTCAAATCAGCTCCTTTTGGTTCGTTGCCTCTGTTTCTTCCAGGCAGGAAAAGGCGCCCACTCTGCAGGCCGCGCCTGCATGGACAGGGGTGAGGGCACAGTGTCAGAAGACGAAGCAGAGAGATGCAGCCACCGGTCATCCCGGGGAACACAGGCCGATGACTCACTCCCTCTTCCAGAGAACCACAGTTTGGAATAAAAGAAAAAGGACAATTGAAGAAAAGTAAATAGGAGAGAGGCCAGAAGCTACCTTCCACAGCTCCATTTCTTAGAGGTCAAACTCAAGTGAGGGGCACTAATTCAAGAATTTCATTCACTCAATAAATGTTTATTGATCACTTACTCTGTGCCAGGCACTGTGCCCAGGGCTGGCCAGGGGACAAAGGACACAGACCCAGGTGAAGCGGGAAGGCACAGCTGAGGGGCGTGACGAGCCTCCCCGAAGAGGAGGCCGGGTGCCGGGGAGCACTGAAGGAGGCCCTGAACCAGCTGGGGAGGGGAGGCCCCCGCCTCCGGCTAGACCGCAGGCGTCGCTGAGGCCAGACTATTTCTTCCGTCACACACTTGCGAAGAATGTGTCAAATCCTGGGTTTCAAGTGTTTTTAAAGCAGCAGAATTCTTTCTTCAAACGAGACCTCCCCTGGCGGCCCAGGAGGAAAGCAGGAAATGGACAGGGGCTGTGGGGCAGCGGGTGGGAGCCTGAGGCCAACGGACCGGCCTTTACCGGCCCTCCCTGTCCTCCCCCTTCTGTGGCCTGCAGGTGCCGCCAGCCTACCGAGCCCCTCCCTCCATTGACAAAGGGGAATGAGGCCCAACGGGTTAGGGAAACCTGCTCACTTCTTTTATATCCCCCTGAGCACTGAACAGGGGTACCTGTGACGCATGGATGTGGCGTCCGTGTGGATACCTGACGGGAAGCACGGGGTATAGTAAAAAGAACACGGACCTTGCTGTCAGAGGTGACAAGGTTCAGGTGCTGGAGATGACATTTAATAAGCCTGGGTCCTTACTCCTGGCCACCTAACCTCTCTAAGCCTCGGTGACTTCATCTGAACAGTGAGAACAGCACTTCCTTCCCAGCATTCTCAAAAGCATGAAATATGTTTCAAGTAATCATACATAACAATCCCCATCGTCTTAGTTTAAAGAGCGCTACTGACTGAGGACTCACTGGCTCCGCCGTAAGCACGGAGCCCAAAGGCTGGCGCTGGCTTGCGGAATCAGTGCCCTTCCCTGTTGGCACATCAGCTCTCCCGTCCCTCCTCCTCCCCCCAGTGGTCAGGCACGTACCTCTGGGCTCCTCTGGCAGTACATGCAGCACCACTGTTTTTTTGAACACCTGGCTCTCCATCTCAAGGCGGATTTCGCAGGTATAGGTTCCCTGGTCAGCCTCTTCCACGTCTTGGAGCAGGAGAGAACCGTCGTTGTGTGAGATGTGCCCCACCAAGTGCACACGGCTCTGGAAGCGCCCCACAGGCACGCTGAGGTTGGCGTAATAGTACAGGACGTAATCATCCTGGAGGGCGACATGACATCGGGGAACCTGGAGTCAGGGGCAAGACCCAGGAGTATGGATGCAAAGCCCCTGCTCTGTGGAGGCAGCACAGCCATCTGCACATGATCAAAAAGACCTTTTAATACTAAAAACGTCCCAGGCAGTAATCTACTGAAGCGACTCTAGGCTCTGTGGTCTTTTATACAAAGGCAGGTGGAGAAGTAAGGCCCACACATTTTCATCTCTGACAGTTCAAGGCAAAATGTAGCTCCTACTCTG
Source organism: Miniopterus natalensis (assembly GCF_054644295.1). Classification (NCBI taxonomy): domain Eukaryota; kingdom Metazoa; phylum Chordata; class Mammalia; order Chiroptera; family Miniopteridae; genus Miniopterus; species Miniopterus natalensis. The sequence continues at coordinate 6,773,722 of NC_142091.1, read as the reverse complement.
AAGCTCACTCTGGGGTTCAAACTCGCAGCTTCTGAAAACCAGCCCCATCTTCACGCCGTCTTCTGCCACGGCCGCAGGGTTAGCTGGCAGGCGGAGGCCGCGTGCACCCTGCCCTGCTGCCACTCCTGCGCCCTCCTCCAGGCAGCTCACGAGGCCGCGGAGTCGTCAGCAGGAAGTGGTTCACAGGCTGGGAGGGGAGCCTGGGGGATTCTTATCTCTGCTCACACCATGGGAATGTCCCTCTCAGGATAACAAATAGTAATAAAAACTTGAGAGCAGCATTCTAGGAATAACATGTTCTGAGCTACAGAAATAATATTTCACTCGCCAACATTGGGAGCTTGTTGTTAATAACATACTTAGGACATATTTCACAAATGGTACTACATATAAGTGTCTCCACAAAGTCTCTGTTTCCTGCTCTGAAGAGCTCCCAGGAAGCGTCCGCATTGACTATGCTGCACCAGCTAATCCCCTGATTCTCCAGCACACAAATGAGGCAGTAGATACTGAAAACACTAGTCCTGTGACTTCACTCTTATGCCTCGGCCACAACCCTTCTGCCTAGACCAGTGCTCTCTCACCATCTCACTCCCCTCGCCCCCACGCACCTAGGCTACTCTACAAAGGGCAGAAATTGAGACAACAAACTAAAAGAATTTTATGTGCATGTCTCCCACTAGCTTCTAAATGGCCTGGGAAGTTACGTATTGCCATTATTACATCACCTTCACTTGCACAGATGGAGAGGTGGAAGCTCAGCGAGTTGAATAACTTGCCCTGCTGACCACAGTCAAGAGTCCAGGCCGAGAAGAATGCTGACAAGCTCCAGAGCCCAAGCTCTTGCAACACTCACCTCATGCACCAGAGGACCTGATTCTCCCTCTTCCCACACTGTCCGAACACAATCGGCCAGGGACTTCTCCTACACTGCACTAAGTCCTTGTTACCTTGGTGTGCTCCCCTGATGAGAACATCCAGTCGACCTTGGTCACACGTTTCTCTTCTGTGCTCTGGAAAACACATCCCAGCAGGGCTGAGTCACCCACGTGGACTGTCAGCTCAAGGGAGGAAACAATCAAGTCATTCAGGCCCAAGAAATAACCTACAGAAGTCAAAGGCAAGAGGAGACATCACTTAGACAAATGGACTCAACAACAAAAATCAGTATTAATCAAGTAGCATACACCTTCCCTCCCCAGATGACCAGACAAAGTATTCAAAGGCCCCTCACTAAGACCAGCATGGCCTTCCCAAGAGAAGAAAAACACCCTCTAGTTGCCCACATGGCTCAGGTTCTGTGACCTTCACACAACATAGATGCTAACTGGTCCCATTCTCCTATGTAGTCCCCTCCCCTTTTCCAGAATCCCTCCTCCACATCTCCTTTCTAAAGAAAGAAGAGGACCCATGAAATCCCTCTTTTCAGGTCATGTTTTTAAACTCCCATAAATGGGAATGGGGATGTCGCTTGTTCTTGGTTTATCACTGGTTCCCTACCTGAAAAAACAATTCACAGGCATGTCTGCTTCCTTCCTCTTTTCCCTTTCTTTGGTTCTTTACAAACCCTTTTCTCTGAATTTGCAGGCTGATTCTGGCTGTAGAGCAGGTCCTTGTAAGTAGGCCAATACAGAGCACAGCCCCTCCCAAGAATTTCCTTTGTGTTTGCCTTCTTCCCACATCCCACACCCCCAGCTTTGCCAACAGCCCTGGCTTTTCAGCCTCGAGGTGTCTGCGCACGTGGTGCCACTCCACTATCGCTGTACCTGCTCAAGCAATTTCTCTTTTCACTAAAAGAGAAACCATTACATGGATATGTCTGTTTTCAGAAGATATGCTCTGTGTTCACAAGAAAGAAACAACAACATCAAGAAAGACACATTTAGAGGCTGATGGTTGACACATGGGAGGGGGTTGGGGGGCTGGGTGAAAAAGGAGACAGATTGAAAAGTACAAAGTGGCAGTTACAGAAGAGTCACAGGGATGGAAAGGACAGCACAGGGAATATAGTCAATAATGTTGTGGTAACTATGTATGGTGCCAGATGGGTACTGGGAATATCGGAGAGAGGATATTTCTAGAATATATGATTGACCACTATTCTGTAAACTGTAATTGAAAAATAAAATTTAAATTAAAAAGAAAAAGAAAGACATGTTTAGATAGTGGCCAGTTTCTATCAGAGAAGAGCCAGCACATGGGAAAACAAATGATGAGCCGTCTCTTCCCGGGCGCCGTCGCCCCGAGAGCGAGCACTGACGCCCTGCCCAGCGGCAGGCACTCAGCAGGAAGAACGGAACAGGACACACGGACTCTGGGCCCTCTGCAGGGGATTGTCTTGAAAGAAATCAAAATGAGCTAAAAAAACAATTTGGAATTTTCCTGTCAGGAAGAACTGAGCAAACTTACATGTGGGTAAAGGTGTAAGAAGCTAATGTAACTTAACAGGAAGCGTGCTGTATGTAGAATAAGCTGAAGGTTGTTAGAAAGCAGAGAGAAACGGACCTGATGGGCCGAAGAAAGGAGACTTTCTAAAAGGGGAACCTCTCCATGAGGTACAGACCTGGGAGCCAGCAGGCCCCCGCCGGCTGGACTGTTAACTCTGCAGGCTGCTGCACAGACCTCTGGGAAATGACTAAATAACCTCTGAAATGACTTAAAAATCCATGAGAAAAGTTCTCATACATTTCCGTGCATGTGTGAGTGTGCATGCGCATGCGTGTGTGCGCACACAGTGTGTGTGTGTGTGTGTGTGTGTGTGTGTGTGTGCATGTGCATGCTCTATGTTGCCCAGAACTAGAGCAAAGGCAATTCTTTTGTGTACTCTGCTGAGTCAGTGTTTAGGTCACCATCACAGTGAAGAAAACTAATAGAGAGAAAAAGAAAAGGCTGTGAGATATGTCTGTGGCATAAGAAAGGGGAAAGTGTTGCGACAGTGAGAAGTGAGGATGAGCAGTGAGCACCCAGCAGCAGCCCTGGGCACCCAGGTTCCTGTGAACAGGAGGCTCCAGCCTGGTCGGTGGCTGCAGCCAGAGCAGCGTGTTAGAAGGACGTGGAGCGTAAGGGGAAGCCCGGGAGACAGGGAGCCTTAGGCAGGCGTGCTAGGGAAGGTGGGGAGGGAAGGCTCCAGGCAAAAGACATCACCCCAAGTCAGGAAAGGGCGCAGGGCAGTGGAGAAGCCACACGAAGGCTGGCATGGCCATGGCGGGAGACAATGACAAAGACGCTGGGACTTTCTTTGGTAATTTCTTCTCCTGATCTGACACTAATGAGTTTAAAGATGACAATTTAAAGTGCAGGAATGCCGGGGGAGGTTTTCTCTGTATCACATAGGAGGGTCCTAGAACACCCAGTGAGGACCCAAAGGCGTTTCTCCTAGAAAGAGGAAGATTGCATGGCTTCTAAAACTGCTGTTTCCACCCAACTATGAAGTTCCAGGTTAGGGTTTCCATTTGCAACAATCCAAGGGGAAATGAAAATACCCAAAACTGGGTTTTGAGAATGCAGAGACTTATGGGAAATCACATCTTGCCCATGCCCATGGCTGTGTGGTCCCTTGGCTTCTACTCACCCAGGAACGCTGGCATCAGGATCCGTTTCAGGAGGCAAAACATGCTGCTCTCAACTTTCAACCTTAAGATAAAAATTTTAAAAATCAGAAAATTGTTTCAAGAGAAGTTCATTAATTTGACAAACCAATAGCGAGTTCCTCCGTGGGACAGCCTCTGTCAGAGGCTCTGGGACGCAGCAGTGACCAAGACAGACAAGGCCACTGCTCATATGCAGTTTGTGTGCATGGGAGACAGAGGGGGAAAGAAGTGAATAAACGAATAGAACAGCAGGTGCTGGTAACTGCTACAATGAAGCAAAGCTGCAGTGAAGAGTCCCTGGGGCTAGATAAGCTGTGAGGAAGATGAGATGAAAGCTGCTTTTCAAGAGAAAAGCACAAGATTTCAGAACATCCCTGAGATGACAACCTAGACGGTCCACAACCTGTGTTTCACCCAAACGAATACAGGACACGCAGCCTGAAAGCAAAATTACTACTTTTAAATATGAAGACTATCCAGGACATGTGGGAAGGACACAGACAAATAAGGGGATAACTTAACTCAGTTCAGGCATTCACCAAGCTCTAGGACAGAGAAGCCACATGAAAGTTTTCCATTTTCTTTTTAAGTTCTTTAGAAGCACAGCAGGTGCAGAATAAGAATAGGGCAGCCCTGGCCAGGTGGCTCGGCTGGTTGGAGTGTCATCCCATAAACCAAAAGGTCGCGGGTTCAATGCCCAGCAGGGTACATGCCTAGGTTGCAGGTTTGATCATGCTCGGGGCATGTGCAGGAGGCACCCGGTTATTTCTCTCTCCCCTTCTTCCTCCCTCTCTGAAATCAATAAACACATTTTAAAAAAGAATTAGCCAAAGTATTTTTTAAATGTCTGTGTTATCTCTGTGGTATTAATTTCACTGCATCCACCAGCTCCTGGGAAGGAAATTGCTGTTTTACACTGTGCCCCAGAATTTTCTTAGGGAAACAGAAGGACTTAACTCCAAAGAGTTACACTTCAAACAGCCTTGCGCTCCTACCTACTACCAGCCACGATGCCGGCACCTCTAACTCTGGCCACTGGAGGCATCCCCTCAGAACCTGCTGGGAGGAGTGGCCTTTTCCGTGCATCAACATCACAGCAATCCGCCCAGCTCTGGTGGGAAGTCCAGCACTTATGCTGGCCATTTTAATTTAAAGAAATGACTTCCTAAAAGAGTCCTTACATGTATTCTAATCAATAAAATCCTCCATTTGGAAAATCAGGGCCAAACTTTCAAGAAGGCCCTACCCTCGGTCCCAGCGTATGCAGAGAAGTCATTTCACCCTGCTGCACCTCAGTTTCTCACTTATAACATGAGGACAGTAATGCAAGGATCACATATGATAATGCTGGTAACAGTGTTGGAAAACATAAAGCATTACCACATCAGATCCTATTTTGTATAACCTAAAAGTCAAAGAGGAAATAGAGTGTGTAGCTTTCAGGGAAAGAGTATGGGTTCAGAGCACCTACCTTTTTAAGAATGGCAAGTAATTAATCAGAACAAACTGGCAAGTTGTAAGTTTCCATTTCTGAATCCCATCACAACAATGTAGGTAATTACTACACTGACTCAGATATACCAGAAGTAACAGTGAGTTTCCCCCGAGCATAAGTGTATCTCATGGAAACACAGACCTCTCTCAAGATCGCCAGAGCCCTATTCCTGCTCCCTGGCACCCACCTCCCCTACACTACATGGCTGAGCCTGATAAAGGGGTCCCTTTAGAGCATGTCATACCTGCAACCTCTAAGATCCCTGCCAAGTTCTGGATGAACCCTTCTCCAGGGAGTTAGTTGGCTGTGCTCCCTCCTCTGCCCAGCAAACAGCTCTTGTACATTCTCCAAAGCAGTGCACCATTTGCATGGAGAAGTAACACTTGATTTACATGTCTAACACCAAACCACATTAAGTCTCACTCATGAGGGCAGAGCCACACGTGTCTTATTTAGGAGGGTCCCATGCCGGTGCTACAGTACCAGTAAAGTGCCAGGCACATAACAGGTAAGTGCGGACAGCTAGCTGCCAAAAGGGCCATCAAATTGAAATCGACTTAGATATCCTGTGACTGCACCGCTCTAAGAGGAAACCAGCAACCCCCAAAAGACCCTTAATCTGATCACCAAACTCAAGCCACTCAGAGCCACACCCAAGCCATTTTCAAACAAATTCTAAGAATGTGAAAAAAATATGATGAATAAAAGATACCCACTTTCAGTCCTAAACACTTGAATGTTCCACTAGAACTGTGTAAATGAACAGAGAAACAATGATTTAATGGGGGAAAAAAAAAGCGCTAATTGAATTTTTTAAAAATTATCTTCCCGGGTCAGACTTTCCATTAACTAATTCTTTGATCTTTGGGAAATCACTCAATCTACCTAGGTCCCTTCTTAACATTAAAGGATCGGACTCCTTTATTCCCCTAGTTAATAAAGCACCACACAAGAAATCACTAGTTGATAAGCAATAAACCAGAGACAGTTATATGCCAGGTACTTAATTCTCACAACAACCCTTTGAGGGTTTACAGGTGAGAAAACTAAGACAGACTGGCAAGTGACTTGCCTAATAACAGATACCAAGGGGTAGAGCCAGGATTCAAACGAAGGCCGTCTGGGCCAGAGCCGTCTCCTCACTGCAGTGCGCTGCACCCCCATGTCTGTGAAAGAACCAAAGTTTCAGGGCAAAGCTCCTCTGAACTTTTTCTCTCAAAACAAGATTAATCTGCTCCTCCTGCTTAAATGCAGTTCCCACCCTCTTCACCTAGTTAACTCCGGTTCATCATTCAGATCTCAAGTTAAATGTCCTTTCCTCAGAGAAACCCTCCTGAACCGCCCTTCCTAGGTCAGAAGCCCAGGCCCATGTTTTAACAGTGCCATTGTTGATCTTTCCCTTAGGGCATGTGTCACAATTTCCAATTATCTATTTACATGTGTGATGTCTGATTAAAGTCTTGCACTCCACCTTCCCCATCCAAGACTATGAGTTCCATAAGGCCAATCACCACAATCAGGCCCCCACAATCACCACACTATTGTCAGTGTCCTTGAGTTCTTTCTGTTTTCGTTTTTGCTCAGTCCCTCTACACCCCCTGCACTCCCTCCACCTCCTCAAGAGCTGTCAGCCTGCTATCTATGAGTCTGTCTCTGATTTGCATGTTAGTTCATTTTGTGAATTAGATGCCACATATGAGTGAAATCATATGGTACTTGTTTTTCTCTGACTGGCTTATTTCACTTAGCATAATGCTACTCTCCAGGTCCATCTATATTGTCGTAAAGGGTAAATTTTTCTTCTTTTTTAATGGCTGAGTAGTATTCCGTTGTGCAAATGTACCACAGCTGTTTTATCCACTCATCTACTGATGGACACTTGGGCTGTTCCCAGAGCTTGGCTACTGTAAATAACACTGCAATGAACATAGGGGTGCATTTTAAATTAGTGTTTTGGGTTTCGTGGGATATATACCCAGAAGTGGAATCGCTGGGTCATAAGGCAGCTCTGTTTTTAATTTTTTGAGGAAACTCCATACTGCTTCCACAGTGGCTGCACCAGTCTGCATTCCCACCAGCAAGTGCATGAGGGCCCCCTTTCTCCACACCTCACTGGCATTTGTTGTTTGTTGACTTATTGATGGTGGCCATTCTGGCAGGTGTGAAGTGGTATTTCACTGTGGTTTTGTTTTGTATTTTTTCCAAATACAAATACAATATCTTTTCATATGTCTATTGGCATCTGTATGTCCTCTTTGGAGAAGTATCTATTCAGGTCCATTGCCCATTTCTTAAATTGGATTGTTTATTTGGTGTTGAATTTTATAAGTTCTTTATAAATTTTAGATATTAACTCCTTATCAGATGTATTGGAATATGTTCTCCCATTCAGTGGGTTGTTTTCATTTTGTTGATGGTTTCCTTTTCTGCGCAAAAACTTCTTAGTTTGATGTACTCCCATTTGTTTATTTTTTATGTGTTTCCCTTGCCTGAGATGTACCAGAAAAAATATTGCTACAAGAAATGTCTGAGATTTTACTGCCTGTGTTTTCTTCTAGGATTTTTATGGTTTTGAGACTAACACTTAAGTATTCATTTCATTTTGAGTTTATTCTTGTGTGTGGTATAAGAAGGTAGTATAATTTCATTTTTTTGCATACATCTGTCCAATTTTCCCAATACACTTCACTAAACAGACTATCTTTAGCCCATTGTATGTTTTGCCTCCTTTGTCAAATATTGACCATATAGGCGTGGGTTTTGTTCTGGGCTCTCTATTCTGTTCCATTGATCTATATGTCTGTTTTTATGCCAGTACCATGCTGTTTTGATTACTATGGCCTTGTAGTAGAGTTTGATATCAGGTAGTGCGAGTCCTCCAACTTTGTTCTTTCTCAAGATTGCTGTTGCTATTCAGGGTCTTTTGTGGTCCATATAAATTTTGGAATATTTGTTTTAGTTCTGTGAAATACGCCATTGGTATCTTGATAGGAATTGCATTGAATCTGTAGATTACTTTGGGTCGTGTGGACATTTTAATAATGTTAATTCTTTCTATCCATGAACATGGTATATGCTTCCACTTATTTGTATTTTCTTCAATTTCTTTTTCCAGTGTCTTAAATTTTCTGAGTACAGGTCTTTTACATCCCTGGTTAAATTCATTCCTAGGTATTTTATTCTTTTTGAAGCAACTGTGAATGGAATTGTTTACTTAGTTTCCCTTTCTGATAGTTCAATTTTTGGTGTTATAAAAATGCAACTAACTTCTGGATATTTATTTTGTATCCTGTTACTTTACTGAATTCACTTATTCTAGTAGGTTTTTGGTGGAATCTTTGGGGTTCTCTGTATACAGTATCATGTCATCTGCAAATAATGACAGTTTTACTTCTTCCTTTCCAAGCTGGATGCCTTTTATTTCTTCGTCTTGTCTGATTGCTGTGGCTAGGACTTTCAGTACTATGGTGAATAAGAGTGGTGAAAGTGGATACCCCCGTCTTATTCCTGTTCTTAAAGGAAACACTTTTAGATTTTTCCCCATTGAGTATGATGTTGGCTGTAAGTTTGTCATATATGGCCTTTATTATGTTGAGGTATGTTCCCTCTATTCCCACTTTGCTGAGTTTTTACCATAAAGGGGTGCTGGATTTTATGAAATGCTTTTTCTGCATCTATTCATATAATCATGTGGTTTTTATTCCTCATTTTGTTTATGTGATGTATCACATTTATTGATTTGTGGATATAGTACCAACCTTGCATCCCTAGAATAAATCCCACTTGGTCATAGTGGATGATCTTTTTAATGTATTGCTGGATCTGGTTTGCTAATATCTTGTTGAGGATTTTAGCATCTATGTTCATCAGGGATATTGGCCTACAATTTTCTTTTTTTGTAGTGTCTTTATCTGGTTTTGGAATTAGGATAAGCTGGTCTCATAAAATGAACTTGGGAGTTCCCTCCTCTTAAATTTTTTGGAAGAATTTTGTAAAATTCACCTGTGAAGCCATCGGTCTAGGGCTTTTGTTTGTTGGGAGTTTTTTGATGACTATTTCAATTTCACTAGTTGTAGTCTGTCTATTCAGAGTCTCTGATTCTTCCTGATTCAGTTTTAGAAGATAGTATGTTTCTAATAATTCATCCATTTTGTCCAGATTGTCAAATTTGTTGGCATATAGTTTTTCATATTTTCTTACAATCCTTCGTATTTCTTTGGTCTTAGTTGTTATTTCCCTTTCATTTTTTAAATTCTTTATAAAGCATTTATTCTTTTGCCCCCTCCACTGGTAAATATCATATGTTACATTCATATATAAAATAATGGTTCCATATTTCATACGAATTATTTGTGACAACTGTACTAAATGTAAAATCATTCTGTAATGGAAGAAAAATGGGTTTTGACTATGAGGGAGTAAAGAATAAGACCTCATATTCTCAGGAAAGACATGTATAAGATTCCCCCCACCACCCCACCACCCCGGATCTATTTTCCTTTTAAGAAAATGTCCACAGTAAAGAAGTCATTTCTGATTTTACTTATATGGGTCCTCTCTCTTTTTTTTCTTGATGAGTCTGGTTAAAGCTTTGTCAAAGAACCAGCTCTTGGTTTCACTGATCTTTTGTATTGTTGTTGCTTTTTAGACTCTATTTTGTTTATTTCTGTTCTGATCTTTATTATTTCCTTCCTTCTACTCACTTTGGGGATTGTTTGTTGCTTTTTCAAGTTCCTGTAAATGTCAAGTTAGATTGTTTATTTGAGCTTTTTCTTGTTTCTTGAGATAGGCCTGTAATGCTATGAATTTCCCTCTTAGGACTGTTTTCACTGTTTCTCACAGATTTTAGGTTGTTGTGTTCTCACTTTCATTTGTTTCAAGGTATCTTTTTATTTCTTCTTTGTTCTCATTGCTAACCCATTCACTGTTTAGCAACATGTTATTTAACCTCCGTGTCTTTATGTTTTTCAGTTTTCTTCTTGTGATTGATTTCTCATTTCATACCATTATAGTCAGAGAAGATGCTTGATATGATTGCAATCTTCTTAAATATATTGAGACTTGTTTTATGTCCTAACATGTGGTCTATCCTAGGAAATGTTACATGTGCACTTGAAAAGAATGTATATTCTGCTGCTCTGGGGTGAAATGTTTTGAAGATATCAATTAAATCCATTTGATCTAGTGTGTCACTTAAAGCCACTGTCTCCTTGTTGCTTTTCTGTCTGGAAGATCTATCCACTGATGTTAATGGGGTGTTAAAATCCCCTACTACGACTGTATTACTCTCAGTCTCTCCCTTTATGTCCATCAAGATTTGCTTTACATACTTAGGTGCTCATATGTTGGGTCAATAAATGTTTACAAGGGTTATATCCCCTGGTTGGATGCTCCCTTTATCATTCTGTAGTTTCCTTCTTTGTCTCTTACTATAGTCTTGGTTTTAAAGTCTATTTTGTCAGATATAAGGATTGCTACCCTAGCTTTTATTTCCTTTCCATTTGCATGAAATCTCTTTTTCCATCCCTTTATTTTTAGTCTGTGTGTTTCTTTTGTTCTGATCTGTGTCTCTTGAAGATAGCATATATGTGGGTCTTGTTTTCTTATCTGTTCAATTACCCTATGTCTTTTGATTAGAGCATTTAAGTCATTTACATTTAAAGTGATTATTGAGAGGGATGTATTTATTGGCACTTCATTTTTTGTGTTCCTGTTTATTTTTCCTCTTCTTCTCCTTCCTCTTCCTCCCTCCTCCCTCCTTCTCCCTCCTCCCACCCCTCCTCCTTCTTATTAAAGCAAGCCCTTTAACATTTCATGTAATACTAATGTGGTGGTAACAAACTCCTTTACCTTTTCTTATCTGGGAAACTATTTCTCCTTCCATTTTAAATGATAGACTTGCTGGGTAAAGTAGTCTTGGTTGTAGGTCCTTGCTTTTCATCACTTTGAATATTTCCTGCCACTCCCTTCTGGCATGACATGTTTCTGTTGAGAAATCAGCTGAGAGTCTTATGGGAGCTCCCTCGCAGGAAACTAACTGCCTTTCTATTGCGCCTTAAGATTCTCTCCTTGTCTTTAACTTTCGCCATTTTAATTATGATGTGTCTTGGTGTAGGTCTCTTTGGATCCATCTTGTTTGGAACTCTCTGTGCCTCTTGGACTTGTGTCTTTTCCTTCACCAGGTTAGGGAAGTTTTCAGCCATTATTTCTTCAAATAGGTTTTCAATTCCTTGCTCTCTCTCTTCTCCTTCTGGTATCCCTATGATGCAGACGTTATGTGTCATGTTGTCCCAAAGGTCCCTTAAACTGTGCTCATTTTTTAAAATTTTCTTTTCTTTTTGCTCCTCTGATCAGGTGTTTTTTTTCTACCTTGTTTCCAAATCACTGACTTGATCCTCCACTTCATCCAACCCACTGTTTATTCCTTCCAGTGTATTCTGGATCTCAGATATTGCATTCTTCATTTCTGACTGGTCCTTTATTATGGCATCTATGTCTTTTTTTGTGCTGTTGAGCATCCTTACAATCATGACTTTGAACTCTCTGATAAACTGCTTTTAGCTCTTCTTCTGGAGAGCCCTCTTGTTCTTTCATTTAGGGCCCATTTGTCTCTCCATTTTGGCTGCCTCTTCTGTTTGTTTCTATTTATTAGATAGATCTGCGATGACTCCCAGTCTTGGTAGGGTGGCCTTATGTAGGTGTCCTGTGGTACCCAGTGGCACAGTCTCCCTGATCACCTGAGCTGGGTGCTCTAGGGATGTCCCTTGTGTACATAATGTGGGCCCTCCTGTTGTAACTGAATCTTGATTGCTATTGGCCCATTTGTGCATGGGATTGGCCCTCAGGCTGGCTGACTGTGATGCTCAACCCTGACCATGGTGTGCAAGCTGCTGTGCAGGTGCTGATCACACCAAGTGGAATTTGCCTCAGCAGGAATTTGTCTGCTGAGATCTCCCTGTGGATATGCTGCTTGTGAAGCTTACTGGCTCCTGTTATGTTGTTGTCTGAAGCTGGCCACTGGGTGTATTGATTCTGGGCCTTTTTGGAGGCACTCTGGTGCAGGTCAATTTCAGACAGTGCCTGGGACTGGCCCTGGACAATCTGTTTGGAGCTATCAGTAATCCACAGCTTGTGGCTCCTTCTGCTGGGCCTGGATATGTGAAGAAAGTACCAAACTGTGCTCCAAGGTGAGCTTTTACCAGCATCAGGCCTGGGGGCAGGTCAGCAAATATCTGAAAGCACCCAGAGATCCACCTCCGCCTGTTAGATTTAGTCACTGGAGGAGCCTCCAGCAATACTCCTCAGCAAGGCTTAAGCTCCACAGGGTAGGGCAAGAGGCATTCCAGTAGGTGGGGCTATTGCTTCCCCACCAGGCAATGCCACATGATGGGAGTGCCTTGCCCGAGAATGATGGCTTCTACAGTATGGAGGAATGGCTCAGCACAGGGATCCTGGTGGCTGACCCTTCAGCTCTCTACATAGAGCCACCAACCACCTCAGACTCTCCTCACACAGCTCTAGTCTGCTCAGCCCTCCCTCCGCTAGAGCCCAGGGTGAGTGGTTACAAATGAAATTTTGTGTTTGGTCCTTTAAGAGGGTGCCTGTGTCTCTCCCTGGTAGACAGAAACCCTGCTGTTTTGTACAGATGGATGTTATATGGGCTCCTTTCCCAGTTCTGGTGCTCTAGGCTGGGGAGCCCAGCTTAGGGTTTAGACCCTGGACTTCTCAGGGGGAATCCCACCTCTGCGCAGCTGAGCTATCCCTCCAAAACTTCAGCTACCACCCATGAGAGTCTGGCCAGCCCTCTTGCCCCACCACACTTCCTACCAGTCTTGATATGGCTTCTTCTGTAAGTCCTTGGTTATAAGGCTTCTTTCCAGCTAGTCTTCAGTTGATTATTCAGGATGATTTTTCTATAATTTAGTTGTAATTCCAGTTTGGTCCTGGGAGGAGATGAGTGTAGCTCCCACCTAATCCACCACCATCTTAGTCTACCTCAGGAATTTCTGAATATACATATATGTATATATAAATTCTGAATTTTATATATAATACTGTTGACCTGTAATGTGTGGGTTCAGGGTGCTGACCCCTGCACAGTCAAAAATCCAAGTATAACTTCTGACTCCCCAAAAACTTAACTACTAATAGCCTACCTAAAACATAGTCAATTAACACCTTCTTTGTACATTATTTTTAAATGCTATAAAAAATAGTAAGGAAAATATATTTACAGCTCTATACATACTTATTGAAAAAACTCTGCATATAAGTGAACCCACATAGTCCAAACCCATGTTGTTCAAGGGTCAACTGTATTTACCAAAAACCTTGTTTTTTTTCTAACATCATTTCATTATAATGTTGATTAATATATATATATATGATTCCCAGCCAGGGTGACTGTCTAAGTGGAGTTTGTATGTTCTCCCCATGTCTGTGTGGGATTCCAGTTTCCTCCCACATCCCAAAGCTGTGCATGTCAGGTTAACTGGCACATTTCAATTGTCCCAAGCTGAGACGGGTGTAGGTGGGAGTGGCCCTGTGATAGAAGGATGACCTGTCCAAGGTGGTTTCCTGCCTTGCCCCATGAGCTGCAGGAATAGGCTCTCGCCACCTGTAACCCTGAACTGGAAAAAGTGAGTTTGAAAATAATTATCTTACTGGTTTTTATTAATCTTTCCTAAATGTATGTATAGCTCACTTTTATTTCAATGTTTAATATTAGAAGTATTTGGGTCTTTATTTAGAAGTTTGGTGATGCTTCTGTGAGTAGAAATATGCTGTAAGAACTTAACTCTTGCTTATATGCTTATATCAGTCTATGGTAAAATCAGTTTCGGCACACGTCGTTTCCTTTAAAGGCATGGTTTTCAAGAACTTACTGATGACTTAAGTAAGGACATATGGTATATAAAATAAATCTCAGTCTTTAAAAATCCAGCAAAGCATTCCGAGGCACCTTTCACATCTTAATTATAATGGACTCCTTCTGAATCCTCAGCTTCTACCCTGCTTCCTTCTCCAGAGAATGATTTATCTTCTTAGCAGATATTCTTGAGAAAATTTGTAAGTTATCACATATCTTGGCTAAACGTTCTGACCTGAGCTCATGGCTCTTTCACTGTATAATACTTGGCAGATATCTTCTATCACTCCTGGGGAGTTGTGACCCTCAGGATCTGCTTTCCAGTTATTAATCCTGTAGGGGAATTATTATCCTTGAAACAATTATAACAAAAAAAAAATCTTCAGAGAAGAGACTCACAATAATAACACTACCACACAGATGTGAAAAGGACTTCTACATATTACAATATTACAAGCCAAAATAGGGAGAGGTGCTGTCTCAAAGTGCTTGCCCCTAGTAAGGACAACTGACCACTGAGCAAACACACATACACAGCCTTCCCTTACTCACATAGCCAGCTCCACCTGCATTTCTATGTGCCCTCAATTTACAGCTGTGTGCTTCTGGGGGGTCTCCGATGCTTTAGGTACATGAGTCCACATAGCAATTCTGAGGCATGAGCCTCTTAACATGTCCTCGTTTTTCCTTCTGAGACCATGTAACTAATGCAGGCTGATAGGTCACAAAGCTTCTTGTAACCGTGTTGGGTACATCAGTCAACCCTCTACTAGAAGTGAGGCAGGAGAGTAACAAGCTGGGAAAATCCCTGGGCAAGTGGAATGGGGAAACTGAGACAAGAAAATTAAACAAGGCCAAACAATTTGAACAATTTATAGCCAGCTAGTGATCGCAAGACTTTATCTTTCCCAACAAGGTCACTTGAAAGCAAATGGTTTATACTCCTCCTCCCTAACCAGAGAATGCATAGCTCAAATCACCCTGGTCAGGGAGACAGGTAACAAAGATCCAGTTAGTGCTATTTGTGGCAGCCAAATCCAAGGACTGATAAAGACAGGCGAACAAATAACAAAACAACCCGATTAGAGCCAGCAGACCCAAGATAAAAATAAGGCAGTGAAACTGACCACAGCATAATCCCAAACTCCCCTATACATGCATTTTGATGAATCAACATATGGAAGGACACACCTGGAAAACTAATGAATATTCTGTTAAGACCTTCCCTTGAGATCTCCCCTAGGATTCCTGCGTACAGAACAAAGATAAAAACCCTAAAAACAAAGATCCAGCGTGGACTCTCTATGGAGCATGCCCATGCCTTTTCTCAGGCATGAATTTTTTACTTTCTTTCTCCTGATCCTGTCTCCAAGGCCCCCTTTTTGTCTGACTTCCCAGTGAGCTAACAGCAGCCCCACCTTGGCTCCTTCTTTCCTATAACATTTCTAGGGGGCCAAAGCAGAGCACCGCCCAGGCTCACTTCTGTTGCTTCTTCTACCCTAAGCCCTTCCTTGTTTCACTGTCCCCAGTTTTAATAAACGTACTCTCAAAATTACCTTGATTCGAATCATGACATCTTTCCTGCATGAAGTCAAGAACCCACACACTACTGGCCAGCCAAGACAGACCTGCTCCAAGCTGGTCTCAGTCCAGTAACAGAAGGGGGCCTTGAAAGTCACTGCTCCTGCTCACCTTCTGTCCAGACTGCCTAACCCATCAGTCTCTCCTGAGACCAGGGCTACACAGAAGCTGTGACAAGTATGGACAACAGCCTAGCTCTCTTGCGAGGTTTACGCTCCTGACTTCTTAAGGTTAAATATTAGTCTGTCTAGAATTGAGAAGAAAAAGAGTGAAGGAAGACTCTTGCCATAAGTCCAAAGACAATCAGTCATAGCTCTACCTAAAGCCACAGGTTTGTGGTTTTCAGCATTAAGCTGAACTTAAAAGCCTATCATCTACTCTTTTATTAAGAGCAAACCTTATTCCCCCTTTCTCTGGGGGTCTTAACTAAGTTACTCTCCACTACAGAAAGGAAACTGCTCTCATCCCCTGGGCTATGACTCCTCCTGCAGAGCTTGAGAGTTCTGTGATTGAGGCCTCACAACTCAAAGGGCTGTCACTCAGCTAAAACCTTCAGAACTGTCTTCATCTGAGAGACAAAAGCTCACATCACTGCTTAGGAAATACAAAGTAGCTGCTTACCCAAGATGAAGAGCACCAAGAGAAGTGATGCGCCGAGCTCGCCCACAGCTGCAGTTCTCAAGTCTGACTGAAGAAACGTCGCTAGCACAGAAGGTCAGGCTCAGAGCAAACCAAATGCGTGAGTTCTGAGGTGGCTGCAGAGGCATAAACAGGAACCTCTAAATCAGGTTCTCCTTTTAGTCATTTGGCCCATTATCCAATTTTTATTAATACTTTCAGGGTAAAAAAGGTAACAAATTCAACTTACTGAGGAGATGCCCACACCCCAGACCTGTGCAGATATCCCCTCTCCTGCAAGGTTGCAAGCTCTCTGAGAGAGGGATCTTGACTGGCATCAGGCAAACATTTGCTGAGAAAGAAATCAGCCTCATGCAGACAAAATACAATACATTTAAGATTAACACAAAACATTGTGCCCTGTGTTTCAAGTATAGCAACCTTTCTTATTTTCCCCTCTCAACAGAGGTGCAACAGAGGCAGGCATCCCCCAAATGCTTCCAAAGCTGTACCTGCCCAGTCTCCAACTCACACCGAACACGTCCACTTTCTGACGGGAGAGCAACCTTTTAGAACACAGGCTGCACTTTGTTCCCCCGAGAAGCCCATGGGTGACTTGAGTATCCTAGATAAGAACTCAAGGCTTCTTCACTTCAAGGGATCTTTTGCTTTTAAGTCACCACTTCAAAGTAAGTGTTCTCAGTGGACACGCCTTCAGCCTAGGCTGGACTGGCTGGACCTACACATGGGCACACCTGTTTTTTGCAAATTCTCCTATACCATGTGAAAAGTAGTTGAGGACTTGCTCTTCTCAAGGTCTGTGTCCGTAGCTCTAGAGTAGTGGTGTGTTGGTCAGCCTGCAGTTTTCCTAAACACCCAAGACGGCCTATTTCAAGCTTCCAACAGTGTAACAACGAGGACTTGAAAAGTCCCTAAAAATTTATGAAGCGGCTCTTGCTATGTGAGCTGGATCCCGCACAGCACCGAGTCTATGCAGGTCTTGCTCGGGGTCAGTTTAGAGACGCATGGCTGCTTGCTGCTGGAAACCACAACCTGCCCCCTTCATAAGACAGTCTTTATCTCACATGTCGATAGACACCAGAGTGCAGAGATGTTTATTAACCATGATGTGGCAAAGAGATCAAGAGTTACAATGTGTGCACACAGCCCAATGGTGCATATCCTCCTAACAAAACACAGAACCAAAGAACGCAGTGAAACGCAGCAATACGCAGCAATGAAGAGTCTGGCGGTACAGCACTGGGCCACAGGGATGGAGCTGCCTCTCCTGGCAGCACAGTTTGAGTTGTGTGAGTAAATGCTAGCCCTGACCTACCCCTGTGGATCTTTCTACGGCTCCCCTTTGGAACTGTGACAGAGTGACACAACAGAACATTCAGAGTAGGGATGTGGCCTCCAGTTGTTTAGGCAGGAACATGCCACGTCCCCCTTGAAGCACCCATGCCTAATTTGGGAGCTGCAGAGAACTAAGCTGTCCCCCAAAAAGCCTATAGTAACAGGCCACATGGGGAACACTGAGCATTTTGTAAGCTCACACTTGGTAACAGAATTAAGAGCTTGATGTACAAAACTCATAAAGTAATGTAACCAAAAGTAAAGACTTCAGCAGCCAAAGAAAAATTCTGAAAGGCTTTTAACCCCTTCTGAAGATTTCAGAGTTAAATTCCTTTTCTAGACAACACTGGACTCTGTAGTGTGATAAAAACTCAGGGAGCATCAGAAAGAAGGAGAAAGACCAGCACCTAGAAGGTATTAAACAGCGGCGAAGAACAATTCTCCACCGTCCTCCCAGCCGCACACGGCAGGTGTCCCAACACTGCTCAGCGCTCCTGGGAGAAACGCTGTAGCCCAGGCCCCGAGAGACGGGACGAGGAAGGAAACGGGCAGCAGCCCTGCGGCTGCGAGGCGAACAGAGCCGGGCGCTGACGAATTACCCGCTTGCTCTCTTGTGTGAAGGCCACTACTGTCCTTCATTCTAAAGGAAGGGACTGCTTCAGACTATGACCGAGGCTACAAAGCAACACAACTAAGGGTTCACACAGCACCACTTGCCTGCATGATGAACCTATCACACAGGAGTAATCCTCAAAACATGCCTGAAAGGAAATGACAATCGACCTCATTTAATGGTTCCCCATTTAATGGGATGTGGCTTTAACTGGGTTCCTGTAATATCGTCTGTTTAAAAGAGAAATGAGGACCCACAAAAAGGCAGCCTCACAGATCTCTATCTTCAAATCTCTTAGTACCCAAATTATTTATTCTTATTGCTCAAACTATCTTCCTCTCTGTCGTGGTGCCAGGTGGGCCCACTAGATCAGCCCTCAGCAACCACATACTCAACAAGTAGCCCAAGACAGCCAGGTTTAACCACTGGAAATGTAAACTGCCCGTCCTGCCTTGCCACTTGTACTTCCTTGCATGGCCAGGGGTACATTATGATGTCTCTTACTAACCAGACTCTCTAATCTGGGCTGATTAACAAAAGTGGGTGGGGCAAGTCTGTGAGCCAGAGCCAACAACTCAGCTTGTTAAAAATGGATCTTGGCAAAAAACAGAAAAGTGGTTTTTAATAACATCCAATGTGTAATGCTATACTATGGACACCTCCTGAGCCACCTGGTGAAGTCTGGGAAGGAACTGTCCTGTGGAAAACAGGCGGGAGGACGGATCATTTTCATCTGTCATGACTGAGAAGTGAACTCCATCACTAGGGCAGAGGACCACACTGGCAATCCATCCTGACAAGTCTCACATATTTCTTAATGGCTCATAAAAATTCCTATAGGTTTCTGTAGAAAAATGGGGGAAGCAGACATAAGGTTTCGCAAGATCAGAAGGGAGAAGGGTAGGTTATGCACATCACCACTTCCTTATCTCAAATGTTACATAGAAACAGTTTGTAAGACCTCAGTTCACCCATATTTGGTGCCTTTTAGAAATCAAAAACATTCTGAAGAATAACACAGATTAAAAGAATATTTCATTGTAAATAACTGGTAAAATTATTCTATACAGGTCCACAAAACTTTTTGAAGGGTTTTTCTTGCCTCTGATCTTAAAAGACAAGGAGGAAACGGAAACCAGCTGTAAGAAAGTAAAATGACAAACTGCACCCGGCAAGACAAGAGAGGACTCCCTCTACCTCAGCATTCCTTCTTCTTAATTGTAAATTGATGATGCTTTAAAAAGCCAGTCAAAGCACAGACTCCTGATCCGACCAACAAAGGAAATGAATGCTGTACACTCCACGTCACCCAACACAACTGATGGTGAGATCATTGAGCCAACAGGTATAGGCTGTGTGTTAACTCACAGCTGAAAATGTTCACAGAGCAAAAAGCAAAGGACACCTATATCCTAAAAACACATTTTGTCTGCTCACACATCAGGAAGCTACAAGCTCCATCTCATTAAAAATAAAATATTTTGGCATCAACAGTTTGGCCAACATTTAGGATTCTCCCTCAAATAACTGGGAGAAAGCATGTAATACATTCAAGAGCAAAGGTGAAATAAAAAGTATTTTTCTATTCAGGAAAAGAATTCCTTCATTCAATTAGAGTATAAGTTATTAAAGGCGTCGTTATGAGTCTCTTCTGAAAGTTTCTGAACAGTTTATAAATACAAAAAGAACATTTCGTCAATAAATAAATGGTTCCTAAAGTCTTTGCTGATGAGTCCCAGACTCCTCCACCACTGTCCAGTCAGCTCCACTGCCCCGAGAGGCTCTCGCTGCCAGTGGAAGGTGATCCTTTCTGTCATTAGGCGATTCTTCTTCTATCATGCAGACTCTCATCAATATGTCTCTTCATAGTCTGAATCCTGGAGAGGAAAGAACAGTAGCTATATGTATATGAAGTATAATACCAGGGTCTGAATTTAGCCAACGGCCACACATTAGGACTCCCTAATGGAACCCAGTTTGGGGCAACATCAACAGCGAGGCGGCACTGGATCAATACACCTAAATTCCCATGGTCTAAGTATAAGTGGTGTCCACTGGCAAATTTCTGCTTTGAAACCGTAAGCATTCCCCTTTTCTTGGTGGATATTTTTTACAACCTCAACACTCAAAAAAGGTGCCTGTATGCTGCAGAACATGCAGGATTATAGCTTGGAGTTTTACAGCCTACCTCTCTCTGAGTTTCATTCCCTTGCTGGCTGTGTGACCTTGAGTAAAATTATTTTACATCTCTAAGCCTCAGTTTCCTCATCTGTAAAGTGGGGGTAATAAAATTACTGCTACTGCACAGAACAGCTATGAGAACTGAATGAGGCAATTACGTAACCACTTAGCACTGTGCCTGGATCTCTGTAAGCACTCGTAGTCAATCTTACACTCGTTGCTTCCAATCTGCAGTGGGCCCTTTAGCCTGACGCGTACCACATCTCTCTAGTCCCTTCCCTCTCCCATCCTCCTAGATGACTATTTCATACCTTTCCCTCTTCCCTCAAACCTCCAAAATCTCCTCCTAACTTCATTCTCAGATGATGACCTTACTTTCTCCCATCGTGGGAGCAGAGAAGCAGTCAGTAGTGAACTTCCACAAGCTCCCATCACCACAGTTACCTACTCACCTGCATCTGGGCCCACCTCTTGGCCTTCCGTATGCTTCATACGGACATACTCTCCCTGCCCTTATCTAAGGCCAACATCTTCACTTGTGGACTAGGTCCTGGGCCTACTTCAGCCATCCTCCCCTCTCTCCTGCAGTACCTACTTTTCCTTCTCTACTGGCTCCTCTACTGTCGCATACAAATGTGCTATAATTTCTCCCATCTTAAAAAGAAAAGTAACTCTTGACATACACCTCACTCCACCTACTGCCCTATTTCAATGTATCCCTCCACCAAAAAAGTCCTTGAAAGAGTTGTTTACACCCAGTTTCACCAGTAAATATCCCCGGGCCAGCTTTCAGCCCACTATTCCACTGAAGCTGCTTCTGTGAAGTCACCAATAACCTCCGCAATACCAGATCATCCAAAAATCAATGCTTATTTTACTCCATCCGACTCAGCAGCAATCGGCACAATAGCTCTCTTTTCCCTTTTCAAACACCTGCTTCACTCAGCTCCCAGGATACCAAATTCTCCTGGTTTTCCTCCTGCCTCTCTGGGCAGTCCTTTCCAGCCTCCTTGCTAATTCCTCCTCACCTCCCCAGTCTACCAACCTTGCAGAACTCCAGGGCTCAGTCCTCTGACCTCCTCTCTACCTTATACTCATCTCCAGGTTGGAAGCAGCTCTACCAGTCTGTCTGCTAATGACTCCTAAAGTTATATCATCAGTCTAGGCCTCGCTTCTGAACTCCACACCCACATAACCAACTGCCTGCTCCACATTTCCACTTGGATGTTTAACAAGTGTTAAACAGACTTTATTCTTGTATGATTATTTATTATTTGTCTTATTATTATTGTTGTTATTTTGTATTCTCACTTATGATTTATCTGTTAGGTAATGATGGCTGGTAATTTAAATGACGACCAACAAAAGTGGATACTTAAACCTGCGTTTGCCCTCCTACCCCTGTACTGTTTTCGATCTTACTCACTGATTCGCACCACACTGCTTTCATGCTGTTCCCAGAACATGCCAATCATGGCCCCTCTTCAGGGACTTTGCACCTACTCTTTCCTCTGCCTGAAACGCTGCTCCACGTTAGCCATATGGCTCACTATCTACTTCTTTTAGGTGTTTGCTCAAATACCATTTCAATGACGGATACCCCTAACCATCTTATTTAATATCATACCCTGTATCCATCCATCACATCTCCCTTTCCTATTTTATTTTTCTCTATAGCATTAAGCAGCATATGATATACTTTTTTTTAATTTAGTTACTTTTTGTACCCCTAATTAAGAGTAGGTGACATTTCAGTTGTGTGTTGGAGGTGAGTTTTCCAGGCTGCAAAGAAGGTAAGTTCTGCAGTCAAGTTGTTGGTGTAGACAAACTCAGTGCTCGCCTCCTCCCACAACCACATCAAAAATACAACTAAACTACAGAACAACTATGATTGAGAACAGAAGTCCTATAACTAAGGATATACAGAAGAAGCCACACTGAGACTGGTAGAAGGAGTGGAGACACAAAACGGGCTGGTCCCACACCCAAGTATGGCAGATAAAAATTGGGAGGGATGTCTCAGCTGTGGAGGGGTCCCAGCCCCACACACCAGTCCAGAATTCCAGTGCCAGGAAGAGAAGTCTCCATAACTTTCGGCTGTAAAGACCAGCAGTTCCAGGCATTTCTCTAAAAGGGCCCACACACAGGTTTACTCAGACACACTCTTTCTCAGCTCCAGCACTGGGGCACCAGCTCGAAAGGCACCAGGAACATACTAGGAGGAACTAAATTGTCTGGCATCAGGGTGAGAGCTGGAAGGGCAGCTTTTGCCCAGACAAAAGTGTTGAGAGAGGACACTTCTTTTTCTGAGACTCCCCTGACCCCATAGAGCCAGCAGGTGGGTGACATATCTGAGTCTCTATCAACCTGACTCACAATGTTTGCCCAGCCCTGGTGATTCCGAGGTCCTGCCCCATCCAGCTTGCAGGCCCACCCAAGCTGTGTCCAGTGGCTTTTCCACACAAACAGTCTATCTTGGCTCATGCTTCAGACTTTCCTAAAATTTCTCAAACAAGCAGCATCTGTCTTCAGCATGCCCTGTACGTCTCGCTAGATGGCCCCAGGCCCAGCACTAGTGGCAGCTGGCCTTGGTTTGCAGCTTGGTCTCTCCTGGGCACCTCCAAGCCCAGTTCAAGCAGCAGCCATCAGCAGATCACTTTATAGTTCCTACCAGGTGGAGCCAGGCAGACAATAGACAGTGGCTGACGTTGGCCTGCACATGCTGGGAGGCCCCAGAGCCAGTGCACCCAGTAGGCAGCTTCAGACAACACTAAAGCACCACCCAACCACCTCCACAAGTAACATACTCAAGGGGGGAACTCATCAGGCACCAGAGTCCTGCTGAAGTAAGTCCTGTTCTGTGGAGTAGGCCCCAGCACAGCTGAATCTCCAAGGTTGGTGGTCAAAGCCATCCTTGCAGCCAACTGGCCTAGGAATAAATCCCTCCCACTGACATGCCAACAGCAATTAAGGCTCAACTACAACTGGAGGATGCACACAGCCCACACAAGGGGGTCACCTGGAGTGCCCAGCTCAGGTGAACAGGGAGGCTGTGTCACTGGAACCTACAGGACACCTATTACATTAGGCCACTTTACCAAGCGCAGGAGATGTAGCAGCTCTACCTAATACATAGAAACAAGCACAGGGAGGCTGCCAAAATGAGGATACAAAGAAACATGTCCCAAATGAAAGAACAGAACAAAACTCCAGGAAACAAACAAAACAAAATGGAGGCAAGTAACCTACTAGATGCAGAGTTCAAAACACTGGTTAAAAGGATGCTCAATGAACTTAGGGGAAGAGCAGAGGAACTTTGAACTTCAACAAAGAGACAAGAAACATAAAAATGGAACTAGAAAACATAAAAAATAACCTGTCGGAAATAAATAATACATTAACTGAAATGAAGACTACATTACAGGGAATCAACAGTGTAGTAATGAAGCAGAGGATCAAATCAGAGGTTTGGGAGATAAGGAAGCAGAAAACACCCAATCAGAACAGCAAAAAGAAAAAAGAATCCAAAAAAATGAGGACAGGGTAGGAGCTTCTGGGACATCAAGCTTACCAACATTCACATCATGGAGATGCCAGAAGGAGAAGAGAGCAAGCATGGACTTGAAAGCCTATTTAAAAAGATAATGACAGAAAATTTCCCTAATCTGGTGAAGAAAATACACATACAAGTCCAGGAAGCACAGCAAGTCCCACACAAAATGAACCCAAAGAGGCCCACACTGCCTGGGCTGGTGTGGGTCAGTGGTTAGAGAGTCGGCCGATGCACCGAAGGGTTGCAGGTTCCATTCTCGACCCTCTCCCTCTCTCTTCCTCCCTATTCTCTCTCTTTCCCTCTCCCCCTCCTTCCCTCCCTCCCACCCTCTAATTAAAAAAAAAAAAAAAAAAATCAATAGAAAAAATATCCTTGGGTGAAGATTAACACACACACACAGAAGAATAAAATTGCAATAAATATATATCTATCAACAACTGAATTTAAAAACAAAATAAAAAAAGAATAGAAACAGACTGATAGATACAGAGAACATTCTAATGGTTGCCACATGGGAAGGGGTTTGGGGGAATGAAGAAAAAAGTGAAGGGATTAAGAAGTACAAATCGGTTGTTACAGATTAGTCGTGGACATAAAGTACAGCACAGGGAATATGGTCAATAATGTTCTAATAACTGTATGGTGTCAGATGGGTGGAAATTTATTGGCATGATTACTTAGTAAGTGATATAATATCTAATCACTGGGTTGTACACCTGAAACTAATATAATATTGTATGTCAACTGTGATTAAAAATTAAAAAATTATTTAAAGTAAAAAAAAAAAAAAAAAAAAAGGAATGCAAGTTCTTTAACAGCAGAGATTTCTGTCAGTTTTGCTCACTGCTATTTCCTAAGTACCTAGAATCATATCTGTCACATGTCAGATGTTCAATAAATAACTGTTGAATGAATTAATACCTGAAATGTGGGTAATAATATTATAGACATTAACTTATTTTGTGTTATCAAAACATCCAAACCCTAAAGGGTTGGTATTAGACCCTCTCCCCTGGCACTGTCGACCTCCTCCTGTCTTACCTATTGTACTCAAGTGCAATCGAGGAAGAAAACAAAGAGCACTGCAATGAGCAATCAGGCTGCGGTCATCTGGATAGGTGCTGAGCTTGGCAATAAATACAAAGAGGGCCCAAGTTTAAACCTGGAAATGGCAGCCATGCTTCATACTAGATCATAAGTGACTTCTGACCTGTGTCCAACTGCACCACAACAGTCTTTCTTCTTCCTGGGACCCTGGGATAGCCACAGAAGCCTACCAGTTGAAGCAGGTGCTCAAAAGGGGAGGGATGGGAGCCTTTTGAAATTTAAATCAAAACTCAGGCCTTCCAACCTGAGTATTTCTTATTGAAAACGCCATCAAGAGACCTAAAAAGTTACATCACTCTATTCCCTGGAAAAAAACAAAAATGAGCCACATCCACTATGAGGATGAAGACCATTCTCAGCAGTCGGACTGTCAACATCCCAGAAAACATGGACATCACTCTGAAAGGACGCACAGTTACTGCGAAGGGCCCCAGAGGCACCTGCGGAGGACTTCAGTCACATCAATGTAGAGCTCAGTCTCCTTGGAAACAAAAGAGGCGGCTCTGGGTGGACAAATGGTGGGGGAATAGAAAGGAAATGACCACCATTCGCACCACATGCAGTGATGTTCAGAATGTGACCAAGGGTGTCACACTGGGCTTCCCTTCCAACATGAGGTCTGTGTACACTCACTTCCCCATCAATGTCATTGTTCAGGAGAATCATTCTCTTGTTGACAGAGATTTCTGACAGAAATTTCTTGGGCAAAAAATGCATCCGCAGGGCTTGGATGAGGTTACACATTGCTTGTTCAGTATCTCAAGTCCAGAAAGATGAGTTGATTCTTGAAGGAAATGCCATTGAACTTGTATTAAATTCAGCTGCTTTGATGCAGCAAGCCACACAGTCAAAACAAGGCTATTGGAACATTTTGGACAGTGCTATGTTTCCGAAAAAGGAACAGTTCATCAGGCTAATGAATGAGATCAAAGTTGCCCAGCTATGGAATCAGCAAGATGTCAGGTGATTCCTCAGACTTATCTGCAATATTTTAAAGATGCAATAAAAGCCATGTATTGAAGAAGAAGAGAAAAAAACCGAGGGCATGCAGAAAAGTTCAATTCAGGGCCCTGGATCCAGCCAAAGTCTCCTAGTATGACCTCAGGTGCAGGGGACACTCCTCTTTCAGCATGTTCTTTGTCCGTCAGCAGAGACTGTTCTACCCAGTCCCCTTTCCCAACCTAACGTCACTACTCCGTACCCAGGAGACAGAAAACAAGAAATAACAATAAGAGTTGGGGGGGGTCCCCTGAAACCAAAAAGACCTTGGTTGATACCATGCTTTGGACCTGCAGACATAACCTTCTGCTGCCTCTGAGGGCAAAGGATCCCATAAGTAAGCAAAGAAGTGATTCATGAGCAGGGAACAGAGGAAATGGCACAGGCTTACCAAGCACTCGGCACAGCGGACACAAAGCCTGGCCATGCAGTCACCGTCCTCCTCTTGGTCAGTGCTGCAAAAGAAGACAAACCAAGTCAAACAATCACGAGCTCAACAGCAGAGCAGTTAGAAGCACAGGCACTGAAGTCAGACAGGCCTGGTGCTAAATACAGTTCTGCCGCTCATTAGCAGGATGACTGGGCAAATTACTTAAGTTTCAGGAGCCGGTTTCCTCATTTATAAAATGCAAATATTACCAGCTATGCTTAAGGATAGTGATTAGGAGTAAATAAAATATACACATGTAAAACACACACCACCGTGCCTGGCACATGGTAAGTGCTTAGTAAGTAGGAGCTACCCATAGTCATTCATTCAGAAATGGCTCAGCACCAAGCATGTTGGAGGGGCTGGGCTGGGATAGAGGTAAATAATGCACAGCCCTTGATAAGTTCACAGTCCCATGGGGGTGAGAGGCCTGCTGGCACTCAGCAAGCACATTATAAAACAAGGTGATAAACATCTGAATGAAATTCAGCTCAAACTGCTGTGGCAGCAAAGAGGAGGGAGTGACTCGTCTCCCCACAGGATCAGGAAAACGCAAGAGGAGACATTTCCACTGGGGCTTGGAGGATAGGAAGAGTATCCAGGCAAAGTGGGAAAGAGGGAGGGGATTCCAGGTGAGAGAAGGGTGTGGTCGGAGACGGGGGTGACCTGGATGGGCACCGCATGCTGAAAGAAAATGGGCTCACTGCAGCTGGAACGTGGAGCGAGTGAGGAGACGGTGGGAAACAACGTGCCCTGTTGGAGTTTCCTGCTCATTTTGAAGGAAGGAAGTACCCACTTGGGAATTTATAGTCAGAGCCAAAGAATCGTACAATCTTATTTCCAAAGCAGGAAACTAGGACCGTACTATCAGCCCCTCCATCTGTCTCCAAGTTAACACCCACAGGTTTTACGTTGAACCTCCCTAGGACTGCTCAGCAGAACTACTCCCTTCAAAGGCAACTTCACCAGCAGGGCCAAGCTCAGCCTGGGAGTGAGAAAGGCACCGAGGCAGGGGCTGGCCCACCCTCGGGGAGGGGACCAGAGCGAACCGGGACCAGTGTCAGGGCTCCAGCTGGACTTACTCATCTGAAACCTCAATAGACGACTTCTTATAGCCGGACTTGCTCCTCCTCTTCAGCCCCGCAGACTTCCTCCCCATCCTCACCAGCAGCAGCACCGCCACCACGGCCGAGGGGACGAAGACGAGAATGGACAGAAGGGCCACCGAGGAGAGCATGGTGCCGAACCCTGGAGGGAAAGGCGGTGAGGGGGCGTGCAGAAACGCTTCCCTCACAGGGCAGGTTTCACGTCTGCACTTGCATTTCTTCTCGTTACAAAAGGAGTAAATTCGATGCAGAAAAGGTAGAAAATACTCACACACAAATAAAAATTTACCCACAATCCTACTCCCTA
Organism: Miniopterus natalensis; assembly: GCF_054644295.1. Taxonomy (NCBI): domain Eukaryota; kingdom Metazoa; phylum Chordata; class Mammalia; order Chiroptera; family Miniopteridae; genus Miniopterus; species Miniopterus natalensis. Next base: position 6,745,917 of record NC_142091.1, on the reverse strand, counting down.
GGGTTAACACTGTAGCATCTACCCATTCAGCCCCCTCCTGAGCATACATGCACATGGGTCTGCGAGTACGGAGGACAGTGAATATTTTTAAAAGTATGAATCATATTTTACATGTTATTCCTAATCTATTTTACTTACTATGTGATGATTACTTTCCATGTCACTAAAAGTTCCTTCCAGGTGTGACCTTTTTAAAGGCTGCATAGTATTCTATCACATTGAGTAGTTTAATGACTCAGTCCTCTGATGCTGAACATTCAAGTCATCTCCAATTCTCTGAACTCATGAATTATAGTATGATCATCCTTGTACATAAATCTTCATGTTTAGCTCTATTTCTTTAAGATACATTTTTAAAATAGAATTCTAGATTAAAGGGTGTATACTTTTAAGGCCTCTGATGCACACTACCAACTGTCTCCCAGAGAAACAGTATCAGTTTCTACTCCCACCACCAGTATAAATGTGCTCATGTCTCTGAAAGATATGAGCTATTGTCTTAAAAAAACACATAATGTAGTCCCATATCTCGAAGTCTTTGGTTCAAATCCAACTAAGGACTAAAATGACCACTCAATAATCACCAGGAATAACGCAGATAAAAAAGGTCAGTCCTTAACCTGCACTCCTTCTGTTTTACTAAAAGGAAACTGCTGGTCTCTGCAACATAAAAGAAATGTGCTGCCTCCATCACTTTCAAAACACAGACAAGAACACTGCCTCATTACTAAGGGTGTGAACATACTGGGGAAACCAGAATGATTTCTACTTCAGAGATGACAACCCTCCACTCATTCAAGGACTTGTCATACATTTCCACAAGACCTCTGGGTACCTGAAATCTAAAAAAAAAAAAGGAAAATGGAGAAACTATGACAATATTTGAAGAAAAACTTCAGTTTGCAGAATAAAGATTAAAAAATGTATCCTAATAGACAATTCAGGAGGGCAGAATGCTCCAAAGAACTGGCTTTATGAAGATGGGTGGCTTTGCCTACCACTAGTGTCTCCAGAAAGCACCACAGTTGTCACCAAGCAGAATAAGGTTGGTGGCAGTTGGCTTACCCCTTTCTGTGACTATTAGCTCCGTCGTGGGAATATTATGGTGCACATCTGGGGGGTTCTTCACAGCACAGCTGAAGGTCCCGTTGTCCTGTACAGTGGGGTTGCTAATGCTTATGGAGGCATCCCCTTTGTATACGTCTCCAACCCAGGAAACCCGGTCTCGAAATGTGCCCGCGGTGCTTGGGTACTGGAAGGACTGATAATGGAAAATCTAAGAAAGCAACACATGAGAAAAGGAGTTAATTTGGAAAATGCAATGAAAATGTAAAGCTTAGTAGGTCTAAAATAAAATACAAACGTATAATGGGTTTTCTCAGTTGAACATTTGTTTTATGCTTTGTTCACCTCCATCCCACAGGTTAAAAGACAGGTTATTGAAACGTCAGAAAAAAGGCCTGATGAAAGAATCGTGGAATTCTGACTCTGGAACCTCCTCTCAGCTTTCCCTCTAGCCTTAAAGCAGTGGTTCTCCACGGGGGGGGGGGGATCAATTTTGCCCTCCAGGGGACATTTGGCAGTATCTGGAGACATTTTTGGTTGTTACAACTGGGGGGAGTGCTACTGGCACTTGTGGGTAGAGGCCAGGGATATTACTAAAAATCCTACAATGCAAAAAACAACTCCCACAACAAAAAATTATCCAGTTCAAGATGTCAACAATGCAAAAGTTGAGAAACTCTATTCCAACATAGCATCTAATATTCGTATACTGCTGTATGGTTTACAAATGACTTCTATGCATTTACTAATTTGAGCCTCATAACTATATATGGGGCAAGTACAATTATTCCAAATGTACAGAAAGGAAAACAAGGCCAAAAACAAAAACTGAGTTACCTAAAGGCACATGGCTAGTAAGTGGGAAAGGGGAGATTTCTGTATATTCTCAAAATCACCAGGAGAGTATAATACAATCAAGCTTCTCTCAAGTTATCTGCCTTGGCAATTAACAAAAATTCCACGTCAGTGCAAGATCAGCACTCAGTGACATATGCTGAATTGCAATTGCTGCTTCAGATAGGTGGTCAGACACTTCATCACCAAAAGCACTTAAGTTTACCTACTGGTAGGCCCGGCAGGTACAACAGCATGATTGCCCTCACGCGAGAGTCAAGGACTTCCTCTTTCTTTACTTGCTACTGCCCCACTTAGGAACGATTACCCAATTTTGAAGAGCAACTTCCCAAAGAAGATGTTGAATCACTTATTGGTTCATTTGTTCATGCATTCATTCAACAAATATGCACTGCACACCTACTATGCGCTAGGCATATGTTAAGCAAAAGGATATAGTGGGAGCCAAGCAAGCACAGTCCCTACTCCCATGGAATTTACAGTCTGGTGGGAAAAACAGGTATCAAGAACTAATAATATCTGCAAGTGTGTTCCAGAAAGGGAGGTAAAGGGTGCCTACTGCAGACTATCAGCATCAACATAAAAGCGTCTGAAATTCCTTACTGACAGAACAAGGCCTGCTGTGTACCTTCGAGATAAATCCAGCCTCTAATTCCAAGTTCTGTTAGTGAGGCTCAGATCCTTGCTAACTGACTGTCTGACAGAACCCTGACTGACCTCATAACTGCAACCTCATGTTATGTGACTTTAAAGGCCCACTAACTCCAGCCTGGGTGAGTGGACTTTCTGACCAGCCTCACAGAGAAAGCACCATACGAGGGCAGCTTGCTGTTTGCATCTGAGGCTTCTGACCTAAGAAAATACCCATTGCTTTCTCTGCCCTACTTTTGGCCAAGGAGGCAGAGCCAAATAAGGCCAGCCACAGTTTCCAACCACTCAAAATAAAGTGAACTATTTTAGGTCTAAAGAAAAAAAGGACCATGAATACAGCCTAGCTTCCTTCACTGGGACCACCTACCTAACCCCAAGCTATGTGGCATTCTATAATGGCTCCTAAAACAAAATGCAAAGCTATAGGTCAAAATCAAACAGAAAGTTTTTCCAACGAAGGAAACAGGAAAAACACATTAAAGGTATTTTCAAAACTACAACCTTATATACAGCTATGACATTCACATTCTTGATAGCATATATCCTGAGCTAAGGATCCTGCTGGAAGCATAATGAGAAAGGGCTTTTTATAGCACTGCCATCTTCAATCAGGCATTCACAGTGGGATTTGGACCATAAATATGTTTTATATGTGTGACTAAAGTATATTGCTTCTAATACTGCAAGACTATCTGCCACCAGCACCATGTGTCATCAACATAAGGTGCCACCATCTGCTTCAAAGGGAACCATATAAATCAGTGCAGATGTTTACACAATGGGAGATGCCAAGGTAAACCTACAGAGGACAGATACGGAAGCAGATACATCCACCCAGACAACTTCACACAGCAGGAAGTGAGCAGCTTTCAGAGAAAGGATGTCTGCAACTGGGACCGAGAGAACTTTTCCATCCAACAGTCCTGGAGGTTCCATTTTTTAGTAATGGAATCTGAAAATGAACTATGAAGCCATGCAAAGAGAAACAACAAAAGGGAAACAAAATTAAACCACATTTCCTCTGAATTTCTGACAATTTTTTTCCGATAGCTTATTTGCAAAACTCTTACATAAAAGAATAAAAAGCCTTACGTGATGGAACAAATGTCAGGTAGGGTGAAGCTCATCTTCTGTTCTAAGGTGAGAAGACCGAGGGAGTGCCTGGACTTGGAGTGAAAGGGTTCCAGAGCTGCTGACCACAGAGGACAGAAGAAATGTTTTTTGTGTGCACACTTACTGATTCCGTGCGACTGCTGCTGGGAGGTCGGTAGGTCCAATCTACGGTGAGTTTGTCAGTGACAGATGAAGTTGACTTGAAAATGCATTTCAACTTGATCTTCTCGCCAACATAACCCCGGACGTGAGCGTCCACTTTAATCTCCAAGGGAAGGACAATGTGGACGCCTAAGCAAAGCAAGCCCAACATTTAAAAGGTTTTCATTTGGGTGCAATATACAGTTGACTGAGCAATATAAAGATGGTACTTATAGTCTTTAGGACTCTCATAAAAACCACAGCAATAAATATCTTCTCATGCACGCCCAAGAGGGACAAGGAGTGGATGTCTGCATTAATCAAGGATAGTATTTCTGTCACTTTACGATATTAAATCATAGGATGAATGCCTGGGTAAAAATTTAAAAGCTGGTTGCACCAGCATTTTTCCAAATACAGACTTGTGGTTAAATTAGGCACATACAAGTGGGTCAGCCCACAGCAGGCTAAAGGACACCAACCACCCACTCCCCCCCCCCACACACACACACTCCAGGAATATGCCAGCTGTTGTGGTCTAAGGGACTTACCCCAGTACAGCATGCTTGCAACCTGAAGCTACCACTGCCTCAGCCACCAGCAGAATGAGAAGAGAAAATAGAACATTTTTTTCAAAGAATTTTATAAAACTGCCCAAAGGTTCTATCTAGTTTTGTTTTGGTTTTTTCTGTCTTAAAGCTTGTTAATGAATCACACACCCATTAAAAGTAAATCAGGGGCCCGGATGGGTGTGGCTCAGCAGTTGAGAGTCGACCTAGGATCCAGGCGATCGGGGTTCGATTCCTGGTCAGGGCACATGCCCAGGTTGTGGGCTTGATCCCCAGTGGAGGGCGTGCAGGAGGCAGCCGATCAGTGACTCTCTCATCATTGATGTTTCTATCTCTCTCTGCCTCTCCTTTCCTCTCTCTGAAATCAATAAAGATATATTTAAAAAAAAAAAAAAAGTAAATTGGGGGAGGAAAACAGAACAATGTGATGCACTCTAAAATGTAAAAATAAGATACCATTTTTTAATTCTCTAGAGATCTACTCTTTCCAAAACCACCTCATATATCCAACTTGAAAGCCCACCTCCCCAGAGCTGGCACTTTCTTCTGCCTAATCCCCTCTGCTTTAGGGGACAGTGAGTAGAACTTTATCTCCCACAAGGGAGCCATTTTTTAGGAGGTGAGCCCCCAGCACTGTTCCCCTGCCTCCTTCTCTGGGCACTAGGCCAGGACGCCCTGGCACACACAGCAGCAGGTTTCGGGAGACGGCACCCCACACACGACTGGAAGACCAGCGCTGCCCTGGCAGAGGCAGGGGCATGTCCCCGCCCCACTGCTGGCTCTGTGGTCTTAGCAAGTTACTCCCCAGCTCGGGGGGGGGGGGGGGGGGGGGCATAATAAAAGCGCTCATTCCAGGAGCCCAGTGTGAGGAATAAATGAGTTAAGACACGCACTACACTGAGAAGCCTCACCAACCCAGAGCGAATGCTCAATGCATGTCAGGAGGCGTCATCACAGCCACCTCTCCAGACCCGCCTGTGCTGGGTCTTTCCTCAGCGTGAGTCATCCACCCCACTGCCTTTACTTCGGCTGCTCCAGTCATTTTTCCTGCTCCTCCCCAGACAATCTTGTCTGTCCACATTCCTCTTGCAGGAGGAGACGGAGACTGAGCTCACAACTCTGAGAGAACCTGACCCTCCCAACGATGGCAATTACTTCTGGTTCATCCACAGCATCCTCTGACTTTGCCAGGCTAATCTTGTCTTTCCTTTCATGCCTTTGCCATGCTGCCTGCTGGCATGGAAAGCCTCCATCCCTCAGTTCCCACTCCCTCCTGAGACCTCACTCCTGAGCTGCCTTCTCAGCACTCAAGGCAGTTCTAAGAAATGGGAAGTGGGGTGAATGGAACAGCTGCACTCTCCCTATTCCCCATTCCTTCACTCTAAAACATAAATACAGTAGAGAGTTTAAAGTGTGGGTTAGAATTAGACAGACCTGGACTTCGATTTCTAGCCCAGTTACTTTCTAGCTCTACGGCCTTGATCACAGTTACCTTCCATTTCTTCACTTGGCAAATGGGAAAAATAAGACCTTTCTCATTGGATCACTGTGAGGATCTAATAAGATCAAATAAGATAACCACAGAATGCTTAGCATAGCACCTGAAACAGAAACTTTCAATAAATGTTCATTATTATCATTAAAATAAACACCACAAACATTCAGCGCCCTTCAATAATTCTCTATTGGGCTATAGAATAAAATCCAAATCGTGACAGTCTGGCCCCAAACTTTTGCTTCTCCACCCACCCATCCCATCCCCTTCACCGTGCCCTGAATGTCCTGCCATTTCCTAAATTTACTATGTCCTTTCACACCACTGTGCCCTTCTTTGAATATGACTTTGTCTGGAAGGATCTCCCAGTCCCTACCAATCCCGTCTGGGTTGTCTCCCCCACACACCCCCAATGTCACATATCTTCAAAGCCCAGCTCAAGTATCGGCCCTGTGCTTCCTGCCCAAATTCCCTGATGCGGTTCGTTCTTTCTAAATGTTCTCATTACATTTAGCACATAATGCTGCTCAAGTACATATACCACTGATTATACTCAGTTTCAAAAGACTTCCTCTGGGGAGCAGGCAGAGAGACTGGGAGACAGAAGTGGACAGGTCGCCAACAATTCTAGTATAGGAATAAAGTGTGCTCATTAGTCACCCACCCTCTTCCTATCTCCGGTTTTACAGTATTTTCAACATTTTTAAGTCCCCTGCACTCCTGAGGGCCACTCCTGGACTGTGGCTGGTGTACACTGAAGGAGAAATCACACAACTGCACAGGTATCTACCACAGAAATTCACGAATTCCTCCCACAGCTGAGCCCTTAAGGAGGACTGGTGGCCATCCAGCCAGCCTTGGTCAGCTCCTCTTTTTGATTCCTCAAACTTGGCCATTCCCTTTCATCCTAAGTACCTATAACCCCCTCATTCACAGAAGAAAATGTCTCCTCTTACTTCTTCAAGTAAGGCCATACGACTGCCCAGCCACACACCTTCCTGCACCGAAAGTCATCTTACTTCCAGTCTCAAAGGGTGTGGTGCAAGGTCAATTCCTCTGCTCAGCCTAGAGCTTCCCCCACGAGCCCTACTCCAGCAGAAAAACCCTCTCTACTATCTCCAGCCTCTCCCTTTCAAGAGAGGCTCTCTACTCCCAACCTATAAACACACAAAAGTCTCTCTCATCCTTAAAAACAAGCTAACAATAAATGACAACAAACAATAATCTTTCCTTAACCCTGAAATACTATTCATTATCAACTGCTGCTCCTTCCTTTCTAAGCCAAGTTCTACACCTGACATCCCCATTTCCTCCTATCCCATCCACTTCTGGACCCCTACAGCACAAGCTGGACTCCACTACCACTGGTAAAGGGCACTGCAAGATACAAGGAATTAAGAAGTCCAATAGGTACTTTTCTATCCTGATTTTACTGCCTCTCTCTGCAGCAGTGACTATTTGACCTTCTCTATCCCAAGGTTCCATGACAAATTCTCTCGTTCATTCATTCAATCTTCAAACATATTTTATTGAGCACCTGTTTTGTGCCACCTTCTCAGCATGAAATTAAATGTGAACAAAATAAATACACACCCCGTTTTAGAACTTAAAATACAGAAGTTCAATACATTAATCAAATCTTAAAGACAAATGTATGACAAGCTCTGATAAGCACTATGAAGAAAAGACAAGGGAGCGGCTGTGAAAACTGCACCTGCTGTGGTAGAGGAGCGTGGTTAGCGCAGGTGTCCTTGAAAAAGTTACTTTTGAGATGAGTTCTAAAGGGTAATAAAGTGCTGAGAGGGAGAGTATTCCAGGCAGAAGGCACAACATATGCAAAGGTCCTGCGCCAAGTAGAGTTAGGGAACTGAAATGAGGCAGTATGGCCACAACACAAAGAGCACGAGGGGCATGGGGGAGGAATGCGGCGTGGCTAGGAGGTAAGCAGGAAGGGGGCCACGCAGCACCTTAGAAATGTGGGTCCTTATTCTTAGAGTAATGGGAAGCCATGGAAAATACTTAAATGTGGGACTGAGTGATAAGGGACATGATCAAGTTTGCATTTTTAAAAGATTATTCTAGGGAAGACACTTAGGAGGAGCCAAGATTACTTAGGAGGCCACATACCAGTCAAGTGAGAAGTAAGGGGAGCCTGAACTAAGGTGGTGGCAGTGGGCATGGAGAGAACTAGGGAGACAATACATACAAGGTAAAACGAGGAAGAGCTGGTGACAGATCAGATGTGGAATGCTGGAGAACTGGGTGTCAAGGAGGACTCCCAGGTCACTGACTTGGTGTTACCATTCACAGACACACAGGGAAGACTAGAAAAGTACCAAGCTTGGAGGGAAAGAATGGGAGTTTTATTTTGGATAAGTTTAAGGTGCCTTTGAGATACGCAAGAGTTGATGTCAAGGGGGTAGCTGGTTTAGGGCAGGGCCAGCAAACTACGGCTCATAGGCCAAATCTAGCCCACAACAACTACAAAAAGCTTCATCAGCACACAGCCACGCTGACTCGGCATGCTTTTGTGCTACTCCAGCAAAAGACCACAAAGCCTAAAATATTTATTCTCTGGCCCTTTACAAAAGTTTGCCAACCTTGGTTTAGAGCAAAGAATAAATCAAGCTATAAATCAGAATCTCATTAGTCTCCCTCCAACCAGCTCTCCACACTGTTACACACGCACGCACACTCCACAGCTCCGATAGTTTTTATCAAGTCTCTTCCTAAGGCTTCTCCTCTCCTACCCATCCCTTAAACAACGGTTGCCTTAGAGGTCCACCCTGAGCCCATGGCCCTTCATTTAACATTCTCCTTGGACAATCCTATCTGCTTTTATAGATTTAACAACTGCTAATTGGCTAGTGGTTCCCCAATCTTTATTTCTAGTCATGACTTGCCTCTGAGTGTCCAAGGGTTAGTGAGTATACCCTTGAATAACACCACCACAGATCTCAAATTGAATGCAGTGCAACTTCTTTTGTCGCCAGTTCTATCCATTCCCCTCATCTCCTTTCCTAACAATACACAGATTTTCTTTGGATACCTACCCTTTCCAATGTAGCCCAAGAGCTTGGGGGGAAATGCCTCTATCAGACAGGGCCCAGGCAGGAAATAGGCACAATCAGCTGAGATTCTGAAAAGTGTATGGCCCACTTCTCAAAGGGACTTTTCTCAGGGTCAAGGAAGCCAAGGAAGGCACAAGGCCTTTGCCACCCCCAAGCCTGAAGGAACAAAGGAGAAAATGGTGCTACCAGAGCCTGGCAAGAAATGGAGCTCTGGCCACCTGATAGAAGCTGTCGTCACAGAGGGACACAGCCACTACAGACCAGGCACTAGCACAAGGAGGGAGCAGGGAATACCCTGATGTCTTTCACCCCCTGCCCTCTAACCTCCTGCCAAAGCCTCCCATTGACCAGACCCAAGAGGAAGCCCAAAGGACTGGCTGATGCACTAAAGGGCCAGCTTTCCAGAGAGTAGAGAACAGAGAACTGAATGGATCTGGTAAGAGAGGAGCAAACTAAGAATAACTAGCAACTGACCCTACTCCCAGCTGGAGAAGATGGGGGAGGGCCCAGATAGGACTAAACCAATCATTACATCCAGAGGTGTGCTGGTAGACAGTTAAAAGGAAAAAAATTCAAATATGTAGGGTTTGACAACTTCTGTGATAAAGTATTTCCACCGTGGCTAATTTCAAGCTACAAAGGGGAAGTCTCCGAATCCTGAGTCAGGAAGAGACGTGCATAGCTGGCCCGAGCGCCTGCAGGAGCTGACTCCAGCACACCATCCTCTTGATCAGAGCTGTGCTTAAAGGTCGCCATATGTGCTTTCAACTACCCCAAAGTACCTTTCAGAAAATGTGCTTGGAGAGCTATTTAATGCTTCCATGTCTTATTTACATTCCTCTGTATATCTGAAATTTTCCTCACTCCCTATCTCTAAGTAACTTTCATTTTTAAGATGTAACTTTGCCCTGCCCAAGGAGCTCGGTTGGTTAAAGCATCATCCCAGTACACCAAGGTTGAGGGTTCGATCCTTGGTCAGGGCACATACAAGAAGCAACCAATGAACACATAAATAAGTGGAACAACAAATCGATGTTTCTCTCTCTCAAATAAATAAATAAACCAATTTAATTTTGATGACACCTTCAGGAAGTCTTCCTTGTATCCTCATGACAGATAAAGGGCACCTCTTCTGTGCTCCTATGGTTTCTAGTACATTTCTCAGTACCAAATTCTAAAATCTGTTGACTTGTCTGTATTCTGCAATAGACCCTGAGCTCAACAAAACAGAACTTAGCACATTGTGGATGCTCAGTAATATTTCTTCAACTGAACCAACACAGTTCCCTTTTTATAAAACAAAAATTATTACAAAATAAACATAAAAATTACATATTCTGAGCAAATCTGGTTACTAAGCTGTAGTACATACACCCTTAATAGAGCTACCCACCTACCTATCCAGATCCTCCTTGCTGGTGTCTGAACTCCATGTTCATGAACATGATTTGCCATAAAGTTATCAATATGCCAAGTCACTGAAATTAAAGCACTAGTTAAGTGGGTCTTAAATACAGAGTTACAAAAAAGTAAGATCCACGAATGACCCGAACTAGTCTACATTTCTAATCTACCCATCAGGATATTGGTACTCCGTTGGGGAGAAGAGGCAGAGACTGGAAGGAAGCCCAGGAAGGCTCTGGAGTGCCAATAACACTATATCCTGTTTTAGGTGCTGGTTACCAGTTGTGTTCAGTTTCTGATAATTCATTGAGCTGTACTCTAATGATAGGTGCACTTTTCTCTATACATATTATACTAAAATTAAGTGTTTTAAAATCAATGGATATAAAATAATTTGTCTCCATTTAAAAAATAAGAAAAGATATCAATCCAATGTTACATTAGTTCAGAAATTTCTATCCTACCTAATGTGCTTATGAATATTTATCTTTTCACCTCAGTAAAAAAACAACCAAAAAAAAAAAAAACCACCATTCTTGCCAGATGAAAACAGCTAATATAGAAATACTCATGATACTTAACAAAATTTTTAGCCCTGGCCAGGTAGCTCAATTGGTTAAAGCGTCATCCAAATACATTAAGGTTATGGGTTTGATCCCTGGTCAGGGCACACACAAGAATCAACCAATGATGCATAAATAAGTGGAACAGCTCAATGTTCCTCCCCCACACACACTTCCTCTCTCTCTAAAATCAATAATTTTTTTCTTAATTTTTAATTTGGGAGGAAAACAGGAAAATCACATTTAAACATAAGTGATTTTTAGACATGGAAGAAATTTTTTAAATGACAAAACTCCCAATTCTGTATACTCAGTTTTCCAAAATGTAAATTTGTCAGCCTTTAATTCATAAATTTCCCACTTAAATGAAAAAGAGAAAAATGTAAGAACCTTATGTGCCTGATCTACTGTTTCTAGTACTCAGACAACCGATACAGTGGGACCACATTTATAACTTAGGGAGAATTCAAACAAGCTAGTAATTTAATGGGTCCTATCTCTGAAGAGTAAAGACAAACACTGGTATAAAACAAAGGTATCGCCTAACAAATTCAAAAGACTGAAGAAAAAAAATAGGCTGAACCTTGAAAACATGCTAATTAAAAGAAGCTAGTCTCACACACACAAAAAACCCCCACGTATTACAGAGTTCATGTATATGAAATGTCCAGAATAGGCAAATCCATAGCAACAGAAAGTAGATCGTTAGGGGACGGGGTGAAGGGGAGTAACTGGTCATGGGTATGGAGTTTCTCTCTGGGGTGATGAAAATGACCCCAAAATTGATTGTGGTAGTGACTGCACAACTCCGTGAGCATACTAAAAACCACCAAATTGTACACTTTAAAGAGATAATCTGCATGACATGTGAATTACATCTCAAAAAAACTTATTTTTAAAAGGCAAAGGATAAATCAATTCAACAAATACATAGATCATAAAATCAACCTTTAATGTTTGAATTCTCTGGTCTGCCGGATTTGATGCACTCTAGGTGTGAAATGACATCAAGTTAAGAGCCCACCCACCACTTCTAAATTTTTTTCCCTCAATGGGACAATATCTGAAGGTTGCTGTGAGGGGCAGAGGAGGTCTAGGATTATTCGGGAGTGACAGCTGGTCAACCTAAATATTCTGTTGCAAAATAATTTAGCTGAAAAACTGGACACTTGTAATGACACAGGCAGCTGGGAGGGATCAGGGAGTGTGCTGGCAGCATGAATATTACTCATCGAGCAGAGAAAAACGTCCCGGCCTTCCCTGCTGAGGTCTGGAGACCTTAAGACTTCACGTTAAATGTCCCCTTCGGAAACTGCCATTATCCGCATGGAAATTCTATGATGCTAACAGTTCATTCCAGTGCTAGCTCCAGGAACAAGATTTCCCAGGAGGACACACACACAGACATGTGTTAAAAGCCCAACAAATAATTGCACCCTAAAATTAGGTAATTAGGCCACATTGGAACTTCTATTTGAAAACTGCATGAAAGCAAAACTCATCCAAATTTTAAGACCATGTCGTAGTGTGACCACTGTCCTGATGTTAGTTACTACTACACATTAAAATGTTAACAGAACTGACGTGCCCTTTCTTGTATTTAAATACATGTGCTGTTAAAATGCTGAAGCAGTTGCCTTTTCCTCAACAAAACGCGCCTCTATTATAAAGACAAATCACAGCACGGCTCTCCTGTAACTAAACACGCTCCGCTTCAAGGCTCGGCCAACCCCCGGCGAAGACCGAACGCCCGGCCGCCGCGCCCGCGCCCACCGCGCTCCCCCGCCCGCCGCCGCCCGGCCCCCGCGGCGCCCGGACCCCCGCCCGCGGCCCGGACCCCGCGGCGCCAGGCCCCCCGCCCGCGGCGCGGGAAAGCCCCGGGCCGCCCCCAGCGCCGGAGCCGCGATGACGGCGAGCGCGCGTCCCCCGCCCCCGCTTCCTTCCCCCCCGCGCAGGTGCGGGGGGCGCCCGCGACCCCCGGAAATGGCCGCCCCCGCCGGAAGCGGCGCCGCTCACCCTGCAGGAGCAGGACGCCCAGCAGCCCGAGCCCGGCGCCGGCGCCCGCGCCCCGAGCCGCCCCGCTCCGCCGCATCCCGTCGGCTCCGACGCGCGCACCTGTTTACCGCTCCCGGACGGCGCAGGTGACACCGGAAGTGACGGCAGGAGGCGGCGGAAACGCTCGGCGCGGCGATTGCCATGGGAACGGCTTCTCCGGAGCCGCACCTGGACGCGTTCGCTGCCCAGCGGCTCCTCGATTCCCAAGGAGTGAGCGCGGCTGCGGAGTTTGGGCAATTCGCTGTTTCATCACGTGGGGTCCTGCAGCACAAAATAGCCTCACCTGACTCTTCCTGAAAATCGCCTTCCTGCCTGCAGGTTATTTTGTTTGGATGTTCCCAGGACGGATGCCTGTAAGTTCAGAGTTCAGGGGGACCCAGGAGGTAGCACAGGACCAGCCAGCGGGTGAGCGCACGGGTATTGGGCCTTCGCGGGGACGCTGTGCCTCACGCCCCGCGCCCTTCCCTCGCACAGCTACCACGTGGCCAGCTCAGCACCCACGGGAGCCGGGGGGGAGCGGGGTCCGACCGAGCGCACGGGACGCAGGTCGGAGGCCGCTCGGCGGGCGACCTAGGCGGCAGGAGGGCGCGGCGCCGGCGGGCGCGAGCGGCGGGCCGAGGGTGCGGGCTTCACCCCGGGCGGCCCCGCGGCGCCACGCCGCTTGGTTAGGGTCGGGCTTCACCGCCTAGACCCGCGGTGAACACGCTTGGAACACGCGGGCAGAGCGGCCCCTCGGGCTGCACAGGTGGCGCCTGCGCCCAGGGCAGAAGGGAGGGTGCTGCGGGGGGCGGTTAGGCGGGTGCCGATTCTAATCCCTTTGAGGGAAGAGAGTGTGTCCTTCTTACAATCCCCCCCTCTTTTGTTATGCCTGTTCACTCTTTTCTGCAAACTCAGTTAACATAAACTGACTTTCAAGGTCAGAGGTTTCTCACAAAAAGAGGCTATTCTGGCAGGTGACTGGGATTGTTTAGTAACAGCTTTTTCGATAAGCCATTGAAGTAGCCGCCTTCTACAGAGATTGCTACAGCACCCACAGGGGTCATTACTCCCGCGACAAGGACACGGGGTCAGGACGGAGTCATTATCCCCTTACGCTTCCCGACCCGCTCCATGAGACTGGTGAAAGGGTCATCTCTTCCTGAATTCTCAGCTAGTGCTTTGGCCAAGGCAGTTAAACCCTGTAAGGCCTTAGCTACGCACGGCCCCATCCGGGGCAGTGTTATTCAGGATGAAAGTACAGCATTGTCCCCCTACCATAAGGCACACCTCTCCTTTTTCTGCTGGAATCATATCCAAGGCTAACCAGTTTTCCCATGCCATTCTGCTGGCGGCGTCTAGTTGTTCAGCTATTTCCTTGCTGGCCTCCCTAATATAACAGTGGACCACCAAAAAAATACTGATTCCAACCCCGCTGCTATCTGATTCCTGGCCTTGAATTCATTAGGAACTCCCCTTGAGCCCCCAAAGGAGTCAATGTAAATGTGAGGGTCAAATGAGCCACCAGGGATGGCGGCTGCCCTCCTCGCTCGGTGTCGGCCTCCTTTATGAGTTGGTTCGGGGTGCTGATGTGCCAGAATGAAAGGGATAGCCAATTAGACCAAAGTACAGATGCCGCTCCAATGAGCCAGTAAGGTCTATAGTAGTGGCCCCCACAGTACCACCAGACATCAGCATGGGCCACCGCTAAGGTAGATTGATGGCTCATCTCTGTAAAGGACCGGCTTGCGCCGCACCCAGACATGTTACCCAAGAATTCTAATTGCTCCCCCCACCCAGAGAGGCACGAGGTGTAATTAGCTTCAAGGGGCGGGGGCTGACAGTCTTCGGGGTTTTTTGTCTTCACAGTTGGGAAGAGTAGCAGTAGGGTCCTACAAGACTGGTTACCCCAGGCCGTATTGTCCTGAAAGAGAGCTATCATGCACCCCATGCCTGTGGAGTCCGAGGTCCATCCTAGGGGAGGATACCACTGGAGCCTCCGGCCTGCCTGCCCCACAAGTGTAACTATTGCTTTCATTTAAGGTGCGGGCAGAATATTGATCCATTCCAGCCAGGCATTCCTTTCCCCGTATCCAGTCTCAATAGCTATGGTCTGGTGTAGGTCCTTAACTTCTACAACTGTCACCTTGGTTGAATCGTTAGGGGGTGTCAAGAGGGTGCTTGGGATAAGGCCCAAACTAGGGGTTCCAATACTTGGGGCAGGGGTGGCTGATAAAGGATTGCACCGGAACTGTTGACAGTTCGGGGGAGCAGTTCCCCTGAGTAACTGGACTTTGTCCTTGAAGGGGTATTCCCTAGATTGCCGCCGCACAGAGGAGGTCCGGCCTCGTTGCTGAGCGGTCCACCAAACATCCTGCCAGTCTAGGCGAGGGTTTGCTATCACTTGGGCCCTTGTGACGGACTAGGTCTGGACACATATATATCTGCCTACTGGAGCTGACATTGTGAGAGGAGATTCCCACAGGGAGGGCTAAACAGGAGTCAAATCTAAAGGTTACTAGTGAGTCTCCATCTGAGACGTTTACCTTTAGCTGGACCGGGTATCTTCCTCTCTCTTCCAGGGCGCTAGGTTCCAATTACTGGCAGTAGTGGTAGCCTGGGCTAAGGTAAGGATTCCCATTATGACCATTTTAGGGTTAATTTGGTAGGATCGGGACCTGGGACTATGGTCCATGGTGCAGCTGCCAGTGGGGCAGGGCCGCTCTTGGGTCCAGCCTCTCTCGGTTGTGAGCAGCCCTTGGTGCGGGCCCTCCCAGGCTGGTTCTAGCTTGTCCTCCTTCCAGGACTTGATTATCACATGTCTCCAGGTCATTTGGATGTACCAGGAACTCGAGAGGTGGAGTCTGGGCAAATAAGCCCCGTTGTCTAAGGGAAGACAGAGTAGAGGACAGACCAAGTGTATAATTTCTAAGAAATTGGTCTTTGGTTTCAAAGGTGGGTAGGTCCATAGTCCAACCTAAGTATGGCAACCCATATAGTAGCTCATATGGGGACAACCCAATATCTCTACGGGGCGCTATTCGAATCCTGAGGAGTGCAAGCGGAAGACATTTTGTCCAGGGCAATCTGTTTTAGAGTTAGGTCATCCCTTTCTAACAGAATGGCTTCATACTTGAGGATTCTAGAATCTGTCAGCCATCTTCCTACTTTCTGATGAAGAATTACCCTGACCTGATGGGAGCTGCTAATAATCAGTTGCCCCCCAAAGGTTATTTTTCTACTCTCCTCAGCTAGTACTGCAGTGGCTGGTACTGACTGAACACACTCTGGCCATCCCCTTGTTACTGGGTCGAGAAGCTGAGATAGATGGACTACTGGCTGTCTTTGACCCCCATGCTCCTGGGTTAGAACTCCGAGAGCGGTCCCCTTGTCAATATTAACAAATAGATGGAAGGGCTTTTCTAACTATGGTAGCGCTAGTACAGGGGAGTGATAAGGGCTCGTTTGAGGACTTCTACTGACTCTCTTGCTCCAGGCTTCCAGAAGAGGGGGTCAGGCTCCTCATCTAACAGTTTGAGGTATAAATCCTTGGTGTTGAGGGCATACAAGTCTATCCATAACCTACAGTATCCAATTAGCCCTAAGAGTTTCTGAAGTTCCCTCTTCATGCTTGGTAAGGGTGTGTTGATTATTACTGAGATTCCTAAGTACTTAACCTCTTTAAATTGGTTTTGGAGACTCTCAAGCCCTGTTGACCAAGAAAATTTAGTAAGTTTATAGTTATATCTACCATTTCTTCCTTTTGACTACCTGAGAGTAGTAAATCATCTAGAACCATCTGATTTACTGCCCTCAAATCTTGGACAAGGTGGTAGGATCCATCAGGCTTCTTCACTGGCAGGATTGGGGTGTTAAAGGGGGACATACAAGGTTCAAGGAGGCCATCCTTAACTAATTCTTCTATGATTGGTTTTAATCCTAACCTTCCTTGTAGGGGTATGGGATATTGTTTTCTTCTAACTGCCTCCTCTCTATTTTTAAGTACAATCCAGATAGGGGAAATTTTTAACCCACCTTGATTACCTTCCCTTGTCCAGACTTCAGGGAGTATCCTCTCCTCATCCGTTGTGGACAGAAGGTTGAAGGAAACCTGAATTTGCTCCTGTATGATGCTAAGTCCTATTCCCAGTTTAGGCATTAGATCTTGGCCGAGGAGGTTATTCCCTGCCTCAGGGACAAAGAGAAATTCTGCCTGTGTCTGCCTATTCTGATACCTAACCCAAGTCTCTTTAAAAATGGGGACCGCAAATTCCTCCCCCTTTACCCCTGAGACTGGCAAGTGGGTCTCAGATAAGTTCAAGCCAGAGGGGTGTAGCGAGAGAGGAACAGGCTGCTCCTGAATCAACTAGAAAGATGAGTTCCTCTCTATTGGGTCCTACTTCTCAATTTATCAAGGGCTCTTGGTAGGACCCTGGCTGTAAAAGAGCCCCTGATCTCCCTAGTCTTCTTCAAAAGTCATAAGAGGTATGACTTTTTCTTCCTTCCTCAAGTCAGCACAGTCCCTCTTAAAATGGCCCTCCCTGCCGCAGTTAGAGCGCTTATTCTGAGCTTTGGGATTGCCTTGGGGCCTTGCCCCCGCATCTGCCCCTTAGGCTCCTGGGCCCTTCCTCGTGAGGCTTGCTCGGTAGTGGAGGGCATTACCTTGGCCTTTTGCTTTTGCTTTTGCTTTTGCTTTTCCTCACCCTTTCTCACACATACTTTCTGGGCCTCTCTTAGTAGTTCCTCTAAACACCTATCCTTCCAATCCTCTAGTTTTTGTAACTTCTTTGCTATGTCAGGCCAACTATTTGTTACAAAATGGAGTTTTAGCATTCCTTGTCCTAGTGGATCATCTAAGTTTAACCCAGAATGTTTTCTCAACTGATCTTTAAGTCTGCTGAGAAACTCAGCTGGTCCTTCCTCCTTTCCCTGCTGTATATCAAAGGTTTTACTCATGTTCTGGGAGCAGGGCACTGATTCCTTTATTCCCCTTATAACTAGGTCTCGCAGGTCCCTCATGTGGCCCCTGTGGATCTCATTATTGTCCCCTGAGGCTCTTGGTTAGGGAATTTCATTTCCACGGAGGCAACGCCTTGGCCTGCTGGGTGTTCTTGCTCCCAAGCCGCCACAGCTGCCCTCCTGATCATTGCTCTTTCTTTGGTCTAATTGGTCTGCTACCCCATGGAGGTCCTCTAGGAGAGGTTTCAGTTCCTTCTTCAATTTTCTAACCTCAGAACTAGTGAAGGGGGCATTTACAAACCCAGTTCCTCCTCCTCCTAGGGGAACTTCTCGAAGGGAGTAGAATGTCTGAGGCTTCTCTTTTTCAGGGGGGAAAGGTAAATTCTGAATGTCCTTCTTGCATAGTTCCACTTCTCTCCGTAGTCAGGGGAGGGAGGGATAAAGTGGTAGGGGAGGTGCCAAGGCCCCTGCGGCCAACCCAAACTCCCTTTCTTTTGTTCCCACTTCTCTTTCTCCCTCCCCAACTTCCTAAGGCGGGCCTGGCGGCGCTCTCCCTAAGTTACAGGGAGGAGGTGAGCAAGCCAAGGGGTCCCAGCGTCTGTCTTTCCCCTCCCCTTCCTTCGTCTCACCTACTCCTGTTTGTAAAGGGAACAATGCAACCGCTCCCTTCCTCCAGCGTGAAGCATAATCTATTTCTTCCTGGACTCTTATCATCAACGTATTCAATTAACAATTGGCAGACCCAGTCTTCAACTGACCCGAATTGGGGCCAGAATACAGTCAGCTTTAAGATGGGTCCCTGAGTCCAGATAAAACAACAGAATTTAATCATTTGCTGCTGCTTTTGACCCTCAGTTCGAGGGTGATCATTCCAATAATTAAGCATTCTCCCTAGGGGACTGTCTGAGGGGATCTTATCCTCATTTCTCTTTTCCTGATCAGTACTTCTACTCTGTTTCCCATTCTGGATCCTTGGCTCTGAGTGCTGTGGAGGCTTACCACCCCCCCATTGGAGGTTTCTTGCACTCTCCAGACTTGCTTCGTCCATCTCCGGCCATTTCCCTCGCAGGATGATATCTCTAGCCTGGTGCTTCTTAGCAGTTGGCAGGTTGGTATAAGCCCCCAACTAGGTCCCGAAGGACTGCCTTAAGCCTTATGAAGTCACCAAGATACCAACAGAACTGTGGATCGGGACTTCACATTCGCTTCGTGTCCCAGACACATCTCATTCACACACATGCAGCCTCCAGAATGACCTGACCACCAAGGAAGTACTTTGCCACCCTCTGTGGTGTTTCTTACCTTCGTCCATGCACCGAGTTACCTGGTGGCAGAGGTGCTTGCTCGGGCCCTCTCCTGCGTTGCCGAGAGACCTTCACCACCGGGTCTCTGCCAGTTCAGGAGTTGCCCAGTTCCCCAAACACTCGGAGGCTACAGCAACAAGGGAGTAAGATGTGTCTCCCCGCCATGTGAGGAGTTCGGGGCACTCACCTGAATGGTTTGAGATCCCAGAACCCCCCAAATTGTTGGGAATAGGTTTCGACCCTGACACAAAGAAAGACACAAGAAATCGAAAGTAACTCAGCAAGGCAAACTTGACTTCTGCAGAAGAGTGCAGAGCTACCCAAATCAGGCGAGCAAGCACACCCAACACAAAGTCTGTTGGGCTTTTACCCTAAGGCGAGTGCCACTGTGCCATACCCTATTGATTAGGGTGAGGCTTCACAATCTAAACTGATTGGCTCATTTAGAAAACACACGTGCAGGGCTGACCCTTGGGTCGGACAGTTGGGCACCTACGTACTGAGTGCAGAATGGAGGACGCTGAGGTGGACGGTTATGCAGTTTGCCGATTCTAATCCCTTTGATAGAAAAGATTATTTCCTTACATGTGTTTATTAAATTGCTGTTGACAGTGGCAATGATTAAATCATTACAGCATATAATAGAGGGGAAAGAAAACTGATATTTGTGTATCTTTTATTTGGAAAAGTGAGAAAGGAATGTTTTCACAGTGCTTCAAATGAAATGAAGAGAGGGTGTCATGCTCTTCTGAAAAGGAATGGTGGCCTGCTTTAATCACTAGTCAACCTAGCATCTCAGGATATTTAATGACAGCAAGAGGGGAACAAGGCTCTGCTTCAGCTTTTGGGAAAGTTTAATAACTCTGTCGCTCCTTTACTAGACTTGAGAGCTGGTAGTTTTCACTGTGGAGAAGGTAATGTAAGAGCACCAACTGGAACAGATGATACTGCTCTCTTGAAAGAATCCCCAAACTAGAAAGTTTGTTTGTGCTGGATTCTGAGTTATCCAAAGCCATGTGAAAATTCTGTGAAACTCCAGATAGGTTTATTTATCCAGAAGAAATTAATTCTACCCATTATTAACTTCCAGGCTGCCATTAAGAAAAATTTTCAGTGAACATAAAATACATACCCATCTGTTTTCTGTTACCTGCTATTTAAAATTTAGATTTGTCTATAAGGCTAGTTATATAACTGATAAGTCTTTACTGGTAAATGTTATTTACATAAATGTTTAAGGCAGATAAAATGAGAAATTACAGTATTCCTTTTAGGAAGAAGACACTGAACAGCAGGGCCATATTCATCCTTAGGTGTTTAGCCAAGACCCAGCTACAAGTTTTGCTGGAAAGACATTCCATGAGTTAAATATCAACCAAACTATCTGTTTGAAGAAACATCCAGTTTTTATATTTTAAAAGGGTGAATTATGGAGAAAAATAGAAAATGTAAATTAAAAGTAGTATAGACTTTAAATCTAACTTTTAGTTTCAAAACTGGGCATTGAAACTACTTTTTCAGACAGTATAAGCAAAATGAGACAGGTATGGACTGTACTTGAGAACCAAGGTTTGTGTGTAAAGTATAATGATTTTTTAAAAACTATTGGAAAAATATCTAAGTTCATCATCTTTAAATACAGATAACCTATTTGAAAACTCCAGTTTATTAAAGGAAATAACATCTTTAGCCCAGTCATTGAAAACTGAAAATATCATGTTTTTTAAAGACTTGGAGGAAGCCCAAACTTTTAGATATTCTTCTGTCTTTTGAATAAATGCTCCTATAGGAAACTAGACACTTTTTAAAAGCTCTCTTCTTCTCATAGCCCACTTATAAAGTTTCTTTTATCTACTAGTATAAGAGAAAAAAGAATAAAGTTGATTTCATTCTATTAGTTTTGGTATTTCTTTGCCCCATACCAAATTCTCCCCCAAAACAAGTAAATTTTAAAAAAGAAAGAAAAAAATTAAATAATCTATTCCAGTGCTCAGAGCTTTGTATAACACTGTACAAAATTCCCATCATTTAGGGTTGAGTGTTTTCACCAGCCCTAAATTTTTAAAGTCATAAAATACTATTTCAGAATTCTT
This sequence comes from Miniopterus natalensis, assembly GCF_054644295.1. Lineage (NCBI taxonomy): Eukaryota > Metazoa > Chordata > Mammalia > Chiroptera > Miniopteridae > Miniopterus > Miniopterus natalensis. Next base: position 6,724,603 of record NC_142091.1, on the reverse strand, counting down.
CTATTTAACTGCTTAATGATTCCAGTCTACAAATGAATGAGCATGCACTTTGCTCTTTTCTTACAGATCACTGAAATGGGGCTGGGGGGGGGGCGGGGCAGTAAGCTTAGCAGTCACTCACTCTCATAAATGACCTGCACTGTGGATTGTTTTTTACAATACAGAAAAAAGGTGACAGCCATTCTTCTTGAGGGTGGCATTTGTCAGTCTGTCAGCATTAAGGTAACCTTTTCTTAGTTACTCTCTGAATTATGGTAGACCTTAGATCAACTGACAAAAAAAAACAACAAAAACTATCATCTAGGATATTGAAAGAAATTTAATAAAATAAGTTGTGTCCCAGATTTAAGGAGAGCCATAAAAATCAAACTGCTCTTGAACAGTTTAAGTACAGGATTTCCTGTTCATCAAAAACAGCTGGTAGAATTAGCCGTGTGAGAAGGGAAAAGTAAACACATTACCTGTAGTAGCAAGAGTGTGGCTCTAAAAAAACTAATATGTTAAAGGAAATGTTGTGATAGACAAGTTGACTTCATCCCATTTGCTGCCAATAATGTATATAAGTCATTCACAAAGGGATATTTAAGGACAAAAATGTTGCTTCATAGTATACAAAAGCTCATTTGAAATTATTTGCACTCTAAATTTGAAAAATATTTGCATTCTATAAGTAAATGAATCCTTAGTAATGGGGCTGTGTTTTCTGGTGGTATCTGCTCAAGGAGGGCCCTGTGCTGGCCCCAGAGGGATATTGCTTATTTTGGTGGTTATGTACTGCAGGGCTGGTTGGAAGACAGGTCACAACTGAAAAGAGCCAAAGAAACGCTTCCGTTGACTTCAACTTATCCTAGGCTTCTTGGAAATCTTCAGCTTTCTGAAATACAAAAGTTTAAATGGATAATGCATTTGGGAAGAGTGTGTAGGAATACCTCACCTTATGAAGTACAGTGAATCCTCAAATTTGCAGACCTCGGTTTAATGGACTTTGGATTTAATGGACAAAATTTTCAGTCCACATATATGTGAAAATTAACACCCTGTTAATTTTTAAATGTTTTTAACCGCCCAGCCGGGCGTGGCTTAGCGGTTGAGCATCGACCTAGGATCCAGGAGATTGGGGTTCGATTCCGGGTCAGGGCACATGCCCGGGTTGCGGGCTGCAGCCGATTGATGTTTCTATCTCTCTCTCCCTCTCCCTTACTCTCTCTGAAATTAATAAAGATATATTTAAAAATAATAATAATAATAAAATATTTTTAACCAAGATTTGCTTACAATTAAACAGGTTATTTTTTTGTTATTAATTCAACTGTTATTTTTAACAAATTTTAGTGAACAGGCCATATGTTGGAAAAAACACTAGTAATTTCGCCAACATAAATAAATATTACATATTTACAACTATAGTCTAAGTACCTAAATCCAAGAGTCGCCTCTTGTAAACAGCGTTTGATGAGTGATTAGCGCGCGCTCACCCGCGCGGCGCGTGGCAATGGGTTGGGTGCTGCGCGGCGGCTTCGCAGCAGCTCTAACGCCGCCCGCCCCGTTCCCACGGTGCTGAGCCCACCCGGCCGGTGCGTTTGTCACTCTCAGCGACTCCCGAGTGCCTGCATTTACTAGACCTATTCAGTATAAACATAAAATTACAGCAACACAGAGAAAACTTCTGTGAAATTCAACTTATACATAATTTAATTACACAAACGTGTTTATATAAGTAAAAACAGGTTAACTAACTTGTCAATTTCTTAACGTACGCATTTGGAAAACCTACTTATTATATAACGGACTTTTGGCTATAACAGACACCCCTCACCCGAATTAGTCTGTTACATCGAGGTTTTATTGTGCACACATCTTATTAGATCTGTTCTCCATTGTGAATGAAAATATTCTTATATGTATTTATTCTCCCCCTAATTTAACTTTTTATCTTTAATCCTCACCCAAGAAGTGAGGATATTTTTTCCACTGATTCTAGAGAGTGGAAGTGGGGGGGAGAGAGAAACATTGATGACAGACACGCGGATTGGTGGCCTCCCACATGCGCTGTGACCGGGCTGCAACCCAGTACATGCCCTGGACTGGGAATCAAACCAGAGACCCTCCCGTGCACAAGCCAGCCCGCTAACCACAGTCATGCTGGCCAGGGCTAACTTCACTTTTTTTTTTTTTAAAGTCCTCACCTGAGGATATTTTTTCCATTGCTTTTTCAGAGAGAGTGGAAAGGAGAGAGAGAAACATTGATGTGAGAGACTCATCTATTGGTGCCTCCCAAACGTGCCCCAACCGGGCCAGGGATCAAGCCTGCAACCGAGGTACGTGCCCTTGGCTGGAATCGAACCCAGAACCTTCCGTCTGCGGAGCCGACGCTCTAACCACTGAGCCGCGCCGGGCAGGGCTAATTTAACTTTTAAAAGAAGTTTCCTGATCCTTATTGTCAGAGTCGGTGTCCTTAATTATAGCCTCTGCCTCCTGTGGACACCTGGATGGTCCATAGCTCACTCACACACACATTTCTTCTCTTTCCCTTCCTCTCTTCCTTCTATTATAAGCAAAACCAAAGATACAGAGAAGTAGAGATGACAGGAATTCACCCATCACAATTTTAAAGCATTTTGCCTTTTTTTTTTGACTGACAAATTACTGGCATTTTATCCCTAAATACTCCAATATGCATTTTGAAAGTAGGAATATTTTCCTGTATAACCACAACGCCCTTATTACCTAATAAAAATTTAAAATAATTTCCTAATATTATCCATATTCAGACTTTTCATACTCAAGCCTTTCCCAGTTATCCCCCCAAATCTTTTTACAGCTGTTTGTTCAGACTGGTTTCCGCCCAGTCAGGGACCACACATTGCACTTGATTGCATTAGTTCAATAACTTTCTTTGAATGTAAAGGAGTCCCCATCTTTTTTTCCATGACCCACATGTTGAAGAATCTGCTTGATCTTAAAAAGAAATAGCCCTTGGTAAATTCTCTCTGATACCAAATTTGTCTTTCTGGGTTTACAATAGAATCAACTCTCTCCATAGTCTATTATATAAATCCTTACAATCTTTCACTGGAGTTTTAGGCTACAAAAATGTCATTCTTTTTGCAAATAATGATAGTGGGCCTACTTCAGAGAACAGAAGAAATTCTGATCATATAAAAAAATGAATCATCCTACCGTTTAAGCCTGATAAACCTGAAAACTGGAAAAACAAAATTACACATACTAAAATTGGATTAATTGTCCCAATAACTAAACGAGAGGAATTGAAATTCATTCCACATAGTACAATAGTTCTGTCAAAATGTCAAACATATCTATTGAGTCACTCTCTTAATGCCATAAATGATTTACAATAAAACAAAACAAACAGATATTAATTCTTTTTTTTTTTTTAATTTTATTAGGCCCTGGCCTAGTAGCTTAGTTGGTTAGAGCATTGTCCCAATGCGCCAAGGTTTCAGGTTCCATCCCTGGTCAGGACACACACAAGAATCAGCCAATGATGCATAAGTAAGCGGAGCAGCAAATCCATGTCTCTCTCTCTCCCTCTCCCCCCCCACCTCTATCTCTCTCCCTTTTCTCTCTCTACAATCAATCAATAAAAAATATATTTATTTACATGTTGAAAGTTAATTTATTATTCCAGGTAAAATATATAGCCCTAAAGCCTCAAATAATCTTAGAATTCTCTCAGCTTTAATGGTCTAGCTTCCTAATACTTTGCACAAATCACACTCAAGGGGGAGGCCATCCATAATACGTACAGACTTTTCCCTCCCTGACCCAGCTCCCCTAATTTCATACAGGACACACCTAACAGTCATGTAGTCTGGGAGACCCACGTTAAAGATGAGCCAGACAAGAGAGCTAAAGGAAGACATGAACCCATTTGTGAGCCTCACCATCTAAGAATGTCAGTCTGTGTCTTCTAAATAGTCAGCAACCTTTTTCTCTTGGTTGAGTCTTTCTTCTTCTTTTCTGTAACAGAGAAGCAGAGACGGATGTCAAGTGAACACGAGCGGAAGCAAGGGAGGCACCTCTCAGCTGGCCCGGGCGAGGGTTCTCTCCCACGCCCTGGGGAGAAGGGCCTGCACCTGGGGAGCCGTGTCCCCAGTGCATCGAACCGCTAACGCTCGTGCCTTCACGGGGCCCCAGGCATCTGAACTCACACACGTTGCAGAATATTTTTAGGAGGGAATAAATAGTACAATTAGGGGACTCCAGGAATTTGAAGCAGGCACCTTCGTTTACCACTAGTATCTTACCTCTAATTCTACTCTTTATTCAAAAAAGAAAAAGTTTTGAGGAGAGGGAGGCTGGGGGACTGGGAGAAAGAAGTGAAGGGATTAAGTACAAATTGGTAGTTAACAAAATAAGGGAGTGTAAAGCAAAGCACAGGGAATATAGTCAATAACATTGTGATAACTATGTATGGTGTCAGATGGGTACTGCAAATATCGAGGGGAACACTTCGTAAAGTAAATGATTGTCTAATCACTGTGTTGTATACCAGAAACCAATACAAAATGATATTGAAAGTACATTGTAACTGAAAATTTTTAAAAAGAAAGAAAAAGTTTTGTGTTGACCTAGAAGTCATCATCATTGATTATATTCCATTTAAACCAGAACCTCAGAGTTGGGTTCATTAGGCTCCTTAAAATCAATTCTATTATTTCAGTAAATATTTCTTGAGGAAAAGAAACAAACAGTGCTGGAGCACCAAAAAACTGCAACTTGTGCAAAAGAATGAACTTGGACTCCTGCTTCACACCATATACAAAAATTAACTCAAGCCCGGCCGGGCGTGGCTCAGCGGTTGAGCATCGACGGAGGATCCAGGCAATCAGGGTTCGATTCCTGTTCAGGGCACATGCTGGGGTTGTGGGCTCGATCAATGACTCATCACTGATGTTTCTATCTCTCTCTTTCTCCCTCTCCTTTCCTCTCTCTGAAATCAATAAAGATATAAAAAAAAAAATTAGCTCGAAATGATTCAAAAACCTAAATGTAAGAACTAAAACTTAAAAGTCTTAGAAGAAAACATAAGCATAAATCTTCATGACCTTGAGTTAAGCAATGATATCTTAGATATGACACCAATAATACAAGCAACAAAAGAAAAAAAAGATAAATTGGACTTCATCAAAATTTTTAAACTTTAGTTCTTCAAAGGACACTATCAAGAAAGTGAAAAGAGCCCAGCCAGGCCTGGCTCAGCAGAAGAGCATCGACCTAGGATGCAGAAGATCATGGTTTGATTCCCGGGCAGGGCACATGCCCGGGTTGTGGGCACGATCCCCAGCGTAGGGCGTGTGGGGCATGCAGGAGGCAGCCAATCAATGACAACTCATAATTGATGTTTCTATCTCTCTTTCCCTCGCCCTTCCTCTTCTGAAATCAATAAAGACATACTTTTTTTTAAAAAGAAAGTGAAAAGACAACCCACAGAATGGGAGAAAATCACTGCAAATCCTATATCTAATAAGGCACTTATTATCATTATTATCAATCCTCATCCAAGGATATTTTTTCCATTGCTTTTCAGAAAGAGTGGAAAGGAGAGAGAGAGAGAGAGAGAGAGAGAACATTGATGTGAGAGAGACACATGGATTGGTTGCCTCCCAAACACTCCCAGGCCCGGAAACAACCAGGGATAGAGCCTGCAATCATGGTATGTGCCCTTGGCCAAAATTGAACCCAGGACCCTTCAGTCCTTGGGCTGATTCGCTAAACACTGAGTCAAACTGGCTAAGGCTAACAAGGCACTTTTAGATACTCAAAAATATATATGGAACTCATACAACTCAACAATAAAAAGACAACCCAACTTTTAAAGACAAGACATTTTAATAGATACATCTCCAAAAAGATACAAATAACCAATAAAAACATGGAAAGATGTCTGACATCATGAGTCATTAGGAAAATACAAATCGAAACCTCAACAAGCCCTGGCTGGGTAGCTCAGTTGGTTAGAGCATCTTCCCAATATACCAAGGTTGCCGGTTCGATCTCCAATCAGGGCACATACAAGAAGCAACCAATGAATGCATAAATAAGTGGAACAACAAATTGATCTCTCTCACACACAAACCAATAAATTTTTTAAAATATTTAAAAACCACCTCAGTGAGAAGCCACTTTACATCCATTGGCTATAATCAAAAGGACAGACAATAATAAGTGTTGTCAATGATGTGGACAAATAGGAATCCTCAGACATTGCTGGTGAGGATGTAACATGGTGCAACTGTTTTTGGAAAACAGTCTGGCAATACCTAACAAGGGTAAACATAGAGTTACCATATATTCCAGCAATTTCACTCCTAGGTATACACCCTGGAGAACTGAAAACACATGCCTACACAAAAACTTATAGATATGTTCATAGCAGCATTAATCATAATAGCCAAAAAGTGGGGCCTATGTCCCACCTAAATGTCCATCAATTGAATGGATAAACAAAATGTGATATATGCATACAGTGGAATATTGTGCAGCCATAAAAAGGAATTAAGTACCACTACATGCTATAACATGGATGAACTTTGAAAACATAGTATGTCAAAAAAGCCAGAAAAAAGGCCATATATCCTATGGTTCTATTTACATGCAGTGTCCAGAACAGGCCAATCCACGGAGACAGAAAGCAGATTAGTAGTCGGCAGGGGCGGGGGGAGGGGAAAGAGGAAGTGACAGCAAAAGGGTATGGATGGAGTTCCTTTAGAGGGTGATACAGATATTCCGGAATTAGTGGTGACTATGAAATATTAAAAGGGTGAATTTTATAGTATGTAAATTTTATCTCAGTAAAAAAATGTTTATTGAGCACCTTATACCAACATGACTGACTTTCCTAGGTACCGATTCACAGTGCCCCTGCTGACTGCCCAGGGTTCTTAGAAATGTATGCTTTACATTAAAAGTAGGAGTATTCTTTTTTTCTTTTTTGGTTAATCCTCAGCCAAGGATAATTTTTTCATTGACTTTTTTAGAGAGAGTGGAGGGGTTGGGGGAGAAAGAGAAACACCAGTGTTAGAGAGACACATCAAGTGGCTGCCTCCCGCACGCACCCCGACCGGAGCCGGGGATCAGACCTGCAACCCAAGTACATGCCCTTGACCAGGAACCAAACCCGGGGCCCTTTGGTGCACGGGCCGATGCTCTAACCACTGAGAAACACTAGCCAGGGCAGGAGTATTCTAGAAAAGCTTATGTAACAGATTTTAATTTTTTTATACAATATTATATTAGCTTCAGGTGTGCACTCCGGTGATCAGACATTATATAACTTGCTCAGTGATCATCCCAATAAACCTCATACCCATCTGACATAACAGATGTTAATACTATCAAATCCTCCATAATAAAGAAAGGCTATACTGAAATCTTCTGTAAAATTAAGAATCCTTTTGTAAAGTCACTAATTCACACCCTAATTCACTCACCCTGTGACTCTGAATTCTTTCTCCTAAGACTGACTCAAAGGGAAGTATGCCTGTTCAACAGCGATTTAGCCTCATTGTAAAGTACCAAGCGTCACCATGAAAGAGAATTAGTTTTTCCCAGAACTGCCCCGGCTTACGATTTTATCTCCACCACTTTGTGAGCTCTCTCGGCCCATCGCCTTTTGCGGAAATGCTGAAAGAGGACCACCACAATTACTATTATGACCATCAGTACGCAGGCCAAGCCAATGGCCAGAGCCAGGAAGTAGATCTCAGAGAAGCGCACTGTAAAGAGAGAAGGTCAAGTCAGCACTCTGCAAAACGGGGTTACGATGCAACCTAAAGATGCAATGGGGATGCACTTTTATCAGTAAATGGAATTCTTCTTTCTCCTACCATGTTACCTTGTAAACTCCAGGAGCAGCAGGAAAGCCATGCAGACTACTTGGGTAGTTCTCAGACTGTGTCCTAGGAGTAGCAGCAACAGAACTTTGAAACACAACTTATCAGGCCCTACCCCAGACCTACTGAATTACAGGTGGGGCAGGGCAATTTGTTTTAATAGATCCTCCAGGAGATCCTGATGCCAGCTGGACTTGTGAGAGCCACTGGGCTGGTTGAGTAAGGTTACTGCCAACATAACCAAATCCAGAGCTCAAACTCTTTCTCCCTAACTTCTCTGCCATTCAGTCAGTCATTTATTCAGATTTATTAAGGGCCTGGTGTGTTAAGGCACTCATGGAAATACCAAGCCAAAAAAAGACATCACCTTCGAGGAACTCATGCCCACTGGGAAGACAGGCGAGGAAATCAATAACTACAGTTGTGCATCACTAACTACAGGGATAAGTTCTGAGAAAGGCGCCGTTAGCCAGCTGTCACTGTGCACACATCTCCACGGGAGAGCCTACCGCATACCTAGGCTGAATGGTGTAGCTACTGCTCCGAGGCTACAAACCCGCACACCCTGTTACTGAATCCTGCAGGCAATTATAACACAATGGCAAGTTTTGTGTGCCTAGACACATCTAAATATAGAAAAGGGACAGTAAAAATCCAGTATAAAAGATAAAAAACATCACACCTATGTGGGCAATCACCATGAGTGGAGCTCACAGCACTAGAAGCTGCTGTGGGTGAGGCGGGGAGTGAGCAGGAGAGAGTGTGGTGGCCGAGGCCGTTACTGTCCCCTGTCGAGACTATAACACTGGACATAGGCTGCACTCAATTTATTTTTAAATGCTTTTTTCAATAACAAATTAACCTTAGCTTACTGTAAATTTTTCACTTTATAAACTTATTTATGTTTTTAACTTTTCAACTCTTTTGTAATAACACTTAGCTTAAAATGCAAACACATTATACAACTGTACAAAAATATTTTCTTTATATCCTTACTCTCTAAGGCTTTTTCTATTTAAAATTTTTTTTACTTTTCTACTTTTTAAACGTTTTTGCTAAAAACTAAGATACACACACATTAGCCTAGGCCTACACAGGGCAGGATCATCAACACCACCACCTTCCACCTCCACATCCTGCCCCACCATAAGGTCTTCAGGGACAGTAACTCTCACGGAGCTGTCTCCTGTGATGACGAGGCCTCTGTCTGGATGCCTCCCCTTGAGGACATGTCACCGTTCTCAGAAACATATTCATGGCGGTTTGCTTGGTTGGTTCGTTCGTTTTTTCTCATCATAAATCTGCTTGTAAGCAGATAATGCACCATGAACAATCCTCTCTCTTAATGAAAACCTTTCAGTGTTGGGATCCATGTTTTCTAACTTTTTTTAAAAAGAACAGTTCATTGATTTTTTTTAGAAAGAGAGGAAGGGAGAGAAACATCCCCCCTGACCTGGAATCAAACAGGCAACCCTTTGATGCCTGGGATGACACCCATGCGGCTGAGCCACACCAGCCAGGCCCATGCTTTCCAGCCTTTCAAGGAGCTTGCTGAGGTCTACAGAGCTTCTGACAAGCCTTCACTGTGCATCTGCTTGAGGTTCTCACTCTCGCCTGCAGTTTCCTCCCCTTGCAGCCTCCTCGGCCACGCGTTGCTGCTCCAGCCCCAACAGCCCCTCACCGGTCCACTCCTCCAGAGCCAGGGCCGGGGGCTCCTCTGGTCATTCTCATCCACACTGAGGCCAACTTGTTCCCCAGCTCACCCACATCCTTGCTTTTTGCAACCTTTGTGCTATGAGGTGAGGATGGCTACGTCACTGGGTGATAGGAACTTTTCAGCTCCATTATAATTGTATAAGCTCAGCACTGCGTATGTGGTCCATCGTTGACCGAAATGTCATTATGTGGCACAGGACTGTATAGTCTAGTGGGTAAATGATGCAGGAGAGAACCCAGAGGTAAGGGTCCCTAAACCAGGCTAGAGTTTGTGAAGCCTGGGTCTCCTGTCTTTTAGCTTGATTTCTGATTTAAACTTCAATAAACCCTCAGAACCACAAAAGACATTGGAGATGTCTAGCTCAGGAGCTCCCAGCCTGGAGTCCATGAAGGAGGGGGGAGGAGACCACAAGCCCACAAAATCCATGTGTGTGCACATAGTGTGTGGAAGTAGGGCCATGACTTTCGTTAGATATCAGAGCAGTGATCCCAGTATGTTTAAGAATCATGTGTCTTGTGTAATCTGTCCATTTTGCAGATGAAGACACTGAGGTCCGAAGATAGGATATTACTTCTTTCGACACTCAGATGACTTCTCCAAGGTCGCACAGCTCTCTGTTGATGGAGCCTTGAAGGCTGGTACTAGGAATGAATGGAGGAAATCAAACTGCTTTACAGTGTGGGTCGGTTAAGAGCACACACCAGAGAAAGCTCGGTTAAAATACCAGCTCCACCACTTACTAGCTGTGTGATTTGAGGTCATTAACTTCTCTGAGCGTCAGTTTCCTCAATGTATAAAACAGAAATAATAATATCTATTTCTTGAGTTCTTATAAAAAATAAAATTATTCACTAAAATTGTTCCATGCTGTGCCTCCACATAGCAAGCACTCAGTATACGGTCACTGTTATAATTTTCAGGACAACTCGGAGTTTGGGGCACTTTGACGTTCATCGTCTCATTTCATCCTCATTGGAGTCCTTGCCACATTATTCTCTTTGCTGGAGGGGAAACACGTCAATTTACAGCTGCTAAATGGTGGCATTTACGGACCCAAGTTGGCAGCTGAGGTCGTGAGGTCTTGCTTTCTGTGACCGGCACAGCTGTCCGGCTGTCCTGCCGGGTGCTGCAGGCCGCACACTGCGGTCACCGGGAGCGCAGTTCTGGAGCCGAGGTGCTCCGCTTCTCAGCTGCATGGCCTTGGACAAGTGACTTACCCCCTATGCGCCTCAGTTTCCTCGTTAGTAAGAAGCGGGGTACTAAGAGCACAAGACACTGATATGAAATGGAAAGATTAAATAAGACGTGCAAAGCCCTGACACAACTCAGTGAGCGAGGGCCACGGCTGGTTTCTGCCGCGAGCGTGGCTGCCAGGTCAGCGAGGTGCCGACGCCCGGGCGGGGCCTGCAAGGAAGTGGCTGCATGACCGGAACTATTGTTACCCTTTATCGGAGTTGTTTCCTCTCCCTTTCACTGTCTCAATGCCATTTTTGTAACAGATTCCTGGATCCCTTTGCTTCACTTTTTCTTTCCACAGTCAAAGCCTTTCTCTTTCTATCCGAGGATTCTTCACGCTCCCTCCACAGTTTCCAGATTTGAAGGGCTCCTTCTCTCTGCTCTCAATCATCACAAAACTCGCCCCTCCTTCCCACAGGCTCCAACACTTCCCCAAACCGTTTTCCCTGGCAACCTACCAGTCTGCACCACGCTGAGCCGGATCTCCCCTATCAGCCCATCCACATCAGGCGGGTTCTTCACCTGGCAGGTGTACGTCCCATTGTCATCGAACTGCAGCTTCCAGAGGATGATGGAGGCATCATAGCGCTCGGGGTTCCCGTCCCAGACGACCCGGTCCTTGAACCGCCCACTCATGGGTTTGAAGGGATCTATGTGGTAGTAGAACACCTAGAAAGGAGAGGTGGCACAAGGTCTGCTTCAGTGCCTGGGCTCGGGCGGGGGCAGTGGGGGCTCCAGCAAGCCCACTGCCCCATCTGCCGCTCTCTTGCAAGAACTCCTTGCCCTCCCTTTCCCTGGCCTCTCAGTTCTGTCAGCCTCTGACGCAAGAATCGTTCCCCAGCTTTACCCCGTGCTTGTTGCTAAAAACAACAAGCAAACAGGAAGAGCAAGAAGAAATAGACGCTTATTTTTCTAATCGAGGATCCCCTAGAAAATGACAATAATGTACTTACAAACTGTTCAGACCCCCCGTCTTGGGGACGGAAATTCCAGGTCACTGTCAGAGCATCGCCCACAGGGGCAAAGCTGGAAAAAGTGCATTTTAACCGAACATCTGTCCCGTTAACAGCCTCCAGCACTCGGGAGGTGTAAATCTCCACAGCTGCAATAGGCCGAAGAGCTGCAATAAGGCGAAGGAGAAAGGAGGGTTAACAGAGGGAGCACAGGGACCGCGGGATCGACCAGAGTAAGGGTCTGCGTAGGCGCAGAACAGCGCTGAGATGACCCGCGCTCAACCTCTCCTCACCGCCCTGCCTGCCGCCAAGCAAGCCCGGCCCTCCCCTTCTGTGTGACACTAGGCACACCTCAGGGAGCCTTCAGGGCGCTCTCACTTTCTCCACGGAACGGTACCCACTTCAAAGCTGTTATAAGAAACTACAAACAGTGGCAAATACAAATGAAAGCAGAAACAAAAGATCTAAACGAATCAGAACACGAGTTAGACGTGTGATCGAGTTAAACATTATGTATGGTGTGTAATGGTCTTTCGGCAGGCGAGCTCTCCGGAGCGGTCCTTGTTATGTGGGCTTTCACAATTCCCCTCTGCAGACATTCGGTCAGCCCCAGACAGTCCACGCTCGCCTGCACCCCTGGGGCCTCACACCACGCGGCACTTTTTACCATGATATTTATGTTTAGAAGGTGCGTGTTGGGGCAGTTTCAAAACCACAGTGGGCCTCTCTCCTTAACGAGTTTGGCTTTTCCGGTGCTGCTGAGAGTCCCAGACAAGACCCACACAATGATCCAAGTACCAGGTCCTGCCTGTGCTGAGAGATTGAAAGCAGCCACAGAGAAATGCTTTGTAACCTGAGATTTGAAAGCCCTCTCTGTGCCTGAATCGCTGGCAGCCGAAACACACCTAAACCTGTTTGTCCAAAAGCAGTTCTTCCAAAAACGACCCACCGACTTTGGTTTCAGTGAAGTCGAAACTAAAGTGAATTCAACTATGGCTCAGGCTCCAAAGAAACTTCTTGCTGCGTCCTGGACAATCAGCTAACTTTACAGGGCAGGCAGGGAGGGAGGAAACGGGGCGAAGCCCACCAGCTCTTACCTGCGAGCTGAATGCCAAGGAGGAGCAGCGCAGCACGCGAAAGGCTCTTGCCATACATGAGGACACCCAGCCCTGGCCCCCGAGACCAGACCGGCCGACCGAGGGCTCCAGCGCCCTGCCGGGCCCCTCCTGGGAGCGAGCGCGAGCACCTGCGTGTTCCCAGAGCCGAGGCAGTCCCTCACCTAAGGGACTCGGTGCGCGGGCGCCTGTGACTCATCCCTGCTCGGCGGGTGCGCTTTGCTGGAATGAAAGGTGGGGCCTCAGCTCCAACGCCCTCCTGCCCTCCTTCCTTCCTCCCCTCCTTCCACCCTCCGCCCTCTACGCTAGGAGCAAGTCTGCACAAAGTCCCCAAGCGCAGTCCTCTGCTTCCCGGCTGCTCTGGGCTCCGGCCTGCGGGTGGCCGAGAAGCAGCCAGGAGGCGGTGCCCAGGCTGCCCTGGGTTGGGCCCTGGCTCGCTCCCCGAAGCAGGCCCCGGGCTGCCCGCGAGGTGAGCGGCGAAGCTGACTTGCAGTGAGTGACTTTCCCAAGCACCTCCCTGGGGCTGGTTAGCGGCGCCACTCACGGCTCCCGGCAGAATTCCTTAGCACCCTCCGTGGACAAAAAGTCCTGCAGTTTACCTCAGTTTTAGCCAGATGTTAACCCGAGGACTTCTGAACCTTTTCCAGCCCGTAGCTTTCCCAGAGGCCCACCTAAAATAAACTGACCAAAGCAAACCTCAATGTGTAATGAGCCTTCAACTTTGAAGGATTTAAAGGCCATGGGGCTCTCCTCCCTGCGCATTCACCAGCCGTCTCCACAGTCTGCCACTCACCCCGCCTGCTTCCCACCCCGGGGTGCTCCAGCACAGGGCCCCCGGCTCGCCAGTGAGGACGCCAAGCCCCCGGGAGGTGAGTGTTTTGCCCAGGCTTCCAAGCCAATAGGCAGCAAAACTGGAGCTGTCCTGACTTCCGAATCTAGTGCTCTTTTTACAAAATAGCAGCTAATATGAACAGTGAACGCAGAGGACTCTCAAGGAATAGGTTTTCGTAACACTTAGCTGGCTTGTGTTCAGGGGCCATTTTTAGGGCAGCCAGGGGTCTGAGAAATCTAGAGTAGAGCAATTTAATGAGAAACGGTGCCTCCTCTCCAGAAAAAGGGTGAGGCAAAGGGTGATGAGGCAAAGGTTGATGCGGCAGAAGGGAGATAAAGAAAGGTTACAGCCGCCCTTAAGAAGTGGGCTCGCCCAGGCGCCCAACCCTGAGCAGAAGCAAATTGCCCTTATCCCCACTAGCAATCTGGAAACTCTTTCGTGATTCATAAAATTCTGCAAGTTAACAGAGAGGTTGCCAGGAGGGGGAGGAAGGGGCAGCCTGAGTAGGAAAGCTGAAGCACCAGGAAGAAAAGAGAAAATTCTACTGAGAGGATGATGACAGAGGTGAAGAAAAGGAAAAGCTGAAGAGAAAAGCAAACTGGAGGGAGAAAGACATCACAGTCATGGAGAAAAACAAGGTCAAAGCAACAAAAATACGTTCCAGCATGAACGTATGGCTACGAGTGTTTCTGAAAATAGAGCGTTTGGCTCCTGTGTCAGCTTCTAGGTTTGCGATCAGCCTAAAATCAGAAAGCCTGGGGAACCTTTGAAGTGGAGATAGGATAAAATAGAGCTTTTCTGGTGTATAGTCCGAAAAGTTCAGCTGCAGGAGCCTGAAAGAGAGGAGTTAAGGAAACGCGATCCTCTTTGTTGGCTTTCAGCTTGCAGGGAAACGCAGCTCTAAGGAGAGAGGGAGGGCCTGAGTTTTGAAGTCTGCAGCATATTGCAAAATGTGGTGAGAGGTAGAGTTACCGAAACGCTCAGGGATACAGTGAAAAGCAGCAGGAGAGGAATCAGGGCAAGAAGAACTGAACAAACTGCCTGTTGTCAGGAGCAGAAGAATGTCCCCCAGGTAGCCCGACGCCCTGTGTGCAGGCCGCCGCCCCGCTGAGAGGGTCAGCAGCTGCCCCGGCCCTCTCCTCCGCGGAGTCAAGTTCCTGGCCTTCTGCCCAGCAACGCCCAATTCCTTCCAGTTAGAGTGGCTCCAGTCATCCAGTTTCCCTCCTGCGCGGGGAGGGAGGAGGCCAAGGGCTGGATTAAGTAGAGGAAACACTAGGTAAAGAGGACATTTGCATTCAAAGAAGAATTAACACCTATTCTATTCAAACTATTCCAGAAAACTCAAGAGGCGGGAAAACCCCCAAACTCTTTTTATGAAGCCAGCATCACCCTAATCCCCAAAACAGATAAAGACACTACAAAGAAAAAAAATTACAGGCCAATATCCCTGATGAACACAGATGCTAAAATCCTCACTAAAATACTAGCAAACCGATCCAGCAACACATTAAAAAGATCATACACCACGACCAAGTGGGATTTATTCCAGGGATGCAAGGCTGGTACAACATCCGCAAATCGATAAACGTGATACATCACATAAACAAAATGAAGGACACAAATCATATGATCATAGCAGTGCAGTTTACAGTAGCTAAGATCTGGAAACAGCCCAAGTGCCCACCAGTAGATGAGCAGATAAAAAAGCTGTGGGACATTCACACCATGGAATACTACACAGCTATAAAGAAGAAGGATCTTGTACCCTTTAGGACAGTATGGAGGGACCTGGAGAATATTATGCTGAGTGAAATAAACCAGGCAGCGAAAGACAAACATCACATGATCTCACTTATACGTGGAATCTAAAGAACTTAATAAACTGATGAACAGAATAGATTCAATGACATGGACGCATAGATGAGACTGACGAATGTCAGAGGGATGGAGGAGGGTGGGTGGGGGGAGGGGGAGAGAGTAACCAAAGAATTTATATGCACAACCCAAGGACACGGACAATGGTAGGGAGAGGGACTGGGGAGGGGGAAGGGACAGGGTGGAAAGGGTCATTGGGGAGATAAAGGGACATTTGTAATACTTTAAATAAATAAATATAAATAAATAAATAAACGGGTGTTTGCCCCTAAGAGTCCCCAGATGCCAGTCCGCAGGACTGTGATCACAGCTGGAGGCTCTGGCAGGTTCTGCCCCCGAGGCCGCTGTGTGGAGGCCCAGTGAAGCCACCATCACCCTGTCTGACAAGGAGGCAAAGGCTCCACCTGAGGACTTGGGGGGCAAGAAGGAAAGAAGGTACATTAAACTCAAAGTCACCGGACAGCACAGCAGTGAGATTCACTTCAAAGTGGAAATGACAGCACAGCTCAGGAAACTCCACCGCACCGCCCAAGGCGGGGCGTGCCAGCGACTTCACTCGGGCTGCTCCTGAAGGTCAGGGGGCTGCTGAGGGTCGCGCTCCAGAAGAGCCGGGAAGGCGGGCAGAAGACACGAGCGAGTTCGTCGGGGATGAGCACGGCCCTTCAACCCTTTAGACATTCTTTTTATTTTATTTTATTTTCCCTCAATCCTTTTTTATTTTTAAAAATAGTTCTTTTGTGATGAGATGTTCAAAATGGACTAGAAAACTGACCCCTCTCTTTGAAACACCTGGTCGTTTGGTTTCCAGTGCCCACTGTGCATCGCTGTGTTTTCACTGTGCTGACTGGGGTGGTCCAGCCCAGCCCCCTTCCCACGGTCCCTCCTTTTGCACAGCGCCGCCTTTCCCAGGACTGTCCTTTCAGGCTGTGGCAGCCAGGTGGCCACTGCGAGTGTGCGCACAGACCTCCGACGGCTGGACGCCCAGCACACTCCGACGGCTGCTTCCCCCCCACCCCCCACTCGACTGTCAGCTGGAGGCCGGAGTTTTCAGAGAACTGAGCTGTGGAAAGCGACTGTCCTCAACGTGAGCGCTTTTCAAATCTGAAGGTCTGCGCCAGGGAAGAGGGGTGCCCGGTTGGAGCCAGGATGGCAGGCGAGGCGACTGTGCAGAGGAACTCCAAGGGCGCTTCGGGAGAACCCCCCGGAGGAGTGCCCGTTTTCGTTAGCAGTTAATAGTTGCTCGTGCAGAAGTGTGTGTGGCAGAACACGCTCTTTTAATTTTATTTCCACTTTTTGGCCTAGGATATGGGTTTTCAATGGCCATGTCTGTACCAGCTTTATTAAAATAAACCAAATATTTGTAAAAATCTTAAAAAACAAAACCAGAGGCCTCTGGTAAGGCCTAAGTTATAAGTGAGTGTTGAGGCAAATGAGAGAAAAGGAAGAGGAATTCTAGAGACTAAAAGGAAAAAAAGTGAAGTCTTCAGAGACATCACTTGGTTCTCAAGTTTCCCAGGGAAAATGCTGTCGGGGAGTCTGTGACTCACCAGCGGTTCAGAAAGCTCCCCACCTGTCCCCACACCCTGCACGTGTCCCAAACATGTGTCTACCGGGTACCTCGACCCTGGCCAGGGGGGAACTCAGGAGACAAAGGACACTGGCCTGAGCAATCTTTGTAAAAACTCTTGTCTTAACATCCTAGGAAAAATGGTTTTCTCGCCACAAGATGAAATCAGCATTCTGTGAGGCAAGGTAAACAGTGTAGCTCTCTGGGTAGTTCAAATAGAGTATGTGTTTACTCAAAAGTTTCTGTGCATGTCTTTCTGACTAGTAAAAATGTTATTAAATTTTTGTTATATGCTGGGCTAGACATAGAAAGTAAATGAGACATTTCTGCCCGGGGGTAGGGGGAATCAGAATCTGAAGAGAAGTGACGTGTGTATGTAAGTAAATAATTAGTGTATTTGTGACTTTTGGACTGAACCCTTAAAGGACCAATAGGAATTCTGGAAAGAGAGGAGGAAAAGGTATTGCTGCTGGGACAAATGGGTGGGACTGTGGCATCCACTGGACCTGCCAGCCAGCCCTCAGCTCTGGAGGGGTGGCAGGCCAGGGGGCTGAAGAGGGAGGCAGGGCTCAGGTGTTGCGGGTCCTCACTATCCATGAGGGGAAACAAGGAGAGAAACCTCGGGACATCAGCCACCACACACTACCAGCTTTCTCATAAAGCCCTGGCCTAGGAGCCAGAATAAAGGCAGAAACTTAACTTGAGCTTTCAAAACACTCAGGGGCTCCCAGTCTTCCCTTACCAACAATTCCTATCTATACCTCTTTTTAACAAAAAAAACAAACAAAAAGCCTTCCTCTGGTTTAGAGAGCTCTTTAAACATGAGAGAGGGAGCTGAGGATGTCAGAGTCCCAGACGAGAGGTGGCTCTTGGCCCCAGGAAAGGAGGTGTGTTCCCGCTGGCCCTCCGCCTTGCCTCAAGCTCCCTAGGGATCCTCCCAGTAGGTCTGGATCCGAGGCTGAGCCCTAATAGCGCAGAAGAGCCCTGGGCGCCCCCGTCCTATCTCCCGCCTCACTGCGGCTCCTACGCCTGCCCAGGAAGGCCTTAGGCTCCTTTCCTAATTACAGAGGAGAGACAGTGCTCGTATTAAGCAGCTTCTCTCATTAATAGCTCCTCTTCTCCTAAAGAGAAGCTACGGGTTTGCACAGGGCTGGAGCAGTGGTGCGTCCTTGAAGACAGCTTTGAACCTCCCCTGCGAGGGCGAGCAAGGGGCCTCGAGGGCAGCGTTCGCCTACGTTTCTCTTCAGCATCCGTACCATATCTTAATAACAGCTGAGTGTTTACACTTATATTGTGCTTATTGATGAACACAGCATCTTTTGGTTACCATGACCACTTTTCATTCTTAGGAAAGTAATTTGTTTTCTGAGAAAAGAAATAGCCATTTCTTTTTTTCTTTTTTTCTTTTTTCTTTTTTTTTTTTGCTACCACACACTAAGAGGCATGAGGCACAGAAGCTGGAGTTTGACCTGCTTAGGTCTAAAGCCAAGCTTGGCCACTAACTAGCTGTGTGACCTTGGGCAGTTATTTAGTTCTCTGTGCCTTAATTACCTCACAGGTAAAATGAGAAAAACAGTATCTGCCCCATAGGCATCATATAAGAATCAGGTGAAATACTGTGTTTAAATAAACCTCTAGCTCAGTGCCCCTAGAAAATGCTAAGTAAATCTAGCTCTTTGTAGTTATACTTAAGGTATTGAAAACTGTTCCCATGAGCACTTTGGGAAAGGGCTGGCAGTTTATATGGAAATATAAAGCTAACCACCTTAGCAGCTCCACTCCTGGGTACTCACCCAAGAGAAGTGAAGGTATATATAGCCACAAAAAACCTGTATGGGAAGGTTCGCAGAAGCTTTATTTATAGCATCCCCAAACTGGGAACAGTCAGGGGTCCACCAGCAGAAAAATGGATAACACTCTGGAATACTCGTGAAATGGGAGACAACTCAGCAATGAGAAGGAACAAACAACACGCACAATCACAGGAATGAATCTCAAAAATACGATGGCGAATAAAATTAGCCGGGTGCAAAGCACTGCACACTCCGATTCCGCTTTTACGAAGTTCTAAAACAGGCAAAATTAATCTCTGGTGGAAAATCATAACAATGTTTGCCCTTGGGGAGTAGGGGTAGGAATTGTTACGTAACTTACCTTTAATATCTTTACAGCTAACAAAAACCTTAGAAAGTACTTTATTAATATTCCCACTTTGCAGAGGAGAAAAATGAGGCTGGGAGATTTAGTAACTTGCCCAGGGTCACATAGGTAGGAGATGGCACAGCTGGGCTTTAACTCTGAAATCTCCGATCCTTCCTCTACAAAGTACACTTAGACTGTAAGAGGCAGAACAGGAGGAAAGGAGCTATTGATGGTTGGATTCTTTTGTATCTATTGTATTACAAGGGTTTTCAGTTAAATTCTATTAATATAAGAGAAATTTTACCATAGAAAGTAATGGAAATTTTAAATGAGAGGAAGAGAGAAAGGCAATAGGGATTTGTCAGAGATGCTAAGGAGGCTTTGCCTTTTTCTAAAAGTAGTAGACATTATCAAGGAGCTCTACACACACTGAAGGATTTAAGCGTAGACAAAAGTGGTGGCATCCAGCACTCACTGAAGTCGAACAGCAAACGGGATGGAGGATAATTTGCTGGTTAATCAAAAGATGGAGTCTCCACATGAGCTACACTGCGCTAGGCTGGGTGGAAAAGAGCTTCACCCCTTCCAACACCTTCATGTGTGCTGTTCCATAACCACTGAGACAGTGCACTTACCTTTGAAAACAGACCTAAGCTCCCTGGAGGAAAGCTGACCTTGCAATAAGCCTGCTTACAGGATGAATTGCAATAAGTGCAGGCTTACTAAAGCAGCCTGCGACAAGACCTGACTTGAAATCTGAATCAGCAATTCTGTTCTCTCCTGGCCTCAGCCTCAGCAACTTTTTGTCCAGGGTCTTTGATATATTGCAACTCCACCTTTTCGTGTTTGCTTGTTTTCCAGCAATTGTCTCAGGGAGAAAAGGGGGTTGCAGATGCATTAGGTTTGAGATGACATCACAAGTGGGAAAAGTGTGGAGTCTGCAACTCAATAGAAGGAACTGTCTGTCCCAAGGGATAAAGGGAGACAGGAAGAGAGTGAGGATCAGGCGTCACACTCTCAGAGCTGCAAGAAATCGTGAAGACCTGTGACCCTAATATGCCCTAAATGGCATTCAGACAAACACCACTCCTCAAGGTTTGAGTAGGTGTTGAATGAAAAAAGACTCCATACTCAAGAAGAAATGTTAGGTTAAATAAAACTAAACAGATTTTTAATTTTGTTTTGTTTTTAGCTACAGTATGTTAACATGAAACAACTCTGGGAGGGGGGTGTTGTTTACACATCGCCTATTAATCTTTCTAGAACTTTCTCTTCACTGAAAAACTTGGGGACAGTGCTTCTCAAAGTGTGGACTGCAGATTATCTGGAAATTGACACTGTCCTCAAGAAGATAAATACAAAACCTGAGACTGTTTAAAGCTATTATTATAAGTAATTTGACATTGCTGCAATATCCAAGGCCATGATCGAAAGACTCATTGTATGGGGTAGAGAACACTAACGGGAGCTGCAAATTGAATGGCAGGAGGCATATGGTGCGAGCCTTGTGCTAAACACATACACTAGAACCAAGTATTGATCATGCATTAGAGCTTGCTGAGAACTGGTTTAGGAAACACTGACAGGCCCAATCTATATTGTAGACATGGGCATGTTGAATTCTAGAGAGATAAAGTGACTTGTTCAAGGTCATGAAGGTCAGTAGCAAAGGGATCACCCTTGGGTTGCCAATTGAGGGGGTGGGGGAACAGATGAAAGAAGAGACAGTTAAGAAACTAGAGATATAAAAAATAGAAAAATGTCACTGATAATGATTACATGATGGTAATTCTGATTTTAAATGGCATCAGGCTAGCAGATCTCCATGCAGCTCCTCCCAGGACTCTTACAAAGACATCAAATAGAGGAAAGCTTATGCCAAACTCTGAAAGAATCTCCATCAGCTGAACTGAAGAATTTCAATCTTGAGCTAGTACGTGCCTGGAAAATGTGGGAAAAGAGTTTTTAGCTCTCCCCTCTGTCTAGCATTGACCCATACCCGGAAGTTGACAGGAGATTGTGAAACTGGGCCAACTGTGAAGAAATAAGAAGAAGTGAGTGGGGACAGTGGTAAACCCAGCTCCAGCCAGCTATTGACAGAAGAAAGGCAGGCCTAGCCCTGGCCAGTGTGGCTCAGTTGGTTGGGTGTTGTCCTGTGCACCGAAAGGTCACTGGTTCAATTCCTGGTCAGGGCACAAGCGGCTCGATCCCCAGTAGAGGGCATGCAGGAGGGAGCCATGTGGATGTTTCCCTCTCACATCTATGTTTTTTTCTCTCTCTCTCTCCCCCTTCCTCTCTCTCTAAAAATCAATTTTAAAAACCTTTTTTTTTTTTAAAGAAAGGCAGGCCTAGTATTGTCACTTTTTTTTAAACTTCTTAATATATTATTTTTTACTTTTAATTAAACATTTTATTTTGAGATATTTCTAGATTTATGTACAGCTAAGGAAATAATACAGAGAGATCCCATATATCCTTCACTCAGCATCCCCCAATGGTAACATTTTGCACAACTCTAGTGCAATATCAGGATACTGTCATTAACTCAGTCAAAATACAGAGTGTTTTCATCACCACAAGGAACCTGTCACTTTTTTTTTTTTTTAAAGAGGAGACAGAGAAACATCAATTTTTTGTTCCACTTATTTATGCATTCATTCATTGATTGTGCCCTGAACAGGGATTGAACCTGAAACCTTGGCGTATCTTGCTGTCGCTCTAAACAAATGAGCTGCCAGGGTGCAACTTTTTTTTTTTTTTATTTATCTTTATTGTTGAAAGCACTATAGGTGTCCCATTTTTTTCCCCCCAAATGACCCCCTCCACCTCACTCTCACCCCCTCCCCAGGCCCTCATCCCATCATTGTCCGTGTCCATGGGTTATGCACATATGCATATAACTTCTTTGGCCAATCCCCTCCCACTCTCCACCCCCCTTTCCCTCTTCCTTCTGAAATGTGATCGTCTGTTGTATGCGTCAATGTCTCTGCATCCACTTAGTTTGTCATATTATTTTGTTCATTAGCTTCTTCTTAAAGAAGATCCTTCAACATTTCACTTAGTACTGGTCTGGTAATGATGAATTTCTTTAGCTTTTCCTTGTCTGAGAAGCTCTTTATCTGACCTTCAGTTCTAAATGATAGAACTGGGTAGAGTAATCTTGGTTGTAGGTTCTTGCTTTTCATCACTTTGAATATTTCTTGCCATTCCCTTCTGGCCTGCAAGGTTTCTGTGGAGAAATCAGCTGACAGTCGTATGGGAGCTCCCTTGTAGGTAACTAACTGCTTTTCGCTTGCTGCTTTTAAGATTCTCTCTTTGTCTTTAACCTTTGGCATTTTAATTATGATGTGTCTTGCTGTGGGCCTCTTTGGGTTCCTCTTGTTTGGGACTCTCTGTGCTTCCTGGACTTGTACGTCTATTTCTTTCCTTAGGTAGGGAAAGTTTTCTGTAATTATTTTTTTTAATAGGTTTTCCATTTCTTGCTTTCTTTCTTCTCCTTCTGGTACCCCAATAATACGAATGTTGGGCCACTTGAAGTAGTCTCAAAGACTCCTTACACTATTTTTGGATTCTTTTTTCTTTTTGCTCTTCTGGTTGGGTGTTTTTTGTTTCCTCATGTTCCAAATTGCTGATTTGATTCTCAGCATCTTCTACTCTACTGTTGATTCTCTGTAAATTATTCTTCAATTCAGTTCACGTAGCCTTCATTTCTGATAGGTATTTTATTAGGTCATCGATGGTCTCACTTGTTATCGTAATAGTCTTACTAATATCCTTGAGCATCCTTGTAACCAAAATTCTGAACTCTGTATCTGTTTGTTTGGTTCTATTTCATTTAGTTCCTCTTCTAGAGATTTCTTCTGTTCTTTCGTTTGTGACATGTTTCTTTGCCTCTGCATTTTGGCTGCTTCCAGGTGTTTGTTTCTATGTATTAGGTAGAGGTGTTATGTCTCCTGGAATTTGTAGAGTGGCTTTGTGTAGTAGGTGTTCTATAGGGCCCAGTGGCTCAGCCTCCCCAGTCACCTGAGCTGGGCCTTCTAGGTGCTTCCCTGTGTGTGCTGTGTGCACTGTCCTGCTGTAGTTGAGCTTTGGTTGCTGTGGGCATCACTAGGAGGAATTGACCCCCAGGTCAATCGGCTATGAAGACCAGCTGCAACTACAACCAAAGAGCTGCTGTGCTTGGAGACACCCCTATGGAGCAGGATTTACTTCAGTGGAGCTTCGGTGTTCACCAAGTGCACCCCTAGAGTGTGTCACTCGTGGATGAGATGAGGTTGTAATCCAGTGTGGCTGAGTCTGACCATCAGGTGCACTGTCTCTGGGGCCTCCCAGGAGGTGCAAAGTCAGCCTCTGCCAGTGCCTTGCCCAGGGCCACCCAGCATGAGCTACACAGCAAACCGTAGTTGGCTGCTACTTGTGCTGGGCTTGAAGGTGTCCAGGAGAGGCCAAACTATGAACCAATGCAGGCTGCCGCTAGTGCCAGGCCTGGGGCCACTTATCAAGCTGTATAGGGCATGCTGCTGCTTGTTAGAGAGATTTTAGGAAAGTCCTAAGCATGGGGCTCAAGGGGCCACTTGCATAGACAAGCCACTGGAAATGGCCTGGATGAGCTTGCAGGTGGGAGGGGCGGGGCCTCTGGGAATCAAGGGGCAGGGCCAAAGGTGTGAGTCAGGTCCTGGGGATTCAAATATGGGGCCTGCCTGCCAGCTGTTTGCGGGGAGGGCTCGCCAAAGGAGCCAGGGCCTCTGCCAGCTCCTCTGCTTGGGAGAAAGCTGCCCCTCCACCTCTCGCCCGGATCTCAGGCAGGTTAGCTCCTCCCCAAGTGTCCCAGGTCCTTTCAAGCTGCTGCGGGGCACTGGGCTCAGAGGGAGCGTCCAAGTGAGTCTGTGCTCGAGCCCTTAAGAGGAGCTGCTGGGGCTCCCGCAGCCTCTGCGACCCTCAGGGACAGTCCCCGCTGTTTCTCACAGCCCGAAGTTGTGGGGATGTCTCTTCCCGGCCCTGGAGCTCTGGGCTGGGGGCCTGCTGTGGAGCTTGGACCCCTCGCTCCTCCGGGAAACCTCCCTGGATTAACCCACGGCACAGGCTGTGGGCCTGGGGCCGCATCTCCGCCCCTCCTCCCAGCCTCGGTGCCCCTTCAGCTCCCTGGTTGTAGGGCTTCTGTGCAGCCAGGTTCAGGAGGCTCTGAGTGATGGTGGTTCTGTATTTTAGTTGCAATTTTGATGTGGTTGTGGGAGGCGGCAGGTGCAGCTGTTACCTACGCAGCCAGCTTGTTTCTCTCCAGGGTGCAACTTTTTAAAAAGAAGCAGAAAGTCTGGACTTTTGGTGAAATAATCCACTCTGTTAATGTTGTCAATGAATTTACATGTTTTGAAACTCTATGAATATTCATTATATGATGTCATTTATATTGGGTTCAACAAATGACCAAACTAACCTACAGTGGCAAAGGTGGCCTAGTGGTTATCCTTGTGTGAGGACAGTAACCAGAAGGGGCATGAGGTTGGTTTCTGGGATCCTTGAACGGCTGTTTCGCAACCTGCTTGTCACGTGAGCATGTTCACTTCATGAAAATCCACTGAGCAGTTTCCATAAGTATGAAAATAAAGACTTGAGCTTAAAAGAAGGTGGCCTCTCTACACCAGTGACCTTGCGTGTGGATGAAGGAACACTGGAGCACGGAATTGTGAACCGCAGACAGACGTGGCATTCTTATGAAATACTGTAACGTATGGTCATTACAAGTTTATCAGCTTCTTGAAAAAAGTGCCTGGTCTCAGGGATCAAACATAAGGCTTAAAACAGCAGGTGCTAAGTCAACACTGGTGAGCAAGTAGCCCGAGCTTGAGATGGCAGAAATGAGACGTTTAGGATAATGGTGGAGGCCACACATTTTGACTAAAAATTCTTCCCCCTTGACAAAACCAAAATCAGGTTGTTATTTTCACTAAAATAAGACCACCAAAATTTTTAGTTTTTTCCTTAATCTAGTTTTTTCTTTAGTATTTTTATATGCTTTGTAGTAATTTGTCTGTAAGAGCCAAACAGAACTTAACCATAGCACTAGTAATAAGAAACTCCAAATTAACTAAGATTTTAAAGTTTAGATTGATTAGTCTCTGTTTATCTTGAGAAGCAAAAACTCATGAGAGAAAATGTAGTTTAGCAACAGAATCGCTGAGAGAGAAATCTGATTTCTAAATTCCTTCATTTTCATCTCCGTGCCTTTTTCAAAGTTTCTTCCCTCTAACTTGCCTTCTCACTGCTCTCCGCCTCCTCACAGTGCTTCTTTGCTCTTAAGGTAGGGCATGGGTGACCATGTAATTTATTGTCCAAACTGGGATGCTTTTGAGAGTTGATATTTACACTGAAAAATCAGGCATCAAGCGGGACTGTCCCAGGACACCGGAGCTGGCTCACCCTGTGTTGTCGTCTTTTCCATCCTTGCTGCTCCCTATCTTAAACTCTTGGGTCCTCAGATTCCACGTTTGTAAATGAGGGGATTGGACCAGGTGGCCTCCAAGGACCCTTCCAGCCCTTTGCATTCTAAGAGTCTACTGTTCTGATTGAAAATGCTTCATCCTTAAAACTCAGTCTTCCTCAGAAACAGAACCAAAGTCAGGTTGTTCTTCCACCAAAAAGCCTGCACAGCCTCAGGTCCACTTTCTTTCATCACTGATCCATCGGATACTGAGAAGCGGGTGCTAAGCCAGCTACAGCCTCTCAGCCTCTGCCCTCCACTCCCCACTGAGGCCGGCACCTTCAGGAGCCAGCAGGTTGGACCTGTTGGCGCAGGGTGTTTGCTGTCCGGGCAAACAGGACGTGAGTCTTCACGGCGAGTCAGAGCAGGACGGGCAGTGCTGCTGCTGGGCTTGGGGTTCGGGCTTCAGGCTTTGGGAGGGAGACTCTGAGTCTCAGCACCACTGCTGCTTTCTCCAACCTGCCCCAGGGTTGCATCCCCTGAGTGTCCATGCCTGCTGAACCACACTAGCAGGAACCAGAGGAAACGTCTTCTTTTATTTTTGCTTTTAAAACTCATCTTTAAAGCTGTCACCTTGAGGGCCAGATTTCAGCCTAATGATGCCAACACATTTCCAAACATCCTTGAGCAATTCTTTTGGAATTGCCTTAGAAGCATGAACCACAATTTTTCTTGCGATTCCTAATGATGGCAGATCTTCCTGCTTTTGAGAGTGAGTTTTTGACACACATTTTAAAGTGATGTAGCTCAAATCTGAAGAGAGTGAGAAAGTGAGTGACCACACTGAGCACTGGGCACTGGTTGTAAAATCACGAAAATGAGCGTCCTGTAAAGTAGGTGAATGGTCCCTGAGGATCCTTTAAAACATTAAAAAAACGAAAAACCAGTTTGTGCATAATTATGATAGGGGAATAGTTCCTTACCAAATTTGCTTTAAGAACTCCCATACAGTTGTGGAGTTGGACTCGCATCTGAAATGGCCCCCTCTTCGTGGAGTAGGCCTTTCGTCATCTGGCCCCTGCCAACCACCCAGCCCCTTTCCCCACTGCCCAGGTTCCTAGACCCTTGTTCTTAGCTTACAAAACTCACCACGTGCAAAATCACACACAAACTGGTCAATGCTCATCCTCACCTCCAGCTATGTATCTGTACATAGCATTCGGTCTGCTTTGTCCACCCTATGCATTCTTCGCCTTTCACAATTAAGCTTGTTTTCTGCGAAGGCTCCCCTGACCCTGGAGCAAGAGTCCACAGTTCCCTTACAGTGTACATCCATGACAGCTTTGCAACAGTCCCTCCTGCGCTGTGCCACCGGTACTGCTCTACACGTCTGTCTCCACGCTGGGCTGGGCCCCTTGAAGGCAGGCTCCGTTTCTCACTCATCTCTGTATCCCCAGCACTTAAAACTGTGAGGCACATAGTGGTCGCTCCGTGCATACTTGCTAAATGAGTGAATGCACACTGACTGAATAGTTTCCACTGAGGCTGTGCAGTGTGGGCTGCCCTCTGCTGGGACCCAAAAGAGCTCCAAGGGTGAAGACCTAAACCTGAGTCCCAGCTTTCACTCTGCTTTACTTTTGTATCCAAGTAAAGATCATCTCCGTGATTAAAAAAATCTACACTGAACAAGAGCTTCTCACCTTTCTCTGTTTTTCACCCTGGGAGCCATCTGAAAGGAGAGGAGCAAATACAGTCTACTACGTATAAAAAATTCTATTTGAATATGTATAATGTAACATATTAAATAATAATAGTCCAAGTGTGTCTCCTACTTTCATTCATTATGTCTTTTTGTTATTGATTTTAGAAAGAGAGACTTGTTGTTTTACTTATAGGCATTCATTGGTTGATTCTTATATGTGCCCTGACCTAGGATCCAACCCATTACCTTAGTATATTGGGATGACGCTCTGACCAACTGAGCTACCGAGCCGGGGATATAAGTCTTAATTATTGCATGAATGATCAAAACCTCTGAAACCTAAGGGTCTGAAACCTAGAATTTTTTTTATTTTTTTAAACTGATTTTAGAGAGGGAGAGAGTGGGAGAGAAAGAAACATCGATTTGCTGTTCCACTTATTTCTGCATCATTGGTCACTTCTTGTAGGTGCCCTGACTGGGAATCAAACCTGGAACCTTGGCATATCGGGATAACGCTCCCACCAACTGAGTTACCCGGCCAAGGCTACAGTTTATTTATTTGAGTTAGGATACAAACAAGGTCCAAAATTGGCAATTGGTCCATATAGTTCCTAAGTATTTTTTAATCTATAGGTTCCCCTTTATCTCTTTTATTTCCCTGCAATTTTCATTTTGAAAACTGGGTCATATGTCTGACAGAGTTTTCCAGTCTGGATTTTTGTCTGTATCGCATGATGCTGTGTAATGTGTTCCTCTGTGTTTCCTCTGTGTTTCCTATAAATTAGTATTGGACTTAGAGTAGTGGTGTTCAGTCCTCAGTAGGCACCAGAATCATCTGAATGGCTTCTTAAAACAGATTCCTGGACCCCATCTCCAAAGTTTCTGATTCTAGTCTGAGGTGAGTTCTGAACATTTGAGTTTCTACCAAGTTGTCAGGTGATGCCAAGAACTTGAAACAATCATTGAAGTAGTCTGAACTAAGGCTCAATCAGATTCAGAGTTGGCTTTTTGTAAGCAAAACTCCCTACTGGTGGTATTGCGTTCTTCCTTCCAGGGATACATGTCTGGTTGTCTTCTTTTGTGACGTTAGCAGTCTTTGATGCCCAGTGCCTAGAGACCTTTATTCATTAGGTGGTGCAAAATGGTGATGCTCTAATTCTATCGTTCCTGTTTTTAAAAAAAGAAAGAAACAACAGGCCAAATTGAAGTCACTTTTGCTAAGCACGTCACCAAATCAAAACTCAATAACTAGCCTAATTGCAGTGTCAGCCTCTCCCAGAAATCAAATTTTAAATCAATCCATCGGGAATTTCCAATTCAACATTAGTGAGGTCACCTGACTGATAAGACTCCCTGCCTTTCCCTACAGGGGTGGGGAACCTTTTTCTCCCAAGGGCCATTTAGATATTTATAACATCATTCTTAGGCCATACAAAATTATCAACTTAAAAATTAGCTATGAAAAAAGCCCCTAGATTTATTGAATTTTGAGTCCAGCCTGTGGTTGCCT
This sequence comes from Miniopterus natalensis, assembly GCF_054644295.1. Lineage (NCBI taxonomy): Eukaryota > Metazoa > Chordata > Mammalia > Chiroptera > Miniopteridae > Miniopterus > Miniopterus natalensis. The sequence continues at coordinate 6,695,677 of NC_142091.1, read as the reverse complement.
TGGCAAGGTCAGACCAGATGATTTCTTGGGCCATATAGGGCCCCTGGGCCGGATGTTCCCAATGCCTGCTGCCTAAAAGGAAGGTGCCATTGCCTGAAATAATCCACTCTCTTAACTTCTAGCCCCACCTTCTTTCTGTCTAAAAAAACCCTTCCATTTTGTACAACTCATTGGAGTGCCCTTCTAGTTGCTATATGGGATGCTGTCTGATTCATAAATTGCTTAATAAAGCCAATTAGATCTTCAGTTTTACTTGGTTAAATTTGTTCTTTAACACCTGCTTCATTTACCAGATTATGACTATTTCCAGGAAGAAGAACTCCCTCATCTGCTAAATGATTACCAGTGGAATAGTTGATATAGGAAAAACCAGTTTTGAACACAATGAGTTGGTTCACTAGCATTGCCCAATGTTTACCAATTAGAGATACTTTTGTTTGAGTTTATAGTGTCATTATAAATTCCTGACATTAAACAGATCTGATGCATTTCAAACATTACAGATATTATCCTTACTGATTCTCAAGAGTATACCATCTTTGGCCAGTGGTAGCCTCTTCAAACTGGCTCTTGGCTCTTGAATCCTTGTAAGGTGTGTTTGCTGTATTACTTACGAATATTCAGAGATTAAAGATGGCAGTGGACTGAGTGGAAGCTGCACTGACACTCTCCTGGGACCAAACTGGAATTACAACTAAAATATGGAAAAACCATCCTGAATAATCAATTGCAAATGAAGACGAGCTGGAGAGCACCCTCATAACCAAGGAGGAAAAGTGGAAACCACATAAAGATGGGTAGGAAGTATGGAGGCGCAAGAGGGCTGGCTGGGCTCCCACAGGCAGCAGCTGAATGTCCAGAGGGATAACTCAGCTGTGAGGGGTTCCTACTGAGAACTCTGGGGTCTAAATCCCAGGCTAGGCTCCCCAGCCCAGAGTACCAGAACTGAGTAAGGTGCCCACATAACATCTGGCTGTGAAAAACAGCTGGGTTTCTGTCTGCCAGGGAGAGATGGCTGGAAATGCAGGCACCCTCTTAAAGTGCCAATGCATAAAGTTTCATGTGCAGCCACTTACCTCAGGCTCCAGCAGAGGGAGGACAGAGTATACTAGAGAAGTGAGAGGAGAATCTAGGGTTGTGGGCTCTGGAGATAGAGCTCAGAGGGCATACCTCTGGATTCCAAACCTCTCCCCCTACACCCTAGAGTTTCTAGAGCCTAAGGCTCATTAAGAGACTGATAACAATCAGCTGCCTCACCTTGTGCAGTTTCTGCAGCCTGAGGCTCATTAAGAGAATCAGATTAATCAGAAGCAGACCTCAGAGTGCTTTGAGTCTTTGCTTGATCTGTTTCTGTACCCAGGCCTTGGAAAAGCAGACTTTGGTGTGCATCTTGGTCCTGTCCAAATGCATTCAGTCCCAGCAGAAGAGACCTCAGGCCTAGGGTTGTTGATAGCTCCAAACAGGGTATATACAAGGCCAATCACAAACAGCATCTGGCATTGGCCTGCACCAGAGACCTTCCAAAAAGACTGAGAGTCCTAGCACATCTACCTAATACATAGAAACAAACCCAAATAGGCAGCGAAAATGGGGAGACAAAAAAACAAGCCCCAAATGAAAGAACAAGAGAAGTCTTCAAAAAAAGAGCTAAATGAAGTGGAGATAAGCAATCTATCAGATATAGAGTTCAGAATACTGATTGTAAGGATGCTCAATAGCATGAAAAATATATATGGAAACTATGAGGGAAATTAAGAATGACATAGCAGAAATAAAGAATACATTGGAAGGAATAAACAGCAGACTAGAGGAAGCTGAGGAATTAGAAGACAGCGTAGAAAAATTCACTCAATCAGAGATCCAAAAAGAAAAAACAATTAAAAATAGGAGGACAGTTTAAGGGAGCTGTAAGACAACATGAAACATAACAATATTTGTGTCAGAATAGTGACAGAGAAGGTTGAAAGTAAAAAGGGTTAGAGAACCTGTTTGAAGAAATAATGGCAGAAAACTTCCCTAACCTGGTCAAGGAAAAAGTCACACAAGTTCAGGAGGCACAGAGAATCCCAAGAAAGAAGAACCCAAAGAGGCCCACACCCAGACACATCATAATTAAAATGCCAAAAATTCAAGACAAAGAGAGAATATTAAAGGCAGCAAGAGAAAAGCAATCTATTTCCTACAAAGGAGCTCCCATAAGGCTGTCAGCTGATTTCTCATCAGAAACTCTACAGGCCAGAGGGAATGGCATGGGGTATTCAAAGTAATGCAAAACAAGGATCTGAAACCAAGACTACTCTATCCAGCAAGGCTATCATTCAAAATAGATGGTGAAATAAAGAGCTTCCTAGACAAAAAAAGGTTAAAGGAGTTTATCACCACCAAACCAGCATTGCAGGGAATGTTAAAGGGACTGCTGTAATAAGAAGAAGAAATAGAGAGAGAAACATAGGCATCAAGAATTAAAATGGCAATAAATGAGGACCTATGAATAATAACCTAAAGGACTTTAAGGGAGAGATCAACAGCCATACAGTCACAGTCGTGGACTTTAACACCCCACTGATTTCACTGGACATCATCCAGACAAAAAGTCAACACAGAAACAGTGGCTGGAAATGGCACACTAGATCAGATGGATTTAATTGACATTTACAGAACATTTCATCCCAAAGCTGCAAAATATACATTCCTCTCAAGTGCACATGGGTCATTCTGAAAAATAGACCACATGTTAGGACACAAAGCAAGTCTCTACAAATTCAAGATTGAAATCATGTCAAGCATCTCAGATCACAAGGGCATGAAATTAGAAGTCAACTACAGTAAAAACATTCAAACAACACATGGAGGCTAAATAGCATGTTATTAAACAATGAATGGGTTACCGATAAGATCAAGAAAGGAATCAAAAACTTCCTGGAAACAAATGAAAATGAACACACAACAACCCAAAATCTATGGGACACAATGAAAGCAATCCTAAGGGGGAAATTCATAGCACTGCAGGCTTCCCTCAAAAAGCAAGAAAAACTTTTAGTAAACCATCTAACCCTACAACTTAAAGAATTAGAAAGCTCCCCTGTGAGGCCGTCTGGACCAGGGCTTTTGTTTGCTGGGACATTTTTTATTACTGCTTCGATTTCATCAATTGTTATTGGCCTATTCAGGTTTTCTGATTCAGTTTTACATGATCTCACTTATATGTGAATCTAATAAACAAAACAGACTGAGGAACAAAATAGATACAAAGACATAGAAGCAGGGAACAGACAGGGATCTCAGTGGGGAGGCGGGGGTGGGGGGGTAGGGGGGGAGATTAATCAGAGAACTTATATACATATGTGCATAACCCATGGACACAGACATTAGTGTGGTGAAGGCCTGGGGGAGGGAGATGGATGCAGGGTGGAGGGGATCAATGGGGGGAAAAAGGGGGACAACTGTAATACTTTCAACATTAAAGATAATTTTAAAAAGAAGAAGAAGGAGAAGGAGAAGGAGAGGGAGAAGAAGAAAAGAATATTCAGCGCTGGCCGGGTAGCTCAGTTGGTGAGAGTGTTGTCCCCATACGCCAAAGTTGCGGTTTCAGTCCCCGCCGGGACACATACAAGAATCAACCATGAATGTATAAATAAGTGGAGCAACAAATCTCTTTCGCACTTTCTCTCTCAAATCAATAAATTTTTAAAAGTTAAAAAGAAAAAGAAAAAAGAAAACATTACATAACAGAGGGTTCACATTAAGCGGGTCTTCCACCAGTTTGTACCCTGTCCTAACAGGTTCTCTTTTACATTGCTCCTCACTAAAAGTTTTTAGTTGATTTAATTAAACCACATGATACAAGGATCTTAATTCTGTCTGTGAGCCATTGTGTTCTATGATCTCTGGGGTTGCTTGTTATATAGTATATTAGGAGGCCATTACAGCACCAGGGTAATTTCTCACATGGCAGTCCTTTAGACACATCAACAAGATGTTCCAAGCTCATTTTGCACACTTCTTGCCCTAGACCTGAAATCATCCACAATTCTTCATGGATCCCTGATTACTTTTAGTGGGAAACAGTATTGTATTTCAGGCCACGATCTGGGCATTGGGGGTGCGTATTTCTGCTAGGTTGGTAAATTATTTTTTGAATTGTGTACTGTTTTATGTTATATAGGCTTCTTGGCTCTTCCATTAAAATAAATAATTTAAAGTTAAATATTCAGGCTCAGACCTGAATCTACTCTTTATAAAATCAACTCTCAGTTTATCCAACTTTACAGCTAAATGCATAAGTTGAAAAAGAAATAGAGATACTAGATTTTGGGTTAAACATAACAAGGTGAACACATACATATTTATCTCCTTTATCTCTTGAAACCTTACAAAACTGGCATATACCCATAAAACACAAGGAAAATATGAAGATAACAGCAGATAAGAAGTGGGAGAGCCCTGGCTGGGTGGCTCGGTTGGTTAGAGCATCGTCCTGCACACCAAAAGGTTTCGGGCTCAATTCCCCATTGGATGCCTGTGGGAGGTAACTGATCGATGTCTCTCTCTCTCTTTCTCTCTCTCTTCCTCTCTCTCTTCCTCTCTCTCTAAAACAAATCAATAATAAGAAACACATCCTTGGGTGAGTATAAAAAAAGTTGTCACCCGGCCAGTGCGGTTCAGTTGGTTGGTCCCATGCACCCAGAGGTTGCCGGTTCGATTCCCCATCAGGCAGCTGATGGATGTTTCTCTCTCGTCGATGTTTCTATCTTTCTCTCTCCCTTTTCCCTCCTCTCTCTCTAAAGCCAATAAAAACATATTTTTTTAATGGGACAAAACTTTAGAAGCTGCAAAACAAGTAAATAGGTAGTAAATGAATTAACATGCCAGAAAAAGCTAAATTCTTCCAGAATATTGAAGAAATAAAATACTGTTCAACCACTCATTGGGACAGCCTAATAATACCCTGATACAAAAATCAGATAAAAACACTATAACAAGGAAATTTTAAGCCTATTTTACTAATGAAAATAGAGGCAAAAATTCTCAACAAAATATTAGCTAATTGAATCCAACCTAGCAAAGAATCGTCACCACCAAGTAGGACTTATCCAATTATACAAAAGAGGTTTAGTATCAGAAAAATCTCTAATGCAAGTCACTATGTAAACAGATTAAGAAAAAAGCCGTATGACGACCATCTCAATAGAAGTAGAAAAGCACTGACTAAACCCCAGGCCTATCTAGGATGAAACTCTTTGTAAACTGGAGCTAGAGGGGATTTCTTGGCCCGATGAAGAGTAACTACTAAAATCCTTCCGCACATATTATGCTAAGGGGGATAGCAGATTCCTTCCCAATTTCAGAACTGAGAAGAATGGCCGTGTTTCCACTTCTGTTCAGAACAGCGTTGGATCAGAGGCCTATCTCGTGCACACAAGAAGGAAAACAAATTAGAGGCTTTTAGATCTAGAAGAGGAAACAAAGCTGTAATTGTTTGGAGATGACATGATTTTTCACATTACCAAAGCAAAAGAATATAAACAAATAAACAAATAAGAAATAATAGGACAATTTAGCAGTGAAGATATCAGATTAATATACATAACATTTATAAATACATAACATTTATAAATATTTCTATGCCCCAACAATAAGCAACTAAAAACATAGCTTAAAAAAAAAAAAAAGAAAAAAGATACCACCTACTAGAGTATCAGAGTATATCCAACAAAAATCTAACAAAATAGCCCGGCCGGGCGTGGCTCAGCAGTTGAGCATCAACCTAGGATCCAGGAGCTCTGGGTTCTATTCCCTGTCAGGGCACATGCCCGGGTTGCAGGCGAGGCAGCCAATCAATGACTCTCTCGTCATTGATGTTCTATCTCTCTCTCTCCCCCTCCTTTCCTCTCTCTGAAATCAATAAAGATATGTTTTTAAAAAAAAAATCTAACAAAATATATATATGATCTAGATAAAGGAAATTATAAAACAATCTTAAGACACATTTTAAAATACTTAAATAAATGAAAAGCTATACCATGTTTACATATTCAAAGACTTAATATCATAAAGATATCAATTCTACCCAAATTGATCTAAAATTTTAATCCATTTTCTATCAAAATCACAGCAGGATATTTTCATGAAACTGTAAAAATGATTTTTAAATTTATATGGAGAAGTAAAAAGTCAAGAATAGCAAGGACACTTCTAAAATGAATGAGCAGGGCAGAGAACTTATTCTATTAGGTAGCAGTATTTACTGTAAAGCATTGATTAAAATGCAGTGGTATTGATGTAGGGATGGAAAAATTAATTCATGAAACAATGCATAGCACAGTAGTTAGGCCTTTAATATATGAAACTTTGGTATGTAATACAGATGTCATGTCAGATCAGTGGGGAAACAAAAGACCTTAAAATTATGGAGCTTTGCCCAGCTGGCATGGCTCAGTGGTTGTGCATCGACCTATGATCCCGGAGATTGCTGTTCGATTCCTGGTCAGGGCACATGCCCAGGTTGCGGGCTCAATCCCCAGTGGGAGACGTCCAGGAGGCAGCTGATCAATGACTCTCTCATCATTGATGTCTCTCTCTCTCTCTCCCCCCCTTCTTCTCTCTGAAATCACTAAAGACTTTTTTTTTAATTATGGAGCTTAGAAAAATACTGTATGGGGAAAACATGTAATCTAGCCTCTTGTTTACATCATACATACACAAAAATTAACTGCAGATGGCTTAAGGAATGGAGGAGGCAGGCAGGAGATTATTGGTTTTCATTTTAAGCCTGCAGTACTATTTGTCATGTTATTTTGATTTAAAAATATAAATTAATTCTAAAAATATAAATAAATATTTTTATTGATTTTGAGAGAGAGAAACATTGATTTATTGTTCCAGTTATTTATGCATTCATTGGTTGATTCCTGTAAGTGTCCTGACGGGATCAAACCCACAACCTTGGCGTATTGAGCTACCTGACCAGGGCCTAAATAAACTTTTTAAGAGAAAAAAATTCCCAGTGTTGACAAAGTTATGATGAAACAATAACATTCATATACTAATTGACTATAAATTGGTACCATGTTTTGGGAAGGCAATTTGAAAATATCTGTCAAACTTTAACTGCACATATCCATTGGTCCAGCAATCTCTCTTGGAGTTTATCCTGCAGAATGCTTGCTGAAAGAAGTAGGTACATGGATGTTTGTTGCAGCATAGTTTAAAATAACAACAAGCCCGGCAGGGCGGGGCTCAGCGGTTGAGCGTCGACCTAGGATGCAGGCGATCGGGGTTCGATTCCCAGTCAGGGCACATGCCCGGGTTGCGGGCTCGATCAATGACTCTCTCATCATTGATGTTTCTCTCTCTCTCTCTCTCCTTTCCTCTCTCTGAAATCAATAAAGATATATTTAAAAAACAAACAAACAAACAAAAAACTACATACAACCTAAATGACCACAGAAGAGGATTGGTTGGATAAATAATGATACTGCTATTCAATGAAATATTTTGCAGACAATACAAAGAAAAAATAAAAGGCGAGAAGGTTTGACATTTCAGATGTAGAGATGATGTCAACAGCCAAGTGAGACGCAAATGGCTGGCAAATGGTTGACCCCGTCCTCCCCCCTTGCCCAGCCTGAGGCGCTCTCTAGTCTGGCAATAAAATGGGTTCACTTCCTAACGCTAAAAGCACAGGCAACAAAGGATGAAAAAAGAGATAAATTTGGGCTACATCAAAATTTAAAACTGGCCCGGCCGGGCAAGGCTCAGCAGTTGAGGATTGACCTAGGATCCAGGAGATCGGGGCTCGATTCCCGGTCAGGGCACATGCCCCGGTTGCGGGCTAAGCAGCCGATCAATGACTCTCTCATCATTGATGTTTCTATCTCTCTCTCTCCCCCTCCTTTCCTCTCTCTGAAATCAATAAAGATATCTTTAAAAAAAAATTTTTTTAGCTGTACATCAAGGGACACAGTCAACAGAGTGAAAAGGCAACCTACAGAATGGGAGAAAATATTTGCAAATCATATATCTGATAAGGGGCTATATCTAAAATATATATAGAACTCCTACAGCTTAACAAAAACAAAAAAGAAAGAAACCCAATTTAAAAATGAACAAAGGACTTGAATAGACGTTTCTCCCAAGAAGTTATAAAATGACCCACAAGCACAGGAAAAGGTGCTCAACATCACTAATCCTCATGGAAATTCAAATCAGAACCACAATGAAACATACCCATTGGGATGCCTACTATGAAAAAAAAGACAAGCCTAGCCGGTGGCCCAGTTGGTTGGAGTGTTGTCGTGGACACCAAACGGAGGCAGGTTCCATCCCCAGTCAGGACCCATACCTAGGTGGCCGGTTCGATCCCCAGTCAGGGCGCCTACAAGAGGCAACTGACCCATGTTTATCTTTCACATCCATGTTTCTCTCTCGCTCGCTCGCTTGCTCCTCTCCCTCTAAAATATCAATAAACAATCCTTGGGTGAGGATTTTAAAAAAAGAAGAAAACAAGTGTTGGTGAGGCTGTGGAGAATGTGGAACTTGTGTACTGCTGGGAGGAATGTCAAATGTTAAAAAGCAATATGGCAGTTTCTCAAAAATTAAACATAGAACTAACACCTGATCCACTAATTCCACTCTGGGCATTTACCCACAGAGCATTGCAAGCAGGGTCTTGAAGAGGAATCTGTGCACCCATGTTTGTAGCTGCACTATTTATAGCCAAAAGTGGAAGCAAGCAAGAGTCTGTGGACAGATGAATAGGTAAACGAAGAGGGCACGCACATACGGTGCAACATCGTTCAGCCTTGATCTTGAAGACACTGTGCTCAGTGACATAAGCCAGTTACCAAAAGGCAAATACTGTATGATTGCATTTACATGAAGTGCCCTGAATCGTCAAATTCGGAGAGACAAAAAGTAGAATGATAGCTGCCAGGGGCTGAAAAGAGGGGAGAATAGGAAGTTGGTGTGTAATGGGTACAGAGTTTCAGTTTTCCAGGATGAAAAGATTTCTGGAGATTAGCTGCACAAAAATATGAATATACTCAACACTACTGAACTGTACACTTTAAAATGGTTAAGATAGTACATTTTATGTTATGTGTATTTTACCACAATTTTTTTTTAAATGATAATCCTCAATAAAAATAGAGCCACTGCTTTCGGGGCTGCAAGTCTGCTAGAATCTGAGAGGAGAGGGGAACCATTTAGGAAATCAGAGAGGAGAACATGCATAACTCGCAGCAAAGAGAGTGAGCTTTCCGACTGGTCTGGTGGCTTGTGGGGCAGGTTGAAGGCAAAGTTCAGAGGAGCCGTCCTCTCACAGCCAGCACTTTTGTGCCCATAATGCTGATTTCCTAGTCAGTTGCTGCCTCCTTCTGTTCATTTTGGGAAGAAACTAGAGATTAGGTTCTATGAGCCCAGGATGGAGGAAGGCTCTAGAACAGTGATTTTCAACTGAGATGGTACCATTCCCCAGAGGGTATTTTGGAAATATGTAGGTTGTTTGTGTGGGATGCTGGAGGCATATAATCGACCAAATACTGGCATCTTGCAATGCCCAGGACAGGTCAGCAAGACAAAGTACACTGTCTTACAACTCACGTGACTTTCAAATGGCCCAGGGGACAGTCATGAACACGGCAACTGGCGGAATCCTCACCTCAGTTCCTTGGCCTGTTATGGAAAGCCAGCAGAAGCCCCTGAAACTTTCTATGATGGCCAGCTAAGAGTGTAAATAAAAAACAATGCCGCATCCTAAAGGGAATGGTAGACGCTTGTGTCACTTTGAAAGGCTTAAAAGATGCAGGGATTAGGGTCCTAACATCTCCCCCACTTAATTCACTAATTTGGTCTTTACAAAAAATGAGGAATTACTGAGCATGAGTGTACTACTGCAAACTTAAACAAAGAATAGTCCCAATTGCAGCAGCTAAGCCAAATGTAATGTCTTCACCAAAGCATTCACACACAGCAACAATATGCTTTCCTGAGGTTGTCTGGGACTGTCTGCCGCGGCCCAGCCGCAGCGGGAGTCGGGTGCCGAAGGCGGGCAAGGCGTCGGCGCTGGGAGACAGCAGACTACACGACTCGGAGGTGGTGTAGTCTTTCCACTTTATTGAGAATCAACATAATCTTTTATACTTTCTTTTTTGGCTACGATTACACTTTTTCGGTTAGCAAGCAAGAAATATTATTCACAGGTTAAACAAGTTTCGATTTCATCAGAATGGAACAATTTTGACTTATTTTTTAGAATAGAGGAGAAAGGAAAAACCAGTGACCTATAGAGTGATAGATGCGGCTTTGTTTGCAGCAGTAATATATTAGTTTGTGAGACAGAAATTTTATATAATATTTGCCTGTGGTTACTACTTCTTATGGTTATATTTTAACTATGGACCTATTCTTAAGCTATTATATTCTTCTTGCCATTTTCTTCTAAGAAAAGAGTGCCTTTTGCCATAGCTATGGATTAACTACTAAGAATGCTTTTCTTTTGTTTCTTTGGGAGCAAGCACCAGCGTGGCCGCCTCCTTGCCAAGCGTTTTATGAAAGGCAAGTTCTCACACTGACCATGCCTTCCACTTACATTAACTGCTCTGATACCGTTCCCATTGGAAGCACCTGTGTAAGGCTGAGGAGGGTCTGGTGGCCTTTCCATACTCTTAGCCCCTTCAGGGGATGCCACAATCTGCCACTTATTCTACGTGCTACCCAGGGTGGTCCTTGTGCAGTAGGCGAGGGGCGATGGCCTTTTTCCTGTCCTTGACCAACCTTGCATTCATAGGCGGAGGCACTTGAATATAGGCGGCTGTGTGAGCTCAGCTTTCCCTAGTTCCTCCATAAATTCCTTATTGGGGGCACCATGGGGAGTTTTCCTAGCTTCTTCTAATAACAATTTGTTAAAGCATCCGGACATGTGGTAGTGACTGGACTTGGGGAAATCAGGATTTCTTCAGAAGTGAGAACATTGTTTACCATTCCCAGGTTAGTTATTGATTTATGGCCCAAAATCCCCCTCCAAGGAGGAGAAGGGATATTCCCATTAAGCCAATTCCTCCCACCCACATGCCACGTCCTCTCCCCAGAAGACGGCTTCCTTGAAGCTTCCTCTCCATGTCCGGATTTTGTCAGACGCCATGGTTGGGAGAGGACGAAGCATATGTCCACTCTGTCAGAGTACAGTCTGAAGGGTCCTGAAGAATCTGGACATTCTTCAACGACATCATGCTAATCAAATCAAATAAACAAGAAATGGCAAGCACTTGGAGATCTTGGGGAATGGGAGATAAACTGTGAAGATTCGGGGGCCTGCCACATAAGTGAACTTTTTAGGAGTCCAGGATCTCGGACCAGCCAGGCCATCTCTTCCAAAGCAGGGGCCATGGTGTTGGACCTTTCACTGCCCCCACCATTAAGAAAGAAACAAAATACCTCACGTGCCTCTTATGTTTTGAAGAAGCATGTTCCACACCTGGCCTATTTACCATGTGACGTGGAACTCTGCCAGCTCTGTGTGGAGCCCACTCAGCAAACAGCTCTGCAGCAAGCCCAGGCTGCTGCGCAAGGAGCTCTGCAATGTGGGCCATGAGAAGTGTCTATGGTGGGGAAAATGTCTGTTGCAGTTTATGGCAAGTTCTAGTAGGACCATAATGTTGGCACCCAAGGTTCTGACGTTCCATCTGCAGCGGAGAATTACATACCATTCGAAAAGCAGTTCCTGGCATCTGCTAGCGTAGGTAGACTGATGGAGTTGAATGGCTGTCTATGGAACATCCATGGACCATTAACCAGAACTGCCCACTATAAGGCAGGTACCGCCAGGTCCAAGTCAAAAAGCTGGGTGGGTGCAGCACCACCTTCCATAAGACGGAAGGAATACAATCTGGGTCAGGCATGAGCTGTACCTGAGGAAACGAGCTGCAGGAATGCCTGGCCCGTATTCCTCTGTCATCCACCACGGCTGCACCGGCACTTCACCCTCAGCTCAACCCACGGCTTCGTGGCGGGCCATCCCCAAGGGCCAGCTTACAGCAGAGACGTCAGCTCAGCCTGTGGACGCAAGCCAAAATGGACTGCTGCAGCCCTGCAGGCTCATGCAGAAATGGCCTTAAAAGACAGGAGCGAGGGGAACTCCTCCCAAGGGGCTGAGCTTCTGGCATTGTACCTCGTCACCCGCGTTATGTGGAAAGAGAAGTGGCCTGGGTAAGAATAGAGATTCACAGGCAGTGGTAAATGGTTTAATTTATTGGTCAGGGGCCTAGAATGAGTAAGATTAGAAGATTGGGGGCAAGGATATATGGAGAAGAGTCATGTGAATGGACCTGTGGGAGTCATTATAAAGTGTGAAGATCTTTGTGTCGTGTGTTAACACCCAGAGAACATCCATCATGGAAGAGGAGCTACAACACAAGGGGAAGACAATGACTTGGCCAGCTAATGTCAATTAGCTTCTGTCCTCAGTCATCCCAATACCAGGACAATGGGTTACGAATGGAGTAGCTATGGTGGCATTAGTGGGTCCGACAGTATGGGCTTCCACTCACAAGGCCGATCCAGCTACTGAAGCTGCCAAAACAGAGTCCAATGCTGAGCATCCGATTTGGGACCATCCCTGGAGGAAACTAACCAGTCACTTCTTGGCGAAGTTGATTAAATTGGACCCCTTCCAAAAGAGGCTCAATTCATTTGATAGAAATGGATACATATTGTGGGTATGAGTTTGATTTCCTTGCCTGCAATGCCTCATCTAGCCCTACTATCCAAAAGTTCACATATTGTCTAATACACCAGCATTGAATCTTGTATCGCATCACAACAGACCATGAGGCCGATTTTATAACAAAAGTATATATAGCCCGGCTGGGCATGGCTCAGCAGTTGAGTGTCGACCTGGGATCCAGACGATCGGGGTTCGATTCCCGGTCAGGGCACATGCCCGGGTTGCAGCTTGATCAATGACTCTCTCATCATTGATGTTTCTCTCTCTCTCTCCTTTCCTCTCTCTGAAATCAATAAAGATACATTAAAAAAAATAATAAGTATATAGACATATAACCATGGAATCCACTCGCTGGTCCTATCACAGACTACCTCACCTGAAACTGCCCGCTGACCAGGAATGGAAGAGCCAGCCTTTCGAAGGTGCAGATAAGGTATCAACTTAGACATGACACCCTGCAGGTGGGGGCCCTATTTTCCCCCCATTGATCCCCTCCACCCTGCACCTGCCCCACCCCCAGGCCTTCCCCACACTATTGTCTGTGTCCATGGGTTATGCATATGTGCACATAAGTTCTTTGATTAATCTCCCCCCACCCCCGCCTTCCCTCTGAGATCCATCAGTCTGTTCCCTGCTTCTATGTCTCTGTATCTATTTTGTTCCTCAGTCTGTTTTGTTTATTAGATTCCACATATGAGTGAGATCATGTAAAACTGAATCAGGAAGAATCAGAAAACCTGAATACACCAATAACAACTGATAGAGTTGAAGCAGCAATAAAAAAACTCCCAGCAAACAAAAGCCCTGGTCCAGACAGCTTCACAGGGGAGCTTTACCAAGCATTCTACATCTTACTACAGCAGTCCCTTTAACATTTCCTGCAATGCTGGTTTGGTGGTGATAAACTCCTTTACCCTTTTTTTGTCTGGAAGCTCTTTATTTCACCCTCTATTCTGAATGTTAGCCTTGCTGGATAGAGTAGTCTTGGTTTCAGATCCTTGCTTTTCATTACCTTGAGTACTCCATGTGGCATACATCTTAAATCAATGACTATAATATGGCACTGTGTCTCAGAGGTAGAATACGTACATCCAGGAACTAAGGGTTGGAAGTAAAAGTGCCCATGCTTACCATTACTCCCATTAAACCACCTAGGAAATTTGTGTTTCCTGTCCCATTAACTCTAGACTCTAGAGGTCTCTAGTTCCTAGAGGCCATGGTTTCCAGAGGTAGAATGTTTCTCCCCTGGTACACAGCAAGAGTCTTGTTTTTAAAAAAGAAAATTCACCCTCCCAGCAGAACGAATCTCTTATTATGAGGAGGAGTCGGGTTTCTGGGAGCAGAAAGGATACATGCAGAACACAAGGGTTTACAGCCTGAAAGGACCATGCAACAGGGGCTCAGCCTCCTCAAGCTGTCTTCCCTGAGGCTGGAAGTGCGCCAGGACAGACGGAAGGGAAGGAGATGATGACTATTAGATGGGGCCACCAGAAAAGCTGCTGTGATTCGTCCCACTCACTCTCCTTTTCTAAGCTTCTCAGGAAAAGAGATCATCCAGAGTCCAGAAAAGGCTGTCTGCTTAAGGACGGGATGAAGTCATATAGCAAGCGGACCTGAGCAGTGCAAGGGGTGAACTGTGTGTGCCGTGTGGTGCCACCCAGGTCTCCTTTGAGGACTGCTCACTCGCCCAGCTGCTGGGATTGTCCCGGAGGGTCACAGCTGGGCCCCTTCACAAGACTTGTTCCCAGCAAAGCAGCTGCCCCGCCCAAGTTGCCACCTCCTCTCTGGGAACAGCTCATCTCTGATGCCACCGTTGGCTCAGTGAGCCACCTGCGGGCAAATCCCCCCTCAAACCCAGAGAACCCGGAGGGTGGAGGACCCACTTTTAGACGTGAGAAACGAGCCAGAGGAAACGGTGCAAACGTTCAAGGTGATTTCCTCTGGGGAGAGAAGCAGGGCTGAGGCGAGGGGGCTGGGACTGTTGTTGAACACCCTTCGGTGCTCTGTGCTGTTCCTAATAGGTGCTGTGTTACTTCCATAACTGTTCATTTAAAAATTTAGAGAATTGATACGGTCACTTGCCTGCTTTTAAACCCTTCAATGACTTCCCATGGCCCTTAGATTAACCCTTAAGAAGTCGTAGCCGCCTCGCGCACGCCCCCATGGCCCCGCTGGGTTTCCTGCCCCCTCCTGCCTGCCTCTCACTGGCTACCTGCCTCCCGGGCTTCGGCTTCCTGCCCCGGCCTCTCCTCCGGCCCAGGCTCCAAACAGGCGGCTGCCTCCGGCTGGAGCAGCCCCTCGCCCCCCGCTTGCTCCCCCGCACCTCTTCCAGCGCCCAGGTCCCGGAGGCTGCTCGGCGGGAAGCGCGGGCGGGCGGCCCCGCAGCCCCCTCCTCGGCCCCGCACGCCAGGCGCGCGGGAGGGCGCCCGCCTTCCCCGCCCAGGGCCCGGGCCGGCGGCAGCGGGCGGCGCTCAGCGCTCCGACGGGAGGGTTGTCAAAGGCGAATCCTGAGGTTCCAGCTCTGCCACAGGTTGGACACCTAGTGCGAGCCTCCGCTGGCTCACGCGTAAGATGGGATGAAACACCCACCTCGCGGGGTAGTTTTGGGAACTAAGTGAGCTGCGCACCTGGCAAAGCCGTAGCGTGGGCCTGGCCTAGCGGAGCGCTTGGTTCCTGCTCGCATCGGGAACCGCGGCGCCGGCCTACACGCCTTTCCAGCGCTGAACGCTGCGCTTTCAAAATATTTTTATAAATATTATAGGCCAAAAAAATGGCATCTCATGGTTTTAAACCAACACGGTTTTGGTTTTTTGTTGTTGTCGGGTTTTCTTTTGGGGGGTGTTAATGCTCACGGGGCGTAGAAAGAAACATCGATGTTGGGAGGAACCCCAACTGGGCGGGGGGTCGAACCTGCAACCCAGGCGCGCGCCTTTGCCCGCAGTCGAACCCGTGACCTTGGGGCGCGGGCCCGGGGAAGCCCAGCACAGGCCCGCGGCTCGCGCGGGCGGGACGGCCCCCCGCTGCTCCCGGCGCCCGGGGAGCTCCCCTCCCCCTCCGCGGGCGGGGCTGTCCGAGGACCGACCGTGCGGAGGGGCGCCGTGCGAGGCCCCGCGGCCGCCCGCGTGTGCCCCCCGCTCTGCCAGGCCCCCGCTCGCGCCCCCGCGCAGGTGGCCGCCCCGCCGCACGACCCCAGCGGCGCGGCGCCCGCACGCTTCCTGCGCCCAGAGGCGCCTCCGCCGCAGGTGCCCGCCTCCGACGACGGGCGCCTCCCTCCCACGAGGCCCCTCACCCCGCCTTGGGAGCAGGGGCCCAGGGCCCTCCCCTTCCGCGGGGCTCTGAGAAGGCCTTTGGTTTCCTTCCAGCAGCGTAAGCCCGCTGGCCCTCGCCGCCCCGGGGAAAGGCGGCGCCGGCGGAGGAAGATGCCGTCGGGGGCGCTCTGGACCGTGCTGGGGCTCTGCCTCCTGCCAGGTGAGCGGGGCGGCGGCGGGGCGGCGGGAGGCGGCACGGTTTGTGCCCCGGGGCCGCGGCGTCGGGGCGGCTGCGCTGGGAGCGGGGCGCGGGGGACGCTGGCGGGGGTGGGGGCCGCCGGGGGGGTTGGGGAGGGGCGCGGGAGCCACGGGCGGGCTGGGGGGGCGCGGGGCTGACGGCGGGGGTGGGGGCCGCGGATGCTGCGGGCGGGGTGGTCGTGCGCGGGAGGTGGCTCAGCCTTGGGGGCGCGCTGTCCCGGAGCCCCGGCCCTCGGGACCGAATTGGAAAGGGACGCGAAGAGCCCGCGCTGCTCCCCGTCGTGCGGGGCCGGCGGCTGCACCCCAGCTCTGTGCAGGGGAACCAGGCTTTGCGGGTGAAACAAACAAACGCGTCGTGATTTTCAGCTCCTCAGTTATTCTAGAGCTTTCGATTATTGTCGCCCTCTCCGAAGCAGGTGGGCTGAGTGTTAAAGAACGAAGCGCATCTCCAGTGTCTCATGGAAGTTAAACAAAACGTTTTTAAAGGTTGCCGTTTATTGAGTTCTAGACGGTGTGTAAAAAAAATTGACACGTTAACGAATTTAATCCTTACCTCCAGCTTGGAAGATAAACACACACACACACACACACACACCGTTTTATAGATAAAGAAACTAGTGCCCAAAGAAGTTAAGGAACTGGTTCAAAACCACCCAGTGGGGTAGAGCGGCCCCGGGGACCGGGGCGCCCGTCCGCAGGCCCGCGCCCCGAGTGACGGCGGGTCCCGGCCCAAAGGCCGCCCCGGCGGCCGCCGTCGGACACCTGCAGGCGCCCCCGCGGCCCACGGCCTGCACCTGGCGCCGCACCTGCGCTTCCCGAGCTCCAACGGCGCAGATCGCCCGGGACCCCGTTAACTGCAGGCTCTGCTGCGGGAGGCGGGTCGGGGCTGCGATTCTGCGTTTCTGATAAGCGCTCGGGCGTGTGAGTCGCACCTGGTCCAAGGAACACATTGCGAGTGTCAGGGGCAGGCTGTGACCCCTGCAGGAAGCAGGCAGGCATTTTTCTTAGCGGCCTGTAGCATAAACTAGGCTTGGGAGAGAGAGAAGGAGGGAGGGAGGAGGGGAGAGATAAAGTGAGAAAGGGAGAGAAACTCAGTGTGAAAGCCTCAGGCCCTCCTGAAGGTTTGGCACCAGGAGAATGACAAGGGGCCCGTCTGCTGAGTGGCGAGGGGACCTGAGAACCCAGTGGAGAAGTGAGCAGGCTTTTCTGTGGCAGGCTGCAGTTGATGAGTAATCTGAGTTTCACATATTTTCATCTCTCAAGTGCAAAACAAATGGAAAAACTGAAACATCAGACAAGCAGAAGCCAGAGATGGAACAAGAATGTTAATGCCTGTACCTAACCAAGAGCTGTTTTCTTCTGCAGTCAGACAGTTTTCAAAATGAAGGCGGGGCTGCGAAGTTCTCTTGCTGTTTCTCGGTGGCCCAGGCAGCAGCCCCGGCCTTTTCTGACTTTTGTTTGTCAGACATTGTTTCATGTTCAGTACTAGATGCCTTCTTCTCTCTCATCCCAGACTGACCAGGCGTTTGGGGTACGGGAAGACCTTTAGATGTTCACTTTTTCTGCTTGGAATTTCAGGCACTCCACACTCACTAACTGTTTTTCTTATTACTTATTTTCTAGTTGGTGCGTGGGGGCAAGAAGGTAAGACACACTTCCTCTCCTCGTGGTGAAATCCGCCCAGCATTCTCTATCTTTCGGAGGGAGCTTTCTCTGGACCGCCCACAGAGCTTCCCCAGAGAACATAAAGGGGGTTCTGCCATCCTGTACTTCGCTGTTTCTTCATAAGTCTGGAGATAGTTCTGGCCGTAGCCAAGAAGAGAGAAACTGCAGAGACCATAGGAAGTAGTGAGTCTTAACCATTCACAAGGAAAAAATTGAGACTATCCAGTTACATTGACAGTGCCAAGCATTTGCATTTGCTTGCATTCCTGTTGGGGTGAGATTCCATGCGGGGCACGGACCCTGAACGTGTGTTCCTGTGCTGCTCATGAGTGCGCCCTGCCACACCGACTTTCTCAGTCATAGCAGCAGAGTCAAAAAGGTGTCCCAATATTGGAAGCCTTTCTATTTCATCAGCTCCTCCAAACTGAGTGAAACAATTTTGTGGGGTTTTTTATGATTATTATTTTTTAACAATTTTGTGTTTAAAGGCAGTCACAGTGCCAATCTACACCCCAATTGTACTGCCTAATTTATAAGTGTCCTTGGGATCCTTTTTTTTTTGCCATGCAACATGCTTTAAAGTTACATTATTGACAAATGCGATATGACAAAATCGCTAATATGTTTCAGGATAGCTCATCTCTTATGCAAGCTATTGCCATTTAGAGTTGATTTTTGTTTAACATATGATTTATGTTCAATATAGATCTGATTCAGTGCTCATTTCAGCATCACATGTACTAAATGTTTTTCCCAGCTCTATTGAGATATAATTGACATATAATATGGTATAAGTTTAAGGTATACAATGTAATGATTTGGTGTATATGTATATTGTGAAATGATTACTCAGAATTCATTTTTGTAAATAACCATCAGTTGTTTAATATAAGACGTCCTGCCCAAAACAGTTTTCATATACAGCCATGGGGGATTTGAAGATCCACTGTTATTTAAAGGTTGAGGAAACAGTCCTAACCCATAGAAGCAGGATCTAATCTTAGTAGCTGATAGAAGGATTGCTAATGGTTTCTTATTATTTCCTTTTCAGAGAATAAAGATCCTGGTAAGATTTTTGCTCTTTACAACCTCTTTTCAAATGTGGAACCAAATGGTCATAGAGGACAATCGCCACACTGAACACTGAGAAACAGAACTATTAGAGGAAAAGTACAATCGTCTTTCAGTAGACTTGTTTGTTTGTTGCTGTCCTGTTTACTTGTAGCTAAGCAGGATATGTATCCCTGAGCATACATCCTGGGAAGAAGATGCATGTGGGTGAGGGTGAGAGCCACCGCAAGTTTTTGTATAAATCATGAGTTCATTGAAGGCAGAGACGGTGTCTTATTTACTTGGCCCAGTGCATGGCACAGAATAGGTGCTCAATGAATATTTCTTTAATGAATAAGTGATTAAACACATAAATGAATCATTCATTCCCTCCCTTCAAGAAGCCAATGGTCTTGTGTGAGAAAAATAATTGGTAGGATAGTGTATCGCATGCTATGATATGGGCAGATATAGAGTAAAATAAAGTATAAAAAGAGGAGTAGGCAACTCTACAGAGAGTAGTTGGGGAAAGCTCCCCAATGGAGGTTATCCTTGAGCCGAGTTTTTAAAACTGAGCTTGTATTTTAGGGCAAATGAGTATTTTAGGCAGAGGAGTTGGGCTCTGCGGAACGAGGCTGAGTCTGACTCTGAAGCTAGATGGCCACACCTGAGCCCTGGCTGGACTTCTCACTTGCTGAGTTTCTTTGAATAATTTCCTTACCTTCTCTGTTCCACAGCATCGTCATGTGTAAAATGGAAACAATAATGATACGGAGTTTGCGGGATTGTTATGAGGATTGAATGAGCAGTTCACATAGAATAGTGCCTGACACACGGAAGGCAGGGGGTGAATGTTAGCTGCTGTTATATGGGAAATACGGGATTGGATAACAAGCATTAAAGTTTATTGAGCATGTATGTTCTAGGTATTACCCTAAATATTTTACGTGAGTTTCCTCCTCTAATGCCCCTATTCTACAGGAAACCAAGGTTAGGAAAGAAGCCACCCAGTCACAGAGACAGGTGTAAATGCGGCTCAGCGGTGCTGGGCTGATATCCTTAGCACCGTCTCCAGGAGCGCATGAGAGCTCTGTGAGCACGAAGCATAACCATCTGGGCCTTCGTGTGAGCGTGTTTAAGTCTAAGCTCTGCTTCTAAATTTGTGCCGATAAAAGTTGCGAACATTTTTCTTTTCATTTTCTTTTCCATCAAACACAGTAAGCAGAGTGAAATGTCTATTTACTTTAAAATTTTTATTTATGATTTTTAGTTTATTTAGCATTTCTAAAAAATGTTAGTACTGGAAAATTTTTTCTGAGTCTAATAATATCAACTACCTATTGTCATTATACTCAACTCCCTATTATTAGCAAATGGATAAGCCTGGAAATGACTTGTTTGTATTCCATGTAATCTCAGCCAGAGAGCTGCCTCACAACTGGGTCAGTACTCAGTTCTGTTCTCCATTGTCACAGAGCCTTAAGAAGGAAAGGAAGGAAGGAACTAGCATTTTTCTTAAGTATCTGCTATGCTCCATCCATTTTCACCTTCATAATCTAATTCTCACAAATACCTTGTGAGGTAGATGTTTTATATCTCCATTTTCCAGATAAGAAACTGAGGCTTAGAGAAGTTAAAATGACTTGCCCTTGGTCACAGCCTAAGGCAGATCTGGAATTCGAACACAGGACTCCTGACTCAATCCAGTGATCTGTGCCCAGGAGCATCCTGTAGCAAAACGCCCTCAACAGAGAGAGGGCTGCCTTTCTGCACCATCACCTGCTCTCCTCTCTTTCAGCTGCCACATCCAGGGTAAAACAAAGCCTAGGACTGCGCAGTGTCCCGGCCCCAGGTCTTCCAGGAAATGAGGATGCACCCAGCCCCACATCCCTGGGGCAAAACTGCCCACTGTGGGCAATGTGGCTGGATCCCCGACTCTATGATGGATTTCAGTCGTCCGCACCAGCAGTCCCAGCCTCTAACAGAAATAATTGAGAGTTGATTATACTCAGGGATATTTAAAATAAAGCCACTTTTTAGTAGAAGAATCATTCCCTTAAAATGTGTACAGTGCTTCACATAATTTAAGGGCAATCACAGAAAAGTGGTATGGAAAAAGAAGAAAGATGTTGGATCTCTATTAGGAGGGATTCTGTTAGTTATAAAAAAGAACTTCTGACTAATGAAAAGTAGGTAAGCCCCAAGAATCAGTGATTCAAAAATGTGAAGGGCTTTATCTCTGAGAAGACCTTTTCATATCAATCTGGAATATGCTTCTTGCTAATGCAAGACAGTAAGCTTGAAGACTTCTAGAACTTTCCATCTTTAGGATTTGAAGACTTTCTAAGCTTCAGTGGATCTAGATCAAGAAGCACAGGCTAGTGTATTCTGAGTGTGTCATCTCTGAGCTGTACCTGTAAGCTTACCTCAGGGCTAGCTATATAGCTCACCTTTAAGGCTTGGGGCTCCCTAAAGGATGGGCCCTCTTTGAGAATCCCTGGGGAGAGTGTCCAGTCTCACGTGAAAAATTTTACCTACAATTTAAACTTAAACCAAGGTTTTTTTCTTACCACTCTTTCCTCTTTTCATTTTCAGATGAATTTCCACAAACTGTAAAGAGTAAGTTGACCTTTCATTGAGGTATGCCCTGTCTGGGGATGCAGGTCAGTGTGTCCAGAAGAAAAGGAATTGATTGAGGGAGATACTCCCGAGAACTGAGGCCCTCCCAACATTCTACTTCCAACTCCTGTTTTAGAAACATTGCAAATAGGGACTTTTTTAGGTCTTTCTTCACTTCCATTCTCCCCTCCCCAAGTCCCCACACCCATGCCTAAACGCTAAAGTCACTTTCAAAAGATTGTCTAGTCCCCCTTTTGTGTAACCCCTCTGTCACACCCTCCAGCCAGCAGAGTTCCCTTTTGACAAGAAATCTAAGACCTAATGACAGGTGGCTTTCTACATCTGGTTGGTTCTTTTGTTACTAATTTGCATTTCCTGAAATCTTACCGATTTCTTCTTCCAATTTCCCTTCCCTTCTCTCCATTCCCTAGCATTTCAAGTCTCCATCTCTGGAATCAGGGTGGAGCTGACATGCCCTGAGGATCCTGAGTCTGAACCAATAAGCTGGGAAAAAAATGGTGTGAAATTACAGGATCAACAGGAACACCACCTATTGATCGACCCTTTTTCCGAAGTGAAAGACAATGGTCATTACTCCTGCTACAGAAGCAACTCTAAACTCCATCACTATGATCTCTACTTAAAAGCAAGAGGTAATGCAGGTCTCCAGCGCATGCACTACAAGGCTCTTTAGGAAGGACCATCTCAAAAGGGTTTCTCAGTTATTTCCCCTAACCCAACTCACAGTCCCCTGGCATCTCTATGCCTCTCCTACTCTCAGTACTGGGACTGTCTGGGGCCACACAGAATCAATGTTTTCTGAAATATCGATTAAACACCGATGTGGGACTGTCTAGGTAAGCTCAGTCAGCACTTGAGCTAAAACAACAACTTCTCAGGCGACAGGATTGGGTCATTTGCAGTAGAGTACTTCCAGAATTATGGACACCAAGATGAATTCATCTGATGCTTTATCCAGAGATGAGCTCTTCAAAGGGATTTGCAAAAGAGACTCAAAGACTCTATAACAGAATGTCATAAGCTAAAGCATAGTGTTAAATCCTAATGGTAGCTAGCAGTTATTGAGTGCTGATTAAGTTTCAAGCACTACACCAAAGACTTGCCTAGGATTTTTTTTTTCTTTTTTCATGTAATCCTCTCAACAATCAATTGATTTAAGTGCTATTTTGTTCCCATTTTATAGATGAGGGAACAGAAGCTTTGGGAGTTGAAAACACATTTCACAATTCTCACAGCTAGTGAGCTGGGACTTGAACCCCGACTGTCTGATGCCAGAGTTTCTGCCCATAACAGCCACACTTTGCTTGTTGTTATAAACATAATGAAAGGGAGGGCTCTACTCCGGTTCTGGGCAGCATGTGAGGATTGGAGGGAGAATCGCCTTCATGTGTTCCTCCCGCATCTCCAGTGTCCTTGTGTGTCCTTGTTCAGTGATTTCCCCTCTTCTCCTCACACCCCGCCCCCACAGTGTGTGAGAGCTGCATGGAGGTGGATCTGATGGCAGTGGCTGCGATCATCATAGTCGACATCTGCGTCACTCTGGGCCTGCTACTGCTGGTGTATTACTGGAGCAAGAATAGAAAAGCCAAGGCCAAGCCTGTGACCAGAGGAGCAGGTGCTGGCGGCAGGCCCGGTGGTAAGAACATGGAGTTGGGTGGGAGGCGATTCCCACCAGAGGGGATGCCCAGCCTGGCAGGATAGGTGGCAAGTCCACAGCCGGGTCAAGACAGCTTCTATAGAACATTCTCTGTGTTGCCAAGACCTCTACAAAGGGTTTCACATCTCAGATCACTTCTCTTTCCTGCCTTAGAAAAGCGCAGGAAAGTTCCCGAGCGGGATGGGCTTCCTCGAGGCCTGTCAGTGCTCTGGAGTAACCAGATTCCACCCCAGCCTGTGGGGAGACACTTTGGGACACTGGTTTCCACCTTTTCCTTTCCCTCCAGGAGAAAGGAAACCCTGAGAGGACCTTGAGCTGAGGAAAGTGACAAAATGATAAGAATGGGGAGGGGGGCATTAGTGATGGGATAAAAGAAAGAAAAAAGAGGCGGTAGACATGGAAAGGGGAGGGTGAAGGAGGAACGAACGGCCCCCCTCCTGGCTCTGCTCTCCCTGCGGTAGCCTGGCGCGAAAACAAATCCCCTCCCCTCCCCCTCGCAGGACAAAGCAAGGAGAGGCCACCGCCTGTTCCCAATCCAGACTATGAGGTAAGGAGGGATGGAAGGGGGGCAGGGTCCTTCTGCGGGACAGGGGACAGGCGGGACTGTGCAGCTGCTGCCAGACACCTTAAAGCCCCTCACTCAGGCTCCAGACAATGCCCCGCATGCCCACCTCTGCCACCTGCACCGCAGGGCACGGCTGTGTCAAAGGCTGCCGGCTCCACCGCCACGGAGCAGCTGGGACTCAGCGTGGGGAAAACACACGTGTAATTCTAACATGATAAACTCAGGATTGATGTCCCACCAGCACGCACCAGTCCAGTCATCCAGTTGCTGAATTATTAAAATACTTCCCTGATAAATAGCTGAAGCTTCCCCTACCCCCAACACAGACGCCAGGCAGCCCAGCCCCCGCCCACTGAACTGCCCCTTGATTTCACAGCTGGAGTTCGTGTCTGGCCTAGCAGAAGTGATTGGTTACTGTGTGTACACTACCAATTGTCAAATCTTTTTACTATCACACTTGAACGAACTCAACAAATATCTATTCTGCACCCGCCAGGCATATGGCATTCACTTTCCCATGAGCGGCTTTATTTAATTCTGACAAAAGCCCTGAGAAGTGGGTCTTTAGATTCCCATTTTTGAGATGGGAAAGCTGAGACCCACAGAAGGAGGCAACCAGAGCAAGTCTATTACCTGTCAATGCCACGTTAGAGTGCCAGCCTGCGTCCTGGCTCCTGGGGGAAGGTTCTTTCGGTCACACTGAAGCTGGGTCTTCGGAGGCCCGTTTTTCTCAGGAACTACTCCTCCCATCCTGCTGACCACCCTCTCTTCACCCCCAGCCCATCAGGAAAGGCCAGCGGGACCTGTATTCTGGACTGAATCAGCGGGGCGTCTGACGGCTCCTGAGGACACCGCCTGCCGCGGGCCAGGCCTGGCTCCCGCCGCAGGCGCCCGCTGCACCGCCCGGGAGAGCTGCTGCTCTGCCCCCGCGGACCTCACGCCGCAGCCCCGGCCCCCTCCCGCTCCTCCTGCTGGAACCCAGCCCTAGGGCTCTGCTGCCTCGCTGTTCTTTGAGTTATCACACCGGCCTGCACTCTTGTCGGGATATTTATTTCTGCTGCTCACCAGACTCCCAGTTCCCTTCCTCCCTGGTGGCTGTTGCTTCTCCCCTGGGTCCTTTTCGCGTGTGAGTTGCCCGCACCCCTGACCGGTCCATCTGCCTTTCTATTCTCCCAGCTCTCCCTCGGAGACCCTCTGTGAGGACCACTGGTTCGTGCTGGCAGAGGTCCCGGCCCAGCACAGGCCCTGGCCCAGAGCCACCCCGTTTCCTCTCCCGGCCTCCAGTAGCCTGGGTGGCCAATTCCATCTCCATGAATGTGCTAAGCTCCTGTCAGCTGGGAGAGAAAAGAAATAAAGCGTACTTGGCTAAGAGAATTGCTGTCCCCCTTTCCTGGGAGGCACTTAGAGGCTGCCTTGTGTCCTGAAACAACTCGGGAGCTTCCCACCTTTGACTGAATTCCCAGCTGTGGTCCTATACCACCTGTTTTCACATCGGGTGACGCATTATCAGAAGAGGGCATTAAGGATTGAGAGAGAGAGAGATCAGACTAGAGATAGAGATGATAGAGAGAGAGAGAGCTTAGTCATTTGACTAACTTCTCTTGGACAAAAACATCAAGGGTGGCAGAGAGTGACTGATGGGTCCCTGACAGAGTAGTCAGTTGGGAAAATGGGTGAGACAGAAGCTGAGGCCTTAAAAGGCAGATGAAGGCAGCAGAGGAGGGTGGAGGTGCAGGGGCTGGGGGCTGGGACACAGATTTCCACAAGCTGCACCACCACTTACTGGCTGGGTGGCCTTGGGCACATCCCTTCAGTGCTTAGTGCCTCTCTCTCCTCACCTGAGAATCAAATGCTGGAAAGTTAAATCAGTTAACCCAGGTAAAGCGGTTACCAGGGCCTGCGGCCTAGTACGACCTTAAAAAAAGGTAACACTATAATGCTGTGTGTGGTGAGAGACTCTGTCTGTCTCGATCATGACTGCATCCCTAGTGCCCAGACGGCCTGGCACTTGGTGGGATTCAGTGTTGAGAGAATGTGACGAGAGCACTATAGGCGGTTCGATGCCCGTGAACAATGTCAGGCATTGTGGGGATGGCGGTTTCGGATGCTGTGCACTGCTGTGATGGTCTCCTCTGAGGACTCGGTCCGTCCCAGCCGTGGGTCTCACAGCAGGTGAAGAAGCCTAGGGACACCTGTTTCACCATCACGTTGTGATGGAAAAAGTCGTTAACACAATCAGTTTGATGCCAAAACCTTATTTTTAATTATATATATGTTTATAAAAACTGGTCTTTATAAGATTAATTTTATTGTAAATGAACAGATAAATTTCTATTAGAATTTTGGTAAAAGTTTTCCTAAATGAAGAATCTCCATCACATGAAAGGAGAGGAAGAGCTGCAGAGCCAGGGCAGGGGCGGGGAAGGCGGTGCTGTCTGCAGGCTCCGCTCCCCCCGGGGGGAGGAGCCGCCCGTGGCCGCACCAGCTGCGGTTCAGAGGCCAGGATGTGGGCTGCGCAGCCTGAGCGGAGCGCGGTGCCGAGGCCCGCGGGGGAGGCGCCCCCCTCGGCTCCCAGGGCCTGCGGTCAGCTTGCAGGGAGGGGAGGCCGAGCGCTGAGGATCCGTCTCAGTGCAGCTCCAGCCAGGCGGCTCTCCTCTCTCTCTGCACTCAGAAACCTCCCTGCTGGCCACAGGGCTATTTATGTGTGACCAGGACTGAAAAAGCCATTTGCGGTTAGCAGCCTTTCACATACCCGACACACTGGGCCTTGGGCTGGCCATGGTCCCTGTCGAAACGCTGCTTCTATCCCTCTAAACTCTCAGCACACGCTCACGGGGGCTCGGCGATGCTGACCTTCACCAGCTGTTGACCGGCAGGGGCCGGGTGGCAGCTCTGCCCCGGGGGATTTGATGATGCCCAGTCAAGGGGAGATGTGGCTCAGCATGATAAAATCGATAACGATTCACTTTTAGTGCACATTTGCTGTGCTCTAGAAATTGTTCTTAGCACTTTACGTGTGTTATCTCATTTAATCCTTATGACAATCCAGCAGGGAACAGGTTGCTGTCCTTGCTGTACAGATGAAGATGTGGGGGCTCAGAGGGACACTCTGAAGTTGTACAGTTAGTGAGGATCAGAGCCAGAATGGAAGCCGGGCTGCCCAGCCCGAGGGCCCTGACCTGTACCAGGGCCGGCCGCGGTCATGGAGAGGCTCCCCAGACCCGGCCGAGAGCCGTGTGTAACCGCCTGGGGACTCCTCCCGTGAGTGCTTGCTAGTCACGGGCACACCGGCGCTGTGCTGAGCGCTCCGGGCAGGCAAACAGTTCCAGTCTTCAAGGAACTTGCAGTCATATAATGTTGCCCACGCCTGTGGGAAGTTAGAAACAAGAGAAGAACAAATGTGATTAAGCACTGGTGAGGACCACAGACGGCGTGGCTCGTGCTGCGAGGGGGAACTGAGAGCTGAGGTGATCGGAAAGCAACATGGATGCGGAGAGACGTGATCTGGGCCTTAAAGGGAAGGAAGGATAGGGTTTGAAGACAAAGAAGGGGGCATTCTACTCACTAAGATGAAATAGATAACCCAAATTGCCCTTTAGCTATTAAATAAATTAAATTATAGTTAAAAAGCTTTCCACAAAGAAAACTCCAGACCAAGATGCTTCATTGGTGAAATCTACTAAGAATTTAAGAAAGAAATAATACCAATTCTACACATACTCTTCCAGAAAATTGAAGAGAGAATACTTCCAACTCATTCTATGGAGACCAAACTTATCTTGTGTAATGGTAAATTTTAAGTGTCAAGCTGAGCCACGATACCCAGATATTTTGTCAAACACATCTGAATATTATTGTGAAAGTGTTTTTTAGTTGAGATTAACATTTAAATCATTAGACTTTGATTAAAGCAGATTACTCGCCATAATGTGGGTGAGCCTCATCCAATCAGTTGAAAGCCCTAAGGAAAAACAGACCAAGGTCCTCTGAGGAAAAGCGAACTCCTCTGTCTCCAGACTGCCTTTGGGCCCAGCTGCAGCACCAGCTCTTCCCTGGGTCTCCAGCCTGTAGTACCACCTGCAGATTTTGGACTTGCCAGCCTTCACAATTGCATGAGCTAACTCTTTAAAATAAATCTCTCTCTTTCTTCTCTCTCCATATGTGTGTGTGTGTGTGTGTGTGTGTATATACACATATATGTGTGTGTGTGTGCGTGTGTGTGTGTGTGTGTGTGTCTTACTAGTTCTCTTTCTGTGGAGATCCCTGACTAATATACTCTTATACCAAAACCAGACAAAAACATTACAAGAAAAGAAAACTGCAAACCAATATTCCTTATGAATAAATGAAAATTTGCTTCACAAAATTTTAGCAAATTTAATCTAATAATATATGAAAAGAAATATCACTATGACCAAGTACAGTTTATCTCAGGAATGCAGGGTTGGTTTAACAGACCATGCCACCAATGTAATTACCATGTAATAAATTATGATGTCATTTCTATGGTTTTACTACAAAAGTAAAGCCATATAAATATCTCAGTGGATGCAGAAGCAGCACTTGACAATACAACTGTTTTGTGCTAAAAATTCTCAACAAATTAGAAAGAATAGGGAATGTCCTCAACTTGTTAAAGGGCATCGAAGAAAAGCCTACAGCCAACATCATATTTAATGATGAAAGACAATGCTTTCCCTCTAAGAGCACAAACAAGCCACTTCTATTCAACATTGTACTGGTTATAGCTAGTGCAATAAGCCAAGAGACTGAAGTAAAACACATCCACACTGGAAATGGAAAAGTTAAACTCTTTATTCACAAACAACATGATCATCTACGGAGAATATCTAGTGGGATCTACAAAAACAAAAAGCTACTAGAATTAGTAATTTAGTTTAAAAAGTATTCTGGGTACAAGATCAATATACAAAAAGTAACTGTGTTTCTATAAGCAACAATAAACAATTAGAAATTGAAATTTTTAAAATACCATATACAATAACATAAAAAAGTATATAATATGACAAAAGATATGTTCATGGATTGGAGGACCCAATATCATTAAGATGTCAATTCTCCCAAAGTTGATCTATAAATTCAATGCAATCATAATCAAAATCCCAGCAGACGCTTTGTAGAAAAAATTTGAGAAGCCAATTCTTACGGGAGTGCAAAGGAACTAGAATAGCCAAACTACTTTCTTTAAAAGTTATATCCCAGGCCTTCCCCTTCTGGGATCTCAAGCAAAGGAGCAAAGGGAAACTGCTCAGGGTGTTGGAGGTGCCCGTTATCCTGGTTGTGGAAACGTTTCACAAGTGTGTACAGATGCCAGACTTGCCAAATTTCACACTTTAAATATGTGTGGTTACTCCTGTCAGTTCACCTCAGTAAACCTGCTTTTTCAAGGCACACACACAAAGAGCCAAAAGGCACCCAAGGTTCCAGAAGTGCTCAGGTGGAGGGCACAGTTTCTCAATCTTGGTTTCCCACTAAAATCACCTTAAATCCTAATGCCCCAGACCAGTCGAATTAGAATCTCCGGGGATGGAATCACCCAGACACCAGTACTTTTAAAGCTCCCGAGGAAATGCCAGAGTGCAGCCAATGTTGAGAACTGGTGAGAGAGATACGGGAGTCAACAGCACGTGAGGAATAAAGCAAGAGGAAGCGTGCAGGACACAGCGCTGGTGCAAGGCGAGCCATGGGAGGGTTGCCCAAGGTGAGAGTAGGACATGGGGCTAAGAGGACGACCGTAGTAGAAATCCAAAGGGCAGGGATGACTCATAACCATGAGTGCAGGATGTGTTGTAAATTAGAAGGTCGTTCTGTCCACCAAAATTAGGGTGTGCGTATATCTTGAAAAGATAGTGGGCAGAATCATCCAGATCCCTGGCTATGTGATTGTTAATTCTTTTCTTTTGGGGGGAGCCCTGGTCTAGAAAATGCCCACTCTCATTAAACTGCCCTGAAGTTCATTAAATTACTCTTACTCAGAGAACAAAAGGAGGAGTTCCCGCCTGTGATAGACAGGAAGAGGCACAAAGGACACAAGAGGGCAAGGGGCCTCAGTTCCTCCTCTAAACCAGAGACTCTCTGAATTGGGGTGTTTCGGGATCACTAGGGACTACATGCCTGGAGTGGGGCCCAAGCGCCTATATTCTCAGTAAGTCCCATAGGCTCCCAAAGTTTCAGAGCCAACACTAGCCCACCAGCTGAGGAGGACATCTATTAAAACCATCCGAAATCCCCACCCAGCCTCAAGCTCCGGTTCTGCAGGTGAGTGGAGAGGAATGCTGGTTTTCGTCGGTGAAGGGTCTCTCATGCCTGTTTATTGCGCATGCAGAAGGTTCTGGGGTAAGGCAGATAAATGGTACTGCAGGGGCCTCGGCTGAGCGGCTTCACGAAGGTCACAAAGCCAAGGCCAGCCCCTTAGTACAAGACGGACTTTCTCACACACATATCTCTCGATAAGAACTGAGTCCCCGGGCCCTTGATGTGTCTGCCACCTGCACTCATGATGTCATGGAAACTTCTGTGTGGCTGGGTCCCTGAACACAGCAGCCACCCTCAGCTGTGGTGAGGAAGCCCAAACTCAGGAAGTGTTGTATCGAGCTGACTGGAGGCCACAGGTAGCCAAAGGGGGTGTGGTGGGGCAGACCCTGCACCCGGGGAGCCCACCGGGCCCAAAGGACCAGTGAGCCAGGATGCGGTGAGACACTGCCTATCGCACTGTCCGCGTGGGGCGGGCTCAGGGAAGCGATGAAGGAGCACAAGTGGGCAGGGAGGGCAAGGGCCCTGCCAAATCAGGACAACGCCCATGCCTTGCCCAGGAGCCTTGAGAAGTCCAGGCGCCTGCTGAGTGAAAGAAGACATCTTTATTGGCTGAGCAAGGAGAGACGGTACAGTGGATGACTGATGCGCCCATAAGCCGTCAGTCTCAGGTTCACTTGTTCCGAGGCCAGTTCTCACCCAGGTGACTGTACTGAGCATCACTCCGATCTCTAAGGGGCTGAGAGGAGAAGGGGCAGGGTCAGGAGGACCCCAGCAGGTCCCTGAGAGCTTATGCCTGGCCTTCCCGGACCCCAGCGCCAGTGAATTCCCCACCAGGACCCCCATACATGCACGTAACTCCTGGGGCCAGCTTCTCCATCCCCACTCACTCCTCCCGTTCTCATCTCTTTCTCATCAGGGCTCACCTGGTAGAGCTGGTCATTCCTCAATAGGGCTTGAGTGTCGGCAGCTAGAAGAACCGGGGAAAGAGAGTTATAAAGGGCATAGGGGGATGAGACAGTGAGATCGTGGACACTGCAGGGGACTGCAGCTGGTCACACCCTCAGAAGACTGCATGAGCAATGCGGCACACGAGTTCTTTCCATAACCAGTTGTAAAAATCCTTATGAGATTGCAAGAGTGATTTCCAGATGAGCTGCAACCCACTGCAGCCCTATTCCTTGCCAGGTGCACACTCACACCCACGCCCACAACACACACGCACACACACATGTTCTGTCCCTCCCACTTACCCTTTGAGAACCTTCCGGTCTCATGACCAGCAAAGCAGTAGGTTCCCAAAGCAAGGAGCAGAGTGGCGATGATATCGGTGATGACGATGCCAGCCAGGGTAGCAGAGTCCAGCTCCACACAGTTCTGGCACACTGAGGGAAGGGAGGCAAGAGGAGAGGTGGGTGCCTTTCGAGACCAGGAAACCACCTCTGCCTCCCAGAGCAGCCCCAGGATCTCTCAAGTCAAGACCTGAACTTAAGATCCTTGGAGAAAGACCTGCTGGTGGCCTTGCTATATCCACCTCGGCTTTTCATCCCCAAGAATCCCTGAGGAGAGCAAGAAGTGGCTTTGTAGGAAATTAAACAAGGTAAAGGTCAAAACACTCTCCCAACAACGCCCCTACTGCTTGAATCACAAGGCCCCTGCTGCTCTTTCTTCATTCTCCAACTCTGAGGGCCCAAAAACCTAACAGTGACCCCAGTTTGTTTAGAGAACAGATTGGTCCAACACAGCCCCCACCAGCTAGAAAGTTCTCACATCCGGAGGCCCTATCCATTCCACCCAAAGGTTTAGGAGGACATACTTCGGTAATATATTTGCAGGGTACGTGCGAAGCCTTCTTTCTGTGTCCCATTGCACGTATACACTCCCCGTGGGTCCAGGATGCGTTTTCCCAAGTCCAGACTTTTATTGTCCGAAGCCAGGTTCCCCATCGTTCCCGCCAGCCATGTGATGGTGCCCTCACAATTCAAAAACACTCTGTCCTCAAGTTCATTCACGGTTGTCTTGGAGGGGCTCACTAAGGAAAAAAACACCAGGATTGGAGCCCCTGCTTTGGTCGGCCCCAGACCCTTTTTCTGCTGAGGTTCGTACTTAAAAAGGGCTGCTTTTCAAGATCCCGGACAGTTTATGGTTCCTAGCAAGAGAGAAGTCACAAGAAAAAGGCTTCGGGAGGCTGTCCATTAACTTCAGGGGCCAGGAAGGACAAAAGGATGCAATCCAAGCAGAGAGTAGGCCCTGATGGACAAAGACTAAAAGGAGAACCGTAGAAATAGGTTGACCTAAGAACCTTCCTGGAAGTGAGTCCAGACCACTGATTAGAAGTAGGAGGGGAGCAGACTGATGAATCTCAGAGGGAAGGGGGGGAGAGAGGTTTAACAAAGAACTTATATGCATGTATGCAAAGCCCA
This sequence comes from Miniopterus natalensis, assembly GCF_054644295.1. Classification (NCBI taxonomy): domain Eukaryota; kingdom Metazoa; phylum Chordata; class Mammalia; order Chiroptera; family Miniopteridae; genus Miniopterus; species Miniopterus natalensis. The sequence continues at coordinate 6,663,174 of NC_142091.1, read as the reverse complement.
TGGGCACAGACAAGGGTGCGGCGAAGGCCTTGGGAGGGGCGGGAGCTGCGTGGAGGGGTCAGTGGGTGGGGGGCAGGGGGCATCTGTAATGCTTTCAACAATAAGGATAAATTAAAAAATAGAATAAAATTAAAAGAAGTAGGAGGGGAGCCTAGACTGCTAAGCATCCAAAGGGTAAGAAGGCAGAACACTCCTTGCTTGGAGATGTCCACATTTTTCCTCTAGGAAAACTTCTAGAGGAAGTTTTCCCGCCACCTACAACACTCCCACTTCAATTTCTTCCGCTCTTTTTTCACCCTTTTCATCACCCCAGCAACTACCAAGGGAATGGGTCTGTCACAGTGAGAGAAGCTGATCTGAATCACCAGCCCGGGGGGCCAGAAGGGAGCCCAGGGCAAATCCCGTGTGAAGATTGCTAGTTGTTCTACCCTTGCTTACGCGAGGAAGGACAGAAAGATTCATCAAACCTATTCTTGGGGCTCCACGCAGGTCAAGGCTTGTGGGGAGTTTAAACACCTTTCTAGAGCCACTGAATTGCTTTGACTGGGAGCATGTCCACAGAGGCACTGGGATCTGTATCTCCAACCCCAGGGAACGTGGGATCCACATCCTCCCTGCGCTTCATACTCAGTTACCAGCTCGGTACAGAGCACCTTCTAGAAAACCCCAGTGCCCCTGAAGCAGGTCGGGAATAGACGGTGTCTACTCAGGAAGACACAAGTGCATCGGATACCTCACATCCCACACTCGTGTCCTCTTCGGGGTCCTTCTCCAGTGAAAATGCTGGGTATCCCAAAGCAGCTGATTCCTCGGGTAGCCATTCACCCCAGTTTGCCCGGGTCGGAAGGGTTCATGGGACACAGGATTATACTTTTTTAAAGCAGGCAAACAAAGATGAGTTGGTCGTTCTCCTACCCCAAGTCTGCCCTCCCTCCTGCCCAACCTGATGTTAGCGCTTCTCGGAAAACACTCCCCGGAGTGCTGGGGCATGGCTCCAGGAGGCGGCATGAGGATGGCTAGTCACCGCCCCGGGCCCCAGGGGCTCTCGACCCTGGGGGAACAGTGCTCCCGTCATCAGCCCGAGGCTCAGGCACACACATACCAACATCTCCTACAGATCTCTGGCCTGAGGGCTTCAGAGACACTCAAGGCCAAGATGCACCCTTAACTGGAGGCGGTCAAAGCCAAGAGCCCGTTTCCCACACCCAGCACTACATCCCAAAGCTGCCCTCCTTGGTGAATTTAAAGCTAGCACGAGGACTTTCAAGCGGACCTCACTCCGGGTGGCAATGTCCCTCTCAGGCCTCTTCTCCAAGATGCTCCGCCACCTGGAGAAGCCTTACCTTGGGAGAGAAAGGCAGCCAGCATCAGGCCGGCCAGAAACCTGCTGTGTTCCATCTCCCAGAGAACTCATGCAGCCATAGACCCAGGTCACAGCCGCCCAGCCAGGGTGAGAGGCCCCCCCACTGACTCACACACCGGAAAAGGCAGAGGGTGGGGGCGCACCAGGAGCCTCCTCTCTGCTCGCTGCTGTTGGTGGCGGAGGTAGTCGGGCGGCTTGGGGGGGGCAGGAAGGAAGCAGGTACAAACGGCTCTCTGTGAGCGGGAAGCCCAGGGGTGGAGTGACAGGGACAGCAGAGGCCACGGAAAAGGCCCCCTGGATGGCTGGGAAGTTCAAGGAGATTTGGGACGGCCCTTTCCTGAGTCACTGATGAAAACCAAAGCTTCAGAGTTCCTGTGAACGGCTGCATTTCTTCACCACCTAGAGACCGCCACCCCGCCCCGTCCCAAACCAGCTGGGCTCCCCCCACTCCTGCTCTTTCTTGGGACCCCAGCCAACATCCTCTTTGAGCACTTGGGACAACAAACTAAGTAGTTCTTTCCAGTGGGGGGTTGCACTTTGGGGCCCCCGCCCCCCACAGAGATCTGAGTCCTGGGCCGATGCTGTCTACCCGCTGGGCCCGGGCCAGTCGTGGAATTACTCAGAGTCTGATTCCCTCAGCATCACGATAAGGTTTGGTTTCGTTACCTACTTGTATTTTATTTTTTAATCACAATTGACATTCAGTGTTATATTAGCGTCAGGTGTACAGAATAGCGGTTAGACATTTATGTGCCTTACAAAGTGATTCCTACCCCCGTAAGCCTCGCGCCCACCTGGCACCCTACACAGTTATAACAACATGACTGACGATATTCCCTGGGCGGCACTTTCCATCCCTGCGACTGTTCTGGAGCAACCAACCAGTACTTCTCAGTCCCTGCTCCTTTTTTGTCCAGCCTCCCAACCGCCCTCCCATCTGGCAACCATCAGTTTGTTCCTGTATCTGAGTCTGTTTCTGTTTCCTTGTTTATTCTACTTTTTTATTATTATTGATTTTAGAGAGGGAGGAAGAGAGAGAGAGGAACAGGAAGGAACATCCATGTGAGAGAGATCCATCAATCAGTTGCCTGCCATAGGCACCCCGACCAGGGCTCGAACCCACAACCTAGGCATGTGCCCTGACCAGGGTCAAAGCGGAAACCTTCCAGTGCAGGGGCCAACGCTCCAACCAACTGGGCCACACTGGCCAGGGCTCTTTACTCTGCTTTTCAGATTCCACAGATAAGTAAAACCATCGGGCGCGTGTCCTCCACCTGACATTTCACCCAGCACAGTGCTCTCTGGGTCCATCCATGCTGTTGCAAATAGCAAGATTTTATTCTTTTTTATGGAACATAGTTGTTGCCATTTTATTAATTGTTTTCTGATTGTTTTGGCAGCTCTTCTCTGTCCCTTTCTTACTCTCTCGCGCTCTTCTCTTGTACTTGGATGGCTTTCTGAAGGGCTGTGTTTTGATTCCTTTCTCTTTATGTTTATCTCCTGGAGATTTTTGGTTTGGGGTTACCATGTGCTTCATACATACCAGGCTATGTTTATAGCAGTTCATTTCAAGTTGATGGTTGCTTAAGTTCCAACACATTCTAAAATCACTACCACTTTTACTCACCCCCTCCACATTTATATTTCTATCAATATTTTTTCTTCTTTTGTGTTTGTGTGTGTCCTTTAATTTACTGTTGTAAATTGCACATGATAGTCCTCCTTTTGCCTTCAAGCCTTTGTACTTGCTTTAGTGATGGTTGATCCACTGATTTTATGATGTGTTTGCCTTTGTAGGTGAGATACTTTTTCTTTGCAGTATTTTCTATTTCATATTTTTTATTTTCTTCTTTTTTTAAAGAAGACCCTTTAACATTTTTGTAATACTGGTTTGGTGGTGATGACCTTCTTCAGCTTTTTCTTGTCTAGGAAGTTCTGTTGTTGTTGTTTAGATTTTATTTCATAATCATAAACTTAACTCTGCAATCCAGCTGGACTTGGAAGGAATAAGGAAAATGTGGAACCCAATGAACTGTGGGGAGAGCATGAAGATTATAGAACATTCCATGCAGATGGGGCGAAGGGGGTCTCTCCTGGGCTACAGAAGGAATGGTCTGGTGGTTAAAATAAAACACAAGTCAAATTTATTAGTGTTGTCCACAGTCAGCAGTGATCTTCTTGCTGGTCTTGCCATCCGGGACCCACAGCGCTCCATGGCTGCACAGTGTCCATGTCATCTCTCACCCGACTGGAGACCGCACGCCTGCCACCTGACCACTCAGGCTCACGATGCAGATGAAACACAGGGTCCAGCATTTGCCATGGACGACGTGCCAGGACCGATGAGCTTCAGGATGAAATTCCCATCATCAATTTCTCTCCATAGACGGACTTGCTGCCTGGTGCCATCACAGCTGTGAGGTCACCACCTGGCACACAAATCTCGGAGTGATTCTGTGAAAGGAGGAACCTTTATAACCAGATCCTTTCTCCCCATTGCTCAGAGCATGAGAGTTTTCTGCTGTCTTTGGAATTTTGTCTTCAAACAGCTCAAAGAAGACGTGACCCAAAGTTTGCCATCCATGGCGATGTTGAAGAACACGGTGGGGTTTACCATGGCTGGGCACAGGAGGCTCCAGTGCCAGTGGAGTCTGCAAGGCAGGCAGAAGGTTTACCTGACCTTTGATTCTAAGTAATGGCCTTGCTGGGTAGATCTTCACTTTTCATAACTTTGAATATTTCTTGCCACTCCCCTCTGGCCTGCAAAGCTTCTGTTGAGAAATCAGCTGACAGTCCTATGGGAGCTCCCTTATAGGTAATTGTCTTTCTCTTGCTGCTTTTAAGATTCTCTCTTTGTCTTTAACCGTTTGCATTTTAATTATGTGTCTTGCTGTGGGCCTCTTTGGGTTCCTCTTGTTGGGGCTCTCTGCACTTCCTGGACTTGTATGTCTTTCTTCACTGGGTTAGGGAAGTTTTTTGTCATTATTTCTTAAATAGATTTCCAATCCCTTACTCTTTCTCTTCTCTTTCTTGTACCACTATGACACAAATGTTGTTACGCTTTATGTTGTCCCAGAGGTCACTTAAACAATCTTAATTTTTTAAAATTATCTTTTCTTTTTGATGTTCTGATTGGGTGTTTTCTGCTACTTTTTTAAAAAACACTTTTTTAAATATGTTTTTATTGATTTTTTTAGAGAGAGAGAAAGGGAAGGGGAGAGACACATAGAAACATCAATGAGAGAGAAACATCAGTTGGATTCCTCCTGCATGCCCCCTACTGGGGAGTGAACCTACTGGGCATGTGCCTTGACAGGAAATCGAAGCAGCGACCTCTTGGTGCAGGGGACAATGCTTAACCAACTGAGCCACACCGGCCAGGCTCCACTACCTTATTGTTGGGAGCTGATGACGTGTCTGGACATGGTCCATGTCACCTGAGGGTCTGGAGTCAAGGACTCGACCCTCCCCACAAGTACCCTTGAGGAGCCGAGATAAAGAAATTACCAAAGTCTGGGCTCACGCAGGAGGCGATATTTACTCTGAAAGGGTGTTTATGCAGCCTCGAAGGAGCTACTTTGTATCACCCTCACCTCATTACCAATTGTTTGTTACTATATAATAAAGGTGTTGAAGCCATTTGAGGCTGCTCCTCATTAGAGGACAGTCCTCCTGATCCCATAACTTTGCCGCTTTCATTCCCACCACTCGAACTCAGGCTTGTTCGTTTCTCAGGCTGGTTCCTGACACTTTATCTTCCAAATCTTGATTCAATCTTCTGTTTCCTCTAATCTGCTGTTGATAAGCTCTAATGTATTCTTCATTTGTGATAAGGATTTTAACAAAATGTTTACATGATGCTTGACACATAATTTGTGCTCAGTAAGAAAGAGTTATTAATAACAATATGATTATCTTGTAGGTAGAGTTGAGCCTTCGCAGGAAACAAATGTACTTTTTCCCCCTGTGGCCTATGGGGATCTGAAACTCTCTACACTGCTGAAGTTGGACTATAATTTACCTGAGGGCAGAGATCATGTATGTCTCACTTGTTTCTGTGTTTCCAACTCCTGGCTTGTGCCTGGCACATGACGAGAGTTCCATCCAATTTTATTGACTCACTCACTGGCTGGCTGGGGGAGATAGGGGCCTGAGATCTTGGAAACTCAACTAGGCCCTGGCCCTTGGCAATGTATGGCCTGTCAGGTTGGAATTGTCCTATCTATTTCCTTCCAGGCAAGCATCTCTTTGATGATCTCATCTCAAAAGGACAGTAAAAAATTCCTGAATGAGGACCTGGACTGAGGTGTGTTTTTTGTCACAGCTCCAGCCCTGAGCACCTGAGAGATCCCACCTAAATTCATTCATTCTAGCAACAACTAGCAACAAGCCACAACTGGCTGAGATGCCAGCAATAAATGGTGTCAGAAATGTTTATCTCCCTCATGAAGAAAGAGGCTCAGGCCATTTGCTACTCAGCACCCAAAGCTGCTCTCTGTGCAAGTCAGAGTCTCTGAGATGGGAACCCAGCTCTCGCAACTCTCCCTCCTCACCACTTCCCACCCTTCACTCCTTAACGGAAAAGCAAGAGACATCTGCACCTGCAGCCCTGCTGAGGCTTCAGTAGCCCACACTTGAAGCTGAGGGTGGAGGCTCTGGGTTCTTGCCTCCTTGCAGGGGCCCCAGCCTGACGGATGCTGGGCGGAGCGAGGCTAGCTGCTGCACAGGCTAGCTGGCTGCTCAAGGCTGCTCAGCGCTTCTGCGAGAGAACAGAGACTGACATGGAACAGGGGAAGCGTCTGGCTGGCCTCCTCCTGGCTATTTCTCTTCTTCAAGGTAAGGGCCCGCTTACGGCGTCTGACAACCTGGAAAAAGACTCAAGGGAAGAGGCCACTACCAGGGAACAAGAATATTGGGATCCCTGACCTTGAGCCTACTCAGCTGTCACCTTAGAGTTCAGGGAAAGCAGGGTGAAAATGGAGCCCCTTACTGTTCTCAGTTAGAGGGAAGCAGTGTCCCATAAGAGAGATGGGGTCTTATCTCCTAAGAAATCAAATTTAGCTGGCTAGAGAGAGAACCCGGATGTCGCCATCTTAGGTTTGAATGTAGCCCAAAGGGGCACACGCCAGGAACCTGAAAAGAAAAGGTATGTGTTTTTAACTCAGAGCTGGAGTTAGGAGTAGACCTGTGAAGCACTCACTCAGTTGGTCAGTTCATCAACTGGTCAACAAGTGTGAGTGAGGTCCTATCATGTAATAGGCTGCGAAGATATAAAGATAAATGAAAACCTTCTGCCCTGCACTGCCCTGTCCTGGCAGGTGTGGCTCAGTTGGTTGGAGCTTCATCCCATACACCCAAAAGGTGGCAGATTCAATTCCCAGCCGGGGCATATACCCAGGTTGCAGTGTTTGATCCCCAGTCGTGGCGAATGCCCGAGACAACCGATCAAAGTTTCTCTGTCTCTCTTCCTCTCTGTCTCTCTCCCTCTCTCTCCCCTTCTCTCTCTAAAAAGAAAAAAAAAAGCTTGTAAAAAAAACTTCTCCCCTAAAGAACTCATAAACTAATCAAAGAAATAGGTTTTGGTGTTGCGAGATTGAGTGTAAGGTACAATAGAAGATGCCTGTATGAATATTCAGTTGTAAATATCCAACGGGAAGTGGAAGAACTGGGCCGATGCCTACAGTCAAGGCTGGAGGTGGCTCTCCACACAATGGGGGAAACTAACACCAGGAAAGTTGTTGAAATCACACAAGTACTATGTTAGATATGAGGAAGAACAGGCTGAGGATGGAACTGTGAGGATACCAACCTTTACGGGGTAGAGAGAAAAAACCTCTGGAAAGAGATAAGGGAATGATCGAAGAGCTGGAATAATCAGATGATTCCAATACGATGGAAACCAAAGAAGGAGAGAGCTTCCCAAAGGAGAAATTCACTGAGAGGATGAAATAGTGAAGAGTGACACACTAATATAAGAATATATTTATAAGTGTAAGTTTGTGGGATTTGGCAATATAAAGGTCATGGTTAACTTAGAATGGTTTCCTTGGGGTAGTGTGAGTAGAAGGGAAATGGAAATGAGTGGAAGGGGAAGGGCAGATGTAGAGAAGGTGAAGAGAGGCAAGTGTAGAGTATTCTTTAAAGAAGTTTTGATGAGAAGGAGGGAGAGTTTGAGTGGTAAACGGGTACAACAGTCTAAGAAGAAATTTTTTTAGTATGAAAGAAATTTGAGCACGTTTCTAAGCTAAAGGAAAAGACAGTGAATAGAGTGAGGTCCTGGAGTTGATGTTGAAAGGATAGAGTCAAAAGTGGGGTCACGGGCACGGAGGGGAAGGCAGCCTCGCCCCTGAGACCAGAAGAAAAGAAGTGCCGATGGCTTCCGCCGCAGACAGGCCTGTAGGTGGGACGGACGCTGCAGGAGAGGGGCCATTCCAGCATCTATGTTCTCAGCGAAGGAAGAGGCAGGCAACGCCACCTGCTGAGGCCGAGCGGGGTGATGGGAGTGGGGGGCTTGAAGGAGGCAGTGAGAGTTCAGAATAATTTCTGAGGGGAGCGAGGAAGACAGCACAGGTTGAAGGGCAATAGGCAAAGTCCACGCGAGGCAGCTCTCCCTGCACAGTGGAAAGAGCGCGGGCTGAGCAACAGACACCCGAGCTCAGCCACCAATGGGCTGTGCGGGCTGGGACAGGGCCCGCTCCCTCTGCGCTCAGCTCTCTCAGCAGTCAACCTAGCAAATTTGGGTACGTTCGCTCTCAAGTCCCAAAAGGAAGCAAGATTCAGATAAGAAAAATTAAAAGATGCCAGCAACCGGTTGGACCCTCTTTCCTATGGAACCTGAGTTAAAATGAGGGACCCATGTGTCCCTCCCGTAGTGAGCAGGCGGTCATGGAGAAGAGCTAGTGAGAGATCTGCTTAACCGCTCGTCTTGCTTTTGAAAAGGCTTTCTCATTTATTCATTTATGCATCTATTCAACAAATATAAAGCTCCTATTATGTCCCAGGCACTATCTGGGCACTATTCATGACGAGTTCAGCCCTGTGTGATGTTCTAAGGCAGCTGACTCCTTCCAACTATTTCCAGCATACTCTGATTCGGTCCCCGTTTCCCCCCGCCATACTACGTCTCTGGTCCTTTCCCAAGTCTGTACCTTTGCTTAGCTGTTCTTACTCCCCAGAATGTCTTTCTCTGTCTGGTGAATTCCTCTCTGTTCAGCTTTCCCTGTCACTCACCCTTGGGCAACATCAATAGCTTCTATCCCCTTTCACATGTATTCATATAAGTACTAAATGGTCATTTGTTTTATCACATTAATTACATGTGGGCTTATTTTTCCCACTTCATTGTGAACTCTTTGGAGGCAGCACCTAGTTCTTCATATCGCCACCCTTTTCCTTCACACTGCTTAATCACGTCAGGAACACAATAGTGCCCAGTAAATGTGTGCATTAAATCCGACTGGATTGAACTCCAGTGCTAGTTCTCTATTGGAGTTCTACCACACCACTCTGCTACTCTGGGTTTTGCCGCAGATTTGCGATTTATTGAATAGCTAACTCCCATGGGACATTCAGGGTTTCTACAAGAAATGTATCATCAGAACTGAAGATTTTAGAAGTAATTCAGCTCTAACAGGCTTTAGCTAGTGCACACTCACTCCTTGCCAGGACTCCAGCTGCTAAAGAGGCAGAGCAGAGCATTCAGACTGTACAGGCAATACCCTTACACATGCTGCAATGTCATTCTGATGCTAAGAGTTAGCATCAGACCTCGTGGGTTAAGGGCACAGTCACCAACAAGACTGTCCTCGCTTTCAATGCCAGGCACAAGTTCCGGGGTCTCCAGAACACCCACCCTTCTGACAAACTGCATACAAATCTAGAGGGTTCCCACAGTTCCCTCAGATCTATTAATTTGCTAGAACAACTCACAGAACTCAGGAAAGCACTATACTTACTATTACAGTTTTGTTACAAGAAACAGAATCAGGACTAGTCAAAAGAAAAGACACATAGGATGGGTCTGGGAGGTTCCTGAGCCCAGAGCTTCTGTGCCTCTCCCAGTGGAATCAGCACACATCACATTCCTGGCGCGCTGATGTGTTCACCAGCCAGGAAGCCGAGTTTTTATTGGGGTTTCATTTCATAGGCATGATTAATTGAATCATTGGCGGTGAGAATAAATTCAATCTCCAGTGCCCCTCCCCTCCCATAGCTTAAAGTCCCAGTTCTCTAATCACATGGTTGGTCTGGACCAACCCCATCCTGAGTCATCTCATTAGTATAAACTCACACATGTGATCCAAGGGCCCACCAAGAACAACAAAGGCACTCCTGAAATTCTGAGGGTTTAGAAACTCCCTCCCAGGAATTCATCACAGAGACCAGACAAATCCTTCATTGCACAAATGCCCTGAATTCAATTTAGTGACTCGGGTTCACAATCCAGGGACACAGGTGTAGACACTGTTACTCCAGTGGATTACCATCTCTCTCGATGGTATCTAAATGATACCTCAGGGCATCTGAGTAACTCCATGCCCAGCTGATCCTCTGTCTCTCTTCTGTTCCTACAGGTACAATTGCCCAGTTGAAACAAGGTAGGAAATGGCTTCTTTCTCTGCTCAAATTCAGGGAATTCATGGAGTGTGGCTTCTGGATGAGATAATGAGTGATAAATAACAAACCTCTCCACTGGCAACCAAATCAGTAGCCAGTTACGACCAGCAATTAATTGTCTGATTCTGGGAGGAGAAACAGGACCCTAGCAGCTAGGCATTACTCAGAGTGCCACCCATGAACCAGCAGCATTGGCATCACCTGGGAGCATGTTAGATATGCAGCCCCTCAGCCCCTCCCAGAACTACTAAATCAGAACCTGAAGTTCCAACTAGATCCCCACGTGAGTCATGTACACGTTAGTGTTTGAGAAGCACTGCTGTAAGTCGTCTTCTAATACCTGGGGTAGAAAGAATTTCAGAGGCAAGATACTTAACGGGCCATGGCTTTTCCCTTTTCAGAAAAACCTCTGGTAACAGTGGATGACAGCCAAGAAGATGGTTCCGTATTTCTGACTTGTAACTTGGCAGAAGAAAATATCAAATGGTTTAAAGATGGGAAGGAAATAACTACAAAGGAAAAGACATGGAATGTGGGAAATAGTTGGAAGGACCCTAAAGGGACATATTGGTGCGAAGGATCAAAGAACAGTTCCAAACGTCTCCAAGTGTATTATAGAAGTACGCCACCCTACGGTTTGCGTGCCGCGAAATTAGGCTGTGCTTGCTGTTGGTGACCTCCCGTCCAGAATGAGTGGGAAAATAGGTGCTAAAGAGTGACCAAGCAGATGCTAAACAGCGTGCCTCTTATTGAATATAACCAGACAGTTCCCCCCGCTTCTTGGTAAAGCATAGCCGGGTTTCCCTTCGTGTGGGCCGCTGGACTGGAGCAGTCAGCAACTCACATCAGCCGAGTTAGGGAGGGCCCGGGAGACGGGGATCGCAAGGTGGGCAGCGGTGAGGCAGGGGGGCAGCGAGCATGAAGAAGGGGATCTGGTCTTTCTTCTATTTCACATAGTTCCCGGTAATAAGACTCCATGGGCTTCCCCAGGACCCCTGGAGGAGCAAAGAGCCTCAAGAAGCATTGCGTTCTGCCCAGCTGGCGTGAACCAGGAGGCCGCAGTTCCGGTCCTGTCCAGGCACACGCCCAGGTTACAGGCTCGATCCCCAGCAGGGTGCAGGAGGCAGCCAGCCCGGGACTCTCCCGGCATGGATGTTTCTGTCCCCCTCCCTCCCTGTCTCCGAGATCAGTTTTTCAAGTACATTCAGAAGAAGAGGCAGCATTGTGTTCTCAGTCCAAGGATGTCCCCAGGCCCCGCAGAGGGAGCAGCCTGTCGCCCTAGCTAGACAGAAGCATTATTGCTGGTAGGCAGGAGGGAAAGATCCGAAAGGCCAGCTCTCACAGCCTGAAGTAGACCTGTCTCCCTTTCCTCAGTGTGTCAGAACTGCATTAGGCTGAGCGCGTCCACTGTGTCGGGCTTCGTCTTCGCCGAAATCCTCAGCGTTTTCTTCCTTGCTGTTGGGGTGTACTTCATTGCTGGGCAGGACAGCGTTCGCCAGTCGAGAGGTAAAAGAATGTTCTTAGATGACGTAGGAAACCACCTGGGACCCTCAGCTTTCTTCCAACCAAAACAGTCCCAGGAAAAGAGCCCGGGTCGGCGCCTGCCGCTCACGTGCAGGGTCGGCGGGGCTCTGCAGTCAGGAGAAAGGACGCGCAGTGTTTTCACAGCATGCTTGCCTGTCTCAAGGTCAGCGTCCTCTGATTTGTCCTGTTTCTTAAAAAACTGTTTATTGAAGTAAAACCAACATATAGAAAAGTGCATCAATCACAAGAAAACAGCCCAAAAAAATTAATAAAGCAAGCACAGCCAGACATCCAGCGTAAGAATGTTACCAACGCCTTAGTGGTCACGCCAGACTCTCCCTATGCCCAGAAGTGAGCGCTTACAACACAGATATTTTCCCTGTTTTTGTGCCTTATGTCAATGGACTCATACAGTCAGCACTCTCGAGTGTGACTTCTTTTACTCAACAATATGCCCGTGATAGCCACTCATATTCTTTGCGTAGCGGCTTCACTAATTCCTGTTGCTGCTTCGCATTCCATTGCGCGAACGTAACCAACTCACGGTCCTTTCTTCCTTGTGTGTGTGTGTGTGTTGTTTCTCTTCTGCGCAGCTTCAGACAAGCAGACCCTGCTGTCCAATGACCAGCTGTACCAGGTAAGGGAATGAGGAATGACAACGTCGCTACAATGGTGGTGGTTTAAAATTTCGGAATGGGGCGGGGGGAAGTCATTTGGAAGATACTGTATAGTTAAGAAACTGCTTAGGACATACCAGATGAGGCATAGTTATCCCTTTGGGTAGAACAGGTGAAATAAGGGGAAGGGCTGAGAGACACTGAGGTCAGGATCTAGAGAGAAAAGTCAAAGAGCACCTGAGAGGAAAGTATATACAGAGCCTCCGTCTTTTCACCCTCTCTCTGCCCCAGGACCCCAACACACCCACTTCAAAGCCTTGCACACAGAAAGCACTCAATAAATATGCACCATATTGATTCCTAAAGGATGGGGGAATGAGCTTATGACTGTGCTGTCCTCTTTAGCCCCTCAAGGATCGGGACGATGACCAGTACAGCCACCTTCAAGGGAACCAACTGAGGAAAAAATGAGCTCAGGACTCAGAGGAGGTGTGTCCTTCTACACCATTTCCAAGACAGTGCCTTTGCATTTCCTGCCTCTCAACTGCTGCTAAGTCTCTCTCCTTTTCCCCAGACAGCTGGGGCAGGGTGGGGGTGATTGTGAGGCCCATTTCTAAAAACACAGGGGCCGGTGCTAATTTTCTTGGCCTAAGAAAATATGAAAACTGAATGCTGAATATTAATCTTATTTCTATATAACAGTTTTTCAGCATCCACACTATTAACATCTTGGTCTAGATCATTCTCTGAGGTGGGGGCACTGGCCTGCGCATTGTGGGTTTTCAGCAGCCTCCCTGGCCTCTGTTCACCAGATGTCAGCAGTGCCCCCATTTTGACAACCAAAAAAAAAAAAATCTCCAGATGTTGCAAGTGTCCCCTCAGGGGCAAAATCACCCTTAACTAAAACCACTGATCTGTATTAACTTGTCAACCAATCAACCACTCAGAAGTTCTGATTCAATCAATTGGAAGTTTTCTGAACCAACGGTAATTTTTTTTTAATCCAGGTCTTCTCCTCCCTCTCCAGTTCTCAGAAACAAAGCAATGCAGTTTGGAGCACTCCCGGCAGACTTTCAGCTCTAAATCTAGACTCAGTTTCCAATGGTGGCAAATGGAGAAGAAAGGCCATTGGAGCAAATTTGGGGTTTTCTCAAAATTAAAATTATAAAAAAGTAAAAACATATATGGTGTTTCAGGAGTACTGCCAATTGGGAAGTAATTTTTCTGTAAAAGAAAAATGAAAATGTCAATAACTCCCTCTATTTGAATATAAATTTTTAAGTTTTCATTTTTATTTACTTTTTATATAGGTCATAATTCACATGGGTCAAATATGCAATCAAATGCCTCCCTCCACCTCCATCCACAGCCACCCAGTTGCCCTCTCCACAGACAAACAATATACTAGTTTGCAATATATCTTTACAAGATATATAATGTATTATGTATCAGAGGCATTCTAGGTATACATAAGCAAATTCTTAAGTACACATTTTCTCCCATCTCCTTTTTTCACACAAATAGTATCATGCTATACATCTTGCACTTTTCACCTAAGAAAACCTGAAGATTATTTTATACCAGCGTATAAAGAAGCTTCTTTTCCTAATGCGGACACATTGTACAGATACACTATCACTTGTTTAGCCAGTCCTCTATTGACGGGCATTTAAATTGGTTCCAATTGCTGGCTCTTACAATGAATGCTGCAATGACTAACACTGTAAAAATGTCATTTTAAAAAATAATTGTATTAAGGTATAATTTGCTATGAATGCATTCATTTTAAGTGACTTCACCCGTTCTCAGTAATTTTTAACAAATTTATCCAGTTGTATACACCCATCACCATAATCCAGATTTAGAACATTTCCATCACTCTCTTAAGATCACTTGTGCTGTTTGCAGTCACCCCCTGTTCCCACCTTCAGCCCCAGGCCACCAATAATCTCTTCTGTCTCATCCAATTTGCCTTTTCTGGACATTTCATATAAATGGAATCAATATGCGGCTCCAGAGCAGCATTAGCATGCAAGCCTTTGGGTGGACACATTTTTTTATTTATCTGGGTTGATACCTAGAAGTGAATTATTACTGCCCTGTGTGGTAAATTTATGATTAACTCTTTAAGAAACTTCTTGTTTTTCTAGTTGACTATCATTTTAAATTCCCACCAGCAATGGATGAGGGTTCTTGTTCCTCCATTTTCTCACCAATATTTGTTACTATGATTTTTTTTAGTATAGCCATTCTAGTGAGCATAAAATGGTATCTTATTGTGACTTTAATTTGCATTTCCCTAGTGACTAACAATGTTAAACATCTTTTCTTGTGCTTATTAGCCATTTTCATATCTTTAATGAAATGTCTAATCAAATCTTTTTTTAACTGGGCTGTCTTACTTTTTGTTGTTTGTTGAATGTAGGAATTCTTACATATTTTTAATACAAGTTCTGTAGCAAATATATGATTTGAAAATATACCTACCAGTCTGTGGCTTGTCTTTTCATTTTCTTAAAGGTGTCTTTTGAAGTGCAAATGTTTTTTAATTTTGATAAAGTCCATTTTATCCATTTTTTTTTTAAATATATCTTTATTGATTTCAGAGAGAGGAAAGGAGAGGAAGAGAGAGAGATAGAAACATCAATGATGAGAGAGTCATTGATCGAGCCCGCAACCCGGGCATGTGCCCTGACCCGGAATCAAACCCCGATCTCCTGGATCCTAGGTTGACCCTCAACCCCTGAGCCACGCCCGGCCGGGCTATTTTATCCATTTTTAAAATGAACTGTGCTTCTGGCGTCATATCTAAGAAATATTTGGCAAACTCAAGGTCACAAGGATTTTTCCTGTTTCTTTTTATACTTTTTAAAGTTTTGTAGCTTTATTTCTAACGATAACTGTCATTTTGAACATGCTTAAGACTATATGTAACAAATACAAATAAATGTAATTGTCGGTCCATATGTATTTACACTTGTTATTTTATTAAAATTACCTAATTGCACTTTATAGAGATTGGACCAATATATACTCCCAATAACAAAAAATGAAAGTACCTCTTACTCCATACACATTCCAACATTGTATTATTAAACTTTTTTGAACTTTGCGAATCTGTTAAAACTATGGCATCTCAGCATACTTTTAATTTGTATTTTTCTTATTAAAAATGAGTGAACCTTGCCCAGCCTGGCGTGGCTCAGCGGTTGAGTGTCAACCTGGGAGCCAGGAGATCCCGGTTCGATTCCAGGTCAGGGCACATGCCAGGGTTGCAGGGTCGATCCCCAGTCGGAGGCATGCAGGAGGCAGCCGATCAATGACTCTCTCATCATTGATGTTTCTATCTCTCTCTCCCTCTCCCTTTCTCTCTCCAAAATCAATAAAGATTTTTTAAAAAAATAAAAAATGAGTGAACCATTTGTTTTCCCTTCTCAGGAAATATAGGTTCATATCATCTTATCTTTTTCTTATTGACTTGCAAAAGCCCTTTTTATATTTAAGAAACTAGATTAAAGAATCTAGTTTATGACAGTAATTGCAAATATTTTTCCAATTTTGTTATTTGTGTGTTTTTTACTTACTGTTGGTTTTATGCACATATTACAAACATTTGCATGTAGTAGGATTCATTGGTTTTTTATGACTTCTAGGTTGTTTCATATTTAGAAAGGTCTTCCCCTATTTTAAGATTCTTTTTTAAAAAATTCTCTCAAGAAGTTCAGTCAAGATGGCAGAGGAGGTAAACATAGTATTCAGAACCTCCAAAAACTACAACAAAATTACAACTAAACTACAGAACAACGATCATTCAGAACCACCTAAAGTCTAGATGAACAGAAGTCCTATAACTAAGGATATAAGGAAGAAGTCACATAGAGTCTGGTAGGAGGGGCAGAGAGGTACAACAGGCTGGCTCACGCCCACCTGTAGTGGTTAAATTAAAAATGGGGAGGGATATCTTGGGTGTGGAGTTCCCCCCTGAGGAGTGAGGGGTCTCAGTCCCACACCAGGCCCCCCAGCCCGGAGCTCCAGTGCTAGGAAAAGAAGTCCCTATAACTTCTAGCTGTAAAAACCAACAAGGATTGTGGCTAAGTGAGATGGAGGGCTTCTGAAGGGCCCATGCACAGACTTACACAGATTCAGTTGCTCAGAATTCCAGTGCTGGGGCAGCAGCTCAAAAAGCACCTTATGGACGTATGGGGAGGATCTGAATTGCCTGGCATCAGGGCAAGAGCTGGAGGGGCAGCTTTTTCCCAGAAAGAAGTGCTGGCAAAGGCCATTGTTCCTTTGCTGAGCCCTCCTCTCCCCACAGAGCAGGCAGGTGGGTGCCATATCTGAGACTGCATCAACCTGGCTAACACTGTTTACCCCACCCTGGTGATTCCCTGAAACCCCACCCAACTTTCTTTCAGACCCACCCAGGCCCTTTCCAATGACTTTTCCATACAAACAGTGTGTCTTGGCTCAAACAAGCAGCATCTGGCCTCAGTGTGGCCCATACCTCTTGCTAAGTAGCCCCAGGCCCAGTACTAGCAGCACCAGGCCTTGGTTCACAGATTGGCCTTTCCTGGGCATCTCCAAGCCCAGCACAAGTAGCAGCCATCTGGTGGCCCTAGGAAGGGCACAGGCAGTGGCTGACCTTGGCATGCACTTGCTGTGAGGCTCCAGAGCCAGCACACCCAGTGGACAGCTTCAGATCATGCTGAAGCACCAATCAAACACCTCCACAAGTGACACACTCAGGGGTGGACTTGGTGGGTACCTGAGCCTTGCTAAAATGAGCTCTGCACCATGGGGTCGGGCCCTGCACAGCAGATCCTCCATGGTGGCTGTGGCCAGTCCTCTCAGTGGCCAGTCCATGAAGCTGGTCAGTCCTCAGAGCAGATTGGCCTAGGGGTAAATCCCTCCCATTAACATACCAATAGCAATTAAGGCTCAACTACAACAGGAAGGTGCACACAGTCCATACAGGGGTGCACCAGGAACAACTCAGATGATCTGGGAGGCTGTGTCACTGGGTCCTACAGAACACCTACTACATAAAGCCACTCTACCAAGACTGGGATGTGTAGCAGTTCTACCTAATACATAGAAACAAACACAGGGAGGCAGCCAAAATGAGGAGACAAAGAAACATGTCCCAAATGAAAGAACAGAACCAAACCCCAGAAAAAGAGTTAAACAAAATGGAGACAAGCAATCTACCAGGTGCAGAGTTCAAAACACGGGTTATAAGGCTGCTCAATGAAATTAGGGGAAGAGTAGAGGAACTTAGAACTTCAACAAAGAGGAAACATAAAAAATGGAACTAGAAAACATAAAAAAGAACCAGTCAGAAATGAAAAAGACATTAACTGAAATGAAGACTACATTACAGGGAATCCACAGTAGAGTAGGTGGAGCAGAGGATCAAGTCAGCAATTTGGAAGATAAGGTAGCAGAAAACACCCAGTCAGAACAGCAAAAAGATTAAAAAATCCAAAAAATTATATTAGTGTAAGGAGCTTCCAAGGATAACTTCATGAGTACCAACATTTGCATCCTGGGAGTGCAGAAAAGGAAGAGAAAACAAGAAATTAAAAACCTATGTGAAAAAATAATGACAGAAAACTTCCCCTACCTGGTGAAGGAAATAGACATTCAAGTCCAGGAGGCAGAGAGTCCCAAACAAGAGGAACCCAAAGAGGCCCACAGCAAGGCACATCATAATTAAAATGCAAAAGATTAAAGACAAAGAGAAAATCTTAAAAGCAGCAAGAGAAAAGCAGTTAGTTACCTACAAGGGAGCTCCCATAACACTGTCAGCTGATTCTCAACAGAAACTCTGCAGGCCAGACGGAGTGGCAAGAAATATCCAAAATGATGAAAAACAAGGACCTACAACCAAGATTACCCAGCAAAGCTATCATTTAGAACTGAAAGACAAATAAAGGACTTCCCAGACAAGATAAAGCTAAAGGAGTTCATCACCACCAAACCAGTATTACAAGAAATGTAAAGGGGTTTTTTTTAAGAAGAAGAAGAAAAAAAAAAGATCAAAATATGAATAATGAAGTGGCAATAACTACATATGTGTCAACAATTACTTTAAATGCAAATGGATTAAAAAATAATAAATAAATAAATAAATAAATAAATAAATAAATACATGCAAATGGATTAAATGCTCCAATCAAAAGACATATGATAGTGAATGGATAACAAAACAAGACCCTTACATATGCTGCCTATAAGATACTCACTTCAGATTAAAAGACACAAACAAACTGAAAGGAAAGGGGAGGGAAAAGATATTTCATGAAAATGGAAACAAACTAAAAAAAAAAAAAAGGTTGGGGTAGCAATACTTATATCAGACAAAATAAACTTTAAAACAAAGGCTATACCAAGAGACAAAGAAAGACCCAGCAGTTCCACTTCTGGATGTTTATCCAAAGAAACCCAAAGTACTAGATCAAAGACATATGCATCCATATGTTCATTGCAGCATTATTTACAATAGCCAAGACATGGAAGCAACCTAAGTGTCCATCAATAGATGAGTGGAGGAAAAACACGGAAGATGGCGGCACTCTGACAAGAAGCAGCATGCCCTTGCTTTCAGCCACGGAGTGGATTTACAGCTAAAACACTGTGTAACCTGCTTTTGGGAAAACAAGAGAAATATACCTGAGTAGACATAATTCGATTAAGGGGCACTGAAGAAACATCATAGAATCTGGTAGGAGAGGGGATGTGTAGAAAAGGGCAGTCCCCCCTAAAACCTGTGCTGGGCTCCGAGGCCCAAGGGCTAGAGGTTGCAAAGTTCCCTCCCCATGAGAGTGTGGACTGGCATCCAAAAGCTGCACCTCAAACTCCGAGCGGAGAAGGGAAGGAGAACCCATGCAGGGTGGGCAGAGGGACCCGGGGGAACAGTATGCTTGGGAGGAGGGGACCTCGCCTTTCCAGTGAAACAAGGCATCTAATGGTGGCAGCCTGGACAGGAGTGTTTCACCCCTGGTGCTGACTGCAGGAAAGGCTGTCCCACAGTGTGTGGCTTCTGAATAGAAAGGGGCCAGAGGGCTGCACTCAGCAGCAAACTAAAGGATCCTCTACTTTCTGTTAAGCATTGTGCAGAGCCCCAGAAAGCACTTGAACTGTGAGGCGCAGGGAAGAAGAGAGCCCTCCTGCTGCCCGAGAGAGGACTGGAGCTGCCAGTAGGACAGATTAGGACTCCAGCACCCCCTGAGCTGCCCATGGGGTGGATCAGATCTCCAGCCACCAGAACTGCGGTGGGGTGAATTGGAGATTTTTGATCTGCTCAGAGGGGAGACAGGGTAACGCACAAGGAGCTGCCCCACCTTAAATGAGATCAGCTGTGCAGAAGGCCTGAGGGGGCTGACTTTGTGACCCCTTTTGCTTGGTTCCAAGGCATGGGGCTGACGGGACCAAGCAGGGTGGGTTCTCTGCCTGTGTTGCTTTGGGAGTTTTTGAGTTTTTGATTGTTGAACAGGTGTCCACCTTCCTCGCTTGCATTGGGGAGACAGACCCACAAAAGCTGGGATTTGTGTCTGCGTTGTGGAGAGTTTGAACTGAGTGCCCTGTGAGATCAGCAAACTAGATCTGGGAAAGGAGGAGCACAGCCTGCATAGTTCTCCCCCTGACTAAGAGCACCACCCCTAACAGGAAAGGGGCGGGTCCAGCTCACTGAAGCCCCAGATACCTCAACAGGCCACAGTCCTGAGGGGGAAGGGAGAGCAGCTCACAGGAGGACTTTACAAGAATAAGACTCTCAGGGACTGTTGTTGGGGAGCTGGAGGAAATGCTGAAAACCCCTGCTGGCGGCTGGGCAGGCAAAGGGCTCACTGGAATGTTTTTTAATTGAACCCAACTAAGCCCAGGCTGCTGAAACGGCCCCTACAGAAAAGGCAACAGGCTGAAACCAATCTGAGCCTGCATCAGGCCAGAGCCTGGGGAAGTAGAATCAGAGGACAGGGTAGGGACTGAGGAGCTGGCGGTGGAGCAGAGACAAACTTCGCCAAGTGAGCGCCTGACAGCGACACCTCTAGGGGGAGCGATACCCTGGGCTACACTAGCCACCCTGCACCCTGAAGACTCTACAGAAGACTCTGTAGTAAGACCAGGCAACCACAAGGGGGCTGCAAAGAGCTGACAATTGGAGAAGGTCCACAGAGAGCCTCAGATCAGCAAACAACCTAAGAACACCAGAGCGAAACCTACACAGCTTCTGAGGTTGGTTGATACACAAGAACCTCCCAGGAGAACTGAAATCAGCACATAAAACAGTGAGCTGCAGACAACATAAGCTGCGCAGAAGAAACTCACCTGATTGACTTTTTTTTTTTTTTTAGAAAAAGAGGGAAAAGAAAAAAATTTTCATTTTAAATTTTTTAATTGTTTTTAATTCATTTTCTTAAAATTTATTTTGTCTTGCTTTGCCTTTTTTTTTTTTTTTGCTTTGTTTTGTTTCAGTTTTTTGTTCTATTATCAAGATTTTTTTAATTTTTATTTTTTGCTTAGATGAGGTTTTTTTTTTAATTTTTAATTTTTGATTTTTTTTGTTTGGATGAGATATCTTTTGTTTGTTTGTTTGTTTAAAATATTACAGATGTCCCTTTTCCTCCCCAATGACCAATTGCACCCCATCCCATCCCCCTTCCCAGTCCCACCCCCCACCATTGTTCATGTTCTTCGGTTGTGCATATGTGCATATAAATTCTTTGGTTACTCTCTCTCCCTCCACCCACCAGCCCTCCTCCATCCTCCTGACATTCGTCAGTCTCATCTATGCTTCCATGTCATTGAATCTATTCTGTTCATCAGTTTATTAAGTTCTTTAGATTCCACGTATAAGCGAGATCATGTGATATTTGTCTTTCTCTGCCTGGCTTATTTCACTCAGCATAATATTCTCCAGGTCCCTCCATACTGACCCAAAGGGTACGAGATTCTTCTTCGTTACAGCTGCGTAGTATTCCATGGTGTGAATGTCCCACAGCTTTTTATCCACTCATCTCCTGATGGGCACTTGGGCTGTTTCCAGATCTTAGCTACTGTAAATTGTGCTGCTATGAACATAGCGGTGCATATATTCTTTCTGATTAGTGTTTCATGTTCTTAGGATTTATTCCTAGAAGCGGGATCACTGGGTCAAAAGGCAGCTCCATTTTTAATTTTTTGAGGAACCTCCATACTGTTTTCCATGGTGGCTGCCCCAGTCTGCATTCCCACCAGCAGTGCACCAGGGCTCCCCTTTCTCCACACCCTCGCCAGCATGTGCCATTTGCTGATTTGTTGATGGAGCCATTCTGACAGGTGTGAAGTGATACCTTATTGTGGTTTTAATTTGCATCTCTGATGATTAGTGATGTTGAGCATTTTCTCATGTGTCTCTTGGCCATCCGTATGTCCTCTTTGGAGAAGTGTCTATTCAAGTCCTTTGCCCATTTCTTAATTGGGTCGTTTGTCTTCCTCTTGCTGAGTGCTATGAGTTCTTTGTACACTTTGGAAATTAGCCCCTTGTCAGATGCATCCTTGGCAAATATGTTTTCCCAGACCGTGGGGTTCCTTTGTATTTTGAGGCTGTTTTCTTTTGCTGTGCAGAAGCTTTTTAGTTTGATGTAGTCCCATATGTTTATTTTTTCTTTCCTTTCTCTTGCCTTAGGAGATGTATCAGTGAAAATTCCACTACATGGGATGTCTGTGACTTTACTGCTTACGTTTTCTTCCAGGATTTTTATGGTTTAATGACAAGTTTAAGTCTTTTATCCATTTTGAGTTTCTTTTTGTGTATGGTGAAAGTTGGTGGTCTAGTTTCATTTTTTTGCATGTAGCTCTCCAATTGTCCCAGCACCACTTATTGAAGAGACTGTCTTTACTCCATTGGATGCTCTTGCCTCCTTTGTCAAATATTAACTGACCATAATGGCGTGGGTCTATTTCTGGGGTCTTTGTTCTGTTCCATTGATCTATATGCCTATGGCACCAATACCAGGCTGTTTTGATTACAATGGCTTTGTAGTATAGTTTGATGTCGGGTAAAGTGATCCATCCCACTCTGTTCTTTTTTCTCAAGATGGCTGCAGCTATTCGGGGTCTTTTCTGGTTCCATATAAATTTTTGAAATGTTTGTGCTACATCTGTGAAATATGCTGTTGATATTTTAATAGAAATTGCATTGAATTTATAAATTGCTTTGGGTAGTATGGGCATATTAATGATATTAATTCTTCCAATCCATGAGCATGGTTTATTCTTCCACTTGTTTTTGTTTTTTTTGTTTTTTTTTAAATATATCTTTATTGATTTCAGAGAGAGGAAAGGAGAGGGAGAGATAGAAACATCAATGATGAGAGAGTCATTGATCGAGCCCGCAACCCGGGCATGTGCCCTGACCGGGAATCGAACCCTGATCGCCTGGATCCCAGGTCGACGCTCAACCACTGAGCCACACCCTGCCGGGCCTTCCACTTGTTTATATCTTCCTCTATTTCTTTCTTCAGTGTCAGGTAGTTTTCCGAGTACAGGTCTTTTACATCCTTGGTTAAGTTTATACCTAGGTACATTACCTTTTTAGTTTCAATGGTAAATGGTATTGTTTTTTTAGTTTCTCTCTCTGAAAGTTCATTGTTGGTGTATAAGAATGCCATTGATTTCCGGATGTTGATTTTGTATCCAGCTACCTTGCCAAATTCATTTATCAAATCTAATAGTACTTTGGTGGAGTCTTTGGGGTTTTCTATGTACAATATCATGTCATCTGCAAATAATGACAGTTTTACTTCCTCCTTTCCAATTTGGATGCCTTTTATGCTTTCTTTCTGTCTGATGGCTGTGGCAAGGACTTCCAGTACTATGTTGAATAAGAGGGTGAAAGTGGACATCCCTGTCTTGTTGCTGTTTTTAAAGGAAATTGTTTTAGTTTTTGCCCATTGAGTACGATGTTGGCTGTAGGTCTGTCATATATGGCCTTTATTATGTTGAGGTATGATCCCTGTATTCCCACTTTGCTGAGAGTTTTTATAAAAAATGGGTGCTGGATTTTGTTGAATGCTTTTCCTGCATCTATTGATATAACCATATGATTTTATGTCCTTCATTCTGTTTATGTGATGTATCACGTTTATTGATTTGTGGATATTATACCAACCTTGCATCCCTGGAATAAATCCCACTTGGTCATGGTGTATGATCTTTTTAATGTATTTCTGGATCCAGTTTGCTACTATTTTAATAAGGATTTTAGCATCTATGTTCATCAGGGATATTGGCCTGTAATTTTCTTTCTTTGTAGATTCGTTATCTGGTTTTGGGATTAGGATGATGCTGGCTTTATAAAAAGAGCTTGGGAGTTTCCCCTTCTCTTGAATTTTCTGGAATAGTTTGAGGAGAATAGGTGTTAATTCTTCTTTGGATGTTTGGTAAAACTCTCCTGTAAATCGATCTGGTCCATGACTTTTGTTTGCTGGGAGTTTTTTGATTACTGCTTCAATTTCATTAGTTGTTATTGGCCTATTCAGGTTTTCTGCCTCTTTCTGATTCAGCTTTGGAAGGTTGTATGCTTCTAGGTATTTGTCCATTTCCCCCATGTTGTCCAATTTGTTGGCATATAGTTGCTCATAATATTTTCTTATAATCCTTTGTATTTCTGTTGGGTCAGTTGTTATATTACCTCTTTCATTTCTGATTTTATTTATTTGGGTCCTCTGTCTTTGTTTCTTGGTGAGTTTGGCTAAAGGTTCATCAGTCTTATTTATCTTTTCAAAGAACCAGCTCTTGTTTTCATTGATCTTTCGTATTTTTAAAATATCTATGTCATTAATTTCTGCTCTGATCTTTATTATTTCCTTCCTTCTACTTCTTCGGGGCTTTTCTTGCTGTTCTCTTTCTAATTCCTTTAGTTGTTGTGTTAGATGTTTAGTAGAGCTTTTCCTTTTTTCTTGAGGTGTGCCCATAATGCTATGAACTTTCCTCTCAGGACTGCTTTCACTGTGTCCCATAGATTTGGGGTTTTTATCTGTTTATTTTTGTTTTTTCCCAGGAAGCTTTTGATTTCCTCCTTGATCTCATTGGTAACCCATTCATTGCTTAATAGCATGCTATTTAGTTTCCATGTGCTTGAATATTTTTGAGGTTTTTTTTTTTTATAGTGGTTGATTTCTAGTTTCATGGCATTGTAATTGGAGAAGATGCTTGATATGATTTCAATCTTCTTGTATTTGTAGAGACTTGCCTTGTGCCCTAACATGTGGTCTATTTTTGAGAATGTTCCATGTGCACTTGAGAAGAACGTGTATTCTGCTGCTTTGAGATGAACTGTTCTGTAAATGTCAATTAAATCTATTAGGTCTAGTGAGTCATTTAAGGACTGTGTTTCCCTGTTGACTTTTTGTCTTGATGATCTGTCCAGTGCTGACAGTGGGGTGTTAAATTCCCCCACTATGATTGTGTTGCTGTCAATCTCCCCCTTAAAGTCCACTAAGAAATTTTTTATATATTTAGGTGCTTCTATATTGGGTGCATAAATATTTATGAGGGTTATTTCCTCCTGGTGGATTGATCCCCTTAGTATTATGTAGTGACCATCTTTGTCTCTTGTTATGGTCTTTATTTTGAAGTCTATTTTGTCAGAAATAAGAATTGCTTCTCCAGCTTTTTAAAAATTTCCATTTGCATGGAACATGGAATATTTTACTCCATCCCTTCACTTTCAGCCTGTGTGAATCTTTTGTTCTCAGGTGGGTCTCTTGTACACAGCATATATTTGGGTCCTGTTTTCTTATCCATTCACCTACCCTATGTCTTTTGTTTGGAGCATTTATTCCATTTACATTTAAGGTTACTATTGATATCAATTTATTTAATGCCATTTTCCCCCTTTATGCTGATGTACCTTCCTCTCACTATGCTTTCTTTTTCTTAGAGCAGTGCTTTTAGCATTTCTTGCAGTGCTAGTTTGGTGGTACTGAACTCCTTTAGCCTTTTTTTTTCTGGGAAGCTCTTTATTTCACCTTCAATGTTAAATGATAGCCTTGCTGGATAAAGCAGTCTTGGTTGCAGATTCTTGCTTTTCATTACTTGGGGAACTTCATGCCACTCCCTTCTGGCCTGAAGAGTTTCTGTTGAGAAATCAGCTGTTAGCCTTAAGGGGGCTCCCTTGTAGGTCACTGCTTGTCTCTCTCTTGCAGCCCTTAATATTCTCTCTTTGTCCTTAACATTTGCCATTTTAATTATGATGTGTCTTAGAGTGGGTCTCTTTGGGTTCCTCTTGTTTGGAACCTTCAGTGCTTTCTGAACTTGTGTCGCTTTTTCCCTTACCAGGTTAGGGAAGTTTTCTGTCATTATTTCCTCCATCAGGTTCTCTACCCCTTGCTCACTTTTCTCCCTCTCTACCCCTATGAAGTGAATGTTGTTTTGCTTCATGTTTTCCCAAAGTTCCCTTAAACTGTCTTCATACTTTTTAATTTTTTTCTTTTTGCTACTCTGATTGTTTTTTTTTCTCTACCTTATCTTCCAAGTCCCTTATTCTATCCTCTGCTTCATTGAGCCTGCTTTCAATTCCTTCCAGCATATTCTTGATATCGGACACAGTATTCTTCATTTCTGCCTGTTTCTTTTTTATCATATACAGCTATTTTTTTCATGTTTTCACTAAGTTTCTGGACCTTCCCATTAAGTATCTTATGGTTATCATTAATTTCTTTGAGGATCTTTATAACCATTACCTTGAACTCTATTTCTGATAACTTCCTTAACGCCATCTCATTAAGGTATTTTTCTGGTGATTTTTCCTTTTCTTTAGTTTGGGGGTTGTTTCTTTGTCTCCCCATTTTAGTGACTCTTAGTGTTTGTATCTGTATATTAGATATATTTGTTGTCTCCCAGTCTTGTGGGGAGGGATTTTGTAGTGTATGTCCAGTGAGACCCAGAGGTGTGTTTTCCTTATACTTCTGAGCTATTTGCTCTAGGTGTGTCCCTTTTGTGGGTGTCCCTTTTGTGGGTTCTTTGGACTCTCCTGTTGTGATTGGGTCTAGATTGTTGTTGACCCATTCTTTGGAGGACTCTCCTCTCAGGTTGGCTAACTGTGAGGCTCAGTCACAACCACATTGTGTGAGCTGTTGTATAGGTGGTGACAGGGCAAAACAAAACACAACCAAACTGCCAGGAAACAAACAGTAACTTACAAAATATCCTGACAATCACAATGAAAACATCCCAAGAGAATGTAGAATTGGGAGAGCGAAGTGAGAACACACATGCTAAAGTAAAAAGAAAAAAAAAAAGGGAGAGAGAGTGAGAAGGATATTATTGCTAATAGTAAATAATAATAATAATAATAATAAAATAAAATAAAATATAAAAAATAGAGAAGCTCCCGGGAGATAAAAAGGACAGAGAAAAGATTCTGAAAGGAAAGAAAAGCAAGCAAAAAATTAAAGGTAGAGAGTAGGAATCAGGAAATGGTTGGGAAAAAAATAAAAATAGACAAACACAAACAAACAAAAGACAGGAAAACAGAGAATAAGAGGAGAGAAAAGGAAAAGAAAAAAGAAAGTTATGCCAATGGAATAAGAAGAGAGAGAGGTAAAGCAAGGACAGGGAGGGAGACCAATAAGAGATATGGGGGAAACAATAGAGAAAAGCAATAAACTTATTGGTTGTCATGATAATGTCCCAGCAATAAAGTGGAGAATATCAAGAAAATCTTGGAAGAAGGAAGATGGTGGCACTGTGAGAAGCAGCAGAGTGCCCATGCTCCCAGCCACGGGCTTGATTTACTCTTAAAATACTACGCAGCCAGCTTGGAAAAACCAGAGAAACTTACCTGAGTGGACATAGTGCAAGTAGGGAGCAATTAAGAAACATCATAGAGTCTGGTAAGAGGGGGGTGAGTAAAAAGGGGGAGTCCCCCCTGAAGCTTGTGCTGGGCTCCAGGCCCCGAGGCTTGGAGGCTGCAAACTCTCTCCCCTCGGGAGTGCATACTGGCATCCAAAAACGGGGATCTCACACCTGGGGTGGAGGAGAGGGGAAGGAGTGTCCTGCGCAGAGGGGAGAGGGACCCAGGGGAGCTATGTGCCTGTGAGGAAGGGACGGTGCCTTTCTAGGAACAAAGCTTCTAACGGTGGATGTGACCGGAGTCTAATGCTCAGGGTGCCAACCATAGAAAAGGCTGTCCCAAAGTGTGTGGCACCCGAGTAGTAAGGAACCAGAGGTCAGGACTGAGCAGCTGCACACAGGGACCCTTTGCCTCCCTGTAAGGCATTGGATTGAGCCCCAGAAAGCATTGAATCTGAGTGGTGCGGGGAAGGGGAGGAGAGCCCTCCCACCCTGAGCTCCTGGTGCTGAGAGGCTGGGATTTGTGACCAGCCCTGAGGGGCACCCTGGTGGCTCATGGAGCCACCCCAGCTTTGCTGACATCAGCAGTGAGGGGAGCTGCGGGGAAATGACTTTGGGTTCCGTCCCTCTGGGTGCCTTGGGGTGCAGGCGGCGGGACCTTGCAGGGCTGACTCTCTGCCTGTGTGTTGCTTTGTACGTTTTTGAGTTCTGATCACTGAACTGGCTCCCACCTTCCCAGCGTGCACTGGGCAGACAGCCCAGCGGAAGCTGGGATTGGTGTCCACACAGAAGACTGTTTGAGGGGCAAGCCTGGTTCAACCAGACAACCAGATCTGGAAAGGGAGGGGCGAAGTGCACCTGCCTCTTCTGCAGCCTGGGAGCACCACCCCCAACAGGAAAGGAGCTGGCCCAGCTCACTGAGGCCCCGGATACCCCCCAGGGCACAGTCCTGAGGGGGAAGGGAGAACAGCTCACAGGAGAATATTACAAGAATAAGACTCTCAGGGACTGTTGTTTGGGAACTGAGGAAAATGTTGAAGCTCTTGCTGGGGGCTGGGTAGGCAAAGAGCTCACTGGAATGTTCCTTAATCAAATCCACTGAGCCCAGGCTGCTGAAACAGCCCATACAGAAAAGGCAACAGGCTGAAATAAATCTGAAACTGCAGCAGGTCAGAGCCTGGGGACCTAGAATCAGAGGACAGGGTAGGGACTGAGGAGATGGCTGTGGAGCAGAGACCAACTCTCTAAGAGTGAGTGCCTGACAGCGAAACCTCAAAGTAAGGGGAGTAATACCCTGAGCTACACTAGCTGGCCTGCACCCTAAAGACTCTACAGAATACTCTCGAGTAAGACCAGGCAACTACAAAGTTGCAAAATAGCTGACAAGAGCTGGTGGTCCACGGAGAGCCTCAGATCAACCATCTACCTAAGGACACAAGAGCAAAACCTAGACAGCTTCTCACATTGGCTGATACACAAGTACCTCCCAGGAGAACGGAAATCAGCCCACAAATCAGTGACTTGCAGACAACATAAGCTGCTTAGAAGAAAGTCACCTGATCGACTGTCCTTTTTTGTTTGTTTGTTTGTTTGTTTTTTTCTCTTTTTCCCTTAGGAGGAAGAGAAAGGAGACAAATTATTTTTTTCTTCTTTTTAAATTTTATAATTAAAAAAATTCCCCCCTTATTTTATTTTATTTTTTAAAAGAATTTTGTTTTGCTTAGCTTGTTTTTGTTTTGTTTCTCTGTTTT
The DNA here is from genome assembly GCF_054644295.1 of Miniopterus natalensis. NCBI lineage: Eukaryota > Metazoa > Chordata > Mammalia > Chiroptera > Miniopteridae > Miniopterus > Miniopterus natalensis. The sequence goes on along the minus strand of NC_142091.1, from coordinate 6,634,465 downwards.
GTTTTGTTTCTTTGCTTTGTTTTGTTTTATCCTTGCTTCTAATATCAAGACATTCTTGATATTCCTGCTTAATGGCTGGGACTTTATCACTATAACCAACAAGCTTACTGCTTTTCTCTATAGTTTTCCCCAAATCTCTTACCGAACTCCCTCCCTGCCTGGGCTTTATCTCTCCTTCTCTCCTCTCAATCCATTGGCATAGCTTTTTTTTTTTTTTTTTTTCATTTTTCTTCTCCTTTTCCTTCTTTCTTTTTTTTCCCTCCCTTCTGTTTTTCTGTCTTTTTGTTCAATTGTTAGTTTCTCTTATTCTCTTTAATGTATTTTTAGTTTTTCATTTTCAACTATTATGCTATTCCTTTCCTCTGCCTTAATTGTTTGCTGGCCCTTATTTCAGAATCTTTTCTCTGCCTCTATTATCTCCCAGTAGCTTCTCTATTTTTACATTTTAGTTTATTATTATTATTTTCTAAATTTTAGTCACTATTAACAACAATATACTTCTCTCTCTCTAAGCTTTACCTTCCTTCCTTCCTTCCTTCCTTCCTTCCTTCCTTTCTTTCTTTCTTTCTTTCTTTCTTTCTTTCTTTCTTTCTTTCTTTCTTCTTTCTCTCAGCTTTTTTTCCCCTCTAGAATTTGTGTGTTCTCCCTTAACTCTCCCAGTTCTATTTTCACTTGGGTTGTTTTCATTGTGACAGTCAAGATATTTTGTAAGATACCCCTTGTTTCCTGGAAGTTTAGTTGTGTATTATCCTGCCTTGCCAGCACCTGTACAACAGCTTACATGATGAGGTCAGGGCTGAGACACACAGTTAGCCAACCTGAGAGGAGAGTCCTCCCAAGGACTGATCAACAACAATCTAGACCCAACCACAAAGGAGAACCCAAAGAATCCACAAAAGGGACACCCACAAAAGGGACACGCCTAGAGCAAATAACTCAGAAGTATAAGAAAAACACATCTCTGGGCTCCACTGGTCTCACAATACAAAATCCCTCCCTGGGAGACAGCAAATATACCTAATATATAGATACAAATACTAAGACCTACCAAAATGGGGAGACAAAGAAACAACCCCTAAGTTAAAGAAAGGGAAAAATCACCAGAAAAAGACTTTGATGAGATGGAATTAAGCAAGTTATCAGAAACAGTTCAGAGTACTGATTATGAAGATGTTCAAGGAACTTAACAAGACAATAGATGACAAGATTGAGGTCCTTAGTGAAAACATGAAAAAAGAGATACATAACATAAACAAAAATCAGACAGAGATAAAGAATGCTGTATCTGATATCAAGAATGCACTGGAAGGAATTAAAAGCAGGCTCAATGAAGCAAAATATAGAATAAGTGACTTAGAAGACAAGGTAGAAAAAATCACTCAATCAGAGCAGTAAAAACAAAAAACAATTAAAAAACATGAGGACAGTCTAAGGGAAATTTGGGACAATATGAAGTGAAACAACATTCATGTTATAGGAGCGCCAGAGGGGGAGGAAAGAGAGCAAGGGGTAGAGAACTCGGTGGAGGAAATAATAACAGAAAACTTCCCTATGCTTGTGAGGGAGAAAACCACACAAGTTCAGGAAGCACAGAGGGTTCCAAACAAGAGGAACCCAAAGAGATCCACTCTAATACACATCATAATTAAAATGGCAAATGTTAAGGACAAAGAAAATATTACGGGCTGCAAAAGAGAGAGACAAGCAGTGACCTACAAGGGAGCCCCCTTAAGGCTAACAGCTGATTTCTCAACAGAATTTCTTCGGGCCAGAAGGGATTGGCATGAAGTTCTCTAAGTAATGAAAAGCAAGAACATGCAACCAAGACTGCTTTATCCAGCAAGGCTATCATTTAACATTGAAGGTGAAATAAAGAGCTTCCCAGAAAAAAAAAAAAAAAAAGGCTAAAGAGTTCAGTACCACCAAACCAGCACTGCAAGAAATGCTAAAAGCACTGCTCTAAGAAAAAGAAAGCATAGTGAGAGAAAGGTACATCAGCATAAAGGGGGAAAATGGCATTAAATAAATTGATATCAATAGTAACCTTAAATGTAAATGGAATAAATGCTCCAATCAAGAGACATAGGCTAGGTGAATGAATAAGAAAACAGGACCCAAATATATGCTGTGTACAAGAGACCCACCAGAGAGCAAAAGACTCACACAGGCTAAAAGTGAAGGGATGGAGTAAAATATTCCATGCAAATGGAAAGGAAAAGAAAGCTGGAGAAGCAATTCTTATTTCTGACAAAATAGACTTCAAAATAAAGACCATAACAAGAGACAAAGATGGTCACTACATAATACTAAAGGGATCAATCCACCAGGAGGAAATAATCCTCATAAATATTTATGCACCCAATATAGAAGCACCTAAATATATAAAAAATTTCTTAGTGGACTTTAAGGGGGAGATTGACAGCAACACAATCATAGTGGGGGAATTTAACACCCCACTGTCAGCACTGGACAGATCATCAAGACAAAAAATCAACAGGGAAACACAGACCTTAAATGACTCACTAGACATAATGGATTTAATTGACATTTACAGAACAGTTCATCCCAAAGCAGCAGAATACACGTTCTTCTCAAGTGCACATGGAACATTCTCAAAAATAGACCACATGTTAGGGCACAAGGCAAGTCTCTACAAATACAAGAAGATTGAAATCATATCAAGCATCGTCTCCAATTACAATGCCATGAAACTAGAAATCAACCACTATAAAAAAAAAAACCTCAAAAATATTCAAGCACATGGAAGCTAAATAGCATGCTATTAAGCAATGAATGGGTTACCAATGAGATCAAGGAGGAAATCAAAAGCTTCCTGGGAAAAAACAAAAATAAACAGATAAAAACCCCAAATCTATGGGACACAGTGAAAGCAGTCCTGAGAGGAAAGTTCATAGCATTATGGGCACACCTCAAGAAAAAAGGAAAAGCTCTACTAAACATCTAACACAACAACTAAAGGAATTAGAAAGAGAACAGCAAGAAAAGCCCCGAAGAAGTAGAGGAAGGAAATAATAAAGATCAGAGCAGAAATTAATGACATAGATATTTTAAAAATACGAAAGATCAATGAAAACAAGAGCTGGTTCTTTGAAAAGATAAATAAGACTGATGAACCTTTAGCCAAACTCACCAAGAAACAAAGACAGAGGACCCAAATAAATAAAATCAGAAATGAAAGAGGTGATATAACAACTGACCCAACAGAAATACAAAGGATTGTAAGAAAATATTATGAGCAACTATATGCCAACAAATTGGACAACATGGGGAAATGGACAAATACCTAGAAGCATACAACCTTCCAAAGCTGAATCAGAAAGAGGCAGAAAACCTGAATAGGCCAATAACAACTAATGAAATTGAAGCAGTAATCAAAAAACTCCCAGCAAACAAAAGTCATGGACCAGATCGATTTACAGGAGAGTTTTACCAAACATCCAAAGAAGAATTAACACCTATTCTCCTCAAACTATTCCAGAAAATTCAAGAGAAGGGGAAACTCCCAAGCTCTTTTTATAAAGCCAGCATCATCCTAATCCCAAAACCAGATAACGAATCTACAAAGAAAGAAAATTACAGGCCAATATCCCTGATGAACATAGATGCTAAAATCCTTATTAAAATAGTAGCAAACTGGATCCAGAAATACATTAAAAAGATCATACACCATGACCAAGTGGGATTTATTCCAGGGATGCAAGGTTGGTATAATATCCACAAATCAATAAACGTGATACATCACATAAACAGAATGAAGGACATAAAATCATATGGTTATATCAATAGATGCAGGAAAAGCATTCAACAAAATCCAGCACCCATTTTTTATAAAAACTCTCAGCAAAGTGGGAATACAGGGATCATACCTCAACATAATAAAGGCCATATATGACAGACCTACAGCCAACATCGTACTCAATGGGCAAAAACTAAAACAATTTCCTTTAAAAACAGCAACAAGACAGGGATGTCCACTTTCACCCTCTTATTCAACATAGTACTGGAAGTCCTTGCCACAGCCATCAGACAGAAAGAAAGCATAAAAGGCATCCAAATTGGAAAGGAGGAAGTAAAACTGTCATTATTTGCAGATGACATGATATTGTACATAGAAAACCCCAAAGACTCCACCAAAGTACTATTAGATTTGATAAACGAATTTGGAAGGTAGCTGGATACAAAATCAACATCCGGAAATCAATGGCATTCTTATACACCAACAATGAACTTTCAGAGAGAGAAACTAAAAAAACAATACCATTTACCATTGCAACTAAAAAAGTAATGTACCTAGGTATAAACTTAACCAAGGATGTAAAAGACCTGTACTCGGAAAACTACAGGACATTAAAAAAAGAAATGGAGGAAGATATAAACATGTGGATTGGAAGAATTTATATCTTTAAAATGTCCATACTACCCACAGCAATCTATAGATTCAGTGCAACTCCTATTAAAATACCAACAGCATATTTCACAGACCTAGAACAAATATTCCAAAAATTCATATGAAACCAAAAAAGACCCCGAATAGCTGCAGCAATCTTGCGGAATAAGAATAGAGTGGGAGGGATCACTTTACGGGACATCAAACTATACTACAAAGCCATTGTAATCAAAATGGTCTGTTATTGGTACAACAACAGACATATAGATCAATGGAACAGAACAAAAACCCGCTAGAAATAGACCCACGCCATTAAGGTCAGTTAATATTTGACAAAGGAGGCAGGAGCATACAATGAAGTAAAGACAGTCTCTCTAATAAATGGTGTTAGGAATATTGGTCAGGTACAAACAAAAAAATAAAACTAGATCACCAACTTACTCCATACACAAGAATAAATTCAAAATGGACAAAAGACTTAAATGTAGCTCACAAAACCACAAAAATCCTGGAAGAAAACATAAGCAGTAAAGTCACAGACATCTCATGTAGTGGAATTTTCACTGATACATCTCCTAGGGCAAGAGAAATGGAAGAAAAAAATAAACAAATAGGACTACATCAAACTAAAAAGTTTCTGCACAGCAAAAGAAATCAGCCTCAAAATACAAAGGAACCCCACCGTCTGGCAGAGCATATTTGCCAAGAATGCATCTGATAAGGGGCTAATTTCCAAAGTATACAAAGAACTTATACAACTCAACAAGAGGAAGACAAACAATCCAATTAAGAAATGGGCAAAGGACCTGAATAGACACTTCTCCAAAGAGGACATACGGATGGCCAAGAGACACATGAGAAAATGCTCAACGTCACTAATCATCACAGAGCTGCAAATTAAAACCACAATGAGGACTCACCTCACACCTGTCAGAATGGCTCCATCAACAAATCAACAAATGACACATGCTGGCGAGGGTGTGGAGAAAGGGGAGCCCTGGTGCACTGCTGGTGAGAATGCAGACTGGGGCAGCCACCATGGAAAACAGTATGGAGGTTCCTCAAAAAATTAAAAATGGAGCTGCCTTTTGACCCAGTGATCCCGCTTCTAGGAATAAATCCTAAGAACATGAAACACTAATCAGAAAGAATATATGCACCCCTATGTTCACAGCAGCACAATTTATAATAGCTAAAATCTGGGAAAAGCCCAAGTGGCCATCAGTAGCTGAGTGGATAAAAAGCTGTGGGACATTTACACCATGGAATACTACGCAGCTATAAAGAAGAAAGATCTCATACCCTTTGGGACAGTGTGGATGGACCTGGAGAATATTATGCTGAGTGAAATAAGCCAGGCAGACAAAGACAAACATCACAGGATCTCACTTATACGTGGAATCTAAAGAACATAATAAACGAACAAAATAGATTCAGTGACGCAGAAGCATGGAAGAGACTGACAAATCTCAGAGGGAAGGTGGTGGTGGGTGGGTGGGGAGAGATTAACTGAAGAATTTATATGCATATATGCATAACCCATGAACACAGACAATAGTGTGGTGAAGGCTTCGGGACGGGAGTGGGTGTAGGGTGTAAGGGGTCAATGGCAAAAAAAAAAAAAAGGGAGCATTTGTAATATTTTGAACAATTAAAAAAATACAGAATAGATGAACGGATAAAGAAATGGTGCAGCCCTTGTGGCTCGGTGGTTGAGCACCAACCCATGAACCAGGAAATTGAGGTTGGATTCCTGGTCATGGCACATGCTCTGGTTGCGGGCTCAATCCCTGGTAGAGGGGGAGGCAGACAATCAATGATTCTGTCTCATCATTGATGTTTCTGTCTGTCTTTCCTTTCCTCTCTCTGAAATCAATTAAAAAAATATATTAAAAAAAAAAAAAGAAGTGGTGCGTATATACAGTGGAATATGACTCAGCCATTAAAAAGAATGAAATCTTGCATCTGCAACAACATGGATGGACCTAGAGGGTATTGATCTGAGTGAAATAAGTCAGACAGAGGAAGGCAAATGCCAGATGATTTCACTTATATGTAGAATCTAAAAACAAAATAAACAAGCAGACGAAAAACAGACTCATAGATATATAGAACATTTCGATGGTTGCCAGGTGGGAGGGAGGGGAGGAATGTGTGAAAAAAATGAAGGGATTAAGAAGTACAAATTGGTTGTTACAGAATAGTCATGGGGATGTAAAGTTCAGCACAGGGAATGTAGTCAATAATATTGTAATAACTATGTGTGGTGTGGTACTAGATGGGTACTAGATTTATCAGAGTGATCACTTTGTAAGTTATATAAATGTCTCATCACACAGTTGTACACCTGAAACTAATATAATGTTGTACATCAACTGTAAATTAAAAACTTAAAAATTATTTTTTTAAAAAGTAGAATACTTTAAAAGACCAAAACTGAGAAATGAGAATGAAATATTAAAGATCTACTACTTTAAAAGCCAAAAAGAAATTCTCCCATGAATTCCTCTAGCATTTTTATGGTTCTGTATTATGCACTTAAATCTTTGATCCATCTTTAATTAATTTCAGCGTAAAGGTCTAACACACTGGCTAACTTTTAAAGCACATAGCTTCCCAGTTATTCCAGAAGTACTTTTTGAATGATCCATCTTGTGCTCATTTATTTTATTTTATTTTTCAATTACTGTTAACACTCCATATTATTTTATATTACTTTCAGGTGTACAGCACACTAGTTAGACAAATATATACTTTACAAAGTGATCTCCCCATGGTATCCACCTGGCACCATACATAATTATTACAATATTATTGACTATATTCCCTATGCTGTACTTTACATCCCCGTGACTATTTTAAATGCTATGCTATCGCTCCACTCTTACCAGATTGTAAACTCCATAAAGAAAAAGAATTGTGTGTTTTCACTAATGTATCTTTAGGAACTAGAGCAATGCTGAAACAAGATAGGTAGTCCAAGATTGACAGCACGTGTGTGTTAAAATATACATAACATATATTTTATCATTTTACCCATTTTTAAGTATACTATTTAGTGGCATTAAACACATTCAGAATATTGTGCGCCCATTTCCAGGGCTTTTCATTATCCTAAACTCCATATTCATTAAACAGTAGCTCTCATTTCCCCCTTCCCCCAGCCCCTGGAAACCCGTCCTACCTTTCTGTCATTATGATTTGTCTTTTCTAGGTACCACATATAAGTGGAATCGTACAATATTTGTTCTTTTTTTGTCTGGTATGGGTCACTTAGCATAATGTTTCCAAGGCTCATCTATGTTGTAGCATGTATCAGAATTTCAGTTGTGTGCATAGACCACATTTTATTTATCCACTCATCTGCCAATGGACATTTGGGCTTGTTTCCACCTTCTGGCTATTATGAATAATGTTACTATGAATGCTGGTGTACAAGTACCTGTCTGAGTCCCTGCTTTAAATTCTTTTGGGTATATACTCAGAGGTGGAATTACTACATCACATGATAATTCTATGTTTGAATTTTTAAGAAACCATCAAAGTTTTTCCAAAGTGCTACACTATTTTACACACCCATCATCAATGCACAAGAGTTCCTGTTTCTCCACTTCCTTGCAAACACTTATGTTCCATTTTTTATGTTTGGTTTTTCGTTGAATTGTAGAAGTTCGTTATATATTCTGGATATTAATCCTTTATCAGATACAGTAGTCTCTCTTATCTGTGGTTTTGCTTTCTGCAGTTTCAGTTACCCACGGTCAACAGCAGTCCAAACACGTTAAATGCAAACTTCCAAAAACAAACAATTCATACGCTTTAAACTGCACATTGTTCTGAGTAGCATGATGAAATCTCCCAACGTCCTGCTCCATCCCGCCCAGATTCAAATCCTCCCTTTGTCCAGAGTATCCATGCTGCATAAGTGCCCCGCCCATTAGTCATTTAGCAGTCATCTCAGTTATCAAATAGACTGTTGGTATCACTACCAGTGTTCAAGTAACCCTATTTTACTTAATAATGTCCCCAAAGCACAAGAGTAGTGATGCTGGCAATTCAGATGTGCCAAAGAGCAGCCATACAGTGCTTCCTTTAAGTGAAAAAGTATGGTACAAGTTATTTTGAGAGACACCACATTCACATAACTTTAATTACAGTCTATTACTATATTTGTTCTATTTTATTATTAGTTATTGTTAATCTCTTACTATACTTAATTTATAAATTAAATGATATTATGTATGTATAAGGGGAAAAACATAGTATATATTGGGTTTGGTACTATCCACTGGGAGTCTTGGAATGAATTCCCCCACCGTATATGATTTACAAATATTTTCTCTCATTTTTACAATTATCTTTTCATTTGCATGGTGCATTTATTTATTTATTTATTTATTTTTGACATGAGATTTTTTAAATATTACAGATGTCCCTTTTTCTCCCCAATGACCATTCCACCCCATCCCCTCCCCCTCCCCACCATTGTCCATGTCCTTGGGTTGTGTATATATGCACATAAATTCTTTGGTTACTCTCTCTCCCTCCACCCACCCGCCCTCCTCCCTCCCTCTGACATTCGTCAGTCTCATCTATGCTTCCATGTCATTGAATCTATTCTGTTCATCAGTTTATTAAGTTCTTTGGATTCCACGTATAAGCGAGACCACGTGATGTTTGTCTTTCTCTGCCTGGCTTATTTCACTCAGCATAATATTCTCCAGGTCCTTCCATACTGTCCCAAAGGGCACGAGATTCTTCTTTACAGCTGCCTAGTATTCCATGGTGTGAATGTCCCACAGCTTTTTTATCTGCTCATCTACTGATGGGCACTTGGGCCATCAGCAGATCTTAGCTATTGTAAACTGTGCTGCTATGAACATAGCGGTGCATAAGTTCTTTCTAATTAGTGTTTCAAGATTCTTAGGATACATTCCTAGGAGTGGGATCACTGGCAGTCAGAAGGCAGCTAACATGGTGCTTTTAAATCTTGAAAAATATTCAGCTTCCACTCCATTTATGTACCTCAGAGTTACTTTGTAGTATGTATATTATCTCCACTTTACAGGTAAGAAAACTGAAATCCAATCAAACATAGCATATTTTATAAGTGAACAAAACAGAAACAAACTCATAGAGTACAAATTGATGGTCACCAAATGAAAGGGGGTTGAGGAGGGGTGAATAAAAAAGATGACGGGATTAAGAAGTAGGAATTCGAAGTTATAAAAAGCCACAGTAACGTGCAGCACAGGAAATACAGTCAATAATATTGTAATAACTATGCGGAAACATCCATGTGAGAGATAAACCTCAAGGGGTTGCTTCCCTCGCAGCCCTACCTGGGATGGAAGCGCAGCCTGGGCACCTGCCCCGGGGGAACCCAACCGTCCCGCGTGGGTGCACCGGGCGGCCTCCAGCCAAGGGAGCCGCCGGCCAGGGCTGGAAGGGAAAAGTACTTTTTAAAACTTTTTTAAATAGCATATTTTACCACTCTGCCTTGGCAATCAATAAGAGCTCCCATTTTTCAGTTATGGTTATTGCTATTGTTGCTGCGTAGCAAAAAATAACTGGTGAAGCGTAACAGAAGCTGCTTCAAAAAAGCTTAAGACCAGCGGGAAAAACAGAAAGCAGAAGTGCAAAGACGCTGCGGCAGCGCGGGGGCCGAAATCAGACCTGCGGGCCGCACGGGTCTCACGGACCCCCACGGACCCCCACGGAGCCCCTGCCGGGCCGCCCCCTCCCGCCGGCCACGCCCCCGGCCACGCCACGCCCCCGGCCACGCCCGCCACGCCCCGCTCGGGCCGCCGAGCCCCCTCAGGCGGCGCCTGCGCCCTGGGCCTGCTTGCGCGCACTTCCGGGCCGCGGTGACACCCTGCTTCCGGCGCCGGGATGGAGCGGCGGCGCGGCGCCTGGTGGTGACGTAAGCTCCGGTTGCCCAGCCGAGTCGGAAGTGGGAGCCCTCAGCCAGTGAGACTCGTGTGTCGTCGCCGCTGGCCCTTCAGGCTCTGGTAAGAGAGGAAATCGCTGGAGGGCGGGGGTCGTCGACTCTGCAGTGGGGTTTTTCTCCTCGTGCAGCGCCCGCGCAGGCGTCTGCATTCCTCCCTCCTCCCCGCCCCCCGCCCCCAGCCCCGAGCTTTCCCGACCGCCCGCCTCTGGGTGCACTCGGACCCTGCCTGGCTAGGGAGCCCCGTACGTGCTCCAGCTTCTGGCCTGGCTCCCGCCCTTTGCCCTTCCTCTCCTGGAAAAGGCCGGAATACTGGCCTTGCGTTATCCTTGGCTTCCTTTCTCCAGAACGTGCACCGAGTGGGTGGGTCTCCCTCTTGCCGCCAAGCCCTTATGGAACCTGGAGGGATAAAAATATAGAGTGGACAGCAGATAGCGAGACGGCAGAGAAGATAACGCTAAGCGGGAGTCTGCTGCCCAGACCAGTTGAAAGCATATGGCAAGGTGTTGACATTTTATACGCAGTGGTCGGCTCGCCGCTCAGCTCTCCTGGCTTTCTGCTTGTGCTCCTCAGCGCGTAAGTTTAGAAGACGCTTCTAAAATTGAGCAACCACAACTCAGGAGCTTGTGTTTGATGGGTCTTCCCTTGGGGATCAGTGTCCACTCGCAGAGCAAGGGTGTGCTTAGGCTGGCTGCCATGACAGTTCGGTCTCACAGGGGAGCCCGGCAGAGAGAAAATGGGAGGGACCCAGGTAGGAATGCTGTCCGCGTTCTGACAATGTCCTAGCTTGCTGATGTGTTGGAAGGCTCTGTTGCTGCCTTAGAGGGGCCCGAAAGGATTGTTGGGTGGAACACACAACAATGTAAACGTTTTTTAATTCCTTTTTGTTTGATGTATGTATCACTCATCAGAACAGAGACCTACAGATTATAATTTAATAGAGCCTGATTTTGACAACCCTAGTTTCACAAAGTACTCCAAATATGTATTTTTTAAAGCAATACCATGTCTGATGTTAAAATATTGTGTGCTCTCTTTAAAAGCTGATAATGCCCCCTAAGAGATTAGCAGTACTGGCTTTTTTCTTTCTTACTTGTTTTTTAATTTATTGGGGGTGACATTGGTTAATAGGATCATATGGGTTTCAGGTGTGGGTTTCTGTTACAAGATCTGTATATTGCACTGTGTGCCCAGCCCCCAAAGTCAAATCACCTTCCCTTCACGCCCCACCCCCTACCCTCTGGCAACCACCACACTGCTGTTTGTGGCCACGAGTTTCAGTTTTATATCCCGCATATGAGTGAGGTCATATGGTTCTTAGCTTTTTCAGACTGACTTATTTCACTTAGCATAATATTCTCAAGGTCCATCCATGTTGTCACAAATGGCAATATTTCATCTTTTCTTAGGATGAGTAGTATTCCACTGTGTCCATGTCCCACATCTTCTTTGTCCAGTCCTCAACCGCAGAACACTTTGGTTGTCTCCATGTCTTAGCCACCATGAATAACTGAACAATGAACATGTCTTTGTGAATACATGTTTTCAAGTTTTTCAGGTATATATCCAGGAGAGGGATTGCTGGGTCATATGGTAGCTCTATTCTTAATTTTTTGAGGAATCACCAGTCTGCTCTCCATAGTGGCCGTACCAGTCTACATTCCCACCAGCAGTGAGTGAGGGTTCTCTTTTCTCCACAGCCTCTCCAACACTTGTTATTACCTGTCTTGTTGATACCAGCCACTCTTAACAGGTGTGAGGTAATATCTTACTGTAGTTTTGCTTTGCATTTCCCTAATTGCTAGTGAGGTTGAACATCTTTTCATATATGTGTTGGCTGTTCGTATGTCTTCTTGGGACAGGTGTCTTTTCTGGTCCTCTGCCCACTTTTTGACTGAGTTGTTTGTTTGATGTTGAGTTTTGTGAGTTCTTTATATATTTTGGATATTAAACCTTTGTCGGAGCTATTGTTTGCAAATATCGTCTCCCATTTGGTCCACTGACTCTTTTTGGGGGGTGCGGGGTTTGTTTTGGTTTTTGGTTTTTTGCTGTGCAGAAGCTTTTTAGTTTGATACAGTCCCACTCATTTATTTTTGCCTTTACTTCCCTTGCCTTTGGAGTCAAGTTCATAAAATGTTCTGTACGACCAAGGTCCATAAGTTTGGTACCTATGTTTTCTTCTATGTAATTTGTTGTTTCAGATCTTATATTTAGGTCTTTGACCCATTTTGAGTTAATTTTTGTACATAGGGACAGACTGTAATCCAGTTTCATTCTTTTGCATGTGGCTTTCCAGTTTTCCCAGCACCATTTATTGAAGAGACTATTTTTACTCCATTGTGTGTTTCTGGCTCCTTTGTTGAAAGTTATCTGCCCATATACATGTGGTTTTATATCTGGGCTTTCATAATTGATCGGTGTGTCTGTCTCTGTGCCAATACCATGCTGTTTTGATTACTGTAGCTCTGTAGTATCATTTGAAGTCAGGTAGTGTGATACCTCCAGCTTCGTTCTTTTTTCTCAGGATTACTTTGGCTATTTGGGGTCTTTTGTGGTTCCACACAAATCTGATGACTTCTCATTCTATTTCTTTAAAAAATGGCATTGGTATTTTGATGGGGATGCAGTCAGTCTGTATAGTGCTTTGGGTAGTATGGCCATTTTAACTATGTTGATTCTTCCAATCCATGAACATGAGATATTTTTCCATTTTGTTGTGTCTTTTTCTATCTCTTTTAATAATGCTTTGTAGTTTTCAATATATGGGTCTTTCATGTTCTTTGTTCAGTTTATTCCTAGGTATTTTATTCTTTTGGTTACAATTGCAAAAGGAATTGCTTTTTTCATTTCTTTTTCTTAAGTTTCATTGTTAGTGTACAGGAAGGCTAGCAGTACTGTTTTTAAACAAAAGATTGAAGCAGGGGACTAGGAGAGGATTTTGTAAGATGGAGGTAGACAGCTATTACAGATGTAGACCCTTGTAGTGAGTATATCAGAGTGAAACATATTTTTAAGGAAGACAAAAAATAATCAAGTCCAGCCCGGCATGGCTCAGCGGTTGAGCGGTGACCTAGGATCCAGGCGATCAGGGTTCGATTCCTGGTCAGGGCACATGCCGGGTGGCGGGCTCTATCAATGACTCTCTCATCATTGATGTTTCTATCTCTCTGTCCCTCTCCTTTTCTTTCTCTGAAATCAATAAAGATATATTTTTTAAAAATAATCAAGTCCAGCCTGGCCACCTGGCTCAGTGTTTGAGCCTGGACCTGTGAACCAGGAAGTCAGGGTTCCATCCTGGTCAGGGCACAGGGCTGGGTTGCGCTCGATCCCCAGTAGGGGGCATGCAGGAGGCAGCCAGTCAGTGACTCTCATCATTGATGTTTCTATCTCCCCTTCTCCCTTCCTCTCTCTGAAATCAATAAAAAACATATTTTTAAAAAATAATAATCAAACCCAAAAGCTCTGAAGATTGGTGGTTGTACTATCCCAAAGGCTAACAACAGGATAGTTTGGCAGTTGAAAATAGCAGACTACAAATTACCAGTGACTTTGAATTTAAAAGACAGTATCAAGGTTCCATTTTATCAGACCTTTTATTGGAGTGAGTGATATCTAGGCACTCTTTTTACATTTCTGAGACTATTGAATAAATCTAAACTGACATCTTCACAAAGGTTCTCATCAAGTGGTCAGTCCTCCCTTTTCCAGTAAAACTTGTATAAGTGGTTACATGGTGTAAGCCCTATTTCTATGAAAATAGTTTATGCACAGATTTGAAGTACATATGAAAAAGATGAGGTTAGCCCTGGCTGGTGTGACTCAGTGGTCAGAGTGCCAGCCCGCATACCCAAGGGTTTCAAGTTCGATTCCTGGTCATGGGCACATATCTGGGCTGCGGGTTCGCTCCTCACCCCCATTGGGGTGAGTGTGAGAGGCAACCAGTCGATATTTCCCTCTCACATTGATCTCTCTCTCTCTCTCCCTCCTTCCCTTCCTTCCACTCTCTCAGAAAAACAGTGGAAAAACTATCCTCTGGTGAAGATTTAAAAAACAAAAAAGATAGGATTAGTGAGATAGGCAAAAACCCCTTTTGTTTTTCAAAAAGACAAATGACAGAGATGACAACAGAGATTTATTTCCATCCTATAGTCTATACATGGCAAGATACCATAGAGCCACGTGTCTGGCTTGACCTTCCACTGAATCCAAGACAAATAGTAAAACCTTTACCTTGAGGTAGGTTCCTTGTGCTGCTATTGATGATGAGGTCAGGAGTGATTACATGTCAGATTGAATCATTCAATAATATTTATTTGGATTTTGTGGTTGTGATATATAATGCCAGACAGAGAAGAAAAAATAATCACATGTGAACCTCTACTCCAGTTGCTTACAGTAGAAGATCTGCATTAGGAATACAGTGTAGAAAATTATGTCCTATTTAAAATATAGGTAAATTGTGCCCTTGCCAGTGTGGCTCAGTTGGTTGGGTGTCACCTAGTGAGTGCATCAGGAGGCGGCTAGTTCATCTAGTACACCAGGAGGCGGCCGGTTCAATTCCTGGTCAGGGCACATGCGGCTCGATCCCCAGTAGGGGGCCTGCAGGAGGCAGCCAGTCTGTGTGCTCTCACATTGATGTTTCTATCCCTCTAAAAATAAATAAACTATTCTTTAAAAAATGTATAGATAGGTAGATAAAATGTAATGGGAGGTTAGTTTCTATATAATGTGACAGTATAATATTGAAAAGGTAGGCAGTAATACCATTTATTCTCTTTATCTCTCTTGACAGTCTTAAGATAGACTCTTATCTGTCATATGTTCTATATTCCTTTCAACTTACTGTTGACTTTTGAACAAAGCAGGTTTGAACTGTGCTGGTCCACTTACATGGGGATTTTTTCCAGTAAATACGTACAGTACTATAAATGTATTTCTCCTTTTATGATTTTCTTAATAACATTTTCTTTTCTCTAGCTTACTTTATTGTAGTAATACAGTATATAATACATATCACATACAAAATATATGTTAGTTGACTGTTATGGGTAAGGTTTCTGGTCAACAGTAGGCTATTAGTTAAGTTTTGGGGGAGGGAACAGTTATAGGTGGATTTTCCACTGTATGGGGGATTGGTGCCCCAATCCCATGTTCTTCAAGGGTCAACTCTATTTCATTCTGCACAGATGCTCCAGGTGATGTATCTTCTTTGTACTTACCTGAACTCTTCAGTTGTGTTTTTAAAAGCCCATTCAAACTTTTTTACACAATATAGGGGAATCTTTTGGCTTTTATAACTGAAAAAACTCTCATCTCTCACTTCTGTTTTCCTGTATGTTGGCTTAGTTTTAGGCTGGGCCGTTTCTAGATGGTGCAAAGATGGCAACTCCATCTTTATATCTTAACTAGCCTAGCAACTTAAGCAGGAAAAAAAGAGTTCCCCTTTTTTAAAAATTTTATTTTTATTGTTGAGAGTACTACAGATGTCTCCCTTCTTCTCCCTTTTCCCCCTCCTTTTCTATAATTCGGCCAGAGGCCTGAAGCTGGTGTTTATTGAATCTGATAGGCCTTGCTAGGGTCTTGTGCCTGTTCCTCAATCAGCCACTTTAGCCAGAGAATGCTGTATCCTTTTGGCCAGGCCAGATTCATGTGCCCATTCCAGAAGCTAGTGGGTGAGGTCCTCCCCTTCTAAATATGTAGACTGGGAATGGGATGGATCCCTCGCTACACTTTTTGTATTCCTCTGGACTTCAGAGTACTTTAGAAGTATAGTGGTAGTGAGGTAACAATGAGACAGATCTTGGTCCTCTACATGAATTAGGGATAATAATTAAGTTTATGCAGTGGTTAAATGGGGAGGAAAGTCCTCTCTAGGATTATTTTCATTTTAATACTAAATATGCTAATTTTTTGCATTATTAAGCTCAACTAAACTATACATAGTAAAAAATAAAATACAGCAACATCTAACAGTTCAATTCCTTGAAGCAGTAAAGCACAGCATCAAGATGGCAGGAGACAAGACTGTCTACCTGAGTCATTACAGCTGATTAGTTATTAGCTCTTATGCAGAAAACACCACAGTGGGACATGAAGCAACTGGTGCAGATAAAGTCAGAATTGTCCAGAGCGTTATAGTCTCTCTTCCTCCAAAAAATAAGGGTAACTTTTCTGATTTGCATCGGCTTTTTAATATGGTTCAATAAGGAGTCTTCAATAAATTAAAGATAGACTAAATGTTCCTTTTTTCACCTTTCCTTACACCTTCCCCTCTCTTCTCCTAAGGCCTCTGTTTTTATAGCAGCTCAACATCCTCGTAAGCAGAATTGTCATACCCTTTATCTCTTCACACGCTTTTCAGGGTTGTGTTTCTGTACTGTGGCCTTAAAATTTCAGAAATGGGAGCAAACCTTTCAGGGAGCTCTGCTCCTCCTGTTGTGCCTCTAAGTGCCCTGGTGCTTGAATGAGGAAATGTTATCAGGAGAGTGCAAGTGCAGGCTCAGTCAGCTCCACTAAGCGCCTTTGAGGTATAGATCTGTTTCGTGTACACATTAGGAATGTGTGTTTCTTCAGTATTGTAAAACGTCAGATAAGCAGTGAAAGGTAAATATAGAATTAATCAGCCCTGGCCGGTGTGGCTCTGTGGTTAGAGCATCAACCTGTGCACTGAAGGGTCCCAGGTTCCATTCCTGGTCAAGGGCATATACCTGAGTTGCAGGCTCAATCCCCAAACCCAGTCAGGGCGCATGCAGGAGGCAACCAATCAATGTGTCTCTGTCCCACCAAAGTTTCTCTCTCTCCCTTCCTCCCCTTTCCTCCCTCCCTTCTTCCCTCCCTCCCTCCCACTCTCTCTAAAAATCAATGGAAAAAATATCCTCAGGTGAGGATTAACAATATATATATAATTAATCAAAGATCATTTCGTTTTTAGTGGAGGAAATATCAGTTGTTGTAAGCCTAGGGGTAGAGATAGATTGCTTACTGTGTATATATATTTAAAACCCACAGCATGGTGCTAATTTGGTTTCTTTGCTGATTTGCCATTCCATGTCTGAGATATAGGCTTACATTTTGTTTATATGTAGCTGAGGAATTCCAAACTCCACTAAATAAAGTCATAGAAGCCTGAGCAATTGCCACCTAAGCTCATGGTAAATGAGAACTGGTTGGCCAGCCTAGAGATTTATGGGTGATCTGTAGTTTTTGTGATGGTACTTTGTTTTTTTCTTTTAATCTTCACCCGAGACTATTTTTCCCATTGATTTTTAGAGAGAGTGGGGGATGGGGGGGAGAGAGAGAGAGAGAGAGAGAGAGAGAAACAGTGTGAGAGAGAGAGACATGGATTGGTTGCCTCCCCCATGCACCTGATCATGGTTGGGGATTGAACCTGCAACCCAGGTACATGCCCTTGTCTGGGAATCGAACCTGGGACCCTTTGGTGTGCAGGCTGACACTCTAACCACTGTGCCACATGGACCAGGGCTTTGTGGTATTACTTTAAGTCTCACCTTGTTGTTACAATTAGTAGGTGAGTTCCCTCTTTTCTTTTTACTTAGCCTAGTTTTTAAAGGTATAACTAATAGAAACATGTCATTAGATAAATGCATTCCAGCTGAACATTTTATAAGGTTTTAGTTTTGTTTTAGCAACCCCCAAAACAAGCCAACTTGTCCAGTTGGTAAATGTGTAACCATTTTGCCAAAACATCTTGAACCTTGAAACAGGAATTTTAAAGTGTTACCCAAAACCTTTTAAAATGTATTGTTTTTGAGAAATGGAAAAAGAAACAACTATAGGCATCTTACAACTCTTGTGTTATCTGGTCTTCTGTGTCTAATACCTCTCTTCTCTCTAGCCCTTCCCCCAGGTCTGGATGGAGGACACTTTGAAGTGAAATGACAGACCAGGAGAATAACAACAGCATCTCGAGTAACCCCTTTGCTGCTCTTTTTGGCTCTCTGGCTGATGCCAAGCAGTTTGCAGCGATCCAGAAGGAGCAGCTGAAGCAGCAGTCTGGTGAGTGAAGGAGCCAGTAGCAGCAGGGGGATGACCTAGGTCTTCCCAATTAAGTATTCTTCTGGTCCTTGATTGCCATTGGAATTTAAGTTTGGGGCAGAAGTTGTTTTGTTTGTTTGTTTAGGGCATCAGTTGGGGGCAGGGGAATTGTTCACTTTTGTTGTTTGTTTTGCTTTGTTTTGGGATCCTTTCCTCCCCCTACAGAAAAAGAGACCAGATAACAGGTGGTTTTGTAGTAACGATACCAGTCATGACCTCAGGCTGTCCAGCTGTTTTATTTTTTAAATCACCTAGTGGAAGATATTTAAATAAATCTTCTTAACACTGAAGTTGTCAGAAAAGGTATGGAAAGCCAGTCACATGCAACTATAGAAAGCAGTGTGTAAAAGAAGAATTGTAAATGTGTTTTGGCCTGTAGACAAATAAATTAGATTTTTTTCCCTCAAGCCCAGTACTTCAGAGTTTGTCTCAGGGAAATGCTTTTTCCACTCCATGGAGTGGCCACTGTCATAGCTCCTGCTGTTAGAACAGACTTCTGAGAAGATACGATCCTTAGCCTTAATGTGGGACAGTCAAAATAATATCTCACTGGCCAGAGAAATGCTTTTGCTCATCTGGACCAAAATTAAGATGAAGCCTAGCTCCTGCTTATAAGTAGACACCGATTAGAAGAATCAGGATGGTGTTTCCAAACTTGTTAGTCTTTGGAGGGTATTCACAGTCTTTCAAGCAGAAATTGCTCCCCTTTTATTACCCACAGAAAGAATAATAGTGTTTTTCTTTCTAGGAAAGGAGAAATGTTTGTATTTTCCCTTTATTTTGTTTATTTCAAAAGTGTTCAGCTGTGTAGCTGAGTTGTGGCCTTGCTCTCTGAAAAGGAAGTAAGGGCAAGACAGATGAGTAGTGGGCAGGGTGATGGTTGAAGCAAGGGAAAAATAAATGTAATGCTGACTGACTTTTGTTGTTGTTGTTTTGTATTTATAACACTTGCTTCCAGAGAGACCAAGAGAGAAACAACAGATAGTGTGTCTTAAATGCTGGCTTATTAATGTGCTAGGAAGAGGCAGGCCTGGGTCTCAGCCTCTGAAATCTCCCCCAGATCTCTAGGATATGGGCTCAGAGTGAAAAACCTTGCGTTAGGAGGTCATAGGTGAGAAAGGGGAGTGAGGATGGGAAAAATAAGGCGGTGAGAAAAGAAAATTTATGAGTATGTAGTTGAGGGAAATTTTGCTAACAAGGTCTTAGCTCCTGTCACTCTTGGCATTCAGAACACTTAACAGTCTGTACGGAGTGACAGGCGCTTGTTCTCTGACTGTGAACGGACATGCCCCATGTATGTACGAAGCAGTGGGACAAATCAGGCGCAGGCCCTCTGCTCCTGTGTTGCCACGTCCTCTCCTAGTTTGTCTGCACAGCACTGATCCTGACCTGCTTCCCAGCAGTTAGCACTCTGCCCAGACCTTGGTCTCACAGCTGAACGTCGCATGTCCTTTGAGAGTTGTTCTGGACTTTCTAAACCATTTTGTCCGTGACATACAGACTCCTGTGCGGCTCTCAGTGAACAGCACTGTTACACTCACTCACTGCGAGTGCCGTTCTGAGAGGCAGTCTGTTAAGTTGCTTTATAAAAAAGTAAAGGGATTAATCAATAAGAAGAAAGTAACAAATCAGAAAAAGAACAAAAGATATGAGCAAGCAATTTATATATAATAATCAACTGATTTTAAAAATCAGTCTCAGTAATATTTAGATTAAAAACAATTAGATGATTATAGTTTTTTTACCTGTGACATTTGCAAAGATTATATAGGCATTTTCTCATATGTTATTGGTGAGCATGTAAATTAGAGCACTGTTTCTGAGGTAATTTGGTAGTATATGTTAACTTTTATTTATTTATTTATTTTATATCTGTATTGATTTCAGAGAGAGGAAAGGAGAAGGAGAGAGAGAGAGAGAAACATCAATGATGAGAGAGTCATTGATCGAGCCCGCAACCTGGGCATGTGCCCTGACTGGGAATCGAACCACGATCGCCTGGATCCTAGGTCGATGCTCAACCGCTGAGCCATGCCTGGCCGGGCTGTATATGTTAACTTTTAAATGTTCAAGTTCTTTTGGGTGAGCTGTGGCATTCCGTAGGTCACTGGTTCAATTCCAGCTCGAAGGACTTCATACAATTAAATGTTCAAGTTCTTTAACCCAGCAACTCTACTTCTATAAATTTAGCCTACAGAAATACTCATGCAGGTGCACAAGGAGAGTACATTATACTTGTGCAGGATTGTTTGAAATCATGAAAAACTGGTAACAGCCCAGTTTTCATCAGTTGAGAAGTAGCTACATAAATCACAGTGTGGACATATAATGCAGCTGTTGAAAAGAATGAGGGAGGCTTATAATAATTTAACAGAGAAAGGTGTTGGTGTTGATTATGTTTAAAAAGCAAGCTGAAAAGCAGTGTATATAGTACGATCCCATTTTTTATAAAAACTAAAAATCATAGTAATAAATGTTAGCACCAGAATAGGAAAAAATATGGAAAACTCTGCTAAGTTAAAGGATTGTCCATAGGGAACTGGTTCAGAGGAGACTACAGTGGAACCTCGGTTCTCAAACTTAATTTGTTCTGGGTGGCTGTTGGAGAATCGATTTGTTCAAAAACCTAATCATCGTGTCTAATGTACTGTTTAATCTGTAAACAAATACTTCTTAAATTTATCAAACCACCCCCTACTAGCCTTAAACAAATCCTTTTCAGCACTCGTTCCAGGATGTCTCTCAGGAGGTCAGGATGCGGCATCTTCGCTTATTCTCATGTCATTGCCTCTGAAATGCTGTTGTTACCAGCTAACTGCTTTTGTTTATCCAAATCAACAACAGTTTTTCTACCTGTTCAGTTGCCTATGATCATTGTTTCTTTCACGCCCTTAGCAACATCAGGACTCTTGATGGTCTCTTTGTTTTAAAATTGTGCTAATCGTCCATTTCACCAACAACAAAAGCAAAGAAAAAACACAAAAATATTCACAGCACAATTTCCTGAGCTGTTAACTAAGATTTAGTGGTAAACTGACTCTAATTCTCTCCCTCGTTTGTGGTCTGAGAGATGCTTTTTGTCTTGGTGCTGTATCAGCTTGAAAGTGTTGTCATGTCAAGAACCGAAGATTTTTGTTCCACAACCAAGACATTTTTTCCGTGAACAACTTGGTGGAGAACCGAATTGCTTGAGATGGGAGACATCTGAGAACCAAGGTCTGGCTGTATTTATATTATACTTTCCTGTACAATTTGGAATTATTAAGACAAATGTGTTCTGGCTGTTCCACTTCCTCCCCATTTCTCTGGGAACTACGTCTCGCTTCCCCAGTAGCCTGGCTGGGAAAGGCTCTCAGGCATCTGGACCAATCACAAAGGTGTTTTGTGGTCCATGGGAGCAGGTGCTGGTGCCAGGAACATCTCTCGGGACCATGCGGTGGACGATGCCCCCCACAAACCAGCAGATCCAGATGAGAGTGATTACAGCTTGGTGGCCAGCCTCAGCAACACCAGGAATCTCTGCCGTCCTGAAGGCCGAGAACATACCACATGTTTCGCTCCAGAAAATGGAATCAGGGTTACAGTGGAAAATGCAAAGCATGTGCAAGCAGATGCTTTTATTTGGGCTGGAATATTTCAGGAGTTTAAAGTTCAGGAAGAGCCTGTTACTTTTCAAATTAATTTAACTGTCCTCTTAGACTGCTTATCTATTTTTGAATCAAGTCCTGTGCCAGGGAATTTAACTGTACTTCGAATGTGTTACCAAGGTCTGGTTACCCAATGATGCTATTTCTGAAAGGAATGGTGACAGTCTGTAAAAGCAAAACAGGAGCCTGAGGAAACTCTGGATCATGATTTCTACAGCACCAGTGTTAGTAATAAAATTATTCTGCAGTCGGGCTCCATGAAGCATTTTCTGAAATGGATATGACAAGCGAGGTCCTGCAGATCACCCTTTCTCCTGATGAGATTTATTTCAGATTATCTACTTTTGGGAATGACTGTCCCAACGATTCTGATCTGAAGAAATCATTTCATTATAATCAGAACCAGGTCCACAGATACAGAATTTCTTTTTCTTTTTTTTTAATTTAGATATATATAGATATCTATATCTAGATATAGATATAGATATAGATATCTTTATTGATTTCAGAGAGAGGAAAGGAGAGAGAGAGAGAGAGAGAGAGAGAGAAAAAAACATCAATGATGAGAGAGTCATTGATTGAGCCCACAACCTGGGCATGTGCCCTGACCAGGAATTGAACCCCGATCGCCTGGATCCTAGGTCTATGCTCAACTGCTGAGCCACGCCTGGCCGGGCCAGAATTTCTTTACTGAAACCCTCTGCAAAGGCATTAGTCCTGTCTTCTAAGGTATCTGTTCGGACAGATCACTGAGGAGTCCCCTCATTACAGTCCATGGTTAGAAATGAAGCTGGACAGATATGTTTTGTGGAGTATTGGTGCTGCCCTGACGAAGAAGGTCCTGAGTCTGCCTTCAGTGTGACAGTGCGCTGTGCCATTTGTGTCTAGATTCACAATAGATCACGTTCTCTTTCCCATGATTTTGTACTGGATTTCCTAACAGGAAGAGGCAGGGAGGAGATAGGAGCAAGATTCCTGTGCCCTAAAGTCACTGTGTGTTGTGTAAGTAAATGTTTTCATGTAGTCACAGATTATCCATACTGGACTTTCCTGTGGTTCTGTCTTTTGAACTCATCAGAATTATGAGCCAAGATGAACAAGTTGTATATTCTATTCTATTTAAGTAGGACATTTCAGAAGTGTGAAAATTTAAAGTTAGATGGAGCCAAATATAAATGTTCTTTTATTTATTTACTATTAGAAAAAGCAAAGGGATGTGGGCATTGCTTATTAGTTTGAATTCTGGGGAATATATCTTAAAGCAGTGATTCTTAAAGGGTTGTGTCCAGACCAACACCAATGGCATCACCTAGAAACTCGTCAGAAACTCTGTGCGCTGTAGTTTAAAAAGCACCCTCAGGAATCCTGATGTATGCCAGGGTTTAAGAACCACTGTGAAAAGATACTTTTTTTAAAAATATATCTTTATTGATTTCAGAGAAAGGAAAGGAGAGGGACAGAGAGAGAGAGATAGAAACATCAATGATGAGAGAGTCACTGATCGAGCCCACAACCCGGGCATGTGCCCTGACCGGGAATCGAACCCTGATCGCCTGGATCCTAGGTCGACACAACCGCTGAGCCACACCCGGCCGGGCTACTGTGAAAAGATACTTGAAAAAAAATAGGACTTAATTGCATTGAAGTGATTGCTTTTCTGTGATTTTTTCACAAACCTTTGAAAGCTTGGGCATCAACAGACAAGCCTGAGTAACTGTATGATTGACTCAAAGTATTCATTTTGAGGAAATCCGTGAACAAGGTATAAACAAGTCTTCAGAGATTTTCTTGTTCTCAAAACTGTTCAGTGTAGTGAGTCCTACAGTAAGTACTTAAGATTCCTTCTGATTTCCTATCAGTTTCTCAACCAAACTACGGTGGAGAAAGCCAGGTAAGTGATTTTGCATTTCTTGGATAATTTGTAATGAAATAATTTTGTGGCATGTTTATATTTAATAAAATATACTAAAAAATTTTTTTTAAATAAAACAAATGTGCTCTCTTAAAATCAGAAAAAAATACTTAAAATAATTGAAGACACATTGATCTACTAGATAATTCTTTGTTCACTAGGATTCTGTAGGGAAAATCGTTGCTAGTTTTGGCAGTGTGGCATACAATTAATTATGAGTAGAAAGAATAAAACTTTTTATTTGTAAAATGTGGTGGGACATTTAGTGAGGGATTTCTGAATCCTGTACTTAAGATATTGCCTAATAGAGCTCAATAGCAAAACAAAACAAAAACTAAACAATCCAATTAAAAATAGGCAGAGGCCCAGCTGGCGTGGCTCAGTGGTTGAGCATCTACCTATGATCCAGGAGATCACGGTTTGATTCCCAGTCAGGGCCCAGGCCCAGGTTGTAGACTTGATCCCCAGCATGAGGCTTGCAGGAGGCAGCCGATCAATGACTCTCTCATCATTGATTTTTCTGTTTCTCCCTTTCCCTTCCTCCCTCTGAAATCAATAAAAGCATATTTAAAAAAAAAAAATAGGTAAAGGATCTGAATAGACATTTTTCCAAAGAAGACAGACATATGGTTGACCAACAGATACATGAAAAAGCAGTCAGTATCACTAATCATCAGGAAACCGAAAATTAAAACAACAATGAGATATCACCTCACATCTGCTAGAATGGCTATTATAAAAAAGACAAGGAATAACAAGTGTTGCTGAAGATGTGGAGAAAAGGGAACCCTTTTGCACTGTTGGTGGGAATGTAAATTGGGGCAGCCACTATGGGGCAGCCAGTGTGGAGGTAACTCAAAAAATTAAAAAGAGAATTACCATATGATCCAGTGATTCCTATTCTGGGTATTTATCTAAAGAAAACAAAAACATTACAGAGAGACAAGATGGTGGCGTAGGTAACCTTGGTACCCACTGCCTCCCACAACCACATCAAAATTACAACTAAAATATAAAACACCATCATTCAGAACCTCCTGAAATCTAGCTGAACAGAAGTCCTACAACCAGGGAGTCGAAGAAGCATCGAGACCAGTAGGAGGGGCAGAGATGTGGGCAGATTGGGGTGGAATCGATGAGACAGGGCTGCGGGCCCACATCGAGTGCAGCGGTCTAAACCCAGGAGGGATATCTTGGCAGTGGAGGTTTCCCGGAGGAGCAAAGGGGTCCCAGCCCCACACCATGTCCCCCAGCCCAGGCAGGGTTTCCAGTGCCAGGAAGAGAAGTCTCCCCAACTTCAGGCTCTAAAACCCAGCGGGGACTGTCGCTGAGTGACACAGAGGCTGTGGGAGTTCCAGGCAGTACCTCTTAAAAGGCCTGCACACGGATTCACTCAGATGTGCTCCCTCTGAGCTCCAGTGCTGGGCAGCAGTTTGAAAGGAACCTGGGACATTCAGGTAGGAACTAACTTCCCTGGAATCAGGGAGAGAGCTGGAGGGGTAGCTTCCTCCCAGACAGGAGAGCTGGCAGAGGCCATTGTTCCTTTGCTGAGCCCTCCCCCCATGGAACCCATAGGCAGATGCCTTCTCTGAATCACCATCCACCTGACTCACACCTTTCACCCCGTCCTGGTGGTTCCCAGAGACCCCACCCCTCTCTAATTGCTAGATCATCAAAGCCATTTCAGTGGCTTTTCCCTGCAAGTGGCCTCTCTAGCCTCATGCTTAGGACTTTCCTAAAATCTCTCAAACAAGCAGCACCTGGCCTCAGCATGCCCCATACCTCTCAATAAGTGGCCCCAAGCCTGGCACTAGCAGCAGCCTGCATTGGTTCATAGTTTGGCGTCTCTTGGACACCTTCAAGACCAGCACAACTAGCAGCCATCTACAGATTTCTGGGTGGCCTGGAGGAGGGCACAGGCAGAGGCTGATTTTCCACCTCCCGGGAGGCCCCAGAGACAGTGCACCCAGTGATCAGCTTTGAACATGCTGGATTACAACCGTGCCACATCCACAAGTGACATGGTGGATTTAAGACGCGGACTCAGTGAACACCAAAGACCCACTGAAGTAAATCCTGCTCCATAGGGAAGTCTCCAGCACAGTAGCTCTTCAGCTGTAGTTGCAGCTGATCCTCACAGCCAGTTGGCCTGGGGGTCAATTCCTCCCAGTGACACCCACAGCAACCAAGGCTCAACTACCACAGGACAGTGCACACAGCACACACAGGGGAGCACCTAGAAAGCCCAGCTCAAGGGACTTGTGAGACTGAGCCACTGGGCCCTATAGGACAGCTACTACCCAAAGCCACTTTAGCAATTCCAGGAAACATAGCAGCTCTACCTAATACATAGAAACAAACACCAGGAAGCAGCCAAAATGTGGAGGCAAAGAAACATGTCACAAATGAAAGAACAGAAGAAATCTCCAGAAAAAGAGCAAAATGAAATGGAGCCAAGCAAGCTACTAGATACAGAGTTCTAAACAATGGTTATAAGGATGCTCAAGGATCTTAATAAGACTATTAAGGAAACTAGTGAGATCATCAGTGACATAATAAAGAACCAATCAGAAATGAAGGCTCACTAACTGAAAGAAAGAATAATTTACAGGGAATCAACAGTAGAGTACATTTCTCCAAGAATCAAATAAGCAATTTGGAACATGAGGAAGCAAAAAACACCCAACCAGAAGAGCAAATAGAAGAATGAATCCAGAAATATGAAGATAGTGTAAGGAGTCTCTGAGACAACTTCAAGCATACCAACATTCACATTATGGAGATGCCAGGAGAAGAAGAAAGAGAGCAAGAAATTGAAAATCTATGTGCAAAAATGACAGAAAAGTTCCCCTGCCTGGGGAAAGAAATAGACTTACAAGTCCAGGAAGCAGAGAGTCCCAAACATGATGAACCCAAAGAGGCCCACAGCAAGACACATTGTAATTAAAATGCCAAAGGTTAAAGACAAAGAGAGAATCTTAAAAGCATCAAGAGAAAAGCAGTTAGTTACCTACAAGGGAGCTCCCATAACACTTCAGCTGATTTCTCAACAGAAACTTTGCAGGCCAGAAGGGAAAGGCATATTGCAAGTGATGAAAAGCAAGAACCTACAACCAAGATTACCCAGGAAAGCTATCATTTAGAATTAAAGGTCAGATAAAGAGCTTCCCAGACAAGAAAAAGCTAAAGGAGTTCACCACCACCAAACCAGTACTACATGAAATGTTGAAGGGTTTTCTTGAAGAAGAAGCTAATGAACAAAAGAAACTGACAAAGTAGACCTAGAGATATTCAAGCATGCCATACCTCAGAGGGAAGGGGGTTGGGGGTTGGGAAGAGATTAACCAAGAAAGCTATATGCATATATGCATAACCCTTGGACACAGACGATAATGGGGTGTAGGCCTGGGGAGGGGGTGGGAGTGAGGTGAAGAGGGGATTAATGGGGGGGGAAATGGGACACCTGTAATACTTTCAACAATAAAGATAAATTAAAAAAAAAAAAGAAAACAAAAACACTAACTGGAAAAGATACATGCACCCACATGTTCATTGCAGTATTATTTTGAAACGCCAAGATATGGAAACAACCTAACTATTCATCAAGACATTACAGAAAAATAAGATGTGGAATATTATCAACCATAAAAAAGAAAATCTTGCCTGGCCAGGTGCAGCTCAGCAGTTGAGTGTCGACCTAGGATCCAGGCGATTGGGGTTCGATTGCCGGTCAGGGCACATGCCCAGGTTGGGGGCCCGATCCCCAGTCGGGGACATGCAGGAGGCAGCCAATCAATGACTCTCTCATCATTGATGTTTCTATTTCTCCCTCTCCCTTCCTCTCTCTGAAATCAATAAAGATATATTCTTAGAAAAAAAAAAAGAAGAAAATCTTGCCATTTGTGACAGCGTGGATAGACCTTGAAGGTATTATGTTAAGCAAAATAAGTCAGACAGAGAAAGACAAATATTGTATGATCTCACTTATATGTGAAATAAAAAAGAGCTCATAGTTACAGAGAACAGGCGGGGGTTGGGGGTGAACGAAATGGGTGAAAGGGAATCAAAAGATATGAACTTTCAGTTGTAAAATAAGTCCATAGGGATGTAATTATATAGCATGGTGACTATAGTTAATAACTGTATTCCATACTTGAAAGTTGCTAGTAGATCTTAAAAGTTCTCATCACAACAACAAAACATTTACAACTGTATATGGTGAAATATGTTAACTAGAATTATTTTGGTGATCATTCCACAATATATACAAATATCAAATCTTAAACCAAATAATGTATCTCAATTTTTTTTTTAAATATATCTTTATTGATTTCAGAGAGAGGAAAGGAGAGAGATGGAAGCATCAGTGATGAGAGAGGCACTGGTCAGCTGCCTCCTGCACGCCCCACACTGGGGATCGAGCCCACAACCTGGGAATGTGCCCTGACTGGGAATCGAACCGCGATTTCCTGGATTATAGGTTGACACTCAACCGCTGAGCCACGCCAGCCAGCGTATCTCAATTTTTTTTTAAATGTCACCTGACTTGAGATTTTCACTAATTAGCTGATGAACCGATTTCACATGCAAAATTATCCTTTTGTTTACAGTTATCATTTTGGGGACTATGCTTGGTTCTCTTAAAAGAGAGGAATGTAGCTATTTGTGGCTCCCGTTTTTTGGCAGATGAACTCCAAGCGAGCCCAGATGACTCGGATAACAGCGTGTCAGAGAGCCTGGATGAATTCGATTACTCTGTGGCTGAAATTAGCCGCTCATTCCGTTCACAGCAGGAAATATGTGAGCAACTCAACATCAATCACATGATCCAAAGGATCTTCCTCATTACCCTGGACAACAGTGAGTTACACACTTGCAGCCAGTCTATTCGTTGCCTTGCCCTTCCTGCCTGGGTTAGGGACTTGCTCTTAGAAATGTGTTGTATCTGGTGGTTAAACAAACCTTTGGTCCTCCCTGGAGCACAGGCCTTAGATTTCAGCAAA
Organism: Miniopterus natalensis; assembly: GCF_054644295.1. NCBI lineage: Eukaryota > Metazoa > Chordata > Mammalia > Chiroptera > Miniopteridae > Miniopterus > Miniopterus natalensis. The sequence continues at coordinate 6,605,493 of NC_142091.1, read as the reverse complement.
GCTTTGATGTAACCTAAACTCAGTGTTTAGACACAGATGGAACTTTCCTTCCCAGTTTGATACTGACTGAGCTATGCAGCTACTTGCCTTTACTGCCTTAAAGAGGACATGGGAATGAATCATTTTGCTTCTCAGAGGTGACCTAAACATTTAGATGGAAACCCCAAGAGGTATGAGACAATGTTTTCCCTCTGTGCCTTATCTGTAGTTAAACCCAAAGTCAGTGCTAATGTCCAAGATTGACTCTTAAAATGTCATGATGTTAGGTTTATAACAAGCCCTTGCCCTTTAACTGGGTTTGGGGGAGGGGTTACATCTTTAGATACTGCTTTATAAGTCAAGATCATTCGAATATTAGCTGAGTCAAACTTGGAGTTCAAGAGAAGTGCTGTCTAGAACGATTGTCTGTATAAAACAGAAACATTATCCTTAACCTACTAGATTAAAACCATTTCCCAGGTGACCCAAGCTTGAAAAGTGGGAATGGCATCCCCAGCCGCTGTGTGTATTTGGAAGAAATGGCAGTAGACCTCGAAGATCAAGACTGGCTTGATATGAACAACGTTGAGCAGGTAGCATTCATGTGTTCCTATGTGTGTTGTCAGCAAAAGCTAGCCGTGCAGCTGAACTCTGCTCGCGTCTCTCCAGCCACGACTCTGCTTACCTCCATCTCTTCCGTTGTTTGTGGAGTTCCTCTTTTGGAACCTTCTTACTTACCATGACTACATGTCCAAATCTTCCCACTCTCTAAGACCAGTTATAATGTCATCTCCTTCTTCTTTATATCTTTTCCAAAATCAAAACGCATTTTACCTTATACGTGCCTAATTAACATTAGAGGAATAAAAGTTTGGTAGGGGAGACGACAAGTTGTAGGTTAACTTTGTATGTTTAAGTTATCTTTTATATAGTTTGAGTGAGGTCAGCAATCACACAGAGTAGTAGATTTCACATAAGTTTAATTCTAGATTCTTTACATCATTCAACAAATACTCTGTTAATGCTTACTCTGTGCTAGGGGCTGTACTAAATACTTGAACTTGATTTAGAATAACTTTATATATATACACCATTATGTTGTATATATAATATTTTCTAAAGTAATAAGACCCTGGGCCCTATTTCCCTCTTTACTCTGCATCCTGTACTTCTCGCAATAACCTGTCAGAATTATCTTTTACATCTTGATGTTCTCAGGTTAACTTTGAAATGGTTTAGTGTTTTTGTTTTTTCTTTGTTCTTAATAGGCTGTCTTTGCTCGCTTACTACTTCAAGATCCAGGCAACCACTTGATTAACATGACTTCTTCTACAACGTTGAATCTCTCTGCTGATCGAGATGCAGGAGAGAGGCACATTTTTTGTTACCTTTATTCCTGCTTCCAAAGAGCCAAGGAAGAGGTAATAATAATAATTCCCACTGAGTGCTGCACTGTCCTCTTGGGTATGACTTTAATGTGTAAGCCAGAGAGTTGGTTCAATGTCTTTTATATCAGTTTATATACATCATAGATATCTGTAACAGGTACTGACATTAGGCACTATTAGTTTGTCTTCTAAAGTGTTAGACTCGCCCCTTTTCCCAGTGAACCATGGCCTCTTATTCTCTCTACAAACCTCTTAAAAATCACACCCCTAAGAAAGGTCTGGTAATTCATTTCCACTGCAGTATAAATGATCGAGCAGGCCAAGCATGGTCACTTCCAGGATTGGAATTCTGACAGGTAGGTGATTCCTTAAACCAAAGAATGAAATCTCATGAGTTTTCAAGCATCCATGGGAGAGCGGTATTGTTTGGGAGTACAGTCTCTTTCCCATTGTATTTGCTATGTACAACCTTGTTCCAGGTCATAGAACTGGGCTATTCCCTCTCTTCTTTATGCCGTTTCCAGATTACCAAAGTTCCAGAGAACCTGCTACCTTTTGCAGTGCAGTGCAGGAACCTCACTGTGTCCAATACACGAACAGTTCTCCTCACCCCAGAGATATATGTTGACCAAAACATCCACGAGCAACTGGTAGATTTGATGTTGGAAGCCATCCAAGGAGCCCGTGAGTACATAAGCAAGAGCTGTGAGCGTCTACACTTTGATTTCCAAATTTAAAACTCCTCTAAGTGCATTGGAAAGCCTCAGAGTCACTGTGGGTCCAGTAAAAATTAAGGAAGAGAGTTCACACTTGACCTTTGAGGTTGAATATCAGTATAATTGTCAAAAGTATCAAGAGAGTATAGAGCCAAGGGTGTAAAGGCATATAAAAATTCCTGTGGCCCTTTCCTCTCTCCTTCGCCTTGTTAGATTTTGAAGATGTAACTGAGTTCCTGGAAGAGGCCATTGAAGCCTTGGTGTTGGATGAGGAAGTGCGAACATTTCCAGAAGTCATGATTCCAGTGTTTGATATCTTATTGGGCCGAATAAAAGATCTAGAGCTCTGCCAGATGCTGCTGTACGCATACCTGGATATCCTGCTCTATTTCACTAGGCAGAAGGACATGGCAAAGGTAAGGCTGACAGGTGGCATATAAATGAGATTTAATAATTTGTGCTTCCCTGTCCTGAGGGCACCATGATATTACCTGTTGAATAAGAGAAGGGTGTGCTGGTTGTTGTGTAGACTTAACTCCTCGAGACCCTCTCACCCCATCATATTTCTCTCATCATACAAACAGATAAGTGGGACTTATCTTCTCCTGCAGGTTTTTGTCGAATACATTCAGCCCAAGGACCTTAGCAATGGGCAGATGTACCAGAAAACCTTGCTGGGAGTAATCCTGAATATCTCCTGCTTATTAAAGACTCCGGGTGTCGTAGAAAATCATGGCTATTTCCTGAATCCATCTCGTTCCAGTCCCCAGGAGATCAAAGTACAGGAGGCCAACATCCATCAGGTGGAACTGTTTACAGTGTATCCCAGCCCCCGGTCTTAGGTTTAGTCGCCTCCTCAGGAGGGCATGCAGACGAGGCTGCTTGAGCTTCTGTGGGAAAGGAGGAGGACTGGTTGGCTTTCTACTACAATCCTGTGAAAACAGAGCCCTCTTTAGAGAGTGTGCTGAGTCAAGGAAACACCTTAGTGTGGTTTAGAGGATATACTGCTATGCTGCAGCACAGCCGCTTCCTCCTGCCCCTTGTTTTTCTCACCAACTCTATTTCTTAAAACTTCAGCTCCTAAATCTGACTGAACTCCAGCTTATAAACCAATTTCTTTCCTGTGCCTCCTTCCTATGTCCTCTATGTGGGCTTATTAGCATTAATTATAGTAGAAGTCTGGCCAACTTGAGGCAGTAAATGGTTGAATTGGGGGTAGTTTGAATCTCCCGTCATCACAACTCTCTGAAGCACAGGTTTGCAAATTACAGCAGTAGCCAACCTGCCTGCCACCTGATTTTATAAATAGTTTGATTGAACACAGCTATGCCCGTTTGTATATGTTTGTTTATGGCTTGATTTCATGCCCTAATAGTAGAGTTGAATAGTTGCTACAGAGACCACATGGTATGCAGAGCCAAAAATACGCACCATTTGACCCTTTGTGGAAAAAGGTTATCGACCCTACTCTAAAGTTTTATGAGTGCTCTGTGCATTTGGCAGCTCGTCAGGAATCTCTCATCAGTGCCCAGAAAACATTTTAAATTAGAACTGGGGGATAAGGAAAGATTAGGATTGGCATATTTTTAGAAATTGCCAGTGGCTAAGGTTTGGGAGTAACAAATATTAGGATTGTGAAACTGGAATGTTCTGTGGTTATGTTTTCTGGTTAAACAGTTCATGGCTCAGTTCCATGAAAAGATCTACCAGATGCTGAAGAACTTACTCCAGCTCTCTCCAGAAACCAAACACTGTCTCTTGTCCTGGCTTGGAAACTGTTTGCATGCAAATGCAGGCCGCACCAAGATTTGGGCCAATCAGATGCCAGAAATCTTCTTCCAAATGTATGCCTCGGATGCCTTCTTTCTGAATCTGGGTGCCGCCCTCCTGAAGCTGTGCCAGCCATTTTGCAAACCCAGGTCCTCTCGACTCCTCACCTTTAATCCCACTTACTGTGCCCTGAAGGAGTTGAATGATGAAGAACGAAAAATAAAAAATGTACACATGAGAGGTAGGGGAGTACTGGGCTTCCCAAAGAGTGAGTGAGTGAGTGTGTGTGTGACATCTGAGGCACTCGCATCCTTACCCTTTCTCACAAAGGTGCCTCTTGAAGAAGATGAGGCAGACAGAAGAGCTATTATAAATTTTATAAGAACACATTTTTACAAATAAAACTGGTAGCTTTTAGGTGTGCTTTAGTGAGACCTCTCTGCATTTGGCAGCCTTTGGGTATGCATTCATTATTCCTTTTAAATGTGAATAAAGCACAGTCCCTAGCCTTGATGAATTCAGAAATGCCAGGGGACGGCAGATACAGCAACAGGCGATCGTAATATGGTGCAGGGCTGAGCTAGCGGAACCAGAGGAAGAAGTGAGAAATTCTACAGACATTGGAGGTCTTCATAGCTAAGCTTTGAGAGATGAGGGTTTATCAAGCAAAGGAGCCAAAGGATCCCTTTATACCGAGGGAATAACAAGAATAAAGGTACAGAGCTATGGAGGGTTCAACCAAGGAACGGTGAGAAGGTCATTGTGGCTAAAGCAAGGGGTAGGTGGGGGGAGGAAAGGGTATGGGAATGGCAGGAAATGAGTCTGGGGAGGCAGAAGATTGGGGCCAGATTAGAGAAAACTCGAACAGTACAGAGAAGTGAGAAGAAAATAAATCACAGTTCTACCACTCAGAATAAATTACACTTAATTTCAGTATACGTATTTCCTCCCAGTTTTATAACTCTTCTAGTTATAAAAGTAATTTATATTCAAAAGCAAATAATCTTAAATACAGAAAAGCACAAAATAGAGACAGTGATCCATTGTCTAGCACTTGAGAAATCTGCAGTTAACTATCATTCCTTTTAATTTTTGGTTATTTCATGATTAAGCTAAAGAAATTTAACTGCATTTCTGTAGATAGTGAGAGGCCAAAAGATACTTTTAGACAAAGGAGTAGTAATGTGATAAGATCTGTTTTTAAGATGATATTAAAGACAACAACACTGGCAGCGGTGTGGAAGTTGAACTAGAGTAAGGGCCCCGAGACTAGGGTAGATGTCTGTGGTGAGCCATTCACTGTTCCTTTTCACTTCTCTGAGGTTTGGACAAAGAAACCTGTCTGATCCCAGCTGTGCAGGAGCCAAAGTTTCCCCAGAACTACAACCTTGTGACGGAGAACCTTGTCCTGACAGAGTACACCTTACACTTGGGGTTTCACAGGTAACCCTCCAATGTCATTAAGGGAAGAGCTGCTTAGCTGTGCTGATGACCAGAAGGCTCAAAGTGCATCTCATACTCCCACTTTCCTCTGACGGCTTACATTAGGGTCTGGTAGGAAGGGCATTATATGCATTTATTTGTGTTTATGTGAATTGGCTTTGTCCAGATAACTTGAATTTATTTTTAATTATTGACCTGTTAAACTTTTTAAGATTAAACATACACTAGTATTCTTCTCTAAAGATGCAGATTTTAAAATCACTGTCTTCCTGTTGTCATATGTGAAAATGGAATTTTCATTTGATATTTCACTTTTGCTCTTGAATTTTCATTACTTACTACTCCTGATGAAAAAAGACCAAGCTCTACACTATGGTATAGAGACAAATTAAAGAAATGTTCATAAGGGATTCCAGTAAGGTCAGTAGGACCACAAAAGGTCCATGTTTCAAAGATGAAGGGGGTTCTAGAAGTGTGAAGATTCACGAACTAGAGCATATGACTTTCAGAAATGGTTCTGGTTCTAGCTAGCTATAGGCATTCGAGGATTTTTTTCCCTCTGATTCAGCTGACTGTGACTACAAGTATAAATAAGGAGAGAAAATAGCTACTCGCTCACAGTTATAGACTATAGGAAGTGGTATTGAGGGTAGCAATTTTTAATACCTTAGGATACTTATATCGACAGAGCATTTTTCAAAAAGGCAAATTTCTCAAAAAATGAAATTATATTTTTATTAGAGTTTTTCTATCTCTGTCATTGACATTTTTTTGTTTGTTTTTTGTTTAAAATATTACAGATGTCCCCTTTTCTCTCCAGTGACCCATTCCACCCCGTCCCACCCCCCTCCCCAGTCCCTCTCCACACCGTTGTTTGTGTCCTTGGGTTGTGCATATATGCATATAAATTCTTTGGTTACTCTCTCCCCCTCCACCCACCCGCTCTCCTCCATCCCTCAGATTCGTCAGTCTGATCCATGCTTCCATGTCATTGAATCTGTTCTGTTCATCAGTTTATTAAGTTCTTTAGATTCCACATATAAGTGAGATCATGTGATGTTTGTCTGTCTCTGCCTGGCTTATTTCGCTTAGCATAATATTCTCCAGTTCCATCCATACTGTCCCAAAGGGTACGAGGTCCATCTTCTTAACAGCTGTGTAGTATTCCATGGTGTGAATACACAGCTTTTATCCCACAGCTTTTATCCACTCATCTACTGATGGGCACTTGAGGTGTTTCCAGATCTTAGCTATTGTAAACTGTGCTGCTATGAACATCGCGGTGCATATATTCTTTCTGATTAGTGTTTCAGGTTCTTAGGATATATTCCTAGAAGTGGGATCACTGGGTCAAAAGGCAGCTCCATTTTTAATTTTTTTGAGGAACCTCCACACTGTTTTCCATAGTGGCTGCACCAGTCTGCATTCCCACCAGCAGTGTCCTAGGGAGTCACTGACATTTTCAGTGAGACAGTAGATAACAGTTCAGTATGTTTGACCTGTTTAACCTCCTAGATTCAAACACAAAAATGATGTCATCTAATTTCCCACTATAGGCTGCATAGCTTGGCCGTTATCTAAGGGCCAAACGAGATGATTTTGGACTATACACATAGAGAAGACTCTGTAACGTTGAATTATGGGTCTTCTTTTCGTTAGAGAACATTTGGCTGACCCTCTGAGAAATAATTTTATATTGAGCCGCGGAAGGCTGGAAGCTGCTGCTCGTACATTGCATCCTGGTGGCTGCTCGCTCATGTGGGCGTCACTGACGTAGGGTCCTCCTGTCACCCTCATCTGACGAGTGAAGATATTTTTTCCATTGATTTTTAGAGAGAGTGGATGGGGGGAGGAGAGAAACATCTATGTGAGAGAGAGAGACATCGATTGGTTGCCTCCCACATGAGCCCAGACTGGGTTCGGGGATCAAACTTTTCGACCCTCCAGTGCAGAGACTGACACTCTTAACCACTGAGCCACGCCGGCCAGGGCTTTAATTCTCTTCTAACCATGGAAAGACTGTCCATGAAACCACATCTAAGTACAATCATTGCACTTGTGTGTTGTCAGACTCTCCTGCTGGGCTGCTTGTATTTTGCTTAATAGTTATTTATTTGACATAATAACAGCCCAGTCTACACCCTGCCTACTATTTGTAATTACCTGTAATTATGTTGAATACTTGGTAACATTTTCCCAGTGCTATGCCCCCTGCCTCTGTCTTCTCAATAACTTTCATGAGTGCCTTCTGTATTATCGTAATTGCAGCTCCCTACATCCTAAAACAGATACTAGAATAAATAAGGATTTGTATTTCTGGAATGGTCTGTACTCAACTATCCCTATAATATGTGCCTCCTGACCCAATCTCTTCTGCTTTCTTGGGAGCAGGTTGCATGATCAGATGGTAAAAATCAACCAAAATCTGCATCGGCTGCAGGTCGCCTGGCGGGATGCTCAGCAAAGCTCTAGCCCTGCTGCTGACAACCTGCGTGAGCAGTTTGAACGACTAATGACCATCTATCTTTCTACCAAGACTGCCATGACTGAGCCACAGATGCTACAAAACTGCCTAAATTTGCAGGTGTCTATGGCTGTTCTACTTGTTCAGCTGGCCATAGGCAATGAGGGCTCACAGCCGCTAGAGCTCACTTTCCCTCTGCCGGCTGGCTGCAGCTCCTTGGCTTACGTGCCAGGTAAGCAGGCTTCCCCTGGGAACTTTCTGTTCAGAGCCACCTAAGTTTAATTGGGTCGCTGTGGAAGTCTCATCCTCAAAATACCCTTCCTTAGTTATATGCAGCTGTTTCTGGACAAACTACTCATACTTGCAGATAACACCTACTGGTCAAAGTATAGGGGAGCTGACAGCTATGTACTCAGCCCTGTGTCCTCACTGCTCTGCATATCAGAAAGCAGTCTTCTAATGACTAAGGGCAGTCAAGGTGTTCTGAGCTGTTAGTTTCTATCAACTTCAAAATGTATCTAACTCGCCCTGTGCTATTCTTTAGGGGGGAAAATCATCTCTTGGTTAACTGAGAAGGGAGCTTGTGTGTGTGTGTGTGTATGTCCTGAGTGGTTGACAGGTATTGTGCATCAAAATCAGATTATATGTTCTTGATAACTATATTAGCCATCTATTGCTGAGTAACAAATTACCCCAGAACACAGAAGCTTTAAAACAGCAAACATTGTTTCACACGGATTCTCTGGGAATCCAGGAGCAGCTTAGCTGCCTGGTTCTGACTCTGGGTCTCTCATGAGGTTTTAGCCAAGCTGTCAGCCAGGGCCATAGGAATCTGAAGGCTTGACCAGGGCTGAAGGATCTGCTTACAAGCCTAGTCATGTGGCTGTTGGCAGAACTCATGTGGCTGTTGCATGCTGGCCTCTTTTCTAGACCACACAGGCCCCTCCTTAGTACTACTCATGACATGGCAGCTGGCTCCCCCCAGAACAAGTGACCCAAATGGGAGCTGTTGACTTTTATAACCTAGTCATGAGAATGACACGCCATCAGTGGTGTATGCCTCAGGGTGCATCTTCCACCCAGGAGGAATATGGGGCGGGACACACAAGGGCGTGAATACCAGGAGGTGAGAACCAACCTGGAGATTGGTGACCACAGTCACCTAACAAATCTTTATTCAAGATTCCTCATATCTCTGAGGGTTGTTAGTGCACAGTTGACCTTGAGTGTGGACTTTCTTAAACTTCGCTGGTGTATTAACAGTATTTTTGTGTCTCTACGACTCTTGGATAAAAATTTAAATTGACACATTTAAAGGAGAGTCTACATTTATTAACTTATCACCATTCCTTGTACCTACAAGACATTTGGGTTTTGTTAACCTTCATTAAGTACAGTGTAGAATTTGTATGTACAGAAAGTCAGACATTTGGCTAATGCCACTGATTTTCCCCCCCAGAATTTTTTGCAGATAACCTGGGCGATTTCCTGATTTTCCTCCGCCGCTTTGCCGATGACGTCTTAGAGACATCAGCAGATTCCCTGGAACATGTCCTTCACTTTATCACCATTTTCACTGGCAGCATAGAAAGGTGAAGTACTAAAGCTGAGCTGTCACTGTTTAGAGCTATAAAACATTCAGAAGACTAAACCAAGAAACAAACAAGGCTGATCAGAGTTGCCTTTGGAAGTTGTGTTAACATTATCGACCCCCTGTCCATCCTTATGGGTAGCCAAAAATGCCACTCTGGGGAGGCAGAGGACTTTGCCCACAGAGAACTTGAGCTTGCATATCAGGTACCTGATAGGACTTCCACTGCTGCCCCTGGTTAAAATGTTACCTTCATGGAAAAGCTTTGCCAGTGGCAGCCAGGTGCTAATGATCTTTTAATAATTGTATGATACAGTTTGCTCTTGGAATCCTGAGTTGGATGAGCAGTAAACTTAGGTGAATGCTTCCTGATTTCAAGTCTCTCATTCGTAGCCTCTGGTCCTCTTTCCCAAAGGGAGATACTCTGACCTGTAGAGAGGCGTCTCTGATTTTTCTGGTGCCTAGGCCAAAGGAAATAAACAATGTGTACGTAAAGGAAGATTTGCTACACAAAGAAAGTGATCCACAATCCCTGGAGCCATGTCAGTGAGAAGTAGGTAAAAGCCAATCCTTCCCTGAGCTGAGCAGATCTAATGAGAAAACAAGCCAGCAAATATTTATTAGGTGCATGTTGTATGCACTGTGAGTAATATAGAGTAATCATCCTGGCCCTTGCTTCCCAAACGCTTGGAAAGGCAAGTCTGTCCCAGATGGGACAGCCGGAATAGTAAGAGTAAGAAATGCATTATCGTAGAGAAGTGCACAGAATGGTTAAACGTTAAGTGCTCACCCTCACACATGGTAAGCTACGGCCTCAAAAGTTGAACGGTGTCCCCTGCATTATCCCCCAGAAGTGACAGACTTAAAACTGCAGAATCCTCTTTTTGCCCCATAGTGCTGGGATAAGGATGTTTTGGCTCCCGTGGAGACTAGCCATAAAATTTCAGTCCTTGGCTTGGATGCTTTTGGCATGGTCTTTGGAGGCTGGGCCAAGCCACTTTATCTAAGCAGTTTCAGTCTCTCCTAACCCTCCTGAGCAGACTGGATAGCTAGGGCCCCACACCAGTGTGTACACCAGTACTTTTGGATAAACAGAAATGTAAATGGCTGAAATGAATGATGATGAAGATAATGAAATAGTTTTCAAACAGCCTTATCTGGCATAAAAGAAGAAACGAGAGACTGAAACACCTGCACATTCACGGGGAGAGATGAGGGAAAAGCAGTCTGTGATCTGAGTGCATTATGTACGATGCTTCTGGGAAATGTGATTTTACTATGAGGCTGCTTTTTTTGTATTTAAGTAGATACAGTGAAAGCAACTGCTGACGGGGTTATCAGAAAAAACACTGAGGGTTCAGGTCAGTAAGGAAATGGTAACTTGCTCGCCCCCCGGCTAAGACAGACGTGCACACCTTCCTGCAGCTGCCGGGCTCACACTGCCTCTTCGTCCCAGTCTCTTCTAGTTTTCTTTACAGATGCATATCTGTCTTCAGTTACGAAGGGTACAATGGTCACCCATTAACTTCAGGTTTAAGTACTAAACTGCAGTCTTCATCAAATAAAAGAAAATACTTAGAAAAATCTACCAACTTAGCTTGCTTTCTGCCCTACTTGCAGGATGAAGAATCCCCACCTAAGGGCCAAATTGGCAGAGGTGTTGGAAGCAGTGATGCCCCACCTGGATCAGACCCCCAATCCCTTGGTATCCAGTGTGTTCCATCGGAAACGTGTGTTCTGCAGCTTTCCCTACGCAGCCCACCTTGCAGAAGCGCTAATCAAGGTCTTTGTGGACATTGAGTTTACAGGTAAAGCACTCTAGAACTGAAAAGCTGGTATGTGTGCAGTTTCATAGCTTGATCAGTATTTGAATATCAGAAAAATGTCATCCTCATTTATTGAATTCCTACCATGTGCCACCTTGATGCTAAGTGCTTATATTGTTTCATTAATTGTCACCATCTGGAAAGTTTTATTGTATTGTCCTCATTTTACATATGAAGATATGGATCCTCAAAAAGATTAAAATACTTGTCTGTCTTACAACTAAGTGGTAGGCTCAGGTCTGTCTCACCTAAAAAAAAAACATTCTTACCAACTTTATTATATTGTTTGATCAGATCATACTCAAGCAAATTAGGCTGTCCAATTAAAACCTGAGTCTGTATTTTCTCTGCCTCAAAATTTCAGAATAGTGGATAATGACACAGTGCGCTGGTTGGGATAGTCTTTATCCCTATTGTCTAACTCTCACAGTCAAATTGTTAGATAAGAATAACAGCAGGCACCTGGCCCACATGGCTCAGTGGTTGACCATTGACTTTTGATCCCGGAGATCGAGGTTTGATTCCCAGTCAGGGCACATGCCCGGGTTGCAGGCTCGATCCCCAGTAGGGGGCGTGCAGGAGTCAGCCGATCAATGACTCATCAGTGATGTTTCTCTCTCTCTCTCCCTTCCTCTCTGAAGTCAGTAAAGACATTTAAAAAAAAAAAACAGCAGGCAACATTCCCTTTCTCTCTTCACCTTTTGAGATCTAACCCTAAGGTGCTATGTTTGAGTAAACAATACCCCATCTCAAGCAGTAAACAGGATGTTAAGCAGTTATTTAAAACCCCTTTGGGGTTTTTTTGTTATTTTTTTAATCCTCACCCAAGGATGTGTGTTTTTATTTTAGAGAGAGGAACGGAGAGAGAGAGAGACAGAGAAACATCTGTGTGAGAGAGAAACATCAACTGGTTGCCTCTTGTACATGCCCCAACCAGGGACCAAACCAGCAACCTAGGTATGTGCCCTGATCAGGAATCAAACCCACAACCTTTTAGTGTATGGGACAGCACTCCAACCAACCGAGGCACACCAGCTAGTGCAAGATCCCCTTTTTTTAAAAAATATATTTTTATTTATTTCAGAGAGAGAAACATCAGTGATGAGAGAGTCATTGATCAGCTTCCTCCCTGACTGGGTATTGAGCCCGCAACCTGGGCATGTGCCCTGACCAGGAATCAAACCCCGATCGCCTGGATCTTAGGTCGATGCGCAACCGCTGAGCCGCGCCTGGCCGACTGCAAGATCCCTTTTAAAGGGGATGGCCTACTACCCAATGATAAATATATTCATTATTTTTTTAATTTTATTTTTCAATTACAGTTTACATTCGATATTATTTTATATTAGTTTCAGGTGCACAGCATAGTTGTTAGACAGTACTTCAGAAAAAGATACTTAACATTTTATTGACTCCCTTTCCATATTTGGATTTTGCGTTTGTCACTTGCTCACCTGAGCCTTGATTTCCTCATCTGTAAAATAGGTTGAAGTGATGAGTGAGAGAGTGCATGTAAATCTTCATAGTACATAAGAAGTTGCACAATAGCTGCAGTTATCTCTTTATATGACCATTACAACCCTTTGATAGAGGATATATTATAATTCCCGTCTTATTTCTGAGGAAGTGGAAGTTGCGAAAGGTTAAGAGACTTGCATTATGGAGCAGAAGGAACACCTGGGCATCCAACTCCATATCCTGTGCTCTTCCTTTATTATCTGGCCCAACCTGTAGTGCTCCAGCGGTACTTTTGCTATGTTGAAAGCAATATAAGCCTCAGGTTTTTAGCTCCTAATCTGATTTTTCAGAGTAGTCAAGAACCAGCTAGCTGCACAGCTGGCATGTTACCTGTGAAGAGCAGGGATTACTTATCCCTGTCCGCACGTGGCTGCCTCTGCCACAGTCAAAGCCTCATCCGAGGCTGATCAATACTCTGCATTTGATGTGGAAGCATTTGTTTCCCTTGGCTCTTATTGTATAGTGTGGTCCTTGTTCTTTTCTGTGTAAGGTATCCTTTTGTTTGTCAGTAAGGAAAGAAGCAAACACTTGGCCACAACTCGAGGCCTTTATAAACCCCTGAGGCAGATTTTGTCAGAGGCCTCGACACGTTCAGAATAAAGGAAACTGGCTACATGTAGACATAAGCTCTTGCTCCTCCTCTAATGGCACCACCCTTGCATGTGATTTTGCTCTTACCTTACCCTAGGAGACCCCCATCAATTTGAACAGAAGTTCAATTACCGCCGTCCCATGTACCCCATCCTGAGGTACATGTGGGGAACAGACACCTATCGAGAGAGCATTAAGGTGAGAGTGTTTCGGTGAAACCAAACTGAGCTGTCAGAGTTTCACTACAGATAAGCCCCAGAAAGCTGCAGTTCAGAACTAAACTGGTTTTCTCTTGGCCTGGGCCTTACAGGACTTGGCGGACTATGCCTCTAAGAATTTGGAAGCCATGAACCCCCCACTTTTTCTCCGCTTTCTTAACCTGCTAATGAACGATGCCATCTTCCTTTTGGATGAAGCCATACAGGTAAAAAAAGAAGAAAAGAAAAAAACAGATTAACTGCTCCTGTACCATGAAATCAATGACACAGATGGCAATTTCATGGGACTGTGATTTCAACATGTTTGCTATCCTCGTGCTTCTAGTACTGTCTTAGACACCAGTAATTTGCAAGTGGTAGTAGTGTGCTGCCGGCCTTGCTGTTACAGAGCTTGAGAGGTATTGTCCATTAGAGGCCAAGATCAAGGCCTATTGAAGCCTCACACTGGGATGATACTTTGGCAGTGGGTGGAAAAGAAAGCGTGATAAGGCCAAACTAAGGTTCATGGGCAGAACTACTTAGGCCAGTGCTACAAGAGTAGCGAGGACCTTGCGTTTGGTCAGTGACTTTCACTTCACCCTTTTCTACCCCAACACATTAGCAACAGTGGCTCACTAGGCAGTGATGCCACCCTTCTCTCCTAAAAGATTCTCATTTTTATACCACTGCTTGAAAAAAAACTAGTTTGGGTTATTTTTTCATATAAAGACTAAGTCGTCTATACTCCTTATCTCTCCACTGCCTCCCAAATCTTTAGCTATATAGTAACAAGAGTTTCACAAAATGTAGAACTGGGTGCCTCTCAGCTCCTTCAGTGTGTCATATCCTTTACCATCCCTATGGAGCTGCCTGTTGCTCATGTAAAAATATCCCATATCTGCAACAGGTATGTAAGTAGGGCAGGGACCCAACAGGAGATGTAGCAGGCAAATCATGAGGGTAGCCTGATGGGTAGCCATGACCTCCTCGTATTGATTAGCAATCTCCCAGCAATTTGTATTTCATTTGTGAGAAAATTTTCCAGCTTCTTTCATAATCCTATAAGATTTTAGACAGATTTTCTTAGAAAACAAGAACAACCCATGTGTAAACAGAGCCTTCTAGCAGGAGCTGTGTGACTCAAAAAAATGACAGATGGCATTTTCATGGGACTGTAATTTTAACATGTTTTCTACAGCATCAAGAGAGAGGGTTTTAAATATGGTTCTCCTTCCCGACATCTTGCATGTTTGATGAAGCTTTGTTTTTTGATAAACAGTTTTTTGGGATTTTACTCTTTTTCTATCTTTCAGGAAGGATTCACCCTTTTTTCACTGAGGCCTGTTTGTCTTTGCCTTGGTTTCATATATTACACCATTTACCCTCCTTTCTATTTCACAGACTATAATATTTCGAGAGGAATTACCAAAAAGTCTACCGAGGCTGAAACAAAACTATATGCAGCCACAATTTTTTTTTTTTTTTTTGCCCCCAAAATTTCTTTTTTAGCTTCAGCCCCGTGCTGAGAAATAAAGCCTCATTTCCCTTATGGTAGTCCCTGGTTTTCCCAGCATAGTAGACTAGATTTTAAATATGACCTTCCCTTCCTCTGCCCTTTCTTCTCTGACACATCCGCCTCTGGTTTCTATAGTATTTAAGCAAGATAAAGATCCAACAGATTGAGAAGGATCGAGGTGAATGGGATAGTCTGGCTCCAGAAGCCCGCCGAGAGAAGGAAGCTGGCCTGCAGATGTTTGGACAGCTGGCACGTTTCCATAACATCATGTCCAATGAAACGATCGGTACCCTTGCCTTTCTGACATCAGGTAAGCACAAAGAGCACTGCTTTCCCAAAAAGTGCAGTGGTCTAAATCTGTTAATTTGAGAGATAAGCCCAGCTGAAACTGAGTATTCAAACTCTGGTGACAGTATTCTCCACAACAGGAGAGAGAAATGCATCACTAGAGAGGCTTCAGGAAAATTATGCTGCCCTGTGGACATGGGAATAAGGAAGTGGCCCACCTCACATCACTGCCAGAAAGCACAAATGGGTATAGTTTTTCTTGAGGACAAGTTAGCCACATGAATATATCAGGGGTGGAGAGGAGGATTATTAACCTGAAAAATATTCTGGAACTCTGGTTAAATGTTGTGGATCAACCAGAGACATTTATCTCCATTCCTTCTACAGCTACACTGTCCAGTGCAGTAGCCACTTGCCACATCTGGCTATCAAACATTTAAAATGTGGCTAGTCTGAATTGAGATGTGCTATACGTAAATACACACTGCAAGACTTAATATTAAAACACTTATTAATAACTTTTATGTTGATTACACACCAAATGACAACCAAGAAGCACCAGATATTTGAGGAAATCTTTCTAATATGAAAACTATTTTTTTAGTTTATTGATTTTTAGAGAGAGAGGAAGTGAGAGGGAGAAAGGAAGAGAAAATCAATGTGAGAGACAAATACTGATTGGCTGCCTCCTGTATGCCCCACACTGGGGATCAAGCCTGCAACCCAGGCATGTGCCCTTGACCAGGAATTAAACCTTTCAGTGCACAGGACAATGCCCAACCAACTGAGCCACACTGATCACAGCAATATATGAAAACTTTTTCCAGGATATGTTTTCCATTGCTTTTCAGAGAAAGTGAAAGGGAGAGAGAGAGGAAGACATCCATGTGATAGGGACACATCATTTGGTTGCCTCCCACACATGCCTCAACTGGGGCCAGGCCAGAAATTGAGCCTGCAACTGAGGTACATGTCCTTGGCCGGAATCGAACCAGGGACCCTTCCATCTGTGTGCTCTGACCACTAAGCCAAGCCAGCTAGGGTAATAGATGAAAACTTTTATAAAAATCTTTATAACCTCAGATGGATAAGAGAAGGATCAAAGATAAATTCAAGGAACTCTTCCATGAAAGCAGAACAGAAAGGACTCAGATCAGAATTTAAACTACAGAACAAATCATTGAGAACCTCCTGAAATCTAGCTGAATGGAAGTCATACAACTAAGAATTTAAAGAAGAAGCCACATCGAAACTGGCAGGAGGTATGGAGATGTTCAATGGGCTAGACCCACACTGACATGTAGTGGGTAAAATATAAGAGGTAGCCATGGCCAGTGTGGCTTGGTTGGTTGGGTGTTGTCCTGTGCACTGAAAGGTTGCTGGTTCAATTCCCAGCCAGGGAACATGGTTGCATTTCAGGTTCAATCCCTGGTGCAGGGCATGGAGGAGGCAACCAATGGATGTTTTGCTCTCAAGTCTATTGTATTATCTCTTTTCCTCTCCCTCTCTCTCTTTCTCTAAAAATGAATTTTTAAAACCCTGCAAAAAAATCAGGAGGGATATCTTGGCTGCAGAGGTCACCCCTGCGGAGGGAGGGTTCCTAGCCCCACACAAGGCCCCCCATCCCAGGGTGCCAGAGCCAGGAAGAGAAGTCCCCATAACTTCTGGCTGGAAAAACTACTATGGATTGTGACTGAGTGATATGGAGGCTGCTGAAGTCCCAGGTGTTCCTCCTAAAGGGCCTGCACATGCACTTACTCAGGCTCACTCTCTCTGAGCTCCAGCACTGGGGCAGCAGCTTAATAGACACCAGGGACATCTAGGGAGGAACTGAACTGTCTGGCATCCAGACAAGAGCTGGAGGGGCAGCTTTCTTCCAGAGAAGTGCTGGAAGAGGTCATTGTTCCTTTGTTGAGCCCTCCCTCCCACAGAGCTGACAGGTGGGTGCCATATCTGAGTCTCTATCAACTGGCTAACACTGTTCACCCCACCCTGGTGATTCTCTGAGACCCCATCCCACCAACTTGTAGGCCTATCTGGGCTGATTCCTGTGGCTTTTCCATACAAATGGCCTTCAGACTTTCCTAAAATCTCTCAAACAAGGAGTATCTCGCCTCAGTATACCCCATACTTCTTGCTAACTTGCCCCAGGCCAGCAGTAGCAGCAGCCAGCCTTGGTTCACGGCTTGCTCTCTCCTGGGCACCTCCCAGCAAAGCATAAGAAGCAACCATCTGCAGGTCACTTTGTAGCTCATACCATCTGCAGATCACTTTGTAGTCCATGCTGGTTGGCCCCGGGCAGTACACAGGTGGTGGCTGACTTTGGCCTGCACCTCCTGGTAGGTCCCAGAGCTGGCACACTTGGTGGAGAGCTTCAGACCACATCAAAGCACCAGCCAACCACCTCCACAAGTGACACACTGAAGGGATAGACTCAGCGGGCAGCAGAGCCCCGCTGAAGTAAGTCCTGCTCCAGGGGTTGGCTGCTGCACAGCTGATCCTCCACAGTGGTTGCAGCCAGTCCTTGCAGCCAATCACCCTGGGGGTAAATCCCTCCCATTGACGTGCCAACAGCAGTTAAGGCTCAACTACAACAGGAGGATGTACACAGCCCACAATGGGGGCACACCTTGAGTGCCCACTTTGGGTGATAGAGGAGTCTGTGCCACTGGACCCTATAGGACACCTACTACATGAGGCTACTCTATCAAGCCTGAGGGACGTAGCAGCTCTACCTAATACATAGAAACAAACACAGGGAGGTAGCCAAAATGAGGAGACAAAGAAACAAGTCCCAAATGAAAGAACAAAACAAAACTCCAGAAAAAGAACTAAACAAAATGGAGACAAGCAACCTACCAGGTGCAGAGTTCAAAACACGGGTTATAAGGATGCTCAATGAAATTAGGGGAAGAGTGGAGGAACTTAGAACTCCAACAGCATCAGAAAGGACATGAAAACCATAAAGAAAAGAACCAGAATGAAGTGTACACTTTCTGGAATGAAGAATAATTCACAGGGAATCAACAGTCGAGTAGATGAAGCTGAGAATCAAAACAGCAGTTTGGAAGATAAGGAAGCAAAAATCATCCAATCAGAACAGCAAAAAGGAAAAAAATTAGGATAGTGTAAGGAGCTTCTAGGAAACTTAGAGAATACCAACATTTGTATGATGGGGATACCAGAAGGAGAAGAGAAGAGAGAGCAAGAAATTGAAAATATTTTTGAAAAAATAATAATGGAAAACTTGGTGAAGGAAATAGACATTAAAGTCCAGGAAGTGCAGAGAGTCCCAAACAAAATGAACCTAAAGAGGCCCACACCAAGACAATCACAATTCAAATGCAAAAGTTTAATGACAAAGAGAGAATCTTAAAAGCAGCAATAGAAAAGCAGTTAGTTACCAGAAGAGAGCTCCCATGAGACTGTCAGCTGATTTCTCAACAGAAACTTTGCAGGCCAGAAGGGACTGGCAAAAAATATTGAAATTCCTCTGGCCAGGTAGCTCAGCTGATTAGAGTATCCTACCAATACAACAAGGCTGTGGGTTTGTTTTTAAACAAGAATTATTCAAAGTGATGAAAAGCAAGGACCTACAACAAAGATTACTCTACATAGCAAAACTATCATTTAGAAACCAAGGACATATGAAGAGCTTCCCAGACAAGAAAAAGCTAAAGGAATTCATCACCATCAAACCACTATTACAGGAAATGTTAAAGGGTCTTCTTTAAGAAGAAAGATTAAGGATGGCAATGGACTGATTGGAAGCTACATTCGGGGACCAAACTGGAATTACAACTAAAATATAGAAAGACCATCCTGAATAATCAACTGCAACTGAAGACTAGCTGGAGAGCACCCTCATTACCAAGGAGGAAAAGTGGAGACCTCGTAGAGACTGGTAGGAAGTCTGGAGGTGCAAGAGGGCTGGCTGGGTTCTCATAGGCAGCAGCTGAAGGTCTGGAGGGATATCTCAGCTGTGAGGGGTTCCCACTGAGAACTCTGGGGTCTAATTCCCAGGCTGGCTTCCCAGCCAAGAGCATCAGAACTGAGAAAGTTGCCCACATAACATATGGCTGTGAACACATTGTATGCAGGAAACATATTTATACGTTTTACGTTGACTGGTGGTAGAGCATGCGATAAAAACTACCCGCAAACAATGTGTGAAAAGCAGCTGAGTTTCTATCTGCCAGGGAGAGACGGCTGGAAATGCAGACACCCTCTTAAAGGGCCAGTGCATAGAGTTCCATGTGCAGCCACTCACCTCGGGCTCCAGCACAGGGAGGGCAGAGTGCACTAGAGCTGTGTGAGGAGAACCTAGGGTTGCGGGCTCTGGAGATATAGCTCAGAGGGCATACCTCTAGATTCCAAACCTCTTGCCCTACCCCCTGGAGTTTCTAGAGCCTGAAGCTCATTAAGAGACTGATAACAATCAGCTGCCCTACCCTGTGGAGTTTCTGCAGCCTGAGGCTCATGAAGAGAACCAGATAAATCAGCCTACAGGCAGAGGCAGACCTCAGAGTACTTTGAGTCTTTGCCTGATCTGTTTCTGGGCCTGGGCCTTGGAAAAGCAGACTTTGGTGTGCATCTTGCTCCTGTCCAAATGCACCCAGACCCAACAGAGGGGAACTCAAGCTGTGGATTGTTGACAGCTCCAAACGGGTTACTCAAGGCCAGTCACAAACAGCTTCTGACATTGCCCTGCACCACAGACCTTCCAAAAAGGCTGAGAGCCCTAGGAGGCCTACCTAATACATAGAAACAAACTCAAATAGGCAGCCAAAATGGGGAGACAAAAACAATCCCCAAATGAAAGAACAAGAGAAGTCTCCAGAAAAAGAGCTAAATGAAGTAGAGAGAAGCAATCTATGGAATACAGAGTTCAGAATACTGATTGTAAGGATGCTCAACAGCATGAAGAAATATATGGAAACTATGAAGGAAAGTAAGAATGACATAGCAGAAATAAAGAATACATAAGAAGGAATAAACAGCGGATTAGAGGAAGCTGAGGATCGGATCAGTGAATTAAAAGACAGGCTAGAAAAAAAAAATCAGAGATACAAAAAGAAATAACAGTTAAAAAACAGGATGACAGCCCAGCTGGGTGTGGCTTGGTGGTTGAGTATCGGCCTAGGATCCAGGAGACTGAGGTTCGATTCCCGGTTGGGGCACATGCCCAGGTTGAAGGCTCGGTCCCTGGTCGGGGGCGTGCAGGAAAGCAGCTGATCAATAACGACTCTCTCTCTCTCTTCCTCTCTCTGAAATCAGTAAAGATATATTTTAAAAAAAAACAAAAAACAGACGACAGTCTAAGGGAGCTGTGGGACAACATGAAACAAAATAATATTCACATGATAGGAGTACCAGAGGAGGTGGAAAGTAAGCAAGGGTTAGAGAACCTGTTTGAAGAAATAATGGCAGAAAATTTCCCCAGCCTGGTGAAGGAAGAAGTCACACAAGTTCAGGAGGCAGAGTCCCAAGCAAGAAGAATCAAAAAAAACAAGAAGAAGAATCCAAAGAGGTCCATGCCCAGACACATTATAATTAAAATGCCAAAAATTCAAGACAAAGAACATTGAAGGCAGCAAGAGAAAAGCAATCTGTTACCTACAAAGGAGCTCCCATAAGGCTATTAGCTGATTTCTCATCAGAAACTCTACAGGCCAGAAGGGAATGGCATGAAGTATTCAAGGTAATGCAAAACAAGGATCTGAAACCAAAACTACTGTATCCAACAAGGTTATCATTCAAAATAAATGGTGAAATAAAGAGCTTCCCAGACAGAAAAAGGCTAAAGGAGTTTATCACCGCCAAACCAGCATTGCAGGAAATGTTAAAGGGACTGCTGTAATAAGAAGAAGAAATAGAGAGAGAAACATAGGCATAAAGAATTAAAATGGCAATAAATAAGGTCCTATCAATAATAACCTTAAGGACTTTAAAGGAGAGATCCACAGCCATACAGTCATAGTCATGGACTTTAACACCCCACTGATTTCACTGGACCGATCTTCCAGACAAAAAGTCAACACAGAAACAGTGACTCTAAATGGCACACTAGATCAGATAGATTTAATTGACATTTACAGAACATTTCACCCCAAAGCTGTAGAATATACATTCCTCTCAAGTGCACATGGGACATTCTCAAAGATAGACCACATTTTAGGACACAAAACAAGTCTCTACAAGTTCAAGAGGATTGAAGTCATATCAAGCATCTCAGATCACAAGGGCATGAAATTAGAAATCAACCTACAGTAAAAACACTCAAAAACATTCAAACACATGGAGGCTAAATAACATGTTATTAAACAATGAATGGGTTACCAATAAGATCAAGAAAGAAACCAAAACCTTCCTGGAAACAAATGAAAATGAACACATAACAACCCAAAATCTATGGGACACAGTGAAGGCAGAAATTCATAGCACTGCAGGCCTACCTCAAAAAGCAAGAAACATTTTTAGTAAACTATCTAACCCTACAACTTAAAGAATTAGCTCCCCTGTGAAGCTGTCTGGACCAGGGCTTTTGTTTGCTGGGAGTTTTTAAATTACTGCCTTGATTTCATCAGTTGTTATTGGCCTGTTCAGGTTTTCTGATTCTTCCTGATTGTTTCACATGATCTCACTCATATGCGGAATCTAATAAACAAAATAGACTGAGGAATAAAATAGGTCCAGAGACATAGAAGCATGGAACAGACTGAGGGATCTCAGTAGGAAGGCGGAGGTGGGAGGGGGGGGAGAGATTAATGTAAGAACTTATATGCATATATGCATAACGCATGGACACAGACAATAGGGGGGTGTGGATGTGGGTGGAGGGGGTCAATGGGGAAAAAGGAGGGATATCTGTGGTACTTTCAACAATAAAGATAAATTTAAAAGTAAACTATAAGAAGAAAAAAGATCAATAATATGAACAATAAAATGACAAACATATATCTGTCAACAAATCTATAAAACAAAATAAACAACAGAAACAGACTCAGATACAGAGAACATTTTGATGGTTGCCAGATGGGAGGGGGTGTAGGGGCTGGGTGAAAAGGGTGAAAGTATTAAGGAGTACAAATTGGTTGTTCCAAAATAGTCACGGGGATGTAAAGTACAGCAGAGGGAATAGAGTAAGTATCCTTATAACTATGTATGGTGACAGATGGGTACTAGATTTATCAGGATGACCACTTAGTATGTTATATAATGTCTAATCACTGGGGTCTACACCTGGAACTAATATAATATTGTATATCAACTATAATTGAAAAATAAAAATTATTTAAAATAAATTCAAAAAAGGGAAGCAGAACAGAAAGATGAAAATAAGGATAAGAAAATAAAGGATCTATCTAGGAAGTCTCAAAAGAGGAAATTGGGAGGAAGGAAATTATCAAAGAAATGATGCCGAAAAAATCCCCAAGGGTAAAAGCCTCTAAATTGAAAGGAGCCACCAAGTGTCCAGCACAGCGAATTTTTTTAAAACCCCACACTAAGATATATCATTGTACATTTCAGAAAATCAGAGTAAAGAGATGACCCTAAAAGGTCCCAGAGAGAAAATCAGGTCATATACAGTGGTTTAAGTATCAAAATGTCTTTAAATTTCACAGCAGTGACATTTGAAGCTGGAACATTCCTGATAGGAAATCATTTTTTCAGCCTAGAATCCTATAGTCAGCCAAACTATCATTCCTGTTAGAGGGTAAAGGGTAAGGATATTTTCAGACATGAATGCATGAAATTTACTTTCAGTGTCCCCTTTCTTGAAAAGCTACAAAAATATATACTCCATCAAAATGAGGGAGTAAACCCAGAAGGAGGAAAGTGGAATCACATAAGAGACACGCAGGAAGTTCCCAGGGTGACAGTAGAAGGAGCCGTGTGACCCGCACAACAGGCCTGTAGAACAAGGAGTCCAGATTAGAGTAAGAAATGGAAGCTTCCAGAGAGAACATTTCCCAAAATGCAGAACTGCTAGGAATCATCCTATTGAGAGTTTTACATTTCTGGTGAAGAGTTTTAGAAAGATTTAGTGATAGGTTCTGTGAATATAAGCAAACAAACAAACAAAAAAAGTTGTATTAAAATGTATATAGTTGACACTTTTACAACGTGGAGGTTAGTGACACTGACCCCCACCTCTGCGCAGTTGAAAACCCAGGTATAACTTTTGACTCCCCAAAAGTTAACTACTAATGGCCTACTATTGACTCAAGCTTTACTGATAATATAGTCTATTAACATGTATTTTGTAAGTTATATGTATTATATACTGTATTCTTAGAATAAAGTAAGCTAGAAAAGAAAATGTTATTAAGAAAATCATAGCCCGGCCGGGCATGGCTCAGCGGTTGAGGGTCGGACCTAGGATCCAGGCGATCGGGGTTCGATTCCTGGTCAGGGCACATGCCCAGTTGTGGGCTCAATCAATGACTCTCTCATCATTGATGTTGCTAACTCTCCCTCTCCTTTCCTCTCTCTGAAATCAATAAAGATATATTTAAAAAAAAAAAAAATCATAAAGAGAAAAAGACATTTACAGTATTTATTGAAAAAAATATGTGTATAAGTGAACCCATGCAGTTCAAACTGGTATTATTCAAGGGTTAACTGTATAATACACTGTATAAAAGTGTATTTCTGGGTGATAGTTTTTGTATTTTATTTGTTTGCTTTTGCCTGTCTATATTTTCTAATATTACTGCAGTGAAAATGTATTACTTATGTAATTTTTAAAAATAGTAGTCCCCAGAGGTCTCCAAGCAAAACTCTAAGACATAAAAGATTGCTAATGAATTGAGTTTTTACAGTCTGTCTTTTTTTCCAGAGATCAAATCACTCTTTGTGCATCCTTTCCTGGCTGAGCGCATCATCTCCATGCTGAACTACTTCCTGCAGCACCTGGTTGGCCCCAAGATGGGGGCCTTAAAAGTCAAGGACTTCAGTGAATTTGACTTCAGACCCCAGCAGCTTGTATCAGATATCTGCACTATCTACTTAAATCTTGGGTACCTGAGGTTTAACTTGGGCAAGCCAGAGGGGATGCTAATGTTTTAATTTGGGGTTTTGATAATGGAATGACTGGTTGGTAATTATGTGGAAACAGAAAAAAAATGTTTCGTTTCTAGTTGGTTGGTGAAAGAATCTTCTGGAGTTTTAAATAATGAGATTTTTGTATGACCTGTGGGACATTGTTCAGAATTTCCAACATTCTGCCTTGATCTGTGCAAAGATAAACTTTGCTGGTTGTACCACTGTTTGAAAAAGCAGTATTCTTTTAAGGCCACAGAATACTGGATAGACTTCCTACCTAAAAATTAGAAGGAATCTCTATCAAAAGAACATTCATGGCATTTAAGTGATGGGGACCCTTGTTCCTCAGCGCATTGGTTATCTTCTCTGATACTCCATTTCTTCCCCCTGCTGACCTTCCAGGGATGAGGAGAATTTCTGTGCCACTGTCCCCAAGGATGGACGTTCCTATTCCCCAACTCTCTTTGCACAGACAGTCCGAGTCCTGAAGAAAATAAATAAGCCTGGGGATATGATTGTGGCTTTCAGCAACTTAGCAGAGAGAATCAAGGTGAGGAGGAGGATAATTTATTAACATGTTCTATAAAAATCACATTGTTGGCCTGGCCAGTGTGGCTCAGTCGGTTGAATGCACCAAAAGGTCATTTGCTCCATTCCCAATCAGGGCACATGCCCAGGTTGCAGGCTCGATCCCTGGTCAGGGTGCATATGGGAGGCAGTGAATCGATGTTTCTCTCTCCCTCTTTCCCTCTTCCTCTCTCTCTAAAAAAATCAATAAAAAAATATATATATATTTTTTTAAGTCACATTGTGGACTCAGCTGTTTTGCTCTTAGGGGGTGGGGGAATCATTGCCTTGAGAAAATATAAACATGATTAGTCAATAACTAGAACTATACTATACTATATTATTAGTATTGATCTTTTTTATTACTGATTTTAGAGAGAGAGCAGGGGATAGAGAGAAATATTGATTTGCTGTTCCACTTACTCATGGGTCATTGGTTGATTCTTGTATGTGCCTGACCAGGAATCAAACCCACAGCCTCGGCATATCGGGACACTGCACTAACCGTCTGAGCCACCCAGCCAGGACAGGACTACTACTCTTGTCAGTGTGAGGGTGAGAACAGAAAAATCGATTTAGGAAGCTTCTGCTGGAAGAGAAGGACATGCAGACTTCTTAGGCTGTGTCTGTGGAACTTATGTGCAGTGTTACTGATAGACTGGAAAATCCGCACTGCTAATGCAGAGAGCTTTTTAAAATAGAATTCAAGATGAGTTGTTTTTAGTCATTGATTTTTATTGATTTTCTCTGTTCTCTATACTTGTGGTTGGTTGTTGGCTGATGTAGGACTAGCCATACATTTTAAAGATTAAAATACTGTATTGTATTTAGCTGACAACCCCTTTGGCTGGAGTATGACAGAGCTTCATTAGCAGTTATGAGAAAGGGAAAATCATGGCACAGCATCTGATAGAAAACTTTCCTTACTGATACCAGTCTTCCCTTCACTGAGTTACTTATTTCTTGAGTTGGGCTCCATCTTTGCCTAGTGTTTAGCCAGACAGGGCCCTGAGGAACTAGAGTCATGAAAGAATCAAATGTTGAAGCCACTTTTAAATTCTTATACCTGTTTGTACCTAAAACCGGAAACTGCTTTTCATACACAGACTGCATGAGTGACTGTAATTATATGCAAATAATAGCCCTCCACCCCATCCCCTTTTGAATTATGACATTTACAGCAGGACTGTTGCCAGAAAGATGTCATGTGCTTCTTTTCCTGTTAACACTTCAACCCATTTTCAGTCATGAATGCTAGCAGTTGAGCCAAATTGAAGTTTCAGAGTGGGGGCTAGATGCTAAATTTGCTCCCGTAATACCCATCTTGGCTTGCTTAGGAAACAAAGTTGAGAATTGTCATTGTCACTACCTTTAATATATACTCTTTAAGGCTATACACCCTTTAAGGTATAGTCAGTGAGCATTTTGAATTCATCTGCTCTGTGAATTCACCTCAACTGCTAGGTGTTTGTGCTCAGTCTCTAGCAGACCTCCAGCAACAGGAGGAGGAGACCTATGCAGATGCCTGTGACGAGTTCCTGGATCCCATCATGAGCACCCTGATGTCTGACCCTGTGGTGCTGCCATCCTCCAGAGTCACTGTGGACAGGTCCACCATCGCCAGACATTTGCTCAGGTGCGCCAGCCCACAAAAGCAGCCTTGGTTGTACAGATGTATGATTACTTGCTGTCATCTTTTCCCCCATGTTCCTAAGTACAGTGTAGTACACCCAGTAGGTGCCCCAGAATTGACTTATTACCGTGTCGGGGAGGCATTGGTAGAGGTACATCACTTGATTGTTAAGGATTTAAGCATCCAAACCAAGACACCTTGTTGAGAAATGCTGCTTCTAACCTTATCTATTCCTTCCTTAAGGAAATAATTTCTGTTAACATATGTTATAAAATATGTTAACCTAGAGTATAAGTGGGCTTGAAATTGTTTGAATTTTATAAAATGTAAAGATAGGGGTGTCTTCTTTTTTAATATTCAGGTTTTTTAAACTATAGGCATCATATGGGCTGCTGCTGTGCTCGATCCTGGTGTCTGGGGTTTTCCCAGCCCACCTGTTTCAAGTGCAGCATTATGTAGAAATGGGGACTGAGGGGCTCTGCCTATGTAAGATTGAGTTATATAAGTTGACCCAAATTAGTGGAAATATGTTTTTTTAAATATTGGGCCCCCCCAATATTTTCGACTTCATGGTATTTGGTATTAAGCATTCACTATATGCATGATACTGTGCTAGGTGGTATGTCTTTTCCAAAATGTGAGTGAAAATTTATATTTTATTTTATTGTGGCCTCAGAATAAAAAAGAGAAGATATATCAGCCCTTAAAGTATATTATAAACCTCCTTACCTGTCAGGAAACCATAAACTGCATCTACTTGTAAGCAGTCAGCTGCTAAATCAGTTCACAAGGCTTTCTCCCTTAACATCTCATTCTGTTTTGAGAGCCCGTCACTAAAACTACAGCTCTTTGTGCTGACATGAGTGTGCAGGGCCTCTGCCTGAGGGAAACTGAATCAGGTATCTGAACAATGTTGAAATACAGTTAAGAAGCAGAAAGACAAAGTAGCTAGATAATCTGCAAAAAAAAAAAAACAAAACAGAACAACAGAAACCTCCTGAATCATTCTTTCTCATGTCACTTTTTTTTTTGGTATCTTTATTGATTTCAGAGAGAGGAAAGGAGAGGGGGAGAGAGAGATACAAACATCAATGGTGAGGGAGTCGATTGGCTGCCTAGCCCACAACCCAGGCTTGTGCCCTGACCGGGAATCAAACCCTGATCACCTGGATCCTAGGTCAACGCTCAACCGCTGAGCCACGCCCGCCGGGCCCGTGTCATTCTTTCTAACCTCCACTCAGCACTTCATTCAGTTCTAACACACTCTAGCTTCAGTCTCAAAGTGGGACCCCAGGTGTTCTAGTTTGGACTTAGGATGTTAGAACTTACGGAAATAACCCCATTTTCCTTTCTCTCTTTGTCCCAGTGACCAAACAGATCCCTTTAACCGTAGTCCCCTCACCATGGACCAGATCCGGCCAAACACAGAACTAAAAGAAAAAATCCAACGGTGGCTCGCAGAGAGGAAACAACAAAAGGAGCAACTTGAATAAATACTGTGACCTGAAAAAAACCAAAACCAGCCCAGAGTGTAGATAAACAATTGTTTGTGATTTCTCTTGGGTTCTGTTCCTTTTTTTCTTTACTAAATTGGAGAACCAGTCTTGCTCTAATTATAATTAAGATTCCTAAGAACTTGACAGTACTCTCCTGGCTTGCAGAAAATCCGTTCCTAGCACCACCAAGATTAGGAATCATCACTAATGTTTACCCTCTGCTTCTATCCTATTCTTCCTCCTTCCCTTTCCTGCCATAAATTATATTAACTTCAACTACCAAAACTCCCTGCAACCTTACTATTTCTCATCCAAGAACTGCTCAGACATCTTTGGTGAGCACTGCTTTTAAGTATATGACGTCGCATATTTCAGTGACAGCTGGTATTGTCAGAAAGTCCTGTTATCAAGGTATTGACTAGTCTTCCTAACCCAGACTTCAGCTCTTTCCCTTGTTACAGCTCTACAGTATTACAGGGTAACCTTTCACATGAAAGCAGGTGAAGAAAGGAATCTTACGCCATTCTGTTGATAGCTCTTAATTTTGTGTTACCTTGTAACTCAGAGATACAGTGGAAAACAAACAATCCCCCATGGGGTTGTCATTACCACAGAAAATAGCCCTACAATATTTTTAGGAGGATTAACAGGACAAACTTGCAGTTTTTGACACTATTCAAAAAATCCTGAGGTGAAAGAATAGAGGAGTCTGTGGGGCCCAGTTCAGCTTATGGAAATCAGTTGCTACAAGAGCTAGGCTTGAGTAAAGATGTTGGACGACAAATATTGTCAGCAGGAAAAATGTCATTTTAAGACACTAATATCAACAGTGTATCTCAGTATATACACCATGTGCTTTTTTATACTGGTTTAGCGTAAACTGAGTCCCACTTTAAATTGTCTCTTCTGTGGTAAGATGTATGCAGTGTATGGCCACCAACACACTTATTCTAGACAAAATTCTGAGACTGAAATGTATATAGTTAACATTTGGGCTTATGACCTGAATTCCAAGAACTGCTTCTAACTCAGCCTTAGGTCAGCAATTAACAAAGAAGGAATTTGAGGACAGCTTTGTTCACAAACGATTTTAAATATCAACTTAGCCCTGTGTAGTTAGTAGGTGGGTGGGCCCCCACTTTTACAAGTTGAGCTTGAGTTCCCTACTCAATTGTGCAGCTCAACATGCTAAGTGAGGCACAGTCCCCTATGGACTGTCTGTATCACTGTACCTATTAGGCCAAAGATACCCTAAGTGACAAGAAAAAGGTATGGTCTGGAAATGGATCATTGCTTCATTTAGAGGACATTATTGTTAACCATGGTGTCTTTCAAATAAGATGTCAGTTTCATAATATTCCAGGTTTCTGTCAACAGCCCTTGATATGTTTTTGATGGTATCAGCTGGAAAACCACAAATCAGAGGGCATACCACACTAGATATAAAGATGTTGCCTATTGCTGTGCTTGAAAATTAAAGGGAGGTCTAAGGCATGCCAGTGGCAGAATGTAAGGCAGTAAATTCAGTGTCCCCTGGGCCCTGAAGGCATGGTTGACAGGATTTATTTCCTTAAAATAAGCTTCATGTCATATTTATTATCCTCCTCTACTGAGAATGAACTGTATAAAATAAGCCTTTACCTACTTGCATTTATCTTCCAAACCCAATCTAATAGGATGTTTTCATTTTTAAAAGAAGACCAGAATTTTATAGGAGAAAATTGGAGGGAAAATGGGCACAAAACCTCAGAAGGCAGCTGTTCCCAGCATCTTTCTAGTCAACAACCTCTATGTTTGTATCTGTATCTGTATTCCACTTCCGTATTCAGTCTTCAGATTGTAAGCCTGTCCTGGCAAGCTTTTTTTTAAGCCCTTTTCCTGAAACTTATGAATGGCTATGGCACTGTTAATGCTGCTAAATGTCTTTAAACTCATTACAAAGGCAAGTGCATAGCTTAAGTCCACTATTGGTAAGGAAACCAAATAATTTAAGAACATCCCAAAAATGAGACTAAAAAATTATCATTTTGATACAGTGCAGTGCATATATGCACTTGGAAGCTTAAAGAGGTGTTTTGTTTTCTGGAACTATGAAGCAGCTCAAAATCTATTGGAGCAGACTCTCTGACAGACCTAGTTTTGTGTTGGCTTTGCTGGAGTACAACAGGAAAATGAAGACTCTTTAATCAGCTCTAATATTGCTTACTAAGAGGATAATACTAAACTTGGAAAATTAAGTAGGTTTTATCAAGCATTCTGGTTTTGTCTTTTTTTAAAGGATATGTAAAACCTGAACGAAACTTTGTTTTTAATGGTGCAGGTAAAGGTGCCAGTTGCTGTTTGGTATCACACTCTACAAAAGCGTCATTATTTTATTTGATGCCAGTTGCTAAGCAGCTGTTGCACAGAGCAGAAGTCTGCTGGGGTGCCTTTACCAGCCAGAGGCTGATGCTGCACTGTTGATGACTTGAGTACATAATGCACGTGCTCTAACTGCTAAACAGGAAAAGAACTTAGAAACAAAACAAAAAATGAAGAACAAAAACAACAAAAAGGTTGACTGAAATAAAACTTGAGATCAACATAACTGTGTTTTGAAACATTCCAGGAAGGTTATTTCTTGTCAAACTCACCTGGGGGTGTTTGTTCAAAGCTTGTATTTAATAAATGAGCACCTAACTTATAACCTTTGTTATCCCGTCCTTTATTACAGTATTAAAAGCTTGTGGCAGTTTCAGAAATCCCTCTGGAAATGTAAAGAACTCTGACCTTCACTTTTGTTGAAGGTAGTATCAAATTGTGACCTGGCCGACCTAACCTGCCTTCCCAGGTAACCTCTGGATCCTGTAATCTTTGGAAGATGAATCTCCTAATCAGCTCACTTTTGGCTTCACTTTTCTTTGTCTTTCATTTTAATCTTTTTTAAGTTTTTTTTTAATATGCCTTTATTTCAGAGAGAGGAAAGGACAGGGATAGAGAGAAACATCAATGATGCCCACAACCCAGGCATGTGCCCTGACCGGGAATTGAACCCAGATCTCCTGGATCCTAGGTAGATGCTCGACTGCTGAGCCATGCCAGCCGGGCTCATTTTAATCATTTATTACCATGTTCCCCTTGCCCCTTGTTTCTGTACCTCTGCCATGCAAGACCTCAGCCTAGATTAACCCAGTCATTCCCCTCTGCTCCAATATCCAAACCACAGACCACTGTTGGAGAAAAATGACATGATCTTTAGAATGATGCAACCACAAACTTGTGGTTTCTAGCACTACCTAAAACCCTTCTGTGTCCTTAACTCCAACAGTTATTCCCTAACTGTTATTCCCTAACTCTAACCTCTTTCCTCAAGTTCTTTCCCACCCTCCCACTTACCCTTCACACTCAGGTGACCTTGCCTTCAACTTCACTAGAAAGACAGAGACTTAGAATTTTCACTTTCAAAATTCTCTCCCATCATCCCATCTGTGGGAAAGGCCCCACCTTTCCCAGTCTAATCTCTCCAACCTTCTTAACTGCCTCATCAGGGATTTTGTCAGTCCCCCTTCTCTATCTTCAATTGCTTCCACATCCCTATTTGGTTTTCTGACTTGTTTTCGTTTATAGCCATGTTTCTTCATTCACTCTGGCTTCTATCCTAATTTTTTTTAACTGCTCCATCTAATGTTTCCATATTGCCAAATTAACTTCCCCATCCTTAATTGACCTCTCTGTAGTGTAAGGCAGCTGAGTCACTCCACTGAAATCCTGCTCTTGGCTCCTAATTTTCTGTCCACCTCCACCCCATCAATCCACAGGTTTGGATTCTGCCCAGGCTTCCCTAGGGTACCTTACATATCATTCTGTTTTTCTCACCAAATGCCACTTCCCTACTACTCGCTTTCTCCCAGTCATGCTCAGCTCTGCAGTACGCGCTGTTCTGTTACACGCGGGCCCGAGGGCTCCTTGAACGCCTGCCCGGGTCCGCACGGCCCCAGACCCCGCCTCTGCCCTCGCGAGCTACGTGGCATTTATCAGACCCGCTCTGAAAGGAGCCTCTCCCTGACTTACAGGCCGGCACACTGGGAGCCCCCCGAGAGTGATGTCCCTGATTCCCGCCTAGTTTCCTGTGGCTGGTCAGGGAATTGGGGGGCCTGGGTTCCAGTGCTGACTCCGGACGCGGGGAAGCCTGGATTACAAAAGATCAGCTAAAGAAAGGCCGTGGGCGCCTGCTCTGCCCCTAGCTTCTCAAGTGCGGCCTAGGACCCTCTCTGCCTTTGAGACGCGATCGCATTAGCGGCGCCTCCCAGCCCAGCTCGGCTGCGTCCCAAAGGCGAGAGCACCTCCGGCGGCGCGAGGCCAGGTCGGGAACGCGGGCGGCCCCGACGCATGCGCCTCCCCGCCCCTCCGCCCCCAGCTTCCGGCTTCCGGCTTCCGGCTCCGCGCGGCTGCCCCGGGAGATGCCTGCTTCCCTGCGGAGCCGCGTGCTCCCCGCGGGCGCTCCGACCGCGTCCCCTCGTGCGCGCCTTCTCCTCTGCGGCTGGAAACGAAATTAACCAGCTAGGTGCCGGGAAGACAGTAGGACACCTGACTATCTCGGGCCGGCGCCGAAAGCGGAGGCCTGACCTGGGAAGCGGAACGGGGTCCTTCGGCGGGTCCTTCCGAGGGGTGACATTCAGCCGGTCGTTCCGAGCGGCCGAGTGTCCGTCCCGGCGCCATGGCCCAGCTCATCCGTAACCTCGCGGAGAAGGCCCCCGCGCTGGTGAACGGTGAGCGCCGCCGGACGGGCCCGCGGGGCGGGGGGGAGGCGGGCAGGGGGCCCCGCGGGGCCGGGGCGGCGAGGCCGGAGCCGCCTCCCGCTCGCCCGGCCCGAGCTGCACAGTGAAGGGCGGGAGGGTGCGGAGCCCGCGGCGCCTGCCGCGCCCGCGGGCCTGCAGGGTGGGAGCGGGCGCGCGAGTCGGGGGCGGCCGGGCGAGGGAGGGCCGAGGTGTGCGGGAGCACATAGGCGGCCTCCTGCGGTCGTCGGCTTCTGGGCAAAGCGTCGAAGTCTGCCGAAGCCCGGGA
The DNA here is from genome assembly GCF_054644295.1 of Miniopterus natalensis. NCBI lineage: Eukaryota > Metazoa > Chordata > Mammalia > Chiroptera > Miniopteridae > Miniopterus > Miniopterus natalensis. The sequence continues at coordinate 6,572,419 of NC_142091.1, read as the reverse complement.
TGGGTGAGCGCTTGAACGGGCTTCAGCTTCTGCACTGGCAGGCTCTGGAGGGGTTTTCGGGGAGCCGGACTGCAGGGGGAACGGGCGTGTGGACGCAGCCCTGCTCCTGCGCTCAGCACTCGCGCTTTCTCTGTTGGACGCAGCTGCCGCTTCCCCGGCTCCGGAGCTGTGTTTCCCAGCCCCGGCGGCCACAGCCCGGCAGCGGTCGCTCGGTCGGTGTTTCCGTTGTCGCTCGGTAGCAGGCTTTTCATTCTGTTCGCGAAGTGAGGGAACTTACACTGACGGAAGCTTTCTCACTAAGGGTCGGTACTCCCGTCAGCAGATCTCTTTAAGTGGCTTTCGCCCGGGTTTGATTATGAAGTGTGGATAGACTTTTTTTTAAGTACACTGTGGCATTTTCTGTTCTCTCCTCCTTCATCGCAGCCGAACAGTGAGTTACTGAAAGCCTCCCAGTGCCAGGAACTATAAATCACTATTCTCTCCCGCAGTCTGCTAGCCCACACTTCCCAGAGAGCTCCAGTTTCCTACGGCCATCAAGGCATCTGTCTGACAGAGCTCTGCAAGTTTACAGAAGTAAAAGAAGGATTAGGGGCCTCGTTCTTTGAACTTTGGATGATGTTAAGTTTCAAGTGGCTTTCACATCATTTAGATGGTGCATGTTGGGGAATTGCAAACTCATTTTAATAATAACCCGAAAATAAAGGTAATACAAAAATAACTTTATTGTGATGTAGGTAAGCCCTTTCCTCTATTATTGCGAATAATTGCAAGGTAATGGTGGTGGTCCTTCCAAAAGTACTCAGAAGTCAACTGGGGCCAGAATGTTAAAGTGGAAATGTACTTTGCTTTATAACATAACTCAGCTTATTAAATGTGAATGTTAAGTGCATAATAAAAATTACTGCATCTGGCCCTAGCCAGTTTTCTCAGTGGTTAGAGCATTGGCCCGCAGACTAGAGGGTCCTGGGTTCAGTTCTGACCAAGGGCATGTACCTCAGTTGCAGGCTCCATCCCCAGCCCCTGGGCGCTTGTGGGAGGCAACCATCATTGTGTCTCTCTCACATCGATGTTTCTCTCTCTCCCTTCTACTTTCTGAAAAATAATAGAAGAAATATCCTCAGGTGAGGATTAAACAAAACAAAAAATTACTATGTCTCTTAATTCCTGTGGAGGACAGAGAATGTTAACAAATAAGTAATTTTATCATTAAACTTTCCCACAAAATTCAGAATATGTATGTTTTTTCCTATTACTAAACTTCAGACTTTATTTGGATTTCATCAGTTTTTTCATTAACCTCTTTGTTCTAAGAGCCCGCCCAGGGTGCCACATTGCATTGAGCTGTCAGTCTCCCTGGCTCTGGTGTATGACAGTTTTCCAATCTTTCCTTACCTTTCATGACCTTGACAGTTTTGAGTTATCTATATGAGTATGTCTAGGTATCCTATGAGCATGTTCTCCAGTCTAGATTTGTCTGCTGTTTTTCTCATGATTAGTCTGGAGCTGTGGATTTTGACAAAAAAAGACCACAAAAGTGAAGTGCTCTAATCACATACCAGGACATGTGTGATATCCATACAATGTCGCTGGTGAAATTAGCTTTCATCACTTAATGTTAAGGTAATATTTGCTAGATTTCTTCACTGTAAAGTTACTCTTTTTCCCTTTCTATTCTTTGAAGCACGTAACTAAGCCTAGCCCGTGGTGTAGGGGGTGGGGAGAGAGGCGTAGCAGCTCCATCAGCAGGGATTCCTTCTGCAGGACGGAGGATCGACGTACATTTAAGTGGAACTCTTCTATGAGAAAGATTTGTGTCTTCCCCATTTATTTATTTGTTCAATCACTTATTGTATGGACTCCTGTACATTTATGTCATACTTCCAGCAGTATGTTATTTATTTTGTGCTCAAATTTTTGCAGCCATAGCCATTGAGAACTCTTTGAGTTTGGCACCTCTGTCCTTTTGACTTCCTGGTACTGCAAGATTCTTCAGGCTCATCTTTTCCCTGCCCAGCCTTAGAATCAGCCATTTCTCCAAGGAGCCCTACTTCCTTTTATTGGACAATGGTTTTTTGAAACTGGATATATTCCTTGCTACTAAACTATATTATTGCTTCCAGGCCCTCTTAGTGAACAGGGGTGTATGTGTGTGTGTATGTACACACAAAACCATGTGTATACATGCATATATACAATTGTTTCTGTACCTGTCTGTATACATATATTAAACTAAACACGAGTTCACTTGAATGTCTCCAACTCTAACCCAGTACCACAGGATTTACTCTTGCTTTGCTTTTCTATCTGTAACTTCTCTGTTAGAGTACAGTTTGCATACAGTGTACTGATTTTTTTTTAAAGGATAAAATATCTGTGTATTGATGATTAAATTTTAAAGAGAGTTACACAGACTTTGTACTTTTTTAAAATATTTATGTTTAGAGAGAGAAGGAGGGAAACATCAATCAGCTACTTCCCTCACGACCCCTGTGGGGGATGGAGCCCACAACCTAGGCATGTGCCCTGACCGGGAATCAAACGGGCAACCTTTCTGTGCATGGGATGATTCCCAACCAACTGAGCCATACCGGCCTGGGCAGACTGTACTTTTTGATAGCCTCACCCTCAGGCATTTATAATTCTATTTAGAACTATCTCTTAGAGCTTTGTGTCTGCCTAAAAATTCACTCATTGTCCTGGCTGGAGAGCTTGGTTAGAGCATCATCCTGATGCACCAAGGTTGCAGGTTCTGTGGCGGTCAGGGTACGTGCAGGAATCAACCAATGAATGCATAAGCGGAGCAACAAATTGATGTTTTTTTTCTCTCCCTCTCTCCTTAAAATCAATTAAAAAAAAATTTACCCATAGCCTTAAAATAGAGGATGACGGAAATAGTGATTCTAAGAGTAGTGAAATACTAAACGCAGGCAGTTAATAATAGGAAAAGTACCAGAAGCCTTGGATCTATCTTTGAACAATAGATACTTTATGGATATTCGTGCGTTTGTGTTTTTATTACATTTGTCTTGTAATTTTTTTAATAAAATGCCTTCCTCTTGATGAAATCACTAGCATAGTCTCACATCTACACTAGTTGTTAAAAATCTTTTTTTCTTGAAATAGTAAATACTTTGAGGAAATTTATCTTGGTAATAGATTCGAGTTTTGGCTGCTCTTAACAATACATATAGGTATTATTGTTATTTGTGATGTTTTGAAGGAGGATCAGCTGTGATTTTGTTAAAGAAAGATTTGATCCAGCACATATTGATGAGTGCCAAAAATGGATAACTCCATCTGGATTTGTAGCCAATATTTTGACAGATTTTTATCTTAGTCTGAAGGATGCCATTCTGCTCCTTTCTTTCCCTATCACACCTCTTTCCTCCAAATTTTCTGGTCTCTCTACCAAGAAAGTGTTACATTGCTGCTGTTTTCTTGTTTTTGAAACCAACTTCCCATAACTTTACAGTTAACTAGATTTGCCATTCATAAATAAAGTAGCAGTACTAGCTGCCCACTAGTGAAGTCCTGGCATAATTGAATTTGCTTATAGTTCCTGCCTAATTGAACTTCCCTGTGACACAGGTGTTCTGCATCTTTAAAAGCCTCTTATTACCAGGGAACTGCTTTGACTTTTCACACCGGGTGCACATTTGCTGCAAGCAGTGAATGAATGTGATGCATGAATAAATATTTGTGTCCAGCCCACACATCTGCTTCTTTTGGTCTCTAGTGAGTTCATCCTGTTTTGTTTTGTTTTGTTTTCCAGCTGCTGTGACTTACTCAAAGCCTCGATTGGCCACATTTTGGCACTATGCCAAGGTGGAGCTGATTCCTCCAACTCCTGCTGAGATCCCCACAGCTATTCAGAGCTTGAAAAAAATAGTCCGCAGTGCTCAAACTGGTAGCTTCAAACAGCTCACAGTTAAGGTAACTATGTGCTAAATGAAAACTTATGGCCCTGGCCAGGTGGTTCAGTTGGTTGGAGAGTCATCCTATACACCAAAAGGTTATGGGTTTGATCCTTGCCTGGGGCACATACGGAGGCAGCCAGTGTTTCTCTCTCACATCGATGTTTGTCGAAAATCAGTTTTTTTAAAAAACATATCGTCGGGTGAGGATTAATTAAATAAATAAATGAAAATGGACGCATAATAGAAAATGTCTTCCCTTGGGATTTTTCTGATTGTTTTGATTAATATATGTATTTTCCAGTAAAGCTGAAACTAACATGATGAGAGATAATCTCTTTCTTGACTGCTGATTGGGCTTATATACCTTTTCTGTTTCTATAAAAAGAAGTGAGTGTTTTTATTGGGCAACTTTCTTTGCCTTCCTATTTTGGTTTGTATACTAAAATAGGAGGGCTTACTTTGTTGATTCTGTACTTTTTTTTCATCTGTAATCCTGTAACTATCCCCAATCTGGCCTAAAGCTCTCTTAGAATGTATCCCTGTCAGACAGCTAACATTCATATGAAGGATAATATCAAACCCTAGCAAGCATGTAATACAGTGTGAAGGATTGTGGGATTCTGTGGAGATAAAATACAAAGACCACAAGAATTAGAACTTGTGTTTTATGCTTGTTTGCGTGATTGAAGCGTAGGATAAAAAACCCTAAATAACTAAATTATTGTTGACTTGAGAAACTACATCCTGGAAAATACGGTTATTTTTCAGGAAACTTTCAATATTTCTGGTCTAATTTGAAAGGAAGAATTCACTTTCAGGTCTAAAAGGAAAAGGTTCGATTTTGTTGTGAAAAGGTATTTTTTTCCACAGCTTCAAGATCCATGTTTGCACTTACATGTAATACTGCTTTCTGGAACCATCTGTACTTTTTCTCTTCAGGGCAGTAAAACATTGATTTGTGAAACTGAATAATTACTAAATACAAGAGTTAGGCAAAAAATGATGTCTAAAGAGAAGACAGAGCCTTTTATCTTCCAACAGATTTTCCCTAGTCAGATAGAAATGTCTATTCAGAGACTTGCCTTCTTCCCGTAGCCTCCTTTCATATGAATGCCCTGTCTGAACGTGTCAGCTGTTTCCAGGATGTGGGTTGTTTTAGGGCTCATAAAGCGTCTCATAAACTAGTAATGAAAGTGTTAAGTCAGTTCAGATCTTTAAAGAATGCTTTGAAAGAATTTATAAGCTCTGAACTGCTTACCTTACATAATTGAAAGTTCAGAGGATCTAAGCAGTTGAACAAAGTTAACATCAGTAATTCTTGACTTTGACTAGAACTGCCTCCTAATTTTAATAGCATCCTTATATTCTCTGTCATTTAATCCTGGAAAATAATAGTTTTAAATATGTAAGAAAAAGATGCACATTAAAGTTTATGCTTTTTCCCCCCCAGGAAGCGTTGCTGAATGGTTTGGTGGCCACTGAGGTGTGGATGTGGTTTTATATTGGCGAGATCATAGGCAAGCGTGGCATCATTGGCTATGATGTTTGAAGACCAATCTTTAACATCTGTTTCTTTTTGGTTTATTATTTCAATGTTCTTGGACCACGAGTGATCAGAATTGTAATGAATAAAAAAAGATATGTCAAAGTCAATGTTTTCTGTATCAAATACTGCATGGAAAGGTCATAATTTCTCTTGATGTTCAGTTGGATTGTCTTTTGCTTTAATAACACTAATACAGCTCTAAATGCATGCCTTTGCTTAGCCTGAAAATGGAAAGCATATATGTGAATATAACAGCCTGGTGCATGTATTTATGAGGATAACATTTTAATTTGAAGGTTGGAAATATGATATTTTATTTCCAGAAATGTTGGGAGAAAGGCCTTGAGAAAAGTAGAACTTGCTGCAGTAAGAGAAACAGCATTACCATGTGCTAGACTTAAATCATTATCACTAGTTAAAGAATAAAATTTGGATGATTTCTCTTTGCTAAAATCAGAGAAAGACCTTTTTGACGATACCTATGTCTGTAAAGATTGGGATATTTGGTGGGTTGTTGTTTTTTCCTTTATAACATCTTTAACCTCAAGGCAGTGAATGAGAACCATGACCTCCATTTTTCATCTAATTTTGATATGTGTATCATTATTAATCTATCTAGTTTTATGATTTTTACAACCTATCTTTGCTAAAATAAGATACCCTATGGATAAACAAGGTTATAATTTAGTATCATCAGTGGATCTACAAAGTATATTATGTCCTAAAATAAATAGAAGTGGTTGGTTGTCAGTCTACCATCTTGGGCCATTTTATTGATATAGGAGAGACTTATTCATTCATTGGCTTTTCTGGGGATCTTAACCATCTTTGAATGGCTCACTGGTACTTTATGAATCCATTGTAACTCTTGCAGCCCCTGCCAGACATGCAGTACCAGCTGATGATAACCAGAAGATGAGTGCATATTGGAAAAGCATCATGGCTCACAGCACAGTGCTCATCCTTTACCAGTATCGAACATTTATCCTGTCAATCCCAGCTTTTCCCACTACGTTTAGAACACCGCTGCTTTCGCTTAGTAAGTGATAGACAGTGTTCAGAGAGACCATTACTCTTCTGAGATAGGAAATAATGCCTAACGCTACTTTTGCAGTAAGCATAGGTGGTCAAAGCTGAAACTGCCTCTTCAAAAGGCATTCCGTAACCTTTTTTTAAATTCTCACCCAAGGATATTTTTCCATTGATTTTTAGAAAATGGAAGGGAAGGAAAGATGGGAAAGAGAGAAACATCAATGTGAGACACATCGATCGGTTGCCTCCTGCAATCGCCCCAATAGGCAGAAATTGAGCCTGTGACCCTTTGGTGCTCTAGCCGACCCTCTGACCACTGTGCCACACCAGGATTTTTTTTTTTTTTTTTTAAGAGAGAGAGAAACATCGATCTGTTGCCTCCCTTACACCTGTGCCCTGGCCGGGAATCAAACCTGCAACCTTTTGATGTACAGAATGATACTCCAACCAACTGAGCCACAGTGGCCAGGGGACATTCAATAACTTAAAATACACATAGCAGAAGACTAAAAAGATACTACAATAATGGTGATCTTTATGAATTTCTCTGTTTCAAACTGTATTAAAATTAAGAAATGTCTAATTTATATGTAATGTGATTTTTTTTTTTTAAACCACATAGTCACCCCAGAAAGTTTTCAGAATAAACATTTACTACTCACTTCGCTGCTGCTTCCTCCCCCTCTGCCATACAGCACACCTATGATGTATGGTGGCTAATCTTGCAAGGATATAATTTTTGTAGGGTAAAATAGCGGTGGACTCCTCCAAGGGGCCACCTGACTTCACCAGGCCTGTTACTATTTGCCTTCTTAACCCTAACCCCTAAGGTCCTGTTTTGTAGTAGAGAACTGGTTAGGCTCTTTCAGAGCTAGTGTGCCAAGGGCTCACCACTAACAGCTCATTCCTCACATACTTACTGTGTGTCTCCTAAATCCTGGCGCTATGCTAACTGTTAGAAGCATTCGTGAACAAGACTGTATTTAACTGTCACAAGAGGTCAGCTGAGACAGGTAATTAAGCATGCACTTAGAATAATATGACATGCTGTAATGAGGGGAGTGGAAGGTAATGCTTGAGAGTCTAACCCACACTTGAGAGGGGGCCAAAGGGAAGCTGTCAGAAGAACTAATAACTAAAGTAACCAGAAAAATAAGAACTAGCTAAGAAGAATGCACAAGGTATACTGGGCAGGTGGAACAGCCTATGCGAAAGTGGCACATTGGGGATTCTGAAAGAAGGTAAGCATGGCTGAATCGCCAGGTACAGAAGAGTAGCGAGGTCAGCCCAGAGATAGTGGAGACCAGATCATGGAGTGCATTTAATGCCATATTAAAGAATGCACTATTTTAGGGACAGTGAATGGGAAGCCATTGAAGGATTTTGACAAGGCACAATCTCTGCAACCCAGATATATGCCCTTGACCTGGAATCGAACCTGAGACCCTTTGGTGTATGGGCCGGCGCTCTAACCTCTGCACACTGGCCAGAGCAGTACTATTTACTTCTTAAATATTTCATATTGGTATAGCACTTTACCTTTTCGAAACACTTGCACTGACTCATTTAGCCCTCAAACTTCCCCTGAGGCACATGGCATAGATGACAGACCCGTTTAACAAGTCAGGGACTAAGCAGAAACATGATTTGGCTAGGGTTCCATGAGTTTTTTTGTTTTTATTGATTTTTAGAGAGAGAAACATCAATGTGACAGTGAAACATCGATTGGCTGCCTTTTGCATGCCCCCGACAGGATCGAGCCCACAACCTGGGCATGTGCCCTGACCGGGAATCGAACCAGCATCCCTTCAGTGCACTGGAAGATGCCCAACCAACTGAGCCACACCAGCCAAGGCTAGGATCCCATGAGTTTTAAGTGATGGAACCACTAACTGGGCCAGGCGATGATCCCATGTTGTAGGCTGTGCCCTGACTTGGCTCCTGACCACCTTTTAGACCTCACTACATAGTTTCAGCTCCGTTCTGTATTTCTGAGTATTCTCAGTCCTGGTTTGCCCTACTGTCAAGCTATTTAAGCTTTATTGTCCCATCAGATGTCAGCCTACTTAATCTCATGTAAAGTGATATCTAGCTTTGTAGGGCTTAATATTTCCTAATTATCAGAACATGAATTGGTACAGCTGTGATCATTCTTGAGATGAATAAAGTAGCAATTCCCGCAGAGGTTCCCTTAGCAGGAATTTACACTCGACCTGATACTAATACTGACCTTCAAGGCCTTGACAATCTGCCTGTCACGTTTCTAAATCTCATTTTGCTACAACCCACTGTTTTTTCAGCCACCCGATTTCTAACCACTCCATAAAAACTCCACGGTTAAGTCACAGCTTCCGGTTATACAGGATGGGCAAAAGTAGGTTTACAGTTGTAAGTATGGGAAACAGCTTGTTGTTTTATCAGTACTTATTAATTACTATTATTTATTTGTATTATTTGTTTTGTTGTTATTTCACATCTTTACATGTGATTTACCTTTTAGGTAATGATGGCTGGTAATTGACCTATTTTTGCCCACCCTGTACCCTCTGCCCCTGATTGTTGGCAGTTTTCTACCAATCGCCAGGCCACTCTTCTTTCTTTCTCGACAATTTTTTTTTCTCCTGGCTCACTGCCGCTCTTCAAAACTATCTTAAATCTTGGCAATTTCAGCATACACATGGGTCAGTGGATTTCAAAGTATGGTCCCTGGACTGCAGCAGCAGCAGCATCACTAGGAAACTTAGAAATAAAAATTATCATGCTCTCCCTTGAAACTCTGGGGTGGGATCTGGCAATCTGTTTTAATTAGCTTTTCATGTAATTCTAATTAATGCTAAAGATTGAGAACCATTGACATAAATGATCCAACAGACTGGCTTCTCAGTTTCCTTGAAAAGTCCAATGATTTTGTCTTTCACCCTCCTTGAGCATTCAGTCCCATGTCATTACCAGTAATTGCCAACCACTCCGTAGTTTGTCACGCATCCCTCTCTGACCACCGCAACTACATCAATTCAGAGTCACCATGACCATTAATAAATTGATGCTACTGTCTCCCTCACCACCTGGATGCCCTCTCTTCCTTCCTCACCCAACTTGCTTGTAAACCATGATCAATCACGATCACTCTCCAAGACACCCTCAGCTTCCTTGCCTCTCACTCACTGTTGTACCCATTTGCCAAAACTACATCCTTGGCTAAAGTCTACCTGCTCTGCACTTGCACCCATGTAGCTGGAGCAAACTATCAAGGTGACTAGTCTCACTGTCTATTCATGATCAGAACCTTAAGAAAGCGCTTCATACCACCTGATAATCATCCTGTATTTCTTTGGACCAGGATTATTTCTGTCAACAGGTGACTTGCTTTTTACTTAAGAAAATTGAAGCAATTAGAGAACTTCCGTTGACTCCCACCACATCATCAACTCACTACCACCTATGTGTATATAGGGTGTCCCCAAAAAATGTATACAGCTGATAGTACAATTGGTGTTTCTGTCTTTTCAGATTTAACCTGTTGGAATTAATAATTATTCAGTATGTAGATATTTTGGGGGGACACCCTGTATATTCTACTTTGCATTTACTAGGTTGTTGATGCTCCTTTTCCAAGGTAGTCCCCCCACTCAATGTCTTCGTGCCGTCATTTCACCCCTTTCCTACATTTTTCGTTTTTTCCCCTATTCTAGTGTTTCTATGAATTATACACATGCTATTATCTAGACCATCTTTTACAAAATCAGCTTTTGCAACAAAACACCTCAAAAGTTACCAATACTCACTCACCGCCTCCAATTCCTTTTCTCTTGAATCCACTCAGTTAGGTATTCCTTCCTACCACGTCACTGAGGCTGCTCTTCCTACACATTAAATGCAAGAGTCCTTTCCTTTGACCTTTCAGCAGTGTGTGACTTAGCTGACTATTTCCCCTTGCTCGATGCACTTTCTGATACACTTGACTTTCAGAGCTTTTCTTTGGCCTTTCTTATTCCTTTTTGTTCACATTTCAGTTTCTTTTTCTGGTTCCCACTTTTCCTGGCCTTCTATCTTTGGAATATCCCAAAGATGAGGCTCAGTACTTCCTCTGTACTCATTTCATTGGTGACCTCATCTAGTCCCGTGGTTTTAAATAACATCTGTATGTAGATACAGATGACTGAAATTTAGTCCATACCTCGCCCCTGAACTCTAGAAATATATGCCACTGCCTATTTGATATCTCCACTTGGGTCTTTAATAGACATCTCAAACTTAACAAGGCCCAAATTGAACTGATTTTCTTCCCCATTCCCAGCCCAAACTTGTTTGACCGTTTTCTCTCAGCTGATGACAACTCCATCCTTCCAGTTGCTCAGGCTAAAAACCTTTGGAGTTGTCCTTGACTCATGTCTCTCATATTCCATATCAACTCAGGAAGAAGTCCTGTTCCTTCTACCTTCAAAATATATCCTGGCCAGTGTAGCTTAGTGGTTGAGCGTCGACCTATGAACCAGGAGGTCACGGTTCGATTCCCGGTCAGGGCACATGCCTGGGTTTCAGGCTTGGTTCCCGGTAGGGGTCCTGCAGGAGGCAGCCCATCCATGATTCTCAACATTGATGTTTCTGTCTCTCTCCCTCTCCCTTTCTCTGAAATCAATAAAAAATTTAAAACATTATATATACATCTCACGCCATTTCTCCCCACCCTCACTGCCAGCACCAAAGCACTATCATCTCTCGCTAGGACTGTTAAAATGGCCTACTTCCACGCTTGCCTGTCTACAATCAGAGTGATCCTATCTAAATGTCAGTCCAGCCCTGCCAGCCTGCCTCAGCCGTTGAGCATCAACCTATGGAGCAGGAGGTCAGGGTTCAATTCCAGGCAGGGCACATGCCGGGGTTGCGGGCTTGTTCCCCGGGAGGGGGCGAGTGACAGATCGGTGATGATTCTCTCTCATCACTGATGTTTCTCTTCCTCCCCCTCCCTCTCTCTGAAATCAATTAAAAAAAGTCAGATTGTGCTCTTCTGCTCAGAGCCTTTCAATGGCTCCCACCTCAGTCAGATTCAAAGCTCAAATTCTTACAGCGGCCTGCAAGACCCAGCGAGGCCTGGCTTTCTCTGCCCTCTGCCCTCGTCGCGGGCGCTCTTCCTCCAGCCCACCAGGCAGCCCCTGGCTCCTCAGCTTCAAGTGTCCTTCCAAGATCTCCACCCCCGGGCCTGCCCCTCGGTTCTTTCGGTGTTTTCTGTGAGCTTCCCCACCCACCCTAATTACAATTCCAAGAAACCTCTCTCCAGATACTCTTTTTTCTTACCCTATCCTTTTTTCCCAAAAATTTCAACTTCTCACATTCTACATTATTGATTGGTTTATTATATGTATTTTTAATTGTTTTACCTTGCTAAAATAAATTCAAGTCCCACAGAGGCAGACATTTTTAAAATATATTGTTCACTGATAAATCCCAAGCTCCAAGCACGTAGAGTTTACTCCATACAGACGTGATAAATTAATTTATCCATTAATGAATCCATACCTTTGTAAATGCTGTTCCCTGTGCCTTCATCCCAGTCCTTTCTACGTGGCACATCTCTGTTCCACCTTCAAAACCAGGTAATAACTTCTTTTGAAAAGTCTTTTCTGATTTTCCCAAACTGCATCCCCTTGCCCTCCTGCTGGGTCTAATGATATATTTACATGTATTTATTCCCTTGCTAAACTAAGCTTTTTAAGGAAAGTAGATGATCTAATTCACCTCTGTAATCCTAGCCTATCACCTTATCTGGCTCATATGTAGCAGGTTTTCGACAGTGAAACAGCAAACTCTACTTACTGGGCTTGGTCCTGGATTGACAGCCAGCAGGATTTAGTGGCAGTTTGCCACTGAGGGAGACGCAGGCCTGGGGACTCATTTCCTGAGGCCTGTAGGCTGAGCCTGCTGCAAAGCTGCTGCCAGCTGAGTCACTCCTGCAGCTCAGCTCTAACTCTGAAGCGGAGATGTTGGTCCCTGGCGAGCAGTCCTGCCACCCAGCAAGGCTGGTGCAGGGCTGCCTTGGCGTCAGGCCCGGGAGCGAATGGGAAGGTGGCAGCAGAAGGCCCCTCGTAGACGACTAGCCCGGAATCCCAGAAACTCCTTAGGAACTGACCGTCCGAACTCCCTCTTGCTTCGCCAAGCCTGGGTCTCAGGATGTATGTCCTTAGCCGAGCCAAGAGCAGCACATCGTGTGTAGGTACGTAGCACCGCACTTTCCTCGTAGGGCTTACCCATGCAACCTTAGGGCGGGTTTTTATAAGAATTACGTGTCGGACTTCTTGCACAAAGTAAGGAAGGTGATCTACCTTTAGAGGCTCCAGTTTTAATGGGTTCTGGTGTTGTCAAATCCAAAGGCAATTAAAACACTGTTGCCTGCTTGTTAAAATAGCTATTGTGTCCCTGAAGGACAGCCTGCGTTTTCACCTTGATGGCCTCTCGCTCTGGGTCTCAAGAGGATGGAGAGCCTAATAGAATGAGTGAACAAATACAGCTTTGAAATAACAGTGAATTCTAAGGCGAAGGCAGGAAAGCGGTTACCAGTTTAATGATCTTCAGATGGAGTGTCAGAAAGAAAATCATGTAAGCCCAGGATTGGTTTTTTAAAAAAGGAAAGTAATGTTAGTCAAATAAATACGAAGTCTGGGTGATGTTCTGATCACGACCTTGCGGTGAACCTGTCGTGCTTTCCTCTGTCCCGCATGTGCTAGTGGAAGGACCACATTACCACTACACTGGGGAAACGGAGTTCCCCTCCACCCAAGCCTCCCGGTTTCCTCCACTGCGCCGAGGGTGACACTGATGCCCAATGGCCCTTGGTTTGGGACCCTCGAGTCTGCCTGCTTCACCATCACCATCTGACCCCACCCGCCCATTCCAGAAGAGAGCTGCCTGGGAGACTGACAACCTTCAAAGCTAGGGCAGGAAAGCGTCAAGGACACAAATCAGCAACTAAGCCCATCAGTTTTCTCTCTCTTTTTTTAAAAATATATCTTTATTGATTTCAGGGAGAGGAAAGGAGAGGGAGAGAGAGAGAGAGAGAAACATCAATGGTGAGAGAGTCATTGATTGGCTGCCTCCTGCACGCCCCCAACTGGGGACGGAGCCCGCAACCCGGGCGTGTTCCCTGACCGGGAATCTAACTGGGATCTCCTGGATCCTAGGTCGACGCTCAGCCGCTGAGCCACGCCTGGCTGGGCCATTTTTCTCTCTTAAAACAATATCCAGCCCCAGTGCAGTGGCTCAGTTGGTAGAGCAGCGTCCTGTGCCCCAAAAGGTTGCCAGTTGGATTCCCAGGCAGGGCGCATACCTGGGTTTTGGGTTTGATCCCGGGTCAGGGAGTGTGTGGGAGGCGTCCAATCAATGTTTCTCTCTCTCTCTCTAAGCATGTCCTCCGTTGAGGATTAAACAAAAGGTTAGTTTCCTCACTTTTCAGTGCAAAATGAAACGAAGCGAAACCAGTGAGGGGGCAGAGCACCGGGCCGTGGGACTCGACTCCCGGTTCCTAACTAACCGCACCGGCTCTGACCAGGCCTTTGGCTGGTGTTGCACCGCGAGGGACAGGCGTGGGGAAGGGGGACGTTCGCTGTTTGCTTCTATTCAGAAACACACCTGGACTCTAACCCACGTGTAAGACACTCCATTGCAACTTAGCAGAACCCAGTGACTCCTAAGGTATGATTTGCATCAGAACCTTGATAGTTCCTGGGTTTTAAGCAGTAGGATTGGTTAGATGTTAGTAGAGATGGCTCAGAACAGAGAAGACAAGAAAGCCAAAGAGGGGAGGCAAACCTACCCTAAGCATCTGAAAAGGTAAATTCATCAGCGATCATTTAGCTACCGGGTCTCTGCCTATAATGTTTCAAAATAAGTTCCAGGTTTTTTAAATTAAATTTATTGGGGGTAACATTGGTTAATAACATTACATAAACTTCAGGTGCATAACCGGAGAATGCAGTGTCTCTGCTACGTGCTCACTGCCCGGACTTAGTCTCCTGCTGCTGCTGCTATTTGACCTCCCTCCACCCTCTTAGTCTACCCCCCAGCCCCCAGGTTCTCAGCTTTAAACTTGATAGCAGAAGCTCATGTAACTCACATATAGGAGACATTAATAAACGCAGCTTTTAGCCCTGGCCGGGTGGCTCAGTCAGGTGGAGTGTGGCCCATACACCACAAGGCTGCGGGTTCGATTCCTGGTCAGGGCACACACCTAGGTTTCGGGTTTGGTCCCAGATGAGGGTGCATATGGGAGGCAACTAATCAGTGTTTCTCTCTCCCTCCCTTCCTTTCACTCTAAAAATCAATAAAAACATATCCTCAAGTGAGGATTAAAAATAAACGTAACTTTTGATTCAGGCTTACGTCTTTGTATCAGAGATTATGAGGCCTTTGCCTTGTGCAATAATGGCCATATTTTTATGGTTTTGTTTGTTGTTTTTTTACTTTAGTTATCTACCAAAAGATATACAGTGGGAATTTTTAAGTCTAGGAATTAATATCTAAATACCGCATGCATTGTAATATAGACTCAAAAACATGTCAAAACAGCCTCCCCAATGGCCTTGAGAAAGGAACCTTTGGGAAATCTTCCAGGCCAGTCGTGATTGCCGAAGAAAAGATAACCAATGCTTATTACTCAAAGGGCCCCTTCAAGAGACAGGAAATTCTAATCTTTCGATATTAACACCTCTCTACTTGTGGAAATTCATCTCAGAATTCAGGAATCGGTAGCTCCTAGTTCCTCTGAAATCTCCCTCAGTCAGCAAGGTGTCCACCTCGCGAAGAGACAGCTTCCTGGACTCGGACCACAGGCCTAGGTGATAATCAACTCCGGCTTCCTTCTCGTGTGTTTAGCCACAATCTTAATCCTCACCTAAATATTCCATCCCATCTACAAATAAAAATTTGTTCAAAATTAGATCAACTGAACTCTAGACCTATTAGCATAAGATAAGCTGGCATGGGTGGCTAAAAGGAATCTTAAACCAATTTTAGACCATTTAGTTAGACTTTAAGCATGACTCAAAAAAGGCTAGACATCCCAGTAGGAGGGTAATATTGCTCAGTTTTACACTTTTTCTCCCCTGTAGTGAAAAAACATGACTTTCTAATGTTAGGTGTAGTGAATTTTTTCAAAGTCATTTGGAGGCAAACAAAATGTTTCCTATTGTCGGAACTGCAGCATTGACGATACATAGAAAGAGTGAAAAGGATTGGGGTGTGTAGATGCTGTGTTGGGGAATTGTGCACCTGAAGCCTGTATAATTTTGTTACCCAGTGTCACTCCAATAAATTCAATAAAAAGGGGGGGGGGGTGAGGAGAATAGAAAGGAGTGATAAATTAGGAGAGGCTTTGGAATTTAGCAGCTTTCAATGGACTGGATTTAAAGCCATGTTTAAGTGTGATTGCTGTTTATTTAAAGAGCTCAAAATCTATCCTATGTGGTCTCTTTAGTTCTTAGAACTTTGCAAGAGATAAGGTTTCTGGGATCTGGAATAGAATCAACTGTATTGCAGGCATGAACGTTGAGAGTTAAAGAAGCCGTTATAGCCCAGCCAGTGTGGCTCAGTGGTTGAGCATCGATGCATGAACCAAGAGGTCAAGATTTGATTCCCGGTCAGGACACGTGCCCGGGTTTCGGACTTGATCCCCAGTAGGGGGCGTGCAGGAGGCAGCTGATCAATGACTCATCATTGATGTTTCTATCTTTCCCTCTCCCTTCCTCTCTCTGTAATCAATAAAAACATTTAAAAAATAAAAACAGCCCGGCCGGGCATGGCTCAGCAGTTGAGCGTCGACCTGGGATCCAGGCGATTGGGGTTCAATTCCCGGTCAGGGCACATGCCCGGGTTGCGAGCTCGATCAATGACTCTCTCATCATTGATGTTTCTATCTCTCTCTCCCTCTCCTTTCCTCTCTCTGAAATCAATAAAGATATATTAAAAATAAATAAATAAAAACATTTTTTTTTTAGAAAAAGAAGCTGTTATACACCTTCACTCACATGCAAGAGGAACGCCTTACCTACTAAATTAAGAAGAAAATATAAACTGTCCAGCATGGACTCCTTCAATTTCCTCCTTTACTCAAATCTACTTCTTTTTTTTTTTTTTTTATGTCTTTATTGATTTCAGAGAGAGGAAGGGAGAGGGAGAGAGAGAGAAACATCAATGATGAGAGAGTCACTGATCGGCTGCCTCCGCACGCCCCCCACTGAGGATGGAGCCCGCAACCCGGGCCTGCGCCCCTGACCGGAATTGAACCGCGATTCTCTGGATCCTAGGTGGATGCTCAACCACTGAGCCACGCCGGCCGAACTCAAACCTACTTCTGGTTATACCCTCCCCTCCTCTCTCTTGTCCTAGAGGAAAACATTTAGGACATTCTGCAGCCCGGACAGAGTAGCTCAGCTGGTTGAGTGTCATCCTGCGCACCAAAAGGCTGACAGTTCAATCCCCAGTCGGGGGACGTACCTGGGTTGTGGGTTCAATCCCTGGTCAGTGTTCCTCTCTTCCTTCCTCTCTCTAAGCATGTCCTCCGGTGAGGCTTAAAAAGGGAAAAAATAAAAACAAAGCTGTCCTTCCACATTTGCCGTTCATTATCTTCCCTCCTGCTTTTCAGTGACCTCTCCCTGTCCATTTGCATTGCCACTGGTTCGTTTCTTTATTTATTCAACAAACATTTCTTGTACTCTTGTAATAGGTCATATTAAGTGCTTGGGATATGGAAATAAAGGACACATTTCCCAGCCTCAAAGGGCTCACAGTCTAGTGGAAGAGGCACAAAATAAAGAATTACTGATCGCACTATTACGATGCAGCACGTGAAGGTCAGCAGCAGGGCCCGCACGTCACACTGCGGTTGTGCCACAGGACGCGGTGAAGGAGGCCGGGTGGAGGGTGACGCCGGAGATGGGTCTGAAAATGAGCCACGAGGACGGGGCAGGAAAGGGCATTTTGGACGCGGGAATAGCACGCACCAAAGCAAGACCACACAAGAGAATTCGGGCTCAATAGGCAAGAACACAAGGAACAGGTGCGTGTTGGAGGCAAAGGATGAGGGAAAGTTGGACAAAATAATAAAGCATCTTGAAGATAATAAGGAATTATGAAATAACTTAATGTGTGGAAATAATACGGTCAGATTCCCATTCCAAGAAATGCAGTCTTGTGTCAGGGGATGATGGGACTGGGAATAATCGCAGTAATCCTAAAAACTGAAATGGGCAGCTGGGGTGCGTGGTGGCAAGTCCTTACTTAGAAGGGGACGCTGAAAGAAGCGGACCGCGGTGTAAAGAGGAATCCGTTCAAGGGCGTACAAGTGAGGGTGCCCAGCAAGTATTGACTACATGTGTCTAACATTTAAGAGCGTGGTTGTCTAGAGATGGAGGTTTGGAACCACAAGCACGTGGAGGTTGACTGGGGCCCTGAGTAGGAGAGGAGAGCACCTGGGGGCGTGGGGGGCTCCACTGAGTAGGAGAGGAGAGCGCCTGGGACAGTGTGGGGGCTCCACTGAGTAGGAGAGGAGAGCGCCTGGGACAGTGTGGGGGCTCCACTGAGTAGGAGAGGAGAGCACCTGGGACAGTGTGGGGGCTCCACTGAGTAGGAGAGGAGAGCGCCTGGACAGTGTGGGGGCTCCACTGAGTAGGAGAGGAGAGCGCCTGGGACAGTGTGGGGGCTCCACTGAGTAGGAGAGGAGAGCGCCTGGGACAGTGTGGGGGCTCCACTGAGTAGGAGAGGAGAGCGCCTGGGGCGTGGGGGCTCCACTGAGTAGGAGAGGAGAGCACCTGGGGGCGTGGGGGGCTCCACTGAGTAGGAGAGGAGAGCACCTGGGACAGTGTGGGGGGCTCCACTGAGTAGGAGAGGAGAGCGCCTGGGACAGTGTGGGGGCTCCACTGAGTAGGAGAGGAGAGCGCCTGGGACAGTGTGGGGGGCTCCACTGAGTAGGAGAGGAGAGCGCCTGGGACAGTGTGGGGGCTCCACTGAGTAGGAGAGGAGAGCACCTGGGACAGTGTGGGGGCTCCACTGAGTAGGAGAGGAGAGCGCCTGGGGGCGTGGGGGCTCCACTGAGTAGGAGAGGAGAGCGCCTGGGACAGTGTGGGGGCTCCACTGAGTAGGAGAGGAGAGCGCCTGGGACAGTGTGGGGGCTCCACTGAGTAGGAGAGGAGAGCGCCTGGGGGCGTGGGGGGCTCCACCAGGGGAAGGCGGGCGCTTTTGTAGGTTTTGTTTATTGCTGCCCTACGGGCACCTAGGGTTGTGCCTGGCGCGTAGTAGGCACTCAGTATTCAATAAGCGAATGAACCAATGAAGAGGGGGCTACGAGCATAACAGGAATCTCAACACTGAGGGGTGGACATGGGGAAAGAAGCCAGTGAAGAGGTTTGAGGCAGGGGGGCAACCAGCCCTGGCCGCAGCTCGGTGGGTGAGCGTCCTCCCCACACGCCAAGGTTGCAGGTTTGATCCCTGGCCGGGGCACATGCAAGAATCAACTAATGAAGCATAAATACGTGGAGCAACAAAGTGATGCTTCTTTCTCTCCCTTCCCCTCTCTCTCTGAAATCAATTTCAAATTTTAAAAACCTTTTAAAAAAAGTATCCATTAGTTTTAGCAAACTAGAAAGTCATGGGCGTTTTTATGACAGCAGTTTCAGGGGTGGCAGCAGATGATCCCCTTCCCA